>NW_028327174.1:88148815-88772565 GCF_987537825.1 Furipterus horrens
GGTGGGGTTATAAGGAAACAAAGTAGAGATGAAAAAGAGGAGGTAATCTTTTCCATCCTCCCTCATGCTGCTTACAAAAGTACCCCAAGTCATAGACATGAGGCTGACAGTGAAGAAAACAAATTAATGCATGAAAAAAAAAAAAAAACCTCTTATAAACGCAGTGCTAAAAGAGTCTACAAGTCTGCTCATTCGGTTTATATCTGTCTGAAGGTCAAGTCCTCTGATAATGTTGACAGTTTCAGAATGGCCAAAAAGAAATGTTATCTTTGGAAATGATCCTGTTTTTGGCACACAAGTTAAATATTCTAGGCCACTAATTTGGAATTAGTCTTGAGGAAGTCTAGCTCTGCAGGGGAAGGCCAGTAAGTGTGTGGATACCTATAAAACACAACTCAGTTATGGAGAATGAACCTTAAAGGTCCCCAAGGAAATCACAGTCATTGGTTGGTAACAGGCCCAGTAAAACTCAAAAGCCCTCTGGGGAAAATTTATGTCTCCTTGACTAGAGAATAAATAAAAGGTATTTCTCCTCTTCCTACATATTGTAAAATTACCGCTTCAAATTCTCAACTTTCAATTTGTGAGGTTAATATATTTAGCATCTCTTCTGGGTTTGTTTTCCTAATGACATTAACCATTTCCATAGTCAAAATATCATTTTAAAATTGAAAAATCATAAACTAAGTCTGAAAAGTATTACATCCTTCATAATGACTAAAAACTGGACATGTGACAAACGCCAACCAATCTTCAATTCTGTCCAAGTGGACTGATCCCAAATCTTAAAATTGTTCAGCTTCGTGACTTCAAAAAAGTTAGAGTTCATGGTGATAAAAAATATCAAAGTCTTGAAAGGAAAAGGTGACAAAGTTCAAACTCAAAAACACATTTAAGACAATACTGAGTAGTTAGATATTATTGCTGGTAAATACGGGGAGAAAAAAAAGCGCTAAATGAAGATCTGGCAAAACTTCCTGGAAGATTAACTGTCCTGAAGATGATGGCATGAATGTTGCAATTACAGATACAGCACACATGCTGCATGAGATGCTATCAATAAGGACAGTGTGGGGGTGGCTGTGTGTGGCTCTGATGCTGACAGCTGTGTTTGGGGTTCTGTGGGTTTATCATTTTCATCAAATTTGGAAAGTATTTCTGTAAATATTTGTCATGTGCCCCTTCTCTTCAGGGGACTCCAACTGCATACATACAAGGTCACCTAGAATTATCCCACAGCTCTGCTTACCTGTTTAAAATTGTTTTTTATTTTTGTATTTCATTTGTATAATTACTGTTGCTGTGTCTCTAAGGTCAGAGACACCTTCCTCAGCAATGCCTAATCTGCTGTTAATCCCATCCAGTGGGTTTTTCACTTCAGACAATGTAGTTTTCATCTCTAGAAGTTCGACTTCAGTATTATGTATACCTTACATATCTCTTTTTGAACATAATGATTAGAGTTGCAGTAACTATTTATTAATGACAGCTTATAACCACTAATTCTAACATTGTATCTTTCCTGGGACAACTTTTCTTTTCATTTTAAGATTTTATTTATGTATTTTTAGAGAGAGGGGAAGGGAGGGGGAAAGAGAGGGAGAGAAACATCAATGTGTGGTTGCCTCTGGCAAACCCCCAACTGCTGATCTAGCCCACAACCCAGGCATGTGCTCTGACTAGGGATCAAACCGGTGACCCTTTAGTTCACAGGCTGGCACTCAATCCACTGAGCCACACCAGCTAGGGCTCTGGGACAATTTCAATCAATTTAGCTTTCTCTTTGTTACGGGTGAATTTTCTTGCTGCATTGCAGGCCTGGTAACTTTTGACTGGGTGAAAGGCATTGTAGATCTTCTTGGGTGCTGGATGTTTTGGTATTTGTGTAAATCCTCTTGAGTTTTGTTCTGGATATGAGCTCATTACTCAAACTGGAAACAGTTTGGCCTTTTGGGATCTTGCTTTCAAGGTGTCAGGCAAGACTGGAGCAGTGCTATTTCCCACTACTAGAGCAAGACCTTCTACCCACTGCCCTGTGAGGCTGGGGCACTCCAGGCTGGCTGGTGTAAACAGGTACATATACTCAGCCTGGTGAGTTCAGGCACCATTCCTTCCAGTCATTTTGGTTGGTCCTTTCCCCAGCCTGCATTAGTTTCCTCACATGCAATGCTGATTAAAACTTCAGTGGTGCCTCCACAGACCTCTTCTATGCTTTTTCTGTGTGGTTCTGTCCTGCAAACTCCAGTTGCCTTGGGTGTCCAGACTCTCAGCTTCAGATTTTCCACTCAAGGAGTTGGCCAGGTCCCACCTGGGTTCCCATTCCAGAGCAGTGACTTGGACACTTGCATAGGACAGCTAGCTGGGGCAGTCATACAACTCACCTCAACTGCTTCCTGGGTCTCATCTATCATTGTCCTTTGTTGCCTAATGTCCAGTGCCTTAAAAGCCTGCATTTCCTATATCTTGTCCCTTTTGGTGGTTGTTTCAGATTTGTGAGAGTAAATTCAGTCCCTGCTATAGCATCTTGGCCGGAAAGAGAAGTACCCATCATAGTGTCTAAAAATGAATATATATAGAATATGAAGCCATCCTGGGATGAGAATGACTCCTCACCTTATTAATGTATCATCATCCACAATGACTAACCATGTTATTTTGTCATGGCTGTGATTCAAAAATCTTTCCAAAATGGCAAACGTTTTTCCACAATGACCTAGGAAAGGCAAGAGGAAAACTTACAATGTACTATTTTCTTTAAAATATATATAATTCATTTAAAATTTTTTTTTTTTTTAGTTTTAGGGTTTTAGAAGAAAAAGCTTAAATGTTGGCATGTACTTTAATAATTTGAAATTTTAAAAATCAGTCTCTTCTAATTTTCACAGACATAGAGAACCAGGAGGAACTTTAGAAGTCACTAAGTCTAAGCCATTCATTTCACACACGAGGAACTGAAGATGGACAGATGAAGAGATTATACAAGGTCACATGGCTAACTCGAGGAAGAGATAGGTCTTGTACCCTCACTTGAGCAAACAAGAAAGTTGTAAACCTCAAAGAAATTACAAAGCCTGGTATCTGTCCTTAGATGTACTTATTCTAAAGCAACTTTGAGAACTCCAACTATCACAACCATAGAGAAACAGTGGTGCAAAAGCAGAATTCTATACCTTCATTCATTTTGTAAATACTTGCTGTTAAGTTTTAACTTGAGGATACTGTGGCAGGTTCTAGGCTATGTACTAAAGACACAGTCTGACTAAGACAGTCACAGGCTTTGGGGCCACCAAATAAATGTCAATGCCTTATTTCAAATGCTGAGGCCACGATAAGAATAAAATGCCTGGGAAGAGAACCCAAGTTGATAAATTGAAAGATGCCCCCCATTTCAACAAAGTATTTGGTGACATGAACAAGCTAGTACTAATTAATATTAAACCACTCAATTTGACCTTTATTTTTGTTATTCTTTATCTCTTTCTGTATTTTTAAACATTATGGCATGTATTTTTGAAAATCATCTGAAATTCCTTTTAGAATAAAGTAGAATAAAAATATGAATGATAATAATGCTGGACTAAAAATAAGAAATTCAATAAGGAATGCATGAATAAATAAGTGATTTTAAAGCCAACCTAAACAGAAGCCTAAAAAGCAAGATTAACCTAAAAAGAAAAAAAAAAGGAAATTCATCTAAAAGCATTTTTCAAAACAGACAACAACACACTCAGTAATACATTAAACCTTGTCAGAAGAACTGGTAAACTACAAGAGCAGCATATCTGATTCCACAATGTACTTATCAATAAAGGCAATCAAGATCAATGACTCTATAGAACTAGACAATTAACTTACTACTTTAATTTTTTTTTACTCATAAATGTGTTTGGGGAATCAGAAAACTAAAAAAAAAATGTAGCAGGAACACTAGGTAGAAATTAAGATGAACAAAGGGCATCTGAAGGTGAGGTAGCCAAATATCTACTTACAATTTTTTTAAATAAAAAATGTTTTTAATTAGAAAGCCTGCAATCTGAAGAGAAAACCTAGTGTACATCCAAAAATTGAGTAATTATAATATTAACATATATGGTGATATATATATATAGCTTATACAACATACAACCAGTGTGGAATGTGGTGAAGTGCTACTCAGAAATACACACACAATAAGCTCAAACCATAAACTTCCTGAGGATAGAAACTGTCAGCTTTATTCCTACTTCTCCTGACATCTAACACTGGCTGGAATACAGCAGTTAGAGAACATCCTGGCTGGTTAAATTGCTACAATTAAATGAGTAGAGGCTTTGGTGGGAAGATGATAAATTCACTTTGAACACCCCATCTGAGCCACAATGAATTCTGAAGGTATAAAAATGTATTGTTAAACTTGATCGTAATTGTCATGTGCTCAGTTATATCAATGTGCCTTATTAAAAATGTATAACCTGTCTTAGTACTTATAACATAGTGCTTAATCTGAAAAGATCAGCTCATATCCACAGGTAAAGATGTTGGGATGGGAGAAAGAAAAAAATTTATATAAGGCAAAAATTATAGTATTTATAAGATACTTCATTTTATTACTAGTTGAATTTACTATATTTGCAGAATGGACATTCTGAGTAAGAAGAGTGGTAAGAATGAAGGACTCACCTCTGTCTGTATTAGGAATTCCCAGATCCACTGTAGGAATGGAACTTTCTTCATAGTCACTGTAGTATTCAATAAAGCTGGCCTGACCAGCCCATGTCTGTTTTACAATGGGGACTGAAAAAAGGAGAGAAACAACAGTCAGTAGCAGTCACGTAGAGAAGCCTGGAATCTTGAAGGGGCAGCACAATCCCCTATAAAGAAAAAGAAGAGTGCCTTGTTCTTGTTCAGAGGTTACAAGCCTTAAAGCTCACTTTTCTACCCTGAGAAATGCCAAATGCATTTTCAATAGACTCTGGAGCCAAGCTCTTTTCATTCCTGGTTATAAATACACTTGCTTCCATATAATGATAAATTTTCTGATTATACTGACTGTGTTTAATTGGTGTATAATCAATAATCTGTTTATACTGTTCTGTTTAATTTTACCTAATTTTTCTCTTTTCCCAACAGGGTTCATTTAAAATTCACAATTGGATTTTTAAAAAGCTTTTTAGGGAGATGTGGAATATAATTACTTCTAAGGATTAAAATATTTGATGTGGTTTTGACAGAGATGCAATTTTATCTCTCTTACAATGAGGGTAAGGGAAGCTTTTCAAACTACAGTGTCTGCACCCAAAGATTCCAATAGGACCATCCAACCCTATAAAGGGCACAACCCTACCATTGGGAATCACTATATATAAGTATAATGTCTGACATTATTGTTGCACTTTTGAAAAATGTGGAAGAAATAAGATCTTGAGAACCACTTCATATTTTAAAACTCCATCATTAACAGATAAATTGTTTTAGCACAGTAAACATGAACAACAAAAAATGTTCCTGGTTTTCTGTATTTTAGGGTAAGATGTTAAAAGACAGCTCTGTAGCCACACCTGATATAGAATTCTGCCTGATCACTATTTGATATTAATTCACTTGACCAACTATCTGAGTAATTATTTTCTTCTGTGATTTTTTAAAATTTGTGCATCTCTAAATTTTAAGGAAAAGAAGGGGCTTCCATTGTAGTTTTAACAGAAAAGGTCACCCTAAGATTTTATACCCTGTTAATTTAAGAATCTCAACTTTGATGAACCTAATCTTCAGGCCAATATTTTGTGACATTATCAGATCTTTTCCTTTACCACAGCCCAAACAGAAATAAATTATCTGCAAAAACTGCCAATGCAATGCCAAATTTAAGGTTTAGCTATGTAAGCCAACAAACTCGAACTCAGAAAGCCTTTGTATATAAAATGCAAAAGTGCTCCATTTTATACTTCTTTATACACCAGCTTTAAGAAAAAGACCTATGAATTCTTATTCTAACCCACTAAATATTATTTTCATATATTAACATAATTTTCTGTAACCATAAAAAGGCAGATACAAAGACTTCTCCACGGTAAAACAAAGATGCAGTGAGTACTGACAACGTTGTTATGCAGAAAAAGTTCCACACGTTCTACTTCCAAATTCCAGCACAACAAAAGTCTTCACCTTGACATTGCACTGGCAGTTTGCTTTGCACATAATGACCCCAGAAAGGGTTCCCTGCAGCTTGTGGCCTCTAAATGTCCCCACTGCATAAGGCTGGGAAGGTCAAGAACTTGCCCCAGTCCCCAGCACTGGGTCTTGCAAGCCATGCAGATTCTGCTTCCATTTTCTTGACCCTTAGCCATCAGTTCTTCTGGCTCTAAAAGCTTTATTAAACAGCACAGGTATTTCTTTCAATTAGCTAACTTAAATGAAATTAAAATAAAAATCGAGGGAGAGAACTCATAACCACGGAGAGACAGAAAAGGTTGATACATCACAACGTGATTGGTAGGAAGTGCGGAGATGTGAAAGGGCTGCCTGGGATTCCACGGGTGGCAGCTGAGGGACTGAGAAACAGCTCAGCTGCTGAGGGTTCCCCCTGAGAAGGGCAGGGTCTAAACCCCCAGCTGGGCTTCCCAGCCTACAGTAACAGAGTGGAAAATAAAATACTATCCAGCTGTGAAAAGCGAAAAGCCACAGGGTTTCTTGCTAGCTGAAGAGAAAAAGCTGGAGAAAGAGCTCTGAAGCAGATTACGTACAAAAATGTTTTGGTCCCCATTTACCCTGGGCTCAAGCAGAGGGAAGGCAGAGAGGACTAGAAACCCTTGGGGAGCATTTGGTGCAGTGGCTTTGAGGGGAGAACTGGGGGAACAGCCGACCAGGTCCCAGTGCTGACTCATCCCCAATACTGCAAGCAGACCGTTCCTCTCTGAGTGGTCAGCCTGAGGGGAAGCAAAAGCCCTGCCTACAGGAATTAAGCAGCCATGCCCTCAGTCTTAAGCCTGATGGCTAATACAGACGGAATAGATTAACAAAAAAAGAAGACAGACAAAGGCAGTAGATCCCTGGTAGTCTCCAACAGGCTGCCTAGGGCTAAACTGGTACAGGATCTGACACCACCAGGCGCAGATTCAGGAAGTGCAGATCAATCTAAGAAGCAGCAAAAAACAAGAACAGTCACAAAAATGAGGAGACAGAGAAACAACCCCCCATAGAAAGGAAAGGAAGAATCCCCAGAAAGAGTGCAAAATGAAATAGAGGGGAGCAAACTATCAGATATGAAATTCAAAACATGGATTATGAGGAACATCAATGAGCTCACTGAGCTCAAGGAAAACTACAAAGAACTCCAGGGAAACTACAAGGAACTCCAGGGAAACTACAAGGAACTTACTGAGAATTACACTAGAATGAAAAAGGATATAGAAGCTATCAATAAGAGCCAGGAAGAAATGAAGAATACAATCTCTGAATTGAAGAACACAGTAGAAGGCATTAAAAGCAGTCTAGAGGAAGCAGAAGGTCGGATCAGTGAGCTGGAGGACAACGTAGACAAAAATTCCCAGACAGTGCAACGAAACAAAAAAAGAGTGAACAAGAATGAAGGGGTTTTAAGACAGCCGCAGGACAAAATGAAATGTAATAATATCCATATCATAGGAATTGCAGAAGAAGAAGAGGAGCAAGGGATAGAAAACCAGTTTGAAAAACTAATGACAGAAAACTTCCCTAACATGATGAGAGAAAGAGTCAAGCAAGTCCAGGAAGCACAGAGGGTCCCAATGAAGATGAATCCCAACAGGCCCACTTCAAGACACATCATAATTAAAATGGCAACATTCAAAGACAAAGAGAGAATCCTAAAAGCATCAAAAGAGAAACAACATACAAGGGAGCTCCAATAAGGCTATCATTAGATTTCTCAGCAGAAACACTACAAGCCAGAAGGGAATGGCAAAAAATATTCCAAGCAATGAAAAACAAAGGCCTACAACCAAGAATACTCTACCCAGCAAGGCTCTCATTCAAAATGGAAGGTGAAATAAGGAGTTTCCAAGACAAAAGAAGGCTAAAAGAATACATCTCCACCAAACCAGCACTGCAAGAGATGCTAAAGGGTCTGCTTTAAGTTGAAGAAACAGGGAGAGACAGAGAGGAACACAAGAACAAAGGAGGAAAATGACAATGAAGAAGTACCTATCGATAATACCCTTATATGTAAATGGATTAAATGCTCCAATCAAAAGACATAGGGTAGCTGAATGTATCAGAAAGCATGACCCACATATATGCTATCCAGAAGAGACCCACGTTGGAACAAAAGATCTACAAAGACTGAAAGTGAAGGGATGGAAGAAAGTATTTAAAGCAAATGGACATAAAAAAAAAACAAAAAACCTGGGGTAGCAATACTTACATCAGACAAAACAGATTTCACAGCAAAGGCCATAAAAAGAGACAAAGAAGGGCATTTCCTAATACTTAAGGGAAAAATCCATCAAGAAGATATAACCTTTGTAAACATATATGCACACAGCCTAGGAGCACCCAAATATGTAAGGAGAATTTCAAAAGACTTCAGGAAGGATATAGACAGCAACATACTCAAAGTAGGGGACTTTAACACCACATTGTCAACAATGAACAGATCTCTGAAGCAAAGAAACACCAAAGATATTGAGGCATTGAACAACACTCTAGATCAAATGGACTTAGTTGATATATATAGAACTTTTCACCCCCAAAGAAGCAAAATATACATTCTTTTCAAATGCACATGGTACATTTTCAAAGAAGACCACATGGTAGGATACAAAACAAGCCTCAACAAATTCAAGAAAATTGAAATTATATCAAGCATCTATTCAGATCACAATGGCTTAAAATTGGAAATCAACCTCAAGGAAAAAACTCAAAAACATTCAAATTCGTGGATAATGAATAACATGATATTAAATAATGAATGGGTTACAATGACATCAAGGAAGAAATCAAAAAGTTTCTGGAAATGAATGATAATGAACACACAACAACCCAAAACCTATGGGATACAGTGAAAGCAGTCCTGACAGGGAAGTTCATAGCAATACAGGCCTACCTAAAAAGGATAGAAGAATCTCTAATAAAAAACTTAACCCTACAGCTACAAGAACTAGAGGAAGATAAACAAGCAAAGCTCAGAGCGAGTAGAAGGAAGGATATCATCAAGATTAGAGCAGAATTAAATGACATAGAGACTAAACAAATATTTCAAAAGATCAACAAAGGTAGGAGCTGGTTCTTTGAAAAGATAAACAAAACCAATAAGTCTTTAACCAGGCTCATCAATAAAAAAAGAGACAGGACCCAAATAAATAAATTCAGAAATGAAAGAGGAGAAATCACAACCAATACTACAGAAATGCAAAGGATTGTAAGAAATTATTACGAACAACTGTATCACAAGAAATTTGACCACCTAGATGAAATGGAAAAATTTCTGGAAACATATAATCTTCCAAAACTGAATCAAGAAGAAGCAGAAAGCCTGAACAGACCAATAACAACTAGTGAAATTGAAGGAGTAATCAAAAACTCCCTGCACACAAAAGCCCTGGACCAGATGGCTTCACAGGCGAATTTTACAAAACATTTTGGGAAGAACTAACTTCGATCCATCTCAGACTATTCCAAAAAATCCAAGAAGAGGGAGACTCCCAAACTCGTTCTATGAAGCCAGTATTACCCTAATTCCAAAACCAGGTGAAGACACAACAAAGAAAGAAAACTACCGGCCAATATCACTGATGAACATAGATGCTAAAATCCTCAACAAAATATTGGCAAACCAGATCCAGCAACACATTAGAAAGATTATATACCACAATCAAGTGGTATTCATCCCAGGAATGCAAGGATGGTTTAATATTCGAAAATCAATAAACGTAATACAACACATAAACAAAATGAAAGACAAAAACCACATCATCATATCAACAGATGCAGAAAAAGCATTTGATAAAGTATGACACCCATTTATGATGAAAACTCTCAGCAAAATGGGAATAGAGGGGGCATACCTCAACATAATAAAGGCATTATATGAAAAACCTGAAGCCAACATCATACTCAATGGGCAAAAACTAAGAGCATCCCCCCTGAGGTGAGGAACAAGACAAGGATATCCACTCTCTCCACTCCTATTCAACATAGTCTTGGAAATTCTAGCCACAGCAATCAGACAAGAAAAAGAAATAAAAGGCATCCAAATTGGAAAAGAGGAAGTAAAACTGTCATTATTTGCAGAAGACATGATACTGTACATAGAAAACCCTATAGACTCCACAAAAAACTACTTGGCCTAATAAGTGAATTTGGCAAAACAGCAGGATACAAAGTTAATATTCAGAAATTGAAGGCATTTCTGTACATAACATTAAAGTTTCAGAGATAGAAACCAAAAGAAATATCCCATTTACCATAGCAACATGAAAAATAAAGTACTTAGGAATAAACTTAACTAAGGAAGTAAAAGACCTGTACTCAGAAAACTACATCGTCGGCAGCCGTCCGTCTCGAGAGACGATGATGTAACTTCTTAAGAGTCTATGTGCACCACCGAGAATGGCTGTGCAGTCCGACTCGGGAGTGACACGGTATCTGTCTCCTCCCGTGTTGAATCAACATCTTGCGATGACGCTGGAGTGTCCTCTCCAGTGAAGCTGAAGCTACAGAGCCTGGGCAGGGTGATATGGAGGGTCTGCTGTTGCCCATGCAGCAGACCCCCCTCTCTTCGCAGCTGAAGGGTCCAAGGGAAAGACGGAGTCAATACAGCTTGGCTTCAGGTGCGCCGCAGGAGTTGCCGGTGTTGACTACAACGTCAAACCGCCTTAGGGACTCCGGCTCCGGATTTTCTGTCGGGGTTTACTCCCGTAGCCTTTCCCCTGAAGAGGTATGCCGCAAGGCAGCGGAGGTTTTTTGGAGTCAGAGTTTTCCTTCTCTGATGTGCCCTGACTGGAAGATCGAACCAGCGACACTTAGCTCGCAGGCCGACGCTCAATCCACTGAGCCAAACCAGCCAAGGGTACTCAGAAAACTACATAACACTGAAGAAATTAAGGAAGATACAAATAAATGGAAGCATATACCATGTTCATGGATTGAAGAATCAACATGATTAAAATGTCCATACTACCCAAAGCAAGTTATAGATTCAATGCAATCCCTATAGAAATACCAATGACATATTTCACAGACCTAGAACAAATACTTCAAAAATTTATATGGAACCAAAAGAGAGCCTGAATAGCCACAGCAATCTTGAAGAAGAAGAACACAGTAGGAGGAATTACAATACCTGATATCAAACTATACTACAAGGCCACTGTAATCAAAACGCTCTGGTAGTGGCATAAGAAAAGACATATAGATCAATGAAACAGAATAGAGAGCCCAGAAATAAACCCAGGTCTATATGGTCAACTAATATTAGACAAAGTGGGAAGGAACATAATATGGAGTGAGAAGAGCTTCTTCAACAAATGGTGTTCGGAGAACTGGACAGGAACATGCACAAAAATGAAACTAGACCACCAAATTACACCATACACCAGAATAAACTCAAGATGGATCAAAGACTTAAATGAAATCCGTAGCACCAAAGAAGTCCTAGAGGAAAACATAGGCAGGAAAATTTCAGGTACCCCACATAGCAACATTTTCACTGATATTATCTCCTAAGGCAAGGGAAATAAAGGAAAGAATAAACAAATAGGACTACATCAAACTAAAGAGTTTCTGCTCAGCAACAGAAAATATTAGCAAGATGAAAAGGGAACCCACCGTATCGGAAACCACATTTGCCAATGATACCTCAGACAAGGGATTGATCTCCAAAATATATAAAGAACTTATACAACTCAACACCAAGAAAACAGACAACCCAATTACAAAATGGGCAAAAGACCTAAACAAACACTTCTCCAAAGAGGACATACAGAGGGTCCATAGACATATGAAAGAATACTCAACATCACTAGCCATCAGAGAGATGCAAGTAAAAATCACAATGAGATACCACCTTACACCAGTCAGAATGGCCATCATCAACAAATCAACAAACAACTTATGCTGGCGACGATGTGGAGAAACGGGAACCCTACTGCGCTGTTGGTGGGAATGCAGACTGGTGCAGCCACTATGGAAAAGTTTGGAATTTCCTCAAAAAACTAAAAATGGAACTGCCTTTAGAACCAGCAATTTCATTGCTAGGATTATGTCCTAATCATCCTGAAACTCCAATTCAAAAGAACCTATGCACCCCTATGTTCATAGCAGCACTATTTACAATAGCCAAGTGCTAAAAACAACCTAAGTGCCCGTCTGTAGATGAGTGGATCAAAAAACTGTGGTACATTTACACAATGGAATACTATGTAGCTGAAAGAAAGAAGGAATTTCTACCATTTGCAACAACATGGATGGAACTAGAGAGAATTATGCTTAGCGAAATAAGCCAGGCAATGAAAGAAAAATACCTTATGCTATCACCTATTACAGGAGACTAATGAACAGCACAAACAAATGAGCAAAACTGAACCAGAGGGCATAAGCCTATGATCTCATTACCTGAGTGATTGTCTGTACATATAGGCCTCACTTAATCCTGTCTGCATTGCTGCCTCCTGAGACTCAACAGTTTGACTGAACTAAGTGGCTGGGCTGGTGAAGAATGGAGTGGTCTATGGGCTTCACTTTAAAACTGGTTTCTCTTTTCTATCCTAATGGCTTGGACAGAAAGGGCCCAGAGTTCTGTGAGGCGGGAAACCTAAAATATTTCCCTTAGTTCAAACTAAGTATAATGGGCAAAAGGGTTTTGGACAGGTGAGATGTGCCTGGCACACCTTCCTCCAAAGAAGTCCCCCCCCCTTTTTTTTCCCCTAATGTGGGACATTGAAAAATTAATCCCTGCCTTTTGTCATATAGTTATTATGGATTGAATGATGTCTTTTAACCCTGTTGCCAAATCTGTTGCCCACAGAATATAACAAGGATGCCAGCCTGTTAAAACCAAGCACACCGTCGCCTGGGGACAGCCAACTGACCTGGAGTCTGCACAATCCTTCCCCATGTGGGAAGGCCACCCTCCCCTCCACATCCCCATTCTTATTAGAAATTTCTGGACCCAAGGGTAGGTAGGACAATGACCATGTCCAGCTTGAAGCAGCTAGAGGAGCACAAGACCTTTGCCCATTGACCTTTATAAGATTATAAAGGGTCTTAAGTCTGGGGTGGGAAGGATTGTGTTTTTTTGTTGTTGTTAAAATAATTAATTAATTATTGTTTTCTAAAAACAGAATAATATAGGAAAAGGTGAAGCCAGAGAACTTGTATGTAGGACCCATGGGCATGCATTTTGGGGGGCAAGCATTTGAGGGGGAGCGGTGGTGCTGGGCAGAGGGGAGCAAAGGAGAAAAAATTGGAACCCTTATAACAACATAATCAATAAAATATACTTTAAAAAAATAAAATAAAATTATAAAAATTGAGTACCAGTTAGCTCTTTGCTATACCTAACTACTCATTTTCAGTTTTCAGTGAAAACGAAATTTCACCAAGGAATAAAGAATGGTTCCCCTACACTTAGCACAGTGCCTGGGGTGTAGTAGGTGCTCTACACATAGTTAAATGAGGATGGAATTTTGTAGAAATTCCAAGAGGTCTAGGGCTATTTTTGGAACTAATTTAAAGGACGGTTTTATTCATAACAGTAACTCATTCTTTGACACAAGGCAGTACCACCATTACCAATCATTTAAAAGCAGACAAACCATTTTAATATAATGAGGTGTTATGGTTCTATAATACTAAAAGCATTCAACGGTTTGTATCATCTGTGACTGTAACTCCTATGGATTTGTCCTACGTAACAGGGGCAAAGAATTTCAAGCTCAGGTTAAGTTTTGTATAATAGCAGGTTAGGGCTTTATTTTCAACCAAATTTAATTCTAAACTACTTAACACTTTAAAAATATTGGTCTATTCCATTAACACTGTTTGAATTCTAAACTGAATTCATTCCATTATTTATAAAATATTGTATGTGGTATCAATGCAGTGTATTCCTAAAGATATTAAACATTGAAAAAATATGTCAAAATCATTACATAACCTAGTATCTCATTTTTGATAAAGAGAAGCATACTTTCTGCCACATAATAAAACAACAGTGAATATCTCTTTCAAGAAGGTTGCTGCAAGTTAACTTAAAGTTGGAGCAAAGTAAAAATTAGACCGTAATAAAAGCCTGCTGCACAAAAGGCATAAATCTTCCATGTGCCCTTAAGTCTTGAGGCAGGAGGAGCTGTGTCTCATTATGAGGCAAGGCGCACACATTTTTACCCTTAGAAAATTTACCTATGAAACTGAATCCAAATGAAAATGAACTTGACACCTGAACACAACACAAAACCTACCACACAATCAACTGTGAATGACTCTTGATTTTATGGAATCAGCTGTTTTTGACAAACTGACCATTGTCTCAGTATGCAAGTCAATGACCACAAAATAACACCCTGGCTGCTCATCTCAGGAGAGGGTTAGAGACACCTGCCTAAAATGTGCTTTAATTTCTGATGGTAAAGATGTGGACAAGACTCAAAAGCATCCCTCATGGCTGATCTGAAACATTTTAGGGCAATTTGGGACATCTTCATCTGTTCCACGGCCAAGGGGAGAACTGAAGGAGGCAACACCTGACTCTAGTCCTCCCTTTAATGATTAATGTAATCACTCCATTTAACACAGCAGGTAGTCTTGCACCTGGCTGCATTTTAATCCAAGCTTCACATTTAAATAAGTAGATTGTAGGGCAGCACCTGTCAGCGTCTCTAACCAGAAAATACAGCTACTGCGCACTCCTTTTCATAAATTTGTTCTGAGCTGCCTCTTCTAGAGAAGATCACTGCAGTAAAGATATCAAATGGGTGTTTTATAATATCGGTGTTTTTTAATCTAAAAAGAATAAAGTGTTTATTTTTAGGAGCTTAGGAAGTTGTGAAAAGCAATAAAGACTGAGCAAACAATTTAACCCATTTAATTAGAGGGAGACTTCAGGAAAGTATCTTACAACCACCAACCGATGAACGTGAACAGCGGCTGCTCTGATACCTGAGATGTGCACAAAGGCAAATTCTTCACGTTTTCAGACATCACACAGTGAAGAACACTAGTCCATGAGGAAGTGATCAAGCTGATATTAAATTCTAGAGATTTCCTTGCTTAAATATAATCTGATATACTACGCCCAATTTCATTGCTTTATATAATTCTTATAGTTTCTTAAAACCCTACTGAATGCTTCCATCTCAGAGTGCTGCTGTTTCAATGGTGTTGACATGTATTTCTTACTTAAGCCAAAAGACAATATGCTTTTGCTGATCATGTCGTAAGAATTCTTCTTTTCATTTAAGTCAGAACCCAGACACGAGCAGTCATATAATCGTTAGTTTCACCATTAGCCCACCCCTCCACCCACAAACAAAAAACTAAACAAAACAAGAGGTAAAATAATTTTGGAACTTGGCTTTATTCTCAGTTTTTCCATGAGAATATAAAACAATGAGCTCAATGTATATTTTCCCCTGCCTTACTATAGTCTTGGACAAAAAGTCCCATCCCTCACCTTCTTCCTTGGGGTTGGCCAACATTATAGGAAGCCAGGAGTGGAGGCCATCACCAGCGTCCCCTTTGCTCAATCTCCAGGGGACTGTCACTAGAAAACTCTTTAGAAAACTTAGAAAAGTCTTATCTAAATTTTATTTTCCTTCATTGTAATATGGCCTTTGTAACTTCAAGTGTTTCTACCACAGGTATACAGGAAAAGAAAAAAGAAAAAAAAAAAAGACACTCTCGATCCATGTATTCTGCTCCACTACAGCAGTAATATGCTTGATGGGGTAGCAGTCTAAATTCCCTGCTCAATGTTTATCTGAGATCATTTGTGGGTTTCAATCCCTGGATGTCCCCATTGCTAATGAAAATAAAGGCCACTTTCACAGTGTCTGGCCAAGTCAAACCTGACCTTGAGCAGCGACACAAATATCAAATACTATTTATCAAGTGTTAGGTTTGGAATACTTCCAAGAAGATCACAGCTGTGCCCTGGCAGGCAGAATCTGGAATTTGGAGCCAGAAAACCCGAGCTCCAACTGCCCTACTCAATAGACCACAGGTGTTCTCGTCTATATTCAGCTTTCTCTACAATATCAAGTGAATAACATTAGTTACCACATCATAAGGAATTGTCAACATGAAATCAGATGACAGAACATACATGAAAAACACACGAGAAAACGTAAAAAAAGGTAGCGGTCAGAAGCAGTTACTGTGGCACTGTCATTGTATCTAATATGACTACTGGGTAATTCTTTGCACCAACTGGTGGCTAGACTAGACTTCCAGAAGGAAGGCAGAGCCCAGGATCTGTCAGGCTTCATTCCATCAAGCCAAATGGATATCCAAGTCCCTAAAATCCTGCTGCCTTAGACTATCTTCTCAAACAAGTCCAAGTTCAAAGAGGGCTTGAAACAGAAACCCAGCTGTGAAAGTCCGATAATACCTTTTAGGCTTCATTGACCCCCAGATCCAAATTAACAGCAGGAAATCAATGCACATGGCTTTGGGGCGTTATGTTTTCATGCTCCTAAAAGACTTTTAAGATTCTTTACTTTTTAAAAACTTTGAGTCAAAGTTACAATATAAAAGCATTTGAGGGATATATCTTAAAAGATCACTCAACCTTATGCAAATAAGAGAGCAATAAACTAGATTATTCAAATTACTAAATTAAAATTAGCAACCTTTTCATTTCTGTAGAATATTAAGAATATGATAGGGATAATCCCTAATTTCACTGCCTACTGTCACTTGAAAAATGTGTTTCAAAGAGAAAACACCACCACCACCCCTCACCTCCACAGCCACGACTACCACCACCACCATCACCCCTCACCTCCACAGCCACCACTACCACACCACCACCACCACCATTCTTAACATCAATATAGTGAAAGCAACCACTACTCTAAGTGCAGCTTCAAGATCCAAGTAAAATAAATTAATTCAAATACTTCTGCTTGCTGTTAAAAAAAGGCAACCTAGTTCATTTCCCTTTATATTTTTTTGTGAACGGTATTTATCACGAATTGTCCCACAAAGCCCTTCCAGATTATGAAAAAAGCAAAAGGATATTAAATCTAGGTTAAATTTGTGATGAATGAAAATTTTAAATGCTATATTGATTTTTAATAGTATTTTGAGACTCCTTATATAATGAATGCTATATTTATTTAGGCTGGTTTACTATGACTTGGCACTTCAGATGACTATTTTAGGTAAACATAAAGGTTTAAGATATTGTTGATTAATAACCATACTTTAACTGATGTCAATGTCTTACAATTCTGTAATGACATGGAAAACTTGAATAAAAATATCTATCTGCATGCCAGGATTACCTTAAGAAGGGACCACTACTACTGCCTATCAGGCAACTTTTCCTTTTCTCTTACATATCTACTCATGAGAAAATACACAACTTAAAAAAGAGAAATAGTCTTCAAGAAAACACTGCTGCTTGGCATTCTTTCATCTTGAAATCCCCTCTAATATTTTCATTTGGTTGGGAGACTGTGGGTGGACACAATAGGACATTGTTTTGCAAAATGCTTTGTTTTCACATCCTGTGTGCAAGGCTGCAACAGCTGAGCTTGTCCATTTCCGATTTAAAACACTGCTTTAAACAGTAGTTAGATTTTAATTCCAAATTGCCCTAATTGATCTCTGTGATTGAAGTGGTATGATGAGGAATACTGATTAATTAATGCTTTAACTTCAATAATACATGTATCATTAACCCTTTCTTGAGTTTATATCTGATTTGTATTTTTTTAAGAAGGCAATTCAGATTCTAAAAGTTCAATAAAAATGAATAACCCAAAACATACTTCTTTCACCATGAAATTTCTTGCACGTTTTTACTGCAATAAAAATATCCTCCTTCTTCACTGGATTTCCCTAAAAAATAAATAAATAAATAGATAAATAGATAAATAACAAAAAAATATATATGCATGTATGAGCCCATATCTTAACTTCATACCCACATCAGAACTCACAGTCTCTAGAGATCAAATGCACCAGTTTCAGGGGCATTATACCTGTTTCCAGGATGAAGTTTTAGGAGGAAAGAGATTGTAGTTCAACTGACAACAAAGCCTTTGACGTCACCCAGACTGGGACTGGAATCCCAGCTCTGCCATTCACACATTTCGCATCTGGACAAGTCCCCTCAACTCTCTGAACTTCAGTCTGCCATTTAAAAAGCAAAAAATAATAACTACCAGTTAAGCTTCTTTTATTAAGCACATAATAGGTGCCCAATAAATGTCAGCTATCTTCTTCACATTCCTTTTTCCAGCTGATGAAGATTTTGACAAAAGGTGAGAACTAAGGGGATGGCTTAGTGTAAAATAAGAGATAGCCCCCTTTGGTGAGCCTTGCCTTACTTTGGTGTTTAAAGTATCTTTATGGCACCTTTACTGTCTACCCAAGTCTAGGCTACAGTGATGTTCTGTCCTCTGCCAAAAGCAGGTTTACTTCACATATCTGTCTGGGAAGGAGAAAACCAGAGCCCTGAGCTGGCTCCAGGCAAGCTCATCACTCAGATGAAAGGGATACAGAGAGATATGTGGACAACCCACTCTCAAGGCCATGGACTGCATCATGGGTATCTGACTGCTTCATCACTTGTCTTAGGCCTTCAGTAAAATTAAGTCATGCCTCCTACATCATTTGAGCTCATTTATAGTAACATCTAACCACAGCTTTGTCATGTTACTCAAGGCACTAGGGCGTTGCCCTCCCCTCCCCAGATTCCCTAGAGTAAGCATTAAAGAACAAGCAAGCATATCTACAATTGACCAAGTGTTACAGATTCTTCCCATTGTTGCTGTGTGTGTGTGTGTGTGTGTGTGTGTAACATATACTCATCTTTCCAAATGCAACACACATACTTTGGTGTGAATGACTTGAGGACAGCAGATAACATATGAGGGTGGTGAGTAAACATTTCCTTATGAGGAAGAACTGGTGACAAGTTAGTGAGTTTCAGGGTCTTCAGGCTCATCCTGGTGACTGGACTGAGGATCTGCCAAAACAAGCGAGTTCACTCTGGAGGTTCTGGACTATGTCAGGTGAGAAGGCAGTGAGGTTACCAGCTAAGAGGATAAGATGGGCTTGAGGAGAGGCTTGGGTATCATGGAAAATGCTTGAAACTGCCTTTCTAGAAAATGAAATAGGCACTCCAGTAAACACATGCTGTATCAACAAAAGAAGTGGCTACAAAGAGCATGGCAGGCAATGATGCCCAAAGATTCTAGAGGGAGCAGGTGCTGGTGACACCGCTCTTCTGCCTACTCACTGTGTAACTGAGCCAGTGCTCCTCCGGCCTCTCTCTCCTCTTTTGTGAAATGGGTTGAGGACAGTGCTTACCCTACAGGGCTGTTATTAATAGAAACATGACATACACTTCTTACCTGGCACATAGCAAACATTGATTTTTTTTCAGTATGTAAAGTGCTAGGACAACATTGCACAGCAAGTACATTTTCCTTTGATGTGCAAAGAAGTTTTTCGTCTATTACTTACACAAAGGGGTAGGGAAGAGTGAAATGTGGTAGCACAGTGGGCGTCCGCGCTGTCTGTACACAACTCAGGCACTGGAGTAAGGGAAGTTCCGCCACCTTTGTCCCAGATGTAGAGAGCAATCTGTCCAGTGACAGTAGACCAGCAGTGAGTGAAAGAATTCAACTGACCCCGCAAATATGAGAAGCTATGAAACAGCTCAAGGAAGAGCAACCACACCTCCTACAGACAGTACTAGGTTGAAGCATGTCAACTGGTCAGTATTAAACAGCTTTTGAACTTACAAAAATAGTAATTCCATATGAATTGATTTATCTTTTATTAAATAAGAATCAATATTCTGACTTGCAAAAAATTCCAAAGTTGTCCTAGGCAATTGTAGGGAAACTATTTTGAGGATTCTCAAACATCGCAGAGAACAATGCAAGAAAATATTATCATGACTGGTTTCCTATACTATGGTAATGACATATTTGACTTGCTTTAAACATCTAAAAATGTGGACAAAATAGCTTTAAAATCATTGCAAACGAATTGCTAAATTTGCACAAAAGTGTGAAACTTGTGAGGACAAAATGAAAGAGTGAGAACCTGGGAAGAGGGCTCCACAACAGCCCTCCTCAGCAGGTTATCAGCTGAGCCCTGGGGATGCTGGGCTTCTGACTGAACTCTCAAGCATACAGCCTAGGACTCACTGAGTTGGGGTGTCTAACACAAACCCCACATTGAGTTAGGGCTCTGGAGCTAGATGGATCAGAAACCATCTCCAAATCTCCTCTGGATTTTGTAAGCAGAAGCTAGACCTCCCTAATTGTACCACTTGTCCAAACACCTCAGAGGGATTCAAAGTGGCCCCACATAAGTATAACCCTCTGGCAGCAAAAGCAAGTGAAAGTCCTTACTGAGGACTTCAATGCAGGACTTAGAGGACGGTGAGATAAGATTCCAAAGGAGCAGGAACACTCCAAGAAAAACCACAGCAGCACAAACCAGTAAGCTGCTGAGCAAGCGCCAACAGACATGACCTCATCCAGATTCAGGGAGCCCAGTGACCTTGTGGGGGGAGATGGTGCATGGGGGTGGAGAGGTTGCACTGTTGGGGAATACAGAACACCGTTTATATCAGAAGATGTGAATTCCTGATTACTGAAACTTTTAACCAAACACACCATGACATACCTCATGTTTCAAATCTATTGTAAAGTCGGACCTCAGGGACTCACTCTTTAACCTCTTGGTAAGCCTAGAAAATAGAAACAATTAGAAGGCTCTTCTTAAACCAGAAGAAACATCAAACAAGAATAAATCATTCTTGAGGCTTTCCCATGTTTGAAAACAGGCAAAAGTACAAATTTTATGATAAAAATAGGAGTTTAATTTCCTTGAGGCTAAGAACTGTGAAAATGCAAGGCTTATTGCACAAGCAGCATTCATTACTCTAGTGCCTGGCAAATAACATAAAATACAATACAGAACAATGCAATGCAAAACAATACAACACATTAAATGCCTTTTTAAAAAAAGCCCAGAAGTTTGTTGACTCCTGATAACCCTTACACTAAATAATGACAGAGAAAGGAAAAGCTTGCTTTCACCCTCCAACTTTTAATAACCCAAGTGAATTACAATTTGTGAAGATATTAGTGGAAGAAAGCATGTGGTGTTGGGAAGTATGTAATTTTCTTGCTTAGAAAATCCTCCGTAGTTCCATGCGAGGCAGAATCAAGTCCCATGCCCCCATACACAGACACAAGAGCCCCTCCACACCCCTTGGCCCTGCCCTGCCCACAGTACCACCTGCCCCACACAGCACAGGGCACACTCCTGCCTGCTCTCCTCTCCTGCACAGCTGCCCAACGCCCTCACCCACTTTGACTTGGCAAACTTGCTTCAAGATCAAATCAAGGCCACCTGCTCTGTGAAACCCTTCCAGACTTACCCACCAGATAAATAAAAACTTCCTTTGCTCCCAGAGGAGGAAGCACAGTCTCATTAGCTTTGTCACATGCATTACAATCTGTTGTGCACACATCCTTCTCTGCCTACAGACCTTACGTGTCCTGCCAGCACTGTCCACTGTGCCTGGCTGCAGTGAGTACTCAGAGCAGCCTCAATAGACAAGGGTGGTACATTCCTTGATTCCAAGCTGAGTGAGGTAGAATTATATCCTTAGGAAGACCAATGGAATTCCACATGATTTTTATTCATTACAGGGCCAGAGAAGAGACCATCAGCTACAATTACAAACCTCCTAACAGATATTTTAACTATAAAGAAACAATAGTGATTCTTTAAAAAAGTATTAGGTTAGCCAAAAAGTTCATTCAGCCTTTAAGTAAAATTAAAGACACATTTTTTTCACTTTCACCAATAACTTCATTGAACAATGTATTCATCATTTTGCTCCACTACCTTCTGCCATCTTTCAGGCAACTTCATAATTCCATCTTTCTAAAACTTTTTATCTTTTTGAGCAAAAAAAACTGTTCCAGGTGCCTTTTGCAGTCTTCCAGGGAATCAAAATTTCTTTCATTTAAGAAATAAATGGAGGAGACTTCTCACCAAGATGGAGGCGTAGACAGACACGCTGCATCTACCTCCACAACTAAGAAGGAATATAACTACCTCAAACTAGAGACAACCAGAAGTTCCAGAAAATCAAGTAAATGGAAGTGCAACAAACAAAGATATAAAGAAGAAATACTCATCCAGACAGGCAGGAGGGGCAGAGCCGGGAAAGAGAGGACACGGTGTGGTGGTGGCAGCAGATGCGGTGGCAGTGGCAGCGGCAGGCAGGCAAAAACGCAGTCTCATGTTTTAAAAAGTTGGGAGGGACACCTGGGGAGCGTTACCAGCCTGAAACCAGGCAACACAGTTCACAGTCCCAACGCTGGGGAAAATAGAGCCTCATTGTTTCTGACTGTGCAAACCAGTGGGGGTTGGGGTGTAGGAAGAAACTGCTGGTCTCTCAGCAGAGTCCACTTGTTTAAAGGGCCCCCATAGTCCTAGAATGTCCACAGACCCACCCACTCTGGGAACAATGGCCAGGGCAACAGCTAGAGAGGCACCAGGCCCATACAGAGGTGGGAGAGGTGCCTGGAAGAGGGGCGAGTGCTGAGCGGGCAGCATTGTTCCCTCTTGGACCCCTCTCCCACACACAGCGCCACAGCGTGGTGAAACTGGTTGCCCTGTACTGACAGATACTTAAGGCTCCGCCCCTTACAACGTAACAGGAATGACAGCTCTACCTAAGACACAGAGGCAAACAAACACAGGAGCCTGGCAAGATGAGGAGACAGAGAAGTATGGCCCAAAAGAGAGAATGGATCAAGGTTTCAGTGGGAGAACTAAGCAATGAGGAGATAGCCAACCTAACAGATGAGGAGATAGCCAACCTAACAGATGCAGAGTTCAAAACACTGGTGATAAAGATGCTCACAGGCTTGACAGATATGCTTAAGTACGGCAAATGCATAAGGGAAGAAGTGAAGGCTAGGAGTGAAACAAAGGAAAATGCACATAAAACCAATGGTGAAGGGAAGGAAACTGGGGTTTAAATCAATGATATGAAATATAAGGAAAAGAAAAATAGTCAACCAGTACAGAATGAGGAAACAAGAATTGAAAAAAATGAGAAGAGGCTTAAGAATCTCCTGGACAACTTTAAATGTGCCAGCATCCGAATCATAGGGGTGTCAGAAGGAGAAGAGGAAGAGCAAGAAATTGAAAGCTTATGTGGAAAAATAATGAAGGCAAACTTCCCAAATTTGGTGAAGGAAACAGACATACAAGTCCAGGAAGCACAGAGTTCCAAACAAGCTAGAGCCAAAGAGGACCACACCAAGACACATCATCATTAAAATGCCAAAGGTGAAAGATAAAGAGAGAGTCTGAAAAGCAGCAAGAGAAGAGAGTTACCTACAAAAAGTGCCTATAAGACTCTCAGCTGATTTCTCAAAAGAAGCTTTGCAGGCAAGAAGGGACTGGCAAGAAGTATTCAAAGTGATGAAAAGCAATGACCTACAACCAAGATTACTCTATCCAGCAAAGCTATCATTTAGAATGGAAGGGCAGATTAAGTGCCTCTGGGACAAGGTAAAGGTAAAAGAGTTCATTATCACCAAGCCATTATTATATAAAATGTTAAAGGGACTTACTTAAGAAAAAGAAGATCAAAACTATGAACACTAAAATGACAACAAACTCACAGCTATCAACAACTGAATCTAAAAAATACAGACAAAAATCCAACTAAGCATATACGAATAGGAACAGAATCATAGGTATGGGGATCATTTGGAGGGTTATCAGATGGGAGTGGGAAGGGGGAGAAAAGGGGATATGGTGCAGGGATAAAGAAGCATAATCGGTTGGTACAAAATAAGACAGGGGGGAGTTAAGAATACCATAGGAAAGGGTGAAGCCGAAGAACTTATATGCATGACCCATGGACATGAATTAAGGAGGGTGGGATTGCTGGAGTGAAGTGGGGTACTGGGAAGAGGAGAGCAAAGGGGAAAAATATTGGGACTACTGTAACAACATAATCAATAAAATATACTTAAAAAAATAAAGAAAAATGAAAATAAAAAAAGAAATAAATGGAAATTTGAAGGTGCAAGGTCTGTGAATACGGCAGATGAGTCAGAACAGAACTTCCCAGCCAAGCTGTTATAGTTCTTGCCTGGTCATCAAAGAAACATGCAGTCTTGTGTTATCCTGATGGAAGATTAAGCATCTTTTGTTGACAAATTCTGGACAGTTTTCGTCAAGTGTTGCTTTCAGTCAGCATACTTTGAAGCAGTACTTGTTGGACTTAATCATTTGGTTTTCCAGGATGAGCTCATAATAGAGGACTCCCTTCAAATCCCACCATCTACACAACATCACCTTCTTTGGATGAAAACTGGCCTTTGGTGTGGTTGGTGGTGGTTCATTTCATTTGCGCCACGATCTCTTCCTTTCCACATTATTGTAAAGTACCCACTTTTCATCACCCATCACAATGTTTTAAAAACAGATTATTTTCATTACGTTTAAGTAGAAAATCACATGCAGAAATACGGTCAAGAAGGTTTTTTTCTCTTTACTTATATGTAACCCAAACATCAAAGCGATTAACATAACCAAACTGGTGCAAATGATTTTCAATGCTTGATTTGGATATTTTGAGTGTTTCAGCTATCTCACGCATGGTATAACGTTGATTGTTCTCAATTAATGTCTCAATGTGATTGCTATTAACTTCAGCTGGTCTCCCCAACAGTGGAACATTGGCTAGCAAGAAATCTCTAGCATGAAGCTTTGTAAATAATTTTTGACACATTCAGTCAGTCACAGCACCTTCTCCATAAATTGCACAAATCTTTCTTTGCATTTCAGTGGCATTTTTACCTTTCTTGAAATAATAAAGCATAATATGCCAAAAATGTTGTTTTTTTCCCATGTCAATATTCAAATGGCTACACAGAAATTCACCAGTTTGATAAGTTTTTTTTTTAAATGCACACTTATATGACAGTGTCACAATCTAACAAAATTGTTTCAAATGAGGTTAAAGCCAAGTAAACACTACTAGAGACATCTTACAGAAAAAATGAACAAACTTTTTGGCCAACAAACAGTAATAAGTTTCAAAAAATCTTTACTGAGTTTTTAGCCTGGTTGACACACAAAGATTTCTTCAAAAAATGTACTCTTTTACTCAAGGAAAGAAAAAGAACAGTAATAATTTAGGTTTAGTTATAAAGCATTTGTCTTATGGCTGATATTAATGTAGCCTGGTGGCAGGAAGCTCCAAAAGGACCCGGGCGCAATCTCTTTCACAGTCCTGCTCGGTATCTGCCCACGGATTTGTGAGCTGGAGTGGGTGAGGGGACATAAGGACATGATGTTCTCAGATATGTTCCAATATACATTGAGGGGGGAAAAAAGAAATCTGCCCTGGCCTGGAATCTTGTCTAGTTCCAATTCTCATTTGGAGCTCATTTTTAGAAATAAACTGTATCAAGGTACCTTTGGAAGTTGGACTCATGCCAAGTGCCTCTAAAATCTGATCAGACCACATCCAGACTCCAAAGGCAGAAAAAAGTCACACTTGGGCTTACTGCTACAGGGAAGGGATACACAACTTTGATCAGAATCCAATGCATGTTGACATGCACAGTGAGATAGTCACACTTAAGATGCCCCCTCTTGAAAGCAAACACCCCAAATTGTTAGCTTATGTGCTATCAGCTCTTTGTCTTTTAAGTTTCTTTCTCATTCAATTCCTGAAACTTTCTCTTTGGGGAGAATGTCAAGAGGGGAAAGTGAAGACCACAGATTATCTGTAGGATGGGGACAAGTAAATATGTGCACTGACATTTTTGAGTGGCTGTGTCTAGAAGCCCTCAGAGTGATGGTTATCTCAACATCACCAACTTCAAGGTGATGGGTCACCTCATATGACCATGTGACACCCCAAGCCTAAGTCAGTCAGTCACCTTGCAAATGTGCTCAAATTCTAAAAGCGTGCAGGGTGTTCCCTTAACTTAAAAGGGGAGTCCTAGTGGTGGGAACTAGTTTTCATTTCTCTGTACACCAAGCAAGACAGCACAAGGGTTTTTTAATGTTAATTTCAGTAACAAACAGTGCCAAAAAACAATTAAGGCCAGAAGTTTCCATTGCTTAAATACTTCCTCATTAAATACTCAGTTCCTGTTAAATATGACATTTGATATTCAGCTTTCCTATTTTTAGAAGGCATTAAGTCATGCCCCTGTAACAGTTCTAATGACTCAACCAACTAGACTGGAAACTACAACAGACATAGGGTCCCTTCAACTCCATTCCAAGAAATCTCCCTATGATACTTCTAGTCCCACTTGTGAGCCAGTCAACAGGGCAAGCTGTTGAAGGAAATCTAGGTAAGGTTTGCTGGTGGGAAAACAAGAGAGAACAATAACAGTGTTCTGTAATAACACTAACTGAAGAAGTCACCTTATTGGGAATTAATGAGTTTCTCTGAAGATGCAAGCTTGTTTTTATTGATACTGTTATTGGAAGATCCCATGATGGATCACCAGGAAATGTTGAGCAGTGTTAACTCAAACCTCACTGATGTGAGACTGCTAGGACAAATAAGATTTTTTGGTGGTAAACAGTCTAAGAAAGTTTGTGCCATGAATCCTCTTTAAGTAAAGTTTTCCTGGTGACTTCAGCTGGAGAAATAATTTTATTAACTGTAACTGTAAATTGTTGTCCTACCTACTGCATGGGCTAAAGTCAAGGAAAGAGACAGAGAAACAGCATTCCTGTAGAGGGTGCTGTCAATCACCTACATAATACAGCTTCCCCTTTCTTTTTCCCCAAGAGATTCTAGTTGTGATTAATTCTTGAGCCAAATAAATGGACTCCAGAGTCAGAATTAGTTTGATTCTAACCAAAGCACTGAAATTCCCTGACCACTGTTACTGGTCAGGGAGATGGTACACTCCGAAAGTTGATCCAACCAACTTTACTTGGATAAGGTCCAACTAAAGACCAAGGATAAGCACTTAACTTCCATGGTTAAAGAGGTTCTCTACTCTTGGACATAAATAAAACACATGTAGTGCTTACTGCCTTGAAACTACAAAGGAAACCAGACTGAGGATGAACTGATGCTACGTACTCAACAGGAGAGAGAGAGAGAACCAGGGTCCTCATTAACACTATTGATCTGCACCAACCAACCGCCAACCCCACCTTCCAAGTACAGTAATAATATGTCCTCCATCCAGCCTGTGAATTGATGTAGCTCACAGTAACAGGAGGAAATCAAGTCAGCGCATTAGCTTCTGAACAGGAGAAATCAACTGGAAGGATCCAGTTTTGTAGTTGATGGAGCTAATTAGCACTTATGCCATCTTTAGTTCTAAGTATATTATCAACTGCTTGAAAAATAAATTAGAATCTCCTATTAGCTGTATCTTGGCCACAGATAGCTTTTATGCTAAATGGGTTATATTATTTCATTTGTTTGATTAGTGCCTGTATCATGAGAAAAAAATATATACGGTCTAAGATAAGCAGAGTTTTGGATTTGGTCCTATGGCAGAGTCTGCGCTTTTATTTTGTTTTATTTCTGCTGGCAGCAGAAAGGTAGAACAGGCAGGGAGAAGATCATGGATATGAATTAATTACAAACATTACACAGTTTGTTGGTAATTGTTCGGTGTTGTGAAAGCAGACGACACAGTATGGAAGGTTAACTAGTGCTTCCTTCTTCTGTCACTCTGTAGTTATGGGGCAAGTACTAGAAATTTTCTTAACTCATGCAAAAGATTAGTCTTTTGGCCCCAATTCCCTTAGATGTAGCTCCCTACAAATCCTACTGCAGTGACATGAGGCCCTCAGTTTTCTCCCAAATCTCAGCAGAAAATATTGTTAAGCTTGTACAAAAGGGAGTAAGCTGGCACTTGTCAACAAATGTTTTCAATGACATCATAAGCACAAACAAGAGAGAGAAGTGCCCATGGGACTACCTCTACAGAATGCCAGGCAATGCATAAAAAGTGTCCCCTTAACAAGACAAACATCTCGGCTGGTGCAGAACCTGCAGCCCCAGGTCACAAAGCCCCTGGCAGCAGGTCACATGGGGACGAGGTAGTTCGGAGATGAGCCATGGAATCTGCCAGTGCTTGCTGGTCACTACTCACGTGAGCAGTGTGGCAGGAGGGCAGAGTCATAGACCCAAAGGTTCCATAGACTATGTGGTGCCTTAATGCCAGCATGGCGAGCAACATGACTGGACAGAGCTGTCCTGTATGAGGAAAGTGGGAGTCAAAAACATATTCAGGATACATAACTACCATTCATCTGGTTTAAAAGGAAAGGTAGGTATTTCTTACATTTAACTCAATAAAAGCTCAATTGCATTCAACATTGAAAAAGGTCTCCCAGAAGGTCCTTGCTAGATGGGGAAATTGGAATGAAAGAAGAAAGGGAAACTCTCTAGACTTGCAGGATTTACATCCAGGATGAGGTGCCTACAGGATGGAGAAAGGTTATGCTGGCTTCAGAGAAAGGGAGATAAACCCAGGCTTACTGTACAGGGTCTTCCTGGGTCTGCTGGTTTCCTCTTTGGCCTGAGGGAAGGAGACACTGTCTTCAGTCAGTGAATATCACAGGACAGGTTATAGCTGTACTTATCCCTCTCTCAAGAGAAAAACAACCCTCTTATTGGTTCCCCTCCACTCTGCCCCACACCTTCTAAGAATGGAGTGGGTAAATGGTGTAGATCCTCCTAGACATGCCTGGCAAGGGCGCCCTTGCTCAGCTATCTCAGGATGGCGCTCAAGGGTCAAGGTTTTTAGCTGAAGATAACAGAATCCACTGTGGCCAGTTTAAGCACAAAATGCATTTATAAAGGCATACAGATCTGGCTCATAGGATCACTGGAAAGTCAGAAGATGAGACCCTGGGCTGAGACTGCCAGAACAATCCTCAGATTCATACCACAGAAATGGGTGCTCAAGGAGTTTGTGACCTCTGCTACACCAGGAAGCCACCGTCTCAGCTGCCAGACCCCAAATGACCCCTCCTCTGTCCTGACCTCTCAAGCCAAATGGAACCCCTGCACTGTCTCCTTCCCCATGTAACTCAGTTCCCAAAGGGAATTTTCCACACTACATCATTCTGATGCAACCTACCTCACGTGGCTGTTCCCTAGCTGTAAGGGTGCTACTGATGTCATTTTTGGATTCTCAATAGAAAATACTGTTAAGCTTGACACCACTTTGTCAAGGAAGGGATCACACTATAAAGAATTTCAAGTGTCAAGGGGGTCGTCAAGCAGTTTCAGCCAGCCACTCATGACAAGGTATGTACTGTGTACCTACAATGGGCTAGGAAGCTTCTCAAGACTCCAAACCCGCAGTAACAGCACACTTCATATAAGAAGAGAAACCATTTCACCTCTGAAGGCACAAAGTCCAAATTACTTTATCTACTTCCCATTCCTTAAAAAAAACAAAACACATAATTAATCTGAAGTACTCAGATTAAAAGAGGGCCTATCAACTACCACATTTCTCCTGAATTACAACTTAATTATTTTCATTTTCCACATCTAAGAAAGCATTATTGCAATTATACACACAAACAGCTAGGTATAAATATCATACTGCTTCTGTTCCTCTGTGTTTAAGCATGCATACCCATGCACATGATGAGTAATCAACTACCAATCCCAGGCCTGTTACTGATTCATTTTCTTACTGACAATCAAAGTCAGACCTATTGCTAACTAGGTTCATCAACAACAGTAATAATACGCCTCAGAGTAGAGTTCTCAGAGCATGTATGTGCCCTTCCTTAGTTACATGATTTATTTTTGTTTGTTTTTTAAAATTTTTTATTGAATTTATTTGGGTGACATTGGCTTATAAAATTATATAGGTTTCAGGTATACAATTTTATAATACGTCATCTGTATATTATATTGTGTGTTCACCATCATGATTTATTACTCACCTCGTTTTGCAGATAAGTAAGAGGAAGCACAGAGAGGTTGAGTGATGAGTCTGAGGGAACCAGTGAGTGATGGGGCAGAAGAAAAGAACCCCCCAGGTCTTTCCCACTCTACCACACACTGCCTCTAGCTGAAACCCATTTGAGATCCATCAGTTACAATACTCAGTGAAAAAAAATAAAATCTAATAAATTCTTACTTGTTTATAAGTGGAATACTAAGGGCCCAGCCAGCAGCAAAGTCTGGATATTTAAAAACTGTAGGATTTTCTGAAAAGGCATAATGGTGAATTATTGTAGATTCTTTATCATGTAATGCTTTTCCTAAAAACCATTCCTGTGAAATGAAGATATAAAATGTGATTAAAATAAAAAATTTCATGTAACACCAAAAACAAAGTCATATCATTGTTTTAGTTAATTAAATATTCTAGGTGAGAGAAATTAACACGATTATATATATTTTTAATTTTTTAAACAAAAACCATTAATATTCCTAATAATGAACAGAGCATAATCTTTGTCCATAGAGTAATTTAATATCATATCATCAGTACAAACAAAATTTAGTCATTATACAATAAATATATGAGTGGCATTTTACAGAACATTCCATATCAAAATACTATTAAAGCAAAGAAAACAGTTTATTTCATGCCCCACTGAGGTTTGCAAAGAATTTGAACAATTCCTTTAGAATCAGTGCCTGTTTTATTCATTATTTATTCCATTAATATTTATTATTAATTGTTATCAATTAGCATTTAACATTGATTCCACACCAGACAGGACTATAGCTCACACAATAGTGCGAAGACAGAAAATAAGCAAGTAAATAAAGTAAGTTCAGACAGTGACTGCAATGTACTATGATAAAAACATAACAGAGTGAAAGAGGTGACAACTGGACTGAAGAGTAAGTATTATAATAAATATCAAGGAGCCAGTTATGCACAAATCTGGGAACAACAGTCAAGACAGTTAATACAAAGTGTGGCTAGAATATAATAGGCACAAGGAAACAAGGTATGAAAGAGAGAGGCAGAAGGCATACAAGAGTGAGTTTGACATGCCAATGAAACACAACTTAGACTTGATTCTAAATGCAATGGAGGACTCCCACTTTTGGCCATGACAGAATAGCCTGGCTCAGACCTACTCCCCCAAGGACAAGTATAAAAGCAGGAGAAATTACTTAAAAGGAAATGATTGAGGGTCTCAGAAAACAACAAAGACAGATAGGATGTGAGAACTAATATCCCAGAGAAAAGGGACACCTATCCATGGAAACCCCATATTCACCTCTTTTTACCCTCAGGAATTCACTGGTTCCCAAAGCAGAGAGGAGCACACCAAAGAAGGTAGCAGCCAAGGACAGTGCAATCTCACTGGACTAAGACAGAGGTTGGGGCTGAAGGCCGCCGAAAAGATAAAGACTTCAGAGTATCCCAGTGAAGTGAGCCCAAATTTCCAATATAATCTTCCTTCAATTCCAAAGCCAAAGGAAAAAACAAGAAGCAAGTGGAAAGAACAGTGGAAAGGCTAAAGAGCTGAGCACAGACTCCAGTAGTGATATGGGGGAGCCCCAGGCTGAAGTATAGGGTCCTCCAGGGGAGAAGAGGTCTAGGAGTAAGGACATAGACCTGTCCAAACAAAGTCTACACCCAGAAAAACATTAAATCCCTGTAGGAAGGGATATCATCCACAGACTTTTCAATTTTTCACATAAAACATCTGACATTTAGTGAAATTACCAGGCATGAGAAGAAATAAGACCATACTAAAAACAAAGTGAATAATGAAACATAAAGAAACAGATAAATCAAAATTTCAGTTATTAAAACATAACTGATTCATGTTTAATAAAATAGAAAAAATAAAAAATTTTACAGCAGAACCAGAATATATAAACAAGAGTCAAATATAAATCCCAAAACTGAATAATGCAGTTACTGAAATTAGGAATTCAAGAGGCAGTAAAATATATCTAGATTAATACACAAAAAAGAAACCAAGAAGAGAAAAATATAGAAAAGAGCATAAGAACAATATAGAACAAAATGAAAAGGTCTAAAATAAATGAAATTGGAAGTCCAGAATAGAGGGAGAAAGAGAATGAAACAGAATCACTTTTTGTAGAAATAGAGCCTTACTTAGAACCATCTAAACTCACAAAAGCCATCAAGCCATAGATTCGAGAAGCTCTATAAACTCCAATCAAGATAAAGAAAACTACACATAGGTTTAAATTGGCTGAAAAACCAAACAGAGAACATCTTAAAAGGAGTTTGGAGGCAGAGGGAGATACACATTTCTTTAAAAAGAGCAAAACAAGACACACAGCAGACTTTTCACCAGGAAAAAAACAAACAGAACATGAAAGACAGTAGAACAACATATTTACAGTGACAGAAGACAACTGTGGCCAACCAAAAATACTCTGTTTAGTGAAACTGTCTCAGGTGGAATGGGAAACCACTGGAAGTTTTCAAGCAAGTGAATTAATGATTATCATCTGAATTACAGAGAGGTTAGATTATCAAGATGACAAGAGTAAAAATCAGGAGATAAGCAAGGAGGCTCTAATAATGGTCAAGGCAAGAGATGATAATAGCCTCAATTGAGTGGTGATATTAAATAAGGAGAGAAGAAGAATGAGAGGTATATTTTGGAGGTCGAGTCAACTGGACATGCCAACATAGGGTTGCGGGAAAAAGAGGAATCAGTCATGTGTCCTAGGCTTTTTATATGAGCAACTGGATGGACGGAGACACCATTTCTGGGATGGGGAAGACTGAGATGAAAGGGGTTTACAGGGTCATTAAGCATTCAGCTTTGAACATGTTGCATTTGAGGTTCCTATTAGACGGTAAGCGGAGGTATTAAGTAGGCAGTTTGATATATAAGTAGGGTGCACATGGCTCATCCTTTGGTTTCTTCATGCTCTGCTCAAATATGACCTATCAGTGAGGTATTCCCTGAACACCCTACATAGAATAGTAATGTGGTCTATCCCTATCCCTTGTACTCTGCTTTGTTTTCTCCATAGCACTAATGATCATCGAACACACTATATGCATTTTTGCTTATTGCTCATCTCCCCTGCAACAAGAATATCTCCTGCTTGTGGGTAGGGCTGTTGCCCACTCTGCTCACTGCTGCATCCCAGAACACCTAACATGTACTAGGTGCTCACTAGTTACTGATTAAATGAATGGAGCAAGCTCAGGACAGTGTTTTAAGGCACCACCCCCATGAAAGAAATGAAAGTATATCATTAAATCAAGTACCCTAAGTTCTAAAAGTTTTATACATATTCTCTGTTTCCCAACCATCACCACCTCACTCCATATTTGTTATCAGAAAATAAAGGCAGGAGGGATACAGCACTATTTATTTCTTAAGAGCCACCTTCTGCCATGGTTGTGTTTCAGATATCTCCCAGTCTTAGTTGTGGTCCATTCAGCAATGGGTCATAGATGGACTGTGTGAAAGCCATAAACACAGCCTATATGTTTAAGTTCACAGTTCCTCCCCCTGATCATCTTCTTCTTGATACTCTATCTATAAATATATTAAGTCATCACTGGGCAAATGGAATAATTACAGGGCAAATGGCCTCAGCTTGAGACAGAAAATTCAACATATGAAAAAATCAGTAATATAGCACTTTATCAAACTACTAAACAATTACCAATATGAAAATCATCACATTTAACATACCATGTCAGTATAGCTTACTTAAAAAAAAGTACTTCGGTATATTTTAGCCTCTTCCTCACTAATCTTTCACTGTTATACTCTCCTGTTCCAAACAGATTTTTATGCAGAATATGTTTTTATATTTTAACTCCTAATGGCAGTGGTTAACTATTATCTACTATATAAGAGAATTAGTCAATATTTTGTTAGGGACTATAATATAGAATATGTGAAAAGAGGCACTCCCCCAACTTTCTTAATGGTTTTCTTTATGACTTCCTAATAGAGGCAATTATAATCCAGATAAACTGTAAAAGAATAACTTGGGCATTGTTCTATTAGTACCTCAGAATTACTTTTTCCCAGCACCCTTGTATCACCTCCATTAAAAATTAAAAAGCAGAATTAAATACATAAATGCCAACTTAAACATTCAATAATAGGAATTGCTTATGGAAATTGTGGCACATTTATAAGATAAAATTATAAACGGCCATTAAAATTATGAAAAAATTAAAAAGTTAAGAAGTGTCAGCAAATGCACACTTATATTAAAAGCATACAGTGAGAAAAAAAAAAAACGTCATCAAGATATGGAAGTTTATAGAAAATCACCTAGAAAGGCAATTAACAAAAATTATTTTAATAAAGATTAAATTTTTCCATTTAATACATTATATGACAGCATAAATTTGAATTAATAAGAATGACAGAAGAGACTGAAGGAAAAACTGTCAGAAGCAAACAACATAACTGGTACTCTAACACAGGGGTGGTCCCCAAATCCTGGGCCATGGACTGCTACAAGTCCACAGCCTGTTAGGAACTGGGCTACACAGTATGAGGTAAGCAGTGAGCAGTGAGCGGTGAGCGGTGAGGGGTGAGGGAGAGCAGTGAGCAGAAGGCAAGCGAGAGAAGCTTCATCCTGATCCCCGATCCCCAATGCTTGCATTACCACCTGAGCTCCACCACCAACCCCTACCCCCACCGCCCTATCCGTGGAAAAATTGTCTTCCATGAAACAGGTCCCTGGTGCCAAAAAGGTTGGGGAACGCTGTTCTAACATATTACATCATATTTTTGTGTAGTTTATTTGTGTCAATATTCAAGCCAGGCTTGCTTCATACTTTTTTCCCCTAAAATTTCAAATGGCAGAGTAAAAACCTACTGGTTTGAGCTAACTGCAACATTATGTACTTTTTATTCCAAAAGCTAGTTTCAAAAGCTATAAAGCATCCTAGCTTTTCGCCCCCGTGGAAGAGTTCAGAAAAGAGGGGAGCCATCTCATTTTGCCTCTGTTCTTGCTTTTCATGAACTTGCTTTGAACTTTTGGATTTATTTCAATTTTCGTTAAAAAGCACAGTGAGTCACCATCTCTGAACAGAATTAGAACTATGGATAATGGGAAAATAATCTCCAGGTGAAATGAACACTAGGCAGAGATAAAACTCCTACATCCTGAAAAAGATATGGGAGTTTTTCCCAAGTCAAAAGGAAACATAAAAGCCTAACAAATGTTTTCCATAAAGCATGGCAAAAGGTAGGTGCTGGTTAGCATCATCTGAGACATAGCCATAATTCTTCTCTCCTTTGAAGAAATTATTATTTTTTAAATATTTTATTTATTTATTTTTATAGCGAGGGGAAGAGAGGGAGAAAGAGAGGGAAAGAAACATCAATGTATGGTTGCCTCACGCTCGCCCCCAACTGGGAACTTGGTCCGCAACTCAGGCACGTGCCCTGACCAGGAACCGGCCACCCTTTGGTTCACATCCGGCACTCAATCCACTGAGCCACACCAGCCAGGGCGAAGGGATTATTTTTTTAATGGAACAACTTTCTCATTCAATTATATCTCTATCTTCCCAGAAAGCAAAAGCATGAAGAGAAATTATAGTGGATCCTTCAAGCATTTAAAAAATATAAAAACTGGTGGTTTTATGACAGTAACAAACATGCCCAAGAAATCTAATGTTCACAGTTGCCCAACTTTTGGTGTCTACATCAACAGTCAGAAGCCACCTTTCCTTCCCAGTGTCCTCATAAACCGGACCCAGTTCTGAGTGCACATCAGAACAAGGGTAGGGCAGGCACCCAGTGGTATCAGAAAGGGCCTGTTCTGTTTACTTCAAGTTTAAAGAATTCTATAACGTGATCAGGGTGAACCTGGGTTTCTTGAAGAGAATGAGCAGCCTGATGTTTTTCTTGACGTGTCTCTGAGTCAGACCTCTAAACCTTCAGAGGCACTGAATGGAGCCAGTAGGAAAGCTGACATCATAAGATTACTGTACTAAGTTGTTTACAAGTGTTTATTGACCACCTACTCAGTGTATCCTATCCGCACAAAATGAAATCTGAAAATATGAAAGTAGCAGTGAATTTCTAACGTTAAGATGCATCCCTTCTCACCTGCAGACCTTCTTAAATATAACTGCTTAGAACATACTCTTTCACTTCTATTAACTACTACTCATCCTACACAACTCAGATTAAATGTCACTTCCACTTGTGACCCTCCCAGATTAAATCTGATGCCAGTTTTGTGCTTCCAACAGCAGCCTGTGTTTCCCTTTATTAAAAGCTGTCTCACTTTTACCTGTGACTTGCTTCTGTTGTCTCCCTGCTGTCTTGAACCATGCATGTGGTCAGGACCTTGTCTGTCTGCCTTGCTGTCAAAGCAGCACTCAAAAGTATGCCTTATCTAAAATAATATGTGCTCAATGTTAATAAAGAGAAATAACCAATTTAACATTTCTTAAGCCTGGGTTATAGTTTTTAACTTTCTGAAGTTGCTAGCACATATAAGTAGATTTTTCTTTTCCTTTAAAAACAGCTTACTGTGATTTCAAGATGGAGGCATAGGTAGACACATTTCCCCTCCTTGCACAATGACAGAAAGAATGACAACCAGATCTCAAAACAAATAACAACCAGAACCGTCATAAAATTGAACTGTACGGAAGTCCAATGACCATGGATTTAAAGAAGCCACATTCATCCAGATGGCTCAGAGGGGTGGAGTTGTGAAGATGTGGCGGATAGGCAGTGTGGTGCTCAGAAGCAGTGGCTGTAGAAGAATGGAAGGACTCACACTCACATGTGGTGGATAAATATTGGGAGGAATACTCTGGGAGCGAGCGATCCCAGCCCCAGGCTGCACAGCCCAGGGTTCCAGCACCAGGAAGACAAACCCCCATTATTTCTGGCTCTAAAAACCAGTGGGAGTTGGAATGATGGAAAAAATTGCCAGATTTGCACATACGGGAAGTAGGTGAAGTGACTGAAAACAGAGCAGGTGCTGGACAAATTGCCAAATGCCAGGCAGCAGCACTGTCCCCTCTTGGAGCCCCCCACCACACTCAGAACCACAAAGCAGTGAATCAGGTTGCCCCGCCCTGGCAAATACCTAAGGCTCCACCCCACACAACTTACAGGTGCCTTTGCCACACAGGCCACACTTCTAAGAGAGGCAGTAAAAGTGGCTTTACCTAATACACAAAAAACAAACACTGGGAGGCTGCCAAATTGAGGAGGCAAAGATATACAGCCTAAATGAAAGAACAGGACAAAACCCCAGAAAAAGAACTAAACAAAATGGAGATAGCCAACCTATCAGATGTAGAGTTCAAAACACTGGTGATAGGATGTTCAGAGAACCCACTGAGTAAGGCAAAAAAATAAAAGGAAGAAATAAAGATTACAGAAAGTGAAATGAAAAATATACAGGAAACCAAGAGTGAAGTGAAGGAAGCCAGGATTCAAATCAATGATTTGGAACAAAAGGAAGAAATAAACACTTAACCAGAATAGAAAGAAGAAAGAAGAATGCAGTAAAACAAGAAAAGGCTTAGGAACCTCTGGGACAACTTTAACCCTTTGAGGGCCAACATCGCTGTGAGCGACACTGACAAATTTTCCCAAAAGTGCCAGCGTTGCTCCCAGCGGCTCTTTATTTTGATGGCTATAAATGTAAATAACAAAGGAATAATTTGTATTTTATGTTTTGTTCTCTTTTTTTGTACCTCAGGTTATATATTGATATAACTTTTTCTCATGTTAATCCAAATTTTGAATTTTTACACTTGTTCAAATACTGACATATTAATTCTGTTATAATTTTTACTTATATTTTAAATGGTCCTTTTAATTTCATTTACCTTTGCAACAATCATTGAAACTGTATGCAGTGTGCATGATAAGGAAGTTTTTGGTAATGGACATTTTCACTGCTTCATGGTATAGCCTTAGCATTTCTTCTGGTGTCTCAGCAGAGTAGGTTTATTGCTCTTGCCACAGAAATGCAGAGTCCTTGAGACATTTGACCACCTCATATGGAGAGATAGGAACCTGAATATGGACATGATATAGAGTGGGGGGCCTTATACCATCTTACAATGAGGCATTCTTTCTGATGAGGGGACATTGTTTACTAAGGAAATGCGAAGTGCTGCATTTTAGGTCCATTTCACCAGCAGTGGAATCATGGAGCATCCTTGAAACATTTGACCCCCACACTTGGAGGGATAAGGACCTGATATCCTCTGACAATGAGTCAGCCTTTCGGAATGAGGGGAACATTCTTTACTGCAGAAATGTGAAGTGCTGCATTGGCTCTCAGGGTATCCCTCTATTAGGCTGTAAAGACAACAAAGGTTAGTCTCTCTCTGTGTCAGAGCAGATTCAGAGGTAACCACTGCCTGACAGTGTTTGCAGTAAACGTGCACTTTCTTCTGTTTTGAATAAAAAGTATCAAAAGTACCAACTTTTGGTTGGGTGAAGTGCTATTCTTATACTAGAGTGGATCATTCTTATGTGCTGAGAGAGCAAGACTACTTTCAAGAGTTGTAGATGAATAAAAGGATTCAGTTGAACTTTAGCCAGGGAGTGATCTTATATGATTCTTATGGCCAGTATTCATTCATTTTGTGCCGTGCTTTTTTATATTGGAAAGACATTTATATAAAAACTGAAAATGAATGCCTCAATGAAGAGAAAGGAAACTTTGCATGAAGAAATTTCTAAAATTGATCAGCGATGAATCGAGTGACAGCGATTTTGTGATAAGTGATCTTGAAAGCAGTGCATCTGAAGATAAAATAAGTGAAGATGAAACTGAACCATCTTCTTCTGAAAGTGATGCTAATGAAAGCTGTTGGGCTGAGAGGGACGCAGATGGGCAGGACACAACATAACTTCAACATCAGTTTGCAGAGCTTCCAGGTGTGAAGCATGCCCCACCAACTGATTCTAAGCCAATTGCTTATTTTCATCTCTTCTTCACTGAAGTGCTGCTGAAGCTGATGGTCATCGAAACCAACAGATATGCACAACAGCACCTTCAGTCACACAAAACCTTATCCCCTAATTCTAGAGTGAGTTCCTGGAAACCAACAACAGTTACAGAAATAAAAGCTTGTATAGCCTGTATATTGAACACGGCCATAATTACTAAACCAAGCATGTACAGCTACTGGTCGAAAAAACAATCTTTGTCAACTTCTTGGTTCTGGCACATGTTTTCTCATAACTGATTTCAGTTATTGCTGAGGTTTTTTCATTTTGCAGACAATTCCAAAATCTCCACTCCTAATGATCCATCTTATGACCCATGTGCTAAATTTCAGCCAATAGTTGGTAACGCCAATTTTATCTTCTGGCTTTACTATACTCCCCACCAACAATTAAGCATTGATGAGAGTTTGGTTGGTACCAAAGTCACAGCAGATAATTGCAGTACTTGCCAAACAAACACCATCATCGCTGGGGAGTAAAATTTTGGATGATGTGTGATGCAGTCTCAAATTACTGTCCTGTATTCTATGCCTACCTTGGAGCAGAAAGCAATACAGACAAAGATGATGTGAAGAAACATGGTTTGGCCTACATTGTAGTAAATAAATTGCTTACCATAGGAAATTATACGAATAAAGGTTACCACATCTTTTGCGATAATTTTTTTAGTTCGATTCCCCTGGCTAAGTACTTCTACTCAGTAAGGACATACATTACAGGAACACTTTGTAGGAATTGAAAATTTCTCCCTCACCAGATTCTACAAAAGTTCAGTGTGGGAGAGGTAAGATTTTTTAGAAATGCCTTCCTGTTACTGTGTGGGTTTAGGGAAAACAAATCTCAAAGAAAGCAGATATTGCTCCTTAGCTCTTATTCGGGTCCAAAAATGTCAAACACAGCATCAAAAAGAAATATGACACCAATTTCCAAGCCAGATACCATATTGGAATACAACTGATACATGGGAGGCATAGACATGTCTGATATGCTGCTTTACATGTATTTGCATGAAAGAAGAACACTAAAGTATTGGAATAAGGCTATGTTCAATGTATTATCAAGAATGCTGCTGAATGCATATATTCTTTACAAGGAAAATTTTTTAGGTGGGAGCAAACCAATGTCTCGATTGAACTTCAATACCTCCGTAATAGAAGAGCTTGCCAGAGAATGGCATAAGGTTAGAGACTCTGTTAACAAATCCAGCAATGAAGAAAATCCACCAGGTCCCTCTCACATATATGGCGTAAAGATGCTTCCAGAAAGAAAGCTAAGATTATGTAAGGAATGCTCAACACCAGAAAGAAAAATCAGATAGTGAACAGTACGTGAGATGTGACAAAGGGCTGCATCAAAGATGTGTCAATAAATTGAAAAACCAAAAATAAAAAAAAATAAAAATAAATATATAACAGTAAAAAAAGAAAAAGATGTGTCAATAGCCACAAATGTTAATATATAAACATTTTACTATTATTTTATTGTTTTTGCACTTCATTTTTTGTTTATAAACTGTTTTTCACCGTTGATATCTATTGATATATATGTCTCTAGTGTGAATGCCTATTGTGTTCCTTTTTTTGTACATTATAAAGTTTTTTTTTTTTTCAAAAATTTATGCAATATTTGGCATACTTCTTGCTTGTTATCCACGTTGCTATGTGTTTTTTCAAATTATAATCACAGGTTTTATATTATGCCATATATTATACTTCAAATGCCATACTGAAGGAAAGAATCTATTTTTTCTAAAATAATTGTTATAATAAAATAATTTTAATGCAATAAATTTTTTTGCTAAATTGCATCGAAGAACACTGCTTACAAAAGAAGAGTGTATTTACTATATGTCAAGAAATTTTCAGCAAATTATTATGAATAATAATGTTTTTATAGACATTTTTCATAAACTCTGCATTTCTCAGCAAAACAGCCTGGTATTTCTCACACAAATTTTAGCAATTACACATGGCACTCAAAGGGTTAAATGCCAGAAGAGAAGAGGAAGAGCAAGAAATTGAAAACTTCTTTGAAAAATATAATAAAAGGAAAATTCCCTAATTTGGCAAAGGAAATAGACATACAAGTCCAGGAAGCATAGAGAGTCCCAAACAAGCTAGACCTAAAGAGGACCACACAAAGACAAATCATAATTAAAATGCCAAATGTTAAAGATAAAGAGAGAATCTTAAAAGCAGCAAGAGAAAAGAAGAGAATTACAAAGGAGTTCCCATAAGACTATCAGCTGATTTCTCAAAAGAAACTTTGCAGGCAAGAAGGGGCTGGCAAGAAGGATTCAAAATGATGAAAAGCAAGGACCTACAACCTTGATTACTCTATCCAGCAAAGCTTTCATTTAGAATGGAACTGCAGATAAAGAGCTTCCCAGACAAGGTAAAGCCAAAGGAATTCATTATCACCAAGTCATTATTATACGAAATGTTAAAGGGACTTCTTTAAGATAAAGAAGATCAAAACTATGAACATTAAAATAACAACAAACTCACAATATCAACTGAATCTAAAAAACAAAAACAAACTAAGCAAACAAGCAGAACAGGAACAGAACCATAGGCATGGAGATCATTTGGAGGGTTATCAGCTGGGAGAGGGAAAGAATAGAATGGAGAAAATGGTGCAAAGATCAAGAAGCATAATTGGCAGGAACAAAATAGACAGCGGGCTGTTAAGAATAGTACAGGAAAGGAAGAAGCCAAAGAACTTACACACATGACCCATGGACATGAACTAAGAGGGTGGATTGCTTGAGGGGACGGGGATACACAGCTGAGGGGGACAAAGAAGGAAAAATTGGGACAACTGTAACAGCATAATCAATAAAATATACTTAGAAAAACAGCTCATTGTACGTTCCAGCCCTCTGAAAGCTAACCAACTTAAAGAAAATTATTTAACCATTGCTTCCAGATATTCAACTATCATTCCATTCTTTTTCATTTTAAATTAAGTATTTTATTAGGTTTAAACACCTCTCAGTTAAAATCTGCTTTTAAGCATTATCTCCAAAAGATAAAAACTAGTATTGAAACTAAATTCACCTTTGAGGGGTCATATCTTCTGAGTGTTTCTAAGAGTTCTGGAACTTGTATTCTTGTCTCTTCTTCACAGAAGAAAATCCATGATGAATTTCTGCTAAATGTTACAGAAAAGCTGACAAAATGAAATAGGCTATAGTATTCACCTCTATAAAGGGAGTTTTTAATAAGGTTTAAAACTGAGAGGCAGAAAATGGATGAAGGACATATAAAATGGCAAGATATCTAAATTTTCTTTATATTTTTCTTTAACATATAATTTCAGCTTATAGGAAAGCCAGACACTACTGGTTTATACAACAGCTAGACTTCTTAAAGTTAATTCTCTCTATAACAACATCAGTTCAGAAAACAAATTATTTTCAAATATAAATATCAAATATGTAAATATTTTATCTTTTAAGAAAGAAACATTTAAAACTAAAAGCCATTGATGGTTAGAAATCAATCATCAAGAAATCCGGTTAATGTAGTAGTCATAAGAATGGGAGTTCAAATTTATTTCAGTTACTGGCTCTGAGAAAAAAACACACCATCTTGATATGAAAACTAGGGAGTTTACAAGTGTCCAGGAATGTACACAATTCCAGGGATACATACTGAGGTAACAATGGAAGTATGGTCCATGCACCTTCCTGCTCAGACAGCTCGTGAAGCAGAAGGACTCTGGGAAGTTCCTAAAGAAATAAATCAAGGAAGAGAAATAAGTAAAACTATAATATGATCACTCCAATTCTTTTTTAAAAAAGACTAAATTTTAAAACAAAGAAATTTTTAGAGACCTGACATTTTACTCTTTGCACTATTCTCATTTTTCTTCTCTTCTGGAGCTAATAGAAATAAAAGAGTTGGGCTGAATACAACACACCCTCTCTACCACCCAGACACCAAACAGTGCTGAATACCTCCATGAAGGGTCTTCAGTGACACCCAGAGCTGACCTGATATTTTCATATTTGCAAAGGTGACTGGAAGAGAAGAGTCCAGAGGAAGTAATCAGAGAACACTAAGAGGCATCAAAATAGTTTTTATTGTGCCCTGGCTGGTGTGGCTCAGTGGTTTGAGCATGACCCCACAAACCGAAGGTTTGCTGGTATAACTGATTGATGTTTCTCTCCCCCTTTTTCTCCCTGCCTTCCCCTCTCTCTAAAAATAAACAAATATAATCATTTTTAAAAATAAAGGTAACCTAGAGAGATAAATGAGCCCCAAATCCACTTTTTAAAAAATAGCTTTTATTATATATACACCACAGGTAGCACATGAAAAATAAAACACTTATGCTAAAAAAAAGGATATAATATCCAGTTTACCTCACATGAAAATAACTTTTTAAAAAGGCCCTAAAAACCTCAAAACGCCATGGAAACAAAGAGTTTGGGATATAAATATTGTATATATATTCCTTAAGTATTCAAACAATAATAATAATAGCATAATGATTGAATTTCAAAATTTATAAACATAGGAGGAACTAAAATTCAGAAATGAGATACAACTATGGTTAAATAAACATGTACACATATACACAAAGAAAGATGAATACTTTTAAGGCTATGAATGTTAGCTTTGAAGTAAAGCACTATTCATTATATTTCAAGTTATTACAAGCCAAAAATCAGATATCTAATATGCTTAAACACCTCCCCCAACAAACTTCAGTATATTCTGTATTTTTATCCTATTTCCTGATAACTGGTAAAGACAAAATAAATATCTAAATATTTAAAATATCACTGTACTAATGTAGTGCAGTAATATTCCATATCAGTGGTAAGTTCATTTAAGTTTAGTATTTAAGAAGACAGTGGTTTTAATATAAATCTTTGGAATTAAATATCAAATAAGCCTCATTTCTTTATGTTACGTACCATTTATTTTACCTTCCATGTACAAATATGAAATGCAAAACCGGTAGTCAAAGGTTAAATCATAAGGGAAGAAATTAAGGCTATGCTAAGTGAAACGAACGAAAATCCACGTGAAACGAGTGGTGAAAGGAAGGAAACCAGGGTTCAAATCAATGACTTGGAACATAAGAAAGAAAGAAATAAATAGTCAACCAGTACAGAAGGAGGAAACAAGAACTGAAAAAAACAAGGAGAGGCTTAGGAACCTCTGGGACAACTTTAAACATACCAACATCAGAATCATAGGGGTGCCAGAAGGCGAAGAGGAAGAGCAAGAAATGAAAAGCTTATGTGAGAAAATAATGAGGGAAAACTTCCCAAATTTGGTGAAGGAAATAGACATACAAGTCCAGGAATAACAGAGAGTCCCAAACAAGCTAGACACAAGGAGGACCACACCAAGACACATCATCATTAAAATGCCAAAGGTTAAAGATAAAGAGAATCTTAAAAGCAGCAAGAGAAAAGAAGAGAGTTACCTACAAAGGGGTGTCTATAAGCCTATCAGCTGATTTCTCAAAAGAAATTTTGCAGGCAAGAAGGGACTGGCAAGAAGGATTCAAGGTGATAAAAAGCAAGGACCTACAACCAAGATTACTCTATCCAGCAAAGCTATCATTTAGAATGGAAGGGCAGATAAAGTGCTTCCCAGACAAGTAAAGCTAAAGGAGTTCATCATCACCAAGCCCTTACTATATAAAATGTTAAAGGGACTTCTTTAAGAAAAAGAAGATCAAAACTATAAACTTTAAAATGACAACAAACTCACAACTATCAACAACAGAATCTAAAAAATAAAAACAAAACAGTCTAAGCAAACAACCAGAATAGGAACAGAATCACAGGTATGAGGATCATTTGGAGGGTTATCAGCTGAGAGGGGGAAGAGGGAGTAATGGGGAAATGGTGCAAGGATTAGGAAGCATAATTGGAGGTACAAAATAGGAAGATGTTAAGAATAGTACAGGAAAGGGTAAAGCCAAAGAACTTATATGCATGATCCATGAACAGGAACTAAGGGGGCTGGGACTGCTGGAGGGAAGTGGGGGTTCTGGGAGAGAGGGCAAAGGGAAAAGAAATTGGGACAACTGTAACTGCATGATCAATAAAATACACTTTAAAAAAGTATGGGAAATATAGTCAATAATGTCGTGATGGCTGTGATGGTTTCTGGTGAGTGCTGGACTTATGCGGTAGTCACTTAGTGGGTTGTATGAATGTCCAGGCACTACACTGCATACCTGGAACTAATATAAAATAACACTGAATTTCAACTGTAATTGAAAAAAATAAATTAAAAAAGCTCAAGGTACTTCTCCTTTGTCTTGTAACTTCTTTAAAAATGTATTATTCTTTGTTGAACATTTTCTATGAGACTGAATGCTAAGCCACCTCTTTCTACATGTTAATAAAGTTCTATTTTTATAATTTTCATTCTTATTGTTTGTTGAATTTGCAGAGTCATTTTTTTCAACAAAATCTGGCACACCCTAGATATGGCTTACTAAGTCTCTAATACTGCTGAACTGATCACCCCTCTCCATAGTCCTGTACACTAGATATTGATGAGATGGATGACTGAGGTTTGCTCCTGGTAGACTATATGATGGTGACCACTGGGCAAATAAAATCTCAGAACCCAGAAACCCCTCTTCAAAGGTAATAATGACAGCAAAGACTTTTTTTTCCAATTGTGGTTGACATTCAATATTATTTTGTATTTGTTTTATATTACTTTATATTAGTCATTAGTTTTTGTGACTACACATTTATGTAATTTAGAGTGATGCCACTGATATTTTCAGTGCCTACCTGGCACCATACATGGTTGTTACAGTATTATTGAATATATTCCATACGCTGTACTTTAAAAAAAAAACAAAAAACGGTTAAATCAGACTAACAAAATAGCATGTTAAAGAAAAAAACAAACCTAAAGGCTGAATTAACAGTGATCTATGATAATCCAGGGCTTTCCTACTGTTGAGTCTAAATTATCAGTAATTTCACTGTCTTTTAAAATAGTGTATAAATGTTATATATATTCATGAGGTACTGTTTAAAAACAAATATTGTGTGAAGAAACCTAATAAATTAACATTTGCATAAGTTTCAAATAACTATGTGAACATATTAATATGAGCTAAATAGAAAAGAAACAGCAAATACTAAAAAAAAGTTTTATAATAGGTAGCAAATGAGCTATTATGTGGAAACTGAAATTATAATAATGAAGATTTTAGACGTCCAGTAAAGATGGAGGCATAGGTAGAAACACTTTACCTCCTTGTGTAACATCAAGAATTACAACTAACCTCAAAACAAAAACACCCATAACTGCCAGAATATCAAATGGTATGGAAGTCTGACAACCAAGGATTTCAAGAAGCCATATTCATCCAGAGAGGTAGGAGGGGTGGAGACATGGAGTTGGGGTAGAGAGAATGCAATGTGGCATGGAGAGGTGGCAGCAGAACAGGTGGTCCCACATTCACATGTGGTGGATAAAAATCAGGAGGGATGCCTTGGGAGCGAGTGATCCCAGCCCAGGCCAGACCACACAGCCCAGAGTTCCAGCACCAGGAAGATAAAGGTCTTTTAACTTGTGGCTGTAAAAACCAGTGGGGGATGGGGCAGCAGAAGAAACTGCTAATTTCTCAGGAGATTCCATTTAAAGGGCCCACACGGACTCAGAACACAGGCAAACCCACCCACTCTGGGAATCACCAACAGGGTAACAGCTGGAAGGGCACCAGTCGCAATACAGGCCCTGGGTGAAGTGACTGGAAACGGGATGAGTGCCGGGCAAACCTTCAGAAGCCAGGCAGCGGTACTGTCTCCTCCAACCCTTCCCCTCACACAGAGGAGTGAAGTGGGTTGTGTAGGATACCTAAGGCTCCACCCCATACAACTTAACAGGTGCACTAAGATAGGTAATTAAAGCGGCTCCACTTAATACACAGAAACAAACATGGGGGAGGGGGGTTTGCCAAATTAAGGAGACAAAGAAGTATGGCCCAAATGAAAGAACAGGAAAAAAACCCAGAGAAAGAACTAAACGAAACAGATAGCCAACCTATCAGATGAAGAGTTCAAAACATTGATGATCAGGAGGCTCAGAGAACTCATTAAGTATGGCAGAAATGTAAGGGAAGAAGTGAAGTTTACATTAAGTTAAATAAATAAAAATCCACAGGGAACCAACAGTGAAGGGAAGGAAGCCAGGATTCAAATCAACGATTTGGAACATAGGGAAGAAATAAAACATTCAATCAGAATAGAAAGGAGAAACAAGAATTCAAAAAAATGATGAGACTCTGGGACATCTTCAAAAGTGCCAACATCTGAATCATAGGAATGCCAGAAAGAGAAGAGGAAGAGCAAGAAATTGAAAACTTATTTGAAAAAATAATGAAAAAAACCTTCCCTAATTTGGTGAAGGAAATAGACATACAAGTCCAGGAAGAACAGAGAGTCCCAAACAAGTTGGACCCAGAGGGGACCACACCAGAACACATAAAAATTAAAATGCCAACTGTAATAGAATAATCATAAAATATAGTTTAAAAAAAGACTTTATAACAATGGAAGCATCTTTATGTTAGGTGGGAAAACACATGATTCCAATTATATAAAACAAATTCATATATGAAGCGAGACCACAAAGGAACCAGAAAAATTAAGATATTCATGTCAAGATGACAAAAGTTATTACATGCATACTTTAAAAACCCTTTAATGTAGTTAAAACATATCTTAGTTTTAAAATGTCTCAAGGAACTTTTCAAAATTTTTCTCCCACACAAGAAGTGTCCTTCCTAGTTATAGGGAATACAGGGTGGGCAAAGGTAGGTTTGCATTTGTGAGTACATGACACCCAGAGTTTATTCTTGTATTACTATTTATTGAATATCATATTTTTTCCATACAAACAACTGTAAACCAACTTTGGCCCCGCCCTGTATATGTGATGTCACCAGATATTGCACCTAGACAACTCATGTCAGCAGAAAGTCTGTCTCACACTTTCCTGCAGACATGCCAAGTCAGGCTCATACACAACTTTTGTCACAATAAAAGTGCAGCAGGCAAAGGTTTAGTCAGCACAAAGGAGAAATTAAATTCTAGACTAAAACTCTATAGCTAACTGGTGGATTGTAATTATTTCTTTCCTTTTTCTTTTTTAACATTTTATTTATTTATTTTTAGAAAGAGGGGAAGGGAAGGAGAAAGACAGGGAGAGAAACATTGATTCGTTGCCTCTCACACGCCCCCAGCTGGGGACCTGGCCCTCAACCCAGGCATGTGCCCTGACTGGGAATCGAATTGGCAAACCCTTTGGTTTGCAGACCACACCAGCCAGGGCAGTAATTATTTCTATCTCTATTACTTTTTTGTGCACTAAATCATATGCCTGGATTTCATATTTGCTTCAGTTGGTGAACACAAAAATGGCAATCAAGCTTTCAGTACCCATAAACCTGCAAATAGAAACACTTCAAAAACCGGTATGCTGTGTCAATATCTACCTCCACCGGCATGTAAATACCTTTGACTCAAAAATATAAAGCTCTACCCTGACACTCAGAAATCTGGTCTTGACAAATTCTTCATTAAGACAAGGTCACATTACAAATAAACTTTCATCTACTAATACTCAAAAAGCTCCAAGAGTCTTTACTCTTTATGTGTGTGTGTGTATGTATATGTATATATGCATAGGTATGTATGTATATATTCTGTGTGTGAATACAAAAGACCCAAACAGATACACATACCCTTATGTGTATTAGCACTTCTTAGATAAAGTAGCTTAAAAGATCAAAGTAAAATTTTCCATCAAATGGTCTTATCTCAGGTCTTACCACTTGGAATTATTATAATTTCTATTCTCTCTGTCCGTCTAACACCACCCTGGAGTTTATACCGCCTTAAGGTGCCATGTCACTAGCCTAAGGCACTTTAGATGCAAAACATGTTTTTAAATATATAATTCGATGAATCACTGAGAAGCAGTTTTCAAATGAAAAATCAAAGGGAAAATAAGAAAGTATTACATCAAAAGAGACATTTGGAATAACAGCTAAAGTAGAAACACTCATGCATGCAGCCCTGTCTACCGTCATTGTAAGCCATGCCTATTTACCAAACCATGCTTCTTCAAACCTAAAAGCAAGACACAGTCCTGTCACTAAGGAGATGATGCCACAGCAGAGGCAAGCATAAAGGGCTAAAAATACAAATGATAGCCCTGGCCATGTGGCTCAGTTGGTTGGAGCATCGTCCTGTGCACTGAATGGTTGCCAGTTCGATTTCAGGTCAGGGTACATACCTAGGTTGCGGGTTCAATCCCCCATTGGGGCATGTATGAGAGGCTACTGATAGATGCTTCTCTCTCATTTTGATCTCTCTCTCTCTCCCCCCCAACCCCCCCCCCCCAAAATCAATGGAAACATGTCCTCGGGTGAGGATTAAAAAAGTAAAATAAAATATTTAAAAATGCAAATGATCAAAAATGGGGAAATGGCAGAAAAGGAAAAGAAAATTTAAAAACTTGATCACAATGACTTAAACTTTTTATGCCACCTGTCTCTATGTCTCGTTGAACCAAAGTCAACCTTTATTTCCATCCTCAGCATCTACCGGTGTCCTAATGAGCACTTTAGTCTCAGAAAGCCCACTAGACTTCCAGTCTATACTTCCTTTGAACATAGTTATTATCAAGGCATATATATTCACATTTAAATATGCTAATAATATTTGAAAACAAGCAAGTTCAAAACGAACACCTCACTCATCACATGGCTGTTGCACATGTTCATCATCTTCATTAGGGAATGAGGTTTGACTGCAGAGCTGAGCAGTCTAAAAACGCTCTGGGAATAAAGAAATCCCATTATTCTACATATGGAAGGAAAATCATGAAAAATTTATAGTTAGGAATATTAATAGTATAAATAAAAAAGCCAACATTTGAACATGGATGAAACAGATTAACATTTAAAACACACAATTTACTTTCATTATATTTAAGGCAAATTTGGTTTTGAACCACTTTAGTTTCCTGACTCTGTCTGGAAAGAATTCAGCTCATTTAACCCCATGCTGCTGGCTTTTTCCTCTGTCCAAAGACAGTTTTCCAATATTTGCAACCTGTCCATCCCTTGATTTAAAATATAAGCCTAGCAGTATATGAGTTTATAGTCTAATTCAGTCTCACTATTCAGAACAAGTACTAAACTAGAAGTCCATACATTTGTTTAGTATTAGGCAAAGTCTCTAAAAGGCTGAACCCATTTAAAGACTGATTCCAGTTCAACTGTATTTCCAAATTCCAACTGTTTTATAGTTCTTAGGCATTGAACTGAGCTTTTAGACCAACAAATAAATTGTGATTAAAATTAACATCTATTTACTTGTAATTTCTTCTGCAAGACGTAGGTATATCTTATGAGGATAATAACAGAGATGTATATAACATGCTGTTTGAAACACATATCAGACAGATTTACTAACCTTTAAAAACACAGTATTATTTATGGACAAGTAGTTGAAATATGATGCTATAATAATGTATCTTCCAGGAATCTAAGCCTATTTTTTAAAAAAAGATTTTTCCAGATACCTGTCTTAATCATTAACTGTGCTTTCTTAACAAGAGAAAAATATTACCTCATTATTTATAAAATTTATTTTTATTAAGCATTTACTTTGAGATGCATTACTAAGTACATTTTTATAGCTCATATAAACATTTTCACTAATCATTCATTCACTCATGAGAGGCAGTAAAGCTTAGCATCTAACAACCTAACCTCTGGAGCCAAAGTACTTGCATGGGAATCCTTGGACCATCTATCTGGGCTGTGTAACCTTGATCAAGCTGCTTGACCTGTCTGCACCTCTGTTTTCTTCTATCTAATATGGAGATAACCATGGTCCTGGGGATCAAGTGAGTTACTACACGCCTCAACTTGGCACATGCTATGCATGAGATAGTTATTATTATTACTGATTTGACTATCTGAATAACTATATGTGCCAGACACTGTTCTAGGAACACAATAAACAGCTGTGAAAACACAAGGCCAAGTCCCTGCCCCCTAGGACCTCACATTCTCATGAAGGGGACAGACTATAAGCAAATAAATCTAGAAGACAATGTCAGGGATAAATGGTATTAAAAAATAAAGCCAGGGAAAGGGATGGTATGAACAGGACACCATTGACTAACCAGCATGGAATTCTTTGCACACATCAACTGCACAAATCTGCTGAGTGATTAAGCCCCATCTGTGTGTCAGGAGGCAGCAGAGCAGACAGAGAGGCTTTGGAGTCAGTCAGATTGAGATATAGGCCAGGTTGCACTACTTATTAGTGATATGACCATGGGCAAGTCACTCAACCTCTCCAAGCCTGTTTCCTCACTGCAAAATGGAGAAAATAACTGTAACCACTTCACAGACTTAAACGAGCTGACACACGAAAACAGCACAGCACAATGTATTGACAGGAACACCAAGTAAAATGATAACAGTGACACATACTCCACAAGGGTCAGCTCGGATGACTACTGTTGTTCCAAGTCTGTCTCCGCTACAGGTCCTGGCCCCATCTACTCGGTATCTCACTAGCCCCTCCAACCCCACCTTTCCAAATGTGAATTCATCATGTTAGCTCATGGCCAGTCACCTTCCTTTCATTCACCTATTCACAAACATCCAGGGGGACCCGTAACTGACCACCTCTATGCATGGGAGCCCTCAGAGTTGCCCCAGGCAGGAGTTGGCAAGCTCTAACTACTTTTCCCAGGCTCAGTTCAGATGTCCTAACAAACCCTTCACTGACACTTGCAGGTAGGGTTGGCCATGTCCTTGCCTGTGCTCTCAGTTTGCTGTGCTTGCATAACTTCATACAGCAGCATGCAGGGCAGGCAGGACTCATACCATCCACAGTGTCCCACTGGGAGCAGGCCACCCTGAGGGGCACCACCCACCACAGGCACCATCCTCATGGAATACTAGACATCGGACGCCAATGTCACCAGTGCAGGAGTGGGTTCTGAAGCAACTGGCCTCTTTGGGTCCCTGGCTCCAGACGCAGAATCCTGCATGGCAATATCCAAGTGGCCACACACAATCACAGGCACCCCCCCTGAGCTAAGGGAGACCAGCGCCTGCCTCTGTTCTTAGTGGGCCATGGCCCAGCTCCCACCACAATCACATGAGGTAGAGTTCTGTATAGTATGGACACAGGGTTCAAATGCTAGGCAGCTAAAAAGAGACAAACGTTCATGACACAGCCTTCCGCATGGTATGAGGAATTAATTATTGCCAAGCAACACCCTCTGCCCTTGGAAGTGGACTTGGTCTCATTGGGGCACCCTGACCAGGCCTTTGCATAAAGTAAATACCAATAAAGATTTATTACATAAATGGATGAATAAATTCTTTTTTTATAGAATTGCATTAATCATAGATTTATTTAGCAGCTCTATAATGGACAATTAAATTTATTTTGCCGTATTTAAAAGACAGATTTCTCATCTGTTAAAGTAGAGACAATTAAACTTACTCCCAAGGTTGTGATGAGGGCTTAGAAATAAATTGTGGCAATTTTTATTATTGAGTTGAAATTAAAATAGGAGTATAGAAAGAATATAAACTATTGTCCCTACATAGTATCCTAACCTACAATTAAATGGAACCAGAGCCCAGGTTTCTTCAAAAACTAAAATTGAAGTAAATAATTTTATAATATCTACAGGGTTTGGCACATTGCTAGTACTCAATAAACATGTAATATGTAAGAAAATGCAAGATAAAAGACAATAACTTACTACCTTTTCAAGGAATCACAAGTGCTTTTTAAATTATTTTAAGAGGTGTCAAAGTGGAAAATGCATTACATCTACTGATTATATATATTAACTTATCAAGTGAGAAGGTTTAACTGTCAAAGAGCCAATAAGAAATAAGTTTATAATACTTGACTCAGAACAGGCACCAGAATACAAATTACAAGTGTTTGACCTCAGTCCTGTCCCCTGCTCATATAAAAGCTGAGATGGGAAAGGAGAAACCATAATAGAATTATAGAAAATGCTACATACACTCACAATATTTAACCAGGATTCAATTAAATGTCAAATCAATACCAGTTGATCTGGACTGGAAGGTGCCATAGTTGGGTGGGGTATTCACTATAAAAAGGCAAAGAAAATGCCTCTACTTCATGGCATGCTTTATTCTATGAGACACAATGAGAAAATAGGTCATAAGAAAATGATTGTGGTACATTTATGCAATGGAGTACTATGTAGCAGAAAAAAAGAAAGAACTCCTACCATTTGCAACAACATGGATGGAACTAGAGAATTATGCTTAGCAAAATAAGCCAGGCAAGAAAGACAAATACCATATGATATCACCTAATACAAGAAACTAATGAACAACAGAAACAAATGAGCAAAACTGAACCAGAGGCATGTAGTCAAGGAGCAGACTAACAGTGACAAAGGGGGGAGGGAGGAGGGAGAGAAGCAGGGTAAGAAGGGGAAGGATCTAGTCAAAGAACATGTATAAATGACCCATGGACATGGACAACGGGGTGGGGATTGACTGTGGGAGAGGCGGTGGGCAGGGTTGGGGGGAGCAAGGGAAGGAAAGAAAAGGAAAAAAATGAAAAGAAAATGTCAGAGCAAATTGTTGCTCATTTTCTAGAAAACAAGCTCAGATAGGTAAAGTGGTTTGCCAAAGGCTACATAGCAAGGAAGCAATACCAGGTTATGAAATTGGATCTTCAAATTCCAAAGCCCACATGCATGCTATATAAACAGTATCTCCTCACTTTCAAATAATTTCTCAACTTGCTCACCTCACCCTATTATTCCGCCCATATCCATCTCCACCAATGGCAGTATTTTTCTTTCTTTCCTTTTCTTTAGAAGAAGAGTAATTTATCCTATTTTTTAAAATTACAGTTGACATATATTGTTATGTTAGTTTCAGGTGTACACCCCAGTGATTAGATATTACATAACTTACTGATTATCCCAATACATCTCACACCCATCTGGCACCATACATAGTTATTAGAATATTATTGACTATATTCCCTTTCCAGTATTTTGCATTCCCATAACTATTCTGTAACTACCCAATTTGTACCTCTTAATTCCTTCACTTTTTTCACCCAAATTTCCAACCTCCCTCCCATCTGGCAATCGTCAAAATGTTCTCTGTATCTGTGAGTCTGTTTCTGTTCTGCTTGTTTACTTTGTTTTTTAACTCAATTGTTAAATACATATGTATTTATTACCATTTTATTGTTCATATTTTTAATATTTTTTTATTTTCCTTAAAGAAGTCACTTTAACATTTCATAGAATAGTGGTTTGGTGGTGATAAACTCCTTTAGTAATCTTGGTTGTAGGTCCTTGCTTTTCATCACTGAATATTTCTTGCCAATCCCTTCTGGCCTACAAAATTTCTGTTGAGAAATCAGCTGACAATCTTATGGAGCTCCCTTGTAGCTAAATAACTGCTTTTCTCTTGCTCCTTTTAAGATTTTCTCTTTGTCTTTAAGCTTTTGCACTTTAAGTATGATGTGTTCTGGTGTGGGCCTCTCTGGGTTCACCTTGTCTGTGACTCTCCGTGCTTTCTGGACTTGTGTGTCCATTTCCTTCACCAAGTTAGAGAAGTCTTCTGTCGTTATTTTTTCAAATAGATTTTCAATTTCTTGCTCTCTCTCTTCTCCTTCCAGCACCCCTATGATGCGAATGTTGGTATACTTGAAGTTGTCCCAGGGGCTCCCTACACTAACCCCATTTTTTTGGATTCTTTTTTCCTTTTGCTGTTCTGATTGGGTGTTTTTTGCTTTCTTATATTCCAAATTGCTGATTTGATTCTCGGCTTCATCCACTCTACTATTGATTCTCTGTAAATTATTTTTCATTTTAGTTAGTGTATCCTTCATTTCTGACTCAACCTTTTTTAAGTGCTATTGAGAGTCTAAGTTCATTGAACATCCTTATAACCAGTGTTTTGAAGTCTGCATCTAGTGGATTGCTTGTCTCTATTTTGTTTGGTTCTTTTTGTGGAGTTTTGTTCTGTTCTTTCATTTAGAACATGTTTCTTTGTCTTCTCATTTTGGCAGCCTCCCTGTGTTTTTTTCTATATATTAGGCAGAGCTGCTACATCTCCCAGGCTTGGCAGAGTAATCTAATGTAGCAGGTGTCCTGTAGGGTCCAGTGACACAGCCTTCCCGATCACCCAAGCTGGACACTATAAAGGGCCCCCCTACGTGTGCTATATATATACCCTCCTCTTATAATGGAGTCTTTATTGCTGTTGGCACAAATATGAGAGTGATTTACTGCCAGACCTATCAGCTGCAAGGACCAGCTGCAACCACTGACCACCAACCTGCCAACAACTGTGGATGATCAGCCCACCCCACAGAGTGGAACTTATTTCAGCAGGGCTCTGGAGCCCACTGAGTATGCCCCTTGAGTGCGTCCCTTATGGAGGTGGTTGGGTGGTCTAAAGCTGTCCATAGGCCAAGGTCTACCACTGCCTGTATTCTGCCCAGAGCCATCCAGAATCAGCTACAAAGCGATCTGCAGATGGCTGCTGCTTGTGTTGGGCTTGGAGGTGCCCAGGCAAGGCCAAGCTGTGAACCAAGGCCAGCTGCTGCTAGTGCCAGGCCTGGGGTCATTTAGCAAGAGGTACAGAGAATACTGAGGCTAGATGCTGCTTGATTGAGAAATTTTAGGAAAATCTGAAGCATGAACTAAGGCAGGCCATTCATATGGAAAAGCCACTGGAAATAGCTTGGGTTGGCCCAAAGGTTAAGTGGGGTGGGGAATCATCAGGGCAAGACAGTGTGATCCAGGTTGATGGTGTCTTAGATGTGGCGCCCACCTGCTGGCTCTGTGTGGGGAGGGCTGATAAAAGGAACAATGGCCTCTGACAGCACTTCTATCTGGGAGAAGAGAGAAAGCTATCCCCACAGCTCTCACCCTGAGACCAGACAATTCAGTTCCTCCCTGTATGTTCCTGGTGCCCTTCAAGCTGCTGCCCCAGTGCTGGAGCTCAGAGGGAATGAGTCCAAGTAAGTTTGTCCTAAGGCCCTTTAAAAGGAACCACCTGGGACTCCAGAAGGTCTCCGTCACACTCAGCCACAATCCCTGCTGGTTTTTACAGCAAGAAATTATGGGGACTTACCTTCTGGACACTGGAACCCTGATCTTGGTGGCCTGGTGTGGGAAGGAAACCCCTTATTCTTCAGGAGGGACCTCCGCAGCCAAGATATCCCTCTCAGTTTTTATCTGCCACACCTGGTTGTAGGACCAGCCTGTTCTGAGTATCTGCCCCTCCTACCAGTGCCAACATGGCTTCTTTAATTCCCTAATTGCAGGACTTCATTCACCCAGATTTCAGGCAGTTCTGAATGATGTTTGTTCTAGAGTTTAGTTGTAATTCTGATGTGGTTGTGGGAGGAGGTGAGTACCGCATTTACCTAGGTTGCCATCTTGCCTGAAATTTTGGTTGAATAAATTCTTATTCAGTAGCAATGTAATCAAGTCTCCAGTTATAACAAATAACATAATGTGATTACTTATCACATTAACACCTATCCGTTACTACAAAAAACCCAAACATTTAATAATTAAGTATCCAATTGTTTTCATCTAAAAAGTCTGGTGATAGTGACACAACTCTCAAAGCTAACCTTTAATGAAGTACCTCCCACTGTCTCCTTGCCAATTAAAAACTGTCTAAAAAAATAGAAACACAAGGTCATTTTTCTCAAGCTTCTTCATACTAAAACCTATAAAAGCCTTTGCTCTGGCTTTCTTGGCTTATTTTATGGAAATGAGGGTTTTTTAAACTAATAAGCCAAGGCCTGACTAACTTCCCAAGAAAATGATTTCCAAAACTTTCTGTAAACAAGCAAAAATAGTCATTTATTTGTGAGGTTGAGAGTCCGCCAGGTTTTAAATAAAGTTCATACCACAAAAGAGGCAATAAAATTAGAAATGTCTGTTCTCTTCAAAACCTATCTTGCGGGTGGTGAGAGCAGGAAGATTTCGAAGCAGCTCATCTGGCTCCATTTGGCCTGAAGCAAAAAAAATGTAATCCAACATCTACCATAAAATGCAATTTACAGCTGCCCTAAACCTCCAAAATAAAATCTTATAAGCCTATCCCAATTCTGAATTTGTTTTTCTGTATTGCAGGTTGTCTTTTAAAACAGACTCATAATTTATCTGTGGTTCTGCCCCTTTTCAGGTGCTGCCTTCATTCCAAACTCCATCCTACTTTCTCTCAGCACTCCGTTCTTCAATGACTTACTTCCATGTTCCCAGCACAAAGTGATTTCCAAACCTAGCATGACCCTTGCCTGTGCTAAGGTTAAAGGTCACACTTTAGAGTCTTCAAAATGGGGTGCAAATCCTTGTTTAATTGGAGCCTACTAAAAAAACCTCACATACAATGATGCTTTATTTTTTCTCCTTTACTGTTTCCAATTTCACCATATTTTGAAACTCCTTTGGGGAACAGGTTTTCCATAATGTTAGGCAAGCGTTAATGCACTTCTGAAGCTACAGTAGAAACGATCTCATTCTAGGATCTCCCTGCTTACTGGGCCTCATGATCCAAAGGAAGAACATGCTCCCTCTGACCACCTGTACATCACAACATCAGCACAGGACACTCTATGGGAGTTCTCCCCAGAGTCTGAGCTGTTTGCTCCCATTTCATGTAAGAAAAAATTACACAATTTTTCATGCAAACGTACACTCAAGAAGGAATTATTTTAAGTTCAAAAAAGAGAAGTCAAATTGTAATCAATACACAGATGCTATGCACAATAGTAGGCATTTAAAAGGAAATGCACTGAAGTGCCTGATTAATTCAGAGGTCATCACTCGAACATTCCTGTGGGCTTCTGTGAGCCCCCACAACTTGGTTTTCTGTTCACACACCTCTTTAAATAGTCAATCTTTAAAATGTCTGTCATGTAAGGGGAAAAAACTCAGGAAAAAAATAGCACTTGTTCAAAATCTGTATCCTTATATCTATAGATTTGCCTTTAGGAGCCACATGCATCCACCACATCCCACCATCTCACCAACTTTGCTTGCCCTCTGTCCCAATCTGAAAAGATCACCATTTCACAGCTCACACATGCTTCCCTCACCACACACTGTGCCTCCCCAAATGCCAGTTCCCACCTGGCACCCCAAAAGCGAACTCGACAGTTCCTGTCCTCGTCTCCCAGTCCAGTTCCAAGTTCTAAAGCAACATCCTATAGCTAATGTCTCATCTTTCCTACCTGAGTTAACAGAAGTCTTCCTTCCTTATCTCCAGGTTTCACATGCACAATTAGCACATTATTAATTAATGCTCTTTACATTTCACACTCTACTTTTTTAAATTTTTTTTAAATTTATTTTTATTGTTTTTCTATTTCTGTTGTCCCACTTTTTCCCCCATTGCTCCCCTCCACCCAGCCCACTCCTTCTCCCACAGTCATCCACCGCGTTATCCATGTCCAAGGGTTATTTATATTAGTTCTTTTACTAAACCCTTCCCCGACTTACCACCCTTTCACTCCTTCCCCCCGCTCCCCTGGTAACTGTTACTCTTGTTTACATGTCTCTGATTCAATTGTGTTCATTTGTTTTTGCTGTTCATTAGTCTCCTGTATTGGGTGATAGCATATGGTATTTTTCTTTTGTTCCCTGGCTTATTTCGCTAAGTATAATTCTCTCTAGTTCCATCTATGTTATAGCAAATGGCAGGAGTTCCTTCTTTCTTTCTCCTGCATAGTATTCCATAGTGTAAATGTACCACAGTTTTTTAATCCACTCATCTACAGATGGGCACTTAGGCTGTTTCCAGCACTTGGCTATTGTAAATAGCACTGCTATGAACACAGGGGTGCATAGATTCTTTGAATTAGGGTTTCAAGATTCTTCGGGTATAATCCTAGCAGTGGAATCGCTGGTACAACAGGCAGTTCCATTATTAGGTTTTTGAGGACATTCCAAACTGTTTTCCATAGTGGCTGCACCAGTATGCATTCCCACCAACAGTGCACTCAGGTTCCCCTTTCTCCATATCCCGCCCAACACATGTTTTTTTGTTGATTTGTTAATGAAGGCTATTCTGACTGATGTGAGGTGGTATCTCACTAGTTTAATTGGCATCTCTCTGATGGCTAGCGATGTTAAGCATTCTTTCATACGCCTATGGATCCTCTGTATGTCCCCCTTGGAGAAGTGTCTCTTCAGGTCCTTCGCCCATTTTTTAATTGGATTGTCTGTGTTCTTGATGTTGAGTCATATAAGTCCTTTATATATTTTAGAGATCAAACTCTTGTCCATGGCATCATTGGCAAATATGTTTTCCCATATGGTTGGTTCCCTTTTTATCTTACTAATGTTTTCTTTTGCTGAGCCGAAATTTTTAGTTTGATGTAGTGCCATTTGTTTCTTCTTTCCATTATTTCCCTTGCCTAGAAGATATATCAGCTAAAATACTGCTGCATGGGATATCTGAAATTTTCCTGCCTCTCTTCTCCTCTAGGACTTTCATGGTGTCACGGCTTACATTTAAGTCTTTGATCCATCTTGAGTTTATTCTGGTGTACGGTGTAATTTGGTGGTTTAGTTTCATTTTTTTTGCATGTCCCTGTCTAGTTCTCCCAACACCATTTGTGGAAGAGGCTATTTTCACTCCATTTTATGCTCCTTCTCCCTTTGTCAAATATTAGTTGACCATATAGACCAGGGTTTATTTCTGGGCTCTCTACTCTGTTGGATTGATCTATATGTCTGTTCTTAAGCCAGTTTTGATTACAGTTGCTTTGTAGTATAGTTTGATGTCAGGTAATGTGGTTCCTCCAACTGTGTTCTTCTGTCCCAAGATTGTTGTGACTATTCGGAGTATTTTTTCCATATAAATTTTTGAAGTATTTCTTCTAGGTCTGTGAAATATGTCACTGGTATTTTAATAGGGATTGCGTTGAATCTATAAATTGCCTAGGTTAGTATGGACATTTTAATGATGCTGATTCTTCCCAACCATGAAAATGGTATATGCTTCCGTTTATTTGTATCTTTCTTCATTTGTATCTTCCGTGTTATGTAGTTTTCTGAGTACAGGTCTTTTATCTTTTTGGTTAAGTTTATTCCTAGGTACTTTATTTTTCTTCTTGCTATAGTAAATGGGATGTTTTTCCTTTCTAGTTTCTATCTCTGATATTTTATTGTTGGTATATAAAAATGCCTTCGATTTCTGAATATTGACTTTGTACCCTGCTCTTATGCCAAATTAGGTCGAGTATTTTTTTTTTTTTTTTTTTTTTTTGTGGAGTCTATAGGGTTTTCTATGTACACTATCATGTCAACTGCAAATAGTGACAGTTTTATTTCCTCTTTTCCAGTTTGGATGTCTTTTATTTCTTTTTTTTTTTTCTGTCTGATTGCTGTGGCTAGAATTTCCAACACTATTTTGAACAGGAGTGGAGACAGTGGACATCCTTGTCTTGTTCCTGATCTCAGGGGGAATGCTTTCAGTTTTTATACATTGGGTATGATGTTGGCTGCAGGTTTCTCATATATGACCTTTATTATGTTGAGGTATGCTCCCTCTATTCCCGTTTTGCTGAGTGTTTTCATCATAAATGGGTGTTGTACTTTATCAAATGCTTTTTCTGCTTTTGTTGATATGATCATGTGATTTTTGTTTTTCCTTTTATGTGCTGTATTACATTAATTAATTTGAGAATATTAAACCATCCTTGCATTCCCTGGGATGAATCCCACTTGATCGTGGTGTATGATCTTTTTATTATGTTGCTGGATCTGCTTTGCCAATATATTGTTGAGGATTTTAGCATCTATGTTCGTCAGCGATACTGGCCTGAAGTTTTATTTCTTTGTTGTGTCTTGACCTGGTTTTGGGATTAGGGTAGTACTGCTTCATAGAAAGAGTTTGGGAGTCTTCCCTCTTCTTGGATTTTCTGGAATAATTTGAGAAGGGTAGGCATCAGTTCTTCCCTAAATATTTCATAAAATTTGCCTGTGAAGCCATCGGTCCAGGACTTTTGTGTACCGGGAGTTTTCTCATTACTGCTTCAGCTTCACTCTTTGTTATCGGTCTGTTCAGGCTTTCTGCTTCTTCTTGATTCAGTTTTGGAAGATTGTATGTTTCCAGAAATTTGTCCATTTCATCTAGGTTGTCAAGTTTCTTATCACAGAGCTGTTTGTAGTAATTTCTTACAATTCTTTGTATTTCTGTAATAGCGGTAGTGATTTCTCCTCTTTCATTTCTGATTTTGTTTATGTGGGTCTTCTCTCTTTTTTTCTTGATGAGCCGGGCTAAAGGCTTGTCAATTTTGTTGATCTTTTCAAAGAACCAGCTCCTACTTTTTTTGATCTTTTTAACTGTTTGTTCAGTCTCTATGTCATTTAATTCTGTTCTGATCTTGACAATTTCCTTTTTTCCCCTTGCTCTGGGCTTTGTTTGCTGCTGTTCTTCTAGTTCTTGTAGCTGTAGGGTTAGATTTTTTATTTGATATTCCTCGTTCCTTTTTAGTTATGCCTGTATTGCTATGAACTTTCCTCTCAGGGCTGCTTTTGCTGTTCCCATAGGTTTTGGGCTGTTGTGTGTGCAGTATCATTTGTTTCCAGAAACATCTTGATTTCTTCCCTGATGTCATTGTTAACCCATTCATTATTTAATAGCATATTATTCATTCTCCATGAGTTTGAATGTCTAAGTTTTTTCTTTGATGTTGATTTCTAGTTTCAGGGCATTGTGATCTGAGGAGATGCTTGATGTAATATTAATTTTCTTGAAATTTTTGAGGCTTGTTTTGTGTCCTACCATGTGGTCTAATTTTGAAAGTGTTCCATGTGCACTTGAAAAGAATGTATATTTTGTTTCTTGGGGTGAAAATTTCTATATATATCAACTAAGTCCATTTGATCTAGACTAGAGTGTTGTTTAATGCCTCAACATCCTTGGTGTTCCTTTTCTTCAAAGATCTGTCCATTGTTGACATGGGGTGCTAAAGTACCCTACTATGAGTGTGTTGCTCCTGATATCCTTCTTTAGTCTTCCAAGATTTTCCTTATATATTTGGGTGCTCCTATGTTGTGTGCATATATGTTTACCAGGGTTATATCTTCTTGATGAATTGTTCCCCTAAAGTATTATGAAATGTCCTTCCTTGTCTCTTTTTATGGCCTTTGCTGTGAAATCTGTTTTGTCGGATATAAGTATTGCTACCCCAGCTTTTTTTATGTCCATTGGTTTGGAATACTTTTTCTATCCCTTCACTTTCAGTCTGTGTAAATCTTTTGTTTTGAGGTTGTCTCTTGTACACAGCATATGTGTGGGTCATGTTTTGGTACCCATTCCATTATCCTATGTTTTTTGGTTGGAGCATTTAATCCATTTACATTTATGGTTATTATTGACAGGTATTTATTCATTTTCCTTTGTACCTGTGTTCTTCTCCCTCTCTTTTTCTTCTTTTTCTTAAAGCATTCCCTTTAGCATCTCTTGCAATGCTGGTTTGGTGGAGATGTATTCTGTTAGTTTTCCCTTGTCTGGGAAACTCCTTATTTCACCTTCCATTTTGAATGAGAGCCTTGGTGGATAGAGTATTCTTGGTTGTAGGCCTTTTTTTTTTCATTGCTTGGAATATTTTTTGCCATTCCCTTCTGGCTTGTATTGTTTCTGTTGAGAAATCAGTTGATAGCCTTATCAAGGCTCCCTTGTGTGTTATTTGCTGTTTTTGTCTTGCTTGTTTAGGATTCTCTCTTTGTCTTTGAATGTTGCCATTTTAATTATGATGTGCCTTTGAGTGGGCCTTTTTGGGTTCATCTTCTTTGGGACCTTCTGTGCTTCCTGAACTGCATGATTTTTTTCTCTTCAGGTTAGGAAAATTTCCTGTCATTACTTTTTCTATCTGGTGTTCTATCCCATGCTCCTCTTCTCCCTGTATCCTTATGATACAAATATTGTTGTATTTCATGTTGTCCTGCAGTTCTCTTAAAACCTCTTCATTCTTTTCCAGTCTTTTCCCATTTTATTGTATTGTCTGGGAATTGTTTTCTACATTGTCCTCTAACTCACTGATCCAACCCTCTGCTTCGTTTAGTCTCCTTTTGATTGCTTCTATGGCGCTCTTCAGTTCGGAAATTGTATTCTTCATTTCTTCCTGGTTCTTATTGATAGTTTCTATATCCGTTTTTATGCTGGCATAGTTCTCAGTAAGTTCCTTGTAGTTTCCCTGTAGTTCATTGTAGTTTTCGTTGTGTTTGTTGAGTTCATTGAGCTTCCCCATTAATATTGTTTTGAATTCCATGTCTGAAAGGTTGCTTGCCTCTATTTCATCTACCCCTCCCTCTGGGAATCTCTCCATTCCTTTTGGTGGGGTGTTGTTCCTTTTCGGCGGGGTGTTATTCTGCCTCCACATTTTGGTAGCTGGTCTTGTTTGTTTCTGCTTCTTAGATTGATCTGCTTTTATTTTCTGCCTTCATGGTGTGACCTCCTAGTATACAGTTGCTGAGCTGCCTTCAGCTGATGCCATTTGGAGGGGAGTAGTCTACTTAAGAGATTTCTCCCATAGCACTGGGGATGATTCTGTACTGGGATCTAGTCCGCTACTCTCCCAGCTCTTTCTCCAAAGCCAGTGCCCAGAAGTTTTTACAAAGTGCTTCTAGTTCACATCACCTTTCTTTGGCCTCAGCCAGGGGCGAGTGCACTCTCTCATACAGGCCAGAGGCGGGTTGACCCATTGAACACCAGGGCAGGCAAGTTCCAGGCTCTTCTGTGCATCAGCACAGGGCAGGCAGTGGGCTGAATGGTTGCACGCCTGTGCAGGCAGGCTGCGGGCACCTCTGCACACTGGCAGGTGGGTTTGTTGCGGGTCAGGGGCCCTCTGCGCACCAGCAGATGGGTTGGTTGCACATCCGAGGAGGCGGGCTCGGGCACTTCCGTTTGCGCGCTCACGTGACCCAAGGGGAGCGTTGGGGAATGGGCAAGTGTGCTTCTGTGCCTGCATTCCTCAAGAATCTCACCCCATCCCTAGCCTCTGCTCCCTTGTCCATGAAAATCAATCAAAAGAGAAAAATAAAAGAGAATAACACATTCACACACACACACACAAGTAAGCCAGATGCCACCTGGCCCACTCCTGGCTCTGCTGGCAAGGAGAGCCTCGCTCTCCGCCCTTCTCCTCTCAGGGGAAACCTAGGGTCACTTAAAAATCTTTGTGCACTGTCAGCCGCAGCTCAGGGAGTCAAGCCAGCCAGAAATCCCATCTCGTCCCTTCCTCCTTGGCTATCCTCATCAGATGGGTCACTCCCAGACAGTCTTCTCTGATTCAGCAGCACCGAGGCTCAACTCCTGCCATTATCCAGATGTTAACTGAGATGGTCTGTTCACAATTAGCCTTAACTACAGACAGATCTCGGGAGCAAGCAAGCACAGCCTCCCCTCACTCCTCCGCCATCTTATTTCCTCTCACACTCGACTTTTTTTTTTAATATGCTTTACAGATTATGCTGTTACAGTTATCCCAATTTCTTTTCCCTTTGTTCCCCTCCACCCAGTGACCCCCGTTCCTCCAGTTGTGCCCCCCCTTAGTCCATGCACATTGGTTGTGCATACAGATCTTCTCAACATCTTCCTGTCTACTCCACTCCCTCCTACTATGCTTCTTAATTCCTGTACCATCTCCCTCCCTTTCCCCTCTTCACCCTCCCTGCTGACCTCCCCCCAATATGTTCCCCATACCTATAATTCTTTTCCCACTCTCACTGCCTACTTAGTTTGCCTTTGTTGTTCGTTGTTGTGATACAGTTTTCATTTCAATGTTCATAGTTTTGATTCTCTTTCTCCTAAACAAGTCCCTTTAACATTTCATATAACAGTGATTTGGATCTAATGAACTCCTTCAGTTTTACTTTGTCCTGGAAGCACTTACTCTGCCCTTCTATTCTGAAGGAGAGCTTCGCTGGGTGGAGTAATCGTGGTTGCAGGTTTTTGACTTTCATTACTTTGAATATTTCTTGCCAGTCCCTTCTTGCCTGCAGTGTTTCTTTTGAGAAATCAGTGAGAGTCTTATTGGGACCCCTTTGTACATAATTCTTTTCTTTTCTCGCTGCTTTTAAGATTCTCTCTTTATCCTTAATTTTTCACATTTTGATTATAATTTTTCTTGATGTGGTTCTCCCTGGGTCCAGTTTTTTTGGAACCCTCTGTGCTTCCTGGACCTGTAAGTCTATTTCCTTCCCCAAGTTAGGGAAGTTCTGTTTCATTATTTTTTCACGTAATTTTTCAATTTCTAGTTCTTCGTCTTCACCTTCTGGCAGCCCTATGATTTGGATGTTAGCCCGCTTAGAGCTGTCCAATAAGTTTTTGAGCCTCTCCTCATTTTCCTCACTTCTGATTTCCTCTTTCTGCACTGGTTGACTGTTTGTTCCTTCCCTATGTTCTGATTTGTTGATTTGATCCCTGGTTTTCTTTCCCTCGCCACTAGTTTCGTATGTGTTTTTGTTCATTTCAGCAGGACTAGCCTTCATTCTTTCCCCATCCTGTTTAAGATCTGCTGTTAGGTCTGTAAGCATTTTTATAATCAAAGCTCTGAACTGAGCCTCAGAAAGATTTCCTATCTGCTGAGCTGTTAGATTAGATATTTGCTGTCTGGTTACCTGGGTCACCGGGATCTCTATCATGATCTGTGCCATCCTGACCATTTTGTGTTTAGCCTTGATTCCTGGGCAGGACTGTCACACCTCCTACACTATAGGGGGTGGAGCCCCGAGCACTTGTCACATCCGGCTGACCCTTCTCACCATACTGTGGCATTTTCTGCGGGGGTGGGAGTCCAAGATGGATTCCTGCCGTTCACTCTCCACTGAGAGCCTGGGAGCCTCCTTCTCCATCCCCACCCCCTCCCGGACTCACAGTCCAAGACAATGGAGGTCTGCCTTCCCCAGCTTTGGAATCGCAAGCTGATGGGTCTGGTCTACAGCTAGGGGTGCTCCCCAGGTGCTTCTTGCCTCTCCTTAAATATGGGTGTCTGTTTACTGCTGTCCTTCCTCTGTCGCTGCTGCTGCCACAGACAGCACAGCTAGAACTCTCCTCCCCGGCTTCGCCCCGCCTACCTGTCCAAACGAGCACCACTTCTTTATAACTTCATACGTTGGACTTCCATTTATTTTCTGGAACTTCTGGTTATTTCTGGTTTTGCAGTAGTTGTATTCCTTCTTGGTTGTGGAGGGAGATGGAGCATGTCAGCCTAGGCCTCCATCTTGGCCGGAAGTCTCCTATGTTTGTTTGCTTCCATGTCCCAGGGACAGATGTCCCTCCTACTCCATTGTAAGGGACGGAGCCTTAGGTATTCATCAGTAACGGGCAACCTGTTTTCACCACGTTGTGGTGCTGTATGTGGGGGAGGGGTCTGAGAAGGAACAATGCTGCTTACCCAGCACTCACCCCTTTTCCAGGCACTTTTCCCACTTACGCACCAAACTGGCACCCCTCAGGCCGCTGCCCTGGCTGCCATTCCCAGAGTGGGTGGGTCTGCAAATGGTCTAGGTCCGTGGGGGCTCTTTAAACAAGCAGCTCTGCTGAGAGATTGGCAGTTTATGCCTCCATCCCTACCCACACTGGTTTGCACAGTCAAAAGCAATGAGGTTTGATTTTCTCCGGTGCTGAGACAGTGAGCTGCGGGGTCTGGTGAGGAGCTGGGAACGCTCCCCAGGTGTCCTTCCTGACTTTTAAAATGTGTAACGGCACTTTCCACCAGCCTGCTGCTCTTGCCGCTGCTGCCACCACCACACCGAGTCCTCTCTACCCCAGCTCTGCCCCTCCTACCTGTATGGATGAGTATTTCTTCTTTATATCTTTGTTTGCTGGACTTCCATGCACTTTTGATTTTCTGGAACTTCTAGTTGTTTCTAGTTTTGAGGTAGTTGTATTCCTTCTTAGTTGTGGAGGGAGACGCAGCATGTCTGTCTATGCCTCCATCTTGGTTGGAAGTCAGGTCTGTAAGCATTTTTATAATCATAGCTCTGAACTGAGCCTCAGAAAGATTTCCTATCTGTTGCTTTGTTAGATTAGATATTTGCTGTCTGGTCACCTGGGTCACCGGGATCTCTATCATGATCTGCGTCATCCTGACAGTTTTGTGTTTACCTTTGATTTCTGGGCGGGGCTGTCACACCTCCTATGTTATAGAGGGCGGAGCCCCGTGCACTCGTCACAACCAGGTGACCCTTCTCACCACACTGTGGCATTTTCTGTGGAGGTGGGTATACAAGATGGATTCCTGCCGTTGACTCTCTGCTGAGAGACCAGGAGCCTCCTCCTCTGTCCCCACCCGCTCCGGGCCTCACAGTCGAAGGCAATGGGGGTCTTTCTTTGCCGGCGTTCAAATCCCAAGCTGATGGGTCTGGTCTGCAGCCAGGGGTGCTCCCCAGGCGCTTCTCGCCTCCCCTTAAATACGGGTGTCTGTGCTTACTGCCATCCCGCCACCATCGCCACTGCTGCCGCCACCACCACGGCTTGACCCCTCCACCCTGGCTTCATCCCTCCTACCCGTCCAGACAAGCACTATTTTTTTATAACTTCATACGTTGGACTTCCATTTATTTTCTGGAACTTCTGGTTATTTTCTGGAACTTCTGGTTATTTCTGGTTTTGCCATAATTGTATTCCTTCTTGGTTGTGGAGGGAGGTGGAGCGTGTCAGTCTAGGCCTCCATCTTGGCCAGAAGTCCTCACACTCTACTTCTTAAACAGCTTCCAATGAGCATCATCTTTCTCTATGGCCCCATATGTTGTCCAAAGATGTCCTTTCATATTTAAGAGTACCTATTATAACTATGGATGTCCAATTCATATTTGTTGAATAAAATATTTTAATGGACTACTTATTTTAGGTTTCTAACTTTTATTTAATTATATAGTCATTTCTATTATGGAATAGTTACCATCTACTTTATCAGTAGTTCAAAGAACTACAACAGAATATCTTTTCTAATTCTTTTCTAATACTTTGCTTCACAGCGATCTAGAATGGTACTCCACAGACAGAACAGCACTTGGTAAAGTCTGCTGGCTTACTGATTAGAAGAAATATATCATTATAAACATCAAAGCCATTATAAACTTTATTATAAGCTTTATAACTGGAAATGGGAATGACCCCTATTATTTCAGAAAACAAAGGAAACAGTTATATCAGTCCACTCACAGGTCTAAGCGCAGTTTTAAATTTCACACTGCAAGTTGTATATCCACTAATTTCAAGGATGAAAAAATGTTTGTTTTTAGTAAGACTGCATTTTAGCACCCTGAGACAAACAGGAAAAGGTAATGAGTTGCCAAAGCAAAAGAACAGCTAGAAGCAGATGCAAAGTCACAGAAACCATTCCATTTCTGCTCCTTAATTGTTTTGGCTGATACTGTAGGCAAGTGGAACCCAACAAAAGTAATGAATAAATAAATAGCAATTCTAGATATCTGGTCCAGTGGGAAGAATAAATATTTGGGACTATTAGACAAATATTCAAATGAAAAACTTACTGAGGGTTCCTCCCTCACTAAGCCACCTTGGTGACTGCTCACGGTGGGCTAATCTATGGAGACACCCAAAATGCCAGCTGAAGCCTCGTGGTTCAGGTCGCAGGGACAAGTGGGCCCCAGTTCCATTAGAGGTCCAATGCACACCTGTCCCTCCTTGAAGGAGCCAGAACACTCCCCACCAGAGTGCTGGGGACATCCTAACTTATTCTGCCCTGGAATCTGTTTCTGTGGCTGATAAATGAGCTGTCCATTCTTTTTCAAGAATATGTAAATTCCTTAAAACAAGTTCCAGTGAAGTTTTAACTGGGGACACAACCGCCCCTCAGAGGGACTTTGCCTCCCTATGTTTGTGCATCTCAGCATTTCGTTCTCTGTAGTTAGTTCATCTGCTCCACTTTCAGGCAGTTCTAGGTCAGGTTATCTCATCGTTGCCCCAAGTATTGTCCGCAGACCCTACATTAGTGGTCAACAATCTCTGACTTTCGAAAATGCTGTTTATGGGATAAATTCAACTTTTAATCACATATACAGCATTATAAATCTCTATAAAAAGAAAAAAGGAACCAGTTTCAAGTATATTTGCCCACTCCAAAATCTTTCTGGCCATTTCAACTACCAAAAGACTTGTTAATCAAAACACAGGATTATCTATGTCATAACAGCACACTCTGGATCTTGTGAGTGAATTAGACCAAGGATTAAAGTTTTGTCATAACTATAGTAGGTCCTTCAATAATGCTGTTCGTTCAGTGTTGTTTTGTTATAACAATGATGAGAAAAAAACTGATTCCCAGCAGGGATACTGCCTGTGTGGAGTTGCCATGTTCTCCCCATGTCTGCGTGTGTTTTCTCCTTGTCCTCTGGTTTCCCACCACATCCCAAAGATGTGCATGTTAGATTAGCTGACGTGTCTGCACTATCCCAGTCTGAGTTGTAGGGAACCGCTCCTTGTGGTTTAGGAAATTGTAGCCCCAGCCTGAGCATGACTGCCACCAGCACTCCGGCTGTGCTTGTCTTTAAGTCTCAACATAAGGCTGTGTGTGGAACATAACCAAAGACCACTCAGAGGGTTTCTGTGGAATTGGATTTAAAGAATGCTTATTATGCTTTAGAACTTGCTCTGCTTATCTTTTAATGTAACATAAACAATCTCTAGCAAGGAATGTATGAAACCTTGTACCTAATGCCAGTGTGGCGTCAAGATGTTTGATAGACCCTGACACAGACTGGTCACTGTGCCCTCTGTACTGGTACATATAATCTGTTATTATCAACTGTTATCCAAACGCCGAAAAGCTTTTGATGATTCATGAATTTTGACTTTGTATCTCCCATGTTTATCCTCCTCAATAAAAGGCATGAGGGATGGAGGTCTGATTGCTGTTCTTCACTAGAGAGAGCAGCCACCTTCCTTCCCCAAGACATAACTAAATGTCCTAGGTAGATTTGTTCCCCTGTGGTCATGAAGCCTCTGCTGGACAGAGCAACTTCCAACTGACCCTAGGGTGTGTGAGGCACCTCAGCCTCATCCGGTGCCCGGACGAGGGGCAAGCACTCAGAGAAATGACACCTGAAACGGCTGCGGTGCCAAGAGCCAGACCACACTACCACACTGCATGGATTGGGAATTTTGGTGCCTCGCTCACAGTAAGAACTGCAGCCCCCAGCCTCCTTCTGGAAAAGGCTGCCTATGTGGTTTAGTTCTGGAAGGGAGGATTTCTTTCTGCCACTCTCTCTGGCAGGGGTTTTTGGTTTTACTTTCTCTCCTCTCATTCAAAGGACCATTTTGGCTTCTCTCGTTCAATAAATCACTACAAAACTGCGGGCATGGGTCGAGCACTTAAAAGCCGATAGGGCACTCACCGCGTGAAGTCTCCCGTGACAGGATAAGCTCGTACATGGACCGGGTTAGAGCACTAAGCACCTGCCAGCTGCAAGTCAAAGTCCGTACAACATCAGGAACACAGTCACAAGCACTCACTGTCCAATCCCATGGCGTCTCCCACCGAATATGATTTTATCAGAACAAGAAAAGCTTTAGGCCAGAAATAGGATTGATTTATATGAGGGCTCTGGTGATGACCGAGCTCTGAAGATAAGAGGCACTTCCTCCCTCTGGCCCGAATTCTCGGGTGTCCCTACGTGAGCTGGGACCCAGCAGAGGTGTCTGGGGTCATCCCCCAAGATGCGTAGGGGCCTCGTAGAAAACTCCCTTCATAGTAATATAATTCTTGGCTCATCCGGGGATGTGCAAAATAAGAACTGGTCATTCAGCACTCTGAGCCCTTCCAGTTGTTTTAGATGATTGGGAGAGAAACTGAGACACATAAGAGAGTTTGGGATGACCAAGGCATGACACCCTTGGGAGCCCTCCTCACAAGCAGTACACTTTGACCCACTACACCAATTAATCCCTAGTTTAAAATTAGGAAAATTACTGGTCCACTTTGTACGAGAGGCAGGGGAAACAGGAAAAACCAAAATCGACAAAAAGGGACCCACTACCATGAAAAAATGGGATCAGGGTTATTATATAATTGTATATAGTGGTATATTACTCAAATACTTAACTAATATTCAAAAATTCATGTCTCTCAATGCTAAGAACTGAATTTTTGTCAGTCTATATTAATATTATATACCTTTTATTATCACTTTAAGTAAAGAGTCAAATACCATTTTGTAATATATATTCCTTAATTAAGAAATTCCCAAGATTTAAAAGTTTTAAAAAAGCTTCCTTATAGACTTGAGATATTTCAAAGGGCCCTTGAAATATCTCAAGGATTTATTATTTTCTTCTTACCAAAAAAAAGAAGACTCTAGACCAATCATGCTTAGTACATTTTAAAATACTTGGAAAGTTTTGTCAAATAAGAAAATTTTACAAAAAGGCTCAAAAACAATTGGCTAATACCTTCGCTCATTTACAGCAATCTATAGCCCAGGCAGGCTTACAAATAACTCCTAAAAAAGTACAACAATCAAAGCCCTGGTGACCTCAAATACTCCAAAGTAATTCTCCAAAGCCTTTAACTCTCAATAATCTCCAACAATTGTTGGGCATTATCAGTTGGCTAAGGCCAAGCCTCAATATAACCATCTACCAGCATATTCAACTTTTCAACACCCTTAACTCAAGTTTATTTACAACAGCTTTTTAATCAATCTTTAAACTTCCAATGCACTATAGCTAATTATGTTAAAAAGCTTAAAATCAATCTTCCTTCAGATAAACTTTTACAAAATATACCTGAATTGAATTTGTGTATTAAAAGTAAAATTAGTTCTACCCCAATATATGAGGCAAAAACTATTTTCGTAGCTGGATCAGGAAAAACTGGAAAAGCAGCCATTATATAGAGGGAGGGACAGAATTGGAAAGACTGTGTAACTCACAGCCACTCATCCACCCAGAGAGCTGAACTCTCTGGAGCCATTATGACCCTCCAACAATGGCCAAATAAACCCCTAATCTAGTCTGTAATTCTGGCTATACGGTGTATACTATATTCCATATAGATGAAGCTTTACCTAAGGCATCTATAGATCTCCAGTTACTTAGTTTATGTCTAACTTTACAAAGTCTAATTGATAGGAGAGGACATCCTATATTTGTCACCCATATTTGCTCTCGCTCAGGCCTTCCAGGCCCTAATAACAGAAGGCAACAAACGTGCTGATGCTTTAATCAGTGTATTAACTACCGTCCAAAAGGCAGTGGCCGCTCATCAGTTTTACCACAAAAATTCTCAAGCACTTCTCAAAGAATCTGGCATTCCTCGCTCTCAAGCTAAGCAATTTATTCGGGAATGCGCAGATTGCCAAGGACTAGCTGCAGCACCTCTCAGTAGTGGAACCAACCCTGGAGGACTGGCCCCCAGATTAATTTGGCAAACAGATGTCACTCATTATCCACCTTTTGGAAAGCTTAAATATCTCCATATATCTATAGCTAATTATTCTGGAGCATTACATGCCTCCGCTACTACATGAAAATCTGCTAAGCATATTCGAGCACATTGGCTTGAAGCACTTAGTTTCTCAGAGTCAACCACAGTAAATAAAAACTGATAATAGGCCAGGCTATATATAGCCCGCTCCACCCAAGAATTTTTATGAAGATAGGACATTAAACATAAAACAAAAATTCCATATAATCCAACAGGCCAAGACATAGTTAAATGGGCCCACCATACTTTTAAAAATCTTCTCAAAAAACAAAAAAGGGGGAGTATGGAGTCCTCCCCAAAGATTCTAACTAATTTAGCAACCTAATTAGACTTAAGTTTTAAAAAAATTATTGTGTTTCTTGTAGAATGTTGGGTCAAAAGAATTATGTATGTTGCAGAAAGTCCAAGTAAGTCACAGACAGACTGTGCAAGTTGAAAAAGAATTGTGTAGGGAAAAGGAAAGAAAAAATAAAGTGAGGAAAAAGAAGGAAAAAGAAGGCATAAAGGAAGGAGATTGTGTATGGCATGGAAAGAAAGGACATTCAAGAGGGTAACTGAAGAATAGGGGTGAAAATAAAAAAGAAATAAGAAGGAAAAGTAAGCATATCAGTCTTTAAGACATTGTAAATTTTAAACCTAAAAGCTGCAGTCCCAGGAACAAGACATGCTAAGCTTGCTATCTCTCCTGCCTTCTCTAGCCTCTGTGAAAACTTTCAAGGTTTCTAGATGTAGTAATCACCAAAATAAAATTGTTTCTCTTTCTCTAGCTTCAAAGCAGGAACGGGGAGAGGGGGGGGCACTCTACACTCCCAACACCCTCCCAGGGAATAGCTGCCACTGTTTAACCCCTTAATTAAAGAAATAGGCTTGTCTCTGCTTTACATGCAAGAAGTCCTAGGTTTATAACATTATCAAAAATACTATCATTCCAGCAAAGGCCCTGCCAGTGGGTAGCTCCATAGTCTTACAGACTCAAAGTCTGGTTTGTAAGTTATTATGTAAATTAACCATTTTGTACAAGTTTACTCATTACAGGTATATCTATCTGCCTGACAAGCTCTTTGATCCACTCCAACCAGGGGACCATATCTTACTGAAGACCTTGAAGACTCAAGGTCCTGAACAGCCACTGACTAAACGACAGACTGGTCCCTATGATGTCCTGTTGCAGACCCATATTAATCAGAAAATCCTGGCCCAACTCTCAACCACGAAATCAGAGGTCTCTGTGACTGGGGGAATGACAGGATGCCCTGGTAACCTGACAACAGTTTGCCTGCAACCCCGGATTCTTAAGACTATGTGTCACCCCATTAAAATGGAACTCTAGTCAGCATTCTTGGGCTGACAATATAACATCATCTATGGGGTACCATTCCCACCAGCCTGAAAGGCCAAATTGATTGGCTACAATTTGAACTTCATCAGCAATTTATGGACATTAAACAGCTTGGTAACAAAAAGTGTTTCAAACCCTAAGTAATAATCTTCAATGGCTTAACCCTAAAAACTAGTTTCAAAAACTAAATTTACGTATGTGAATAATGGAAGCAGCTGGATGTTTATTAATCATTGCTATACTTTGTGTCCTCCAATGTGTCTACAAGTTATTTACCTTGATCATATTCAAGAAAAGCAAGTAGCAAGCTTCATAGGCCTTTCTACTATAGGTATCACAAAAAAACAAAAAAGGGGGAGATATAGGAAACTGCTCCTTGTGGTATAGGGAACTGTAGCCCTGGCCTGAGCATGACTGCCACCGGCACTCCGGCTATGCTTGTCTTTAAGTCTCAACATAAGGCTGTGTGTGGAACATAACCAAAGACCACTCAGAGGGTTTCTGTGGAATTGGATTTAAAGAATGTTTATCATGCTTTAGAACTTGCTCTGCTTATCTTTTAATGTAACATAAACAATCTCTAGCAAGGAATGTATGAAACCTTGTACCTAATGCCAATGTGGCATCAAGATGTTTGATAGACCCTGACACAGACTGGTCACTGTGCCCTCCGTACTGGTACATATAATCTGTTATTATCAACTGTTATCCAAACGCCGAAAAGCTATTGATGATTCATGAATTTTGACCTTGTATCTCCCATATGTATCCTCCTCAATAAAAGGCATGAGGGACGGAGGTCTGATTGCTGTTCTCCCCTAGAGATAGCAGCCACCTTCCTTCCCCCAAACATAATAAAGTGTCCTAGGTAAAAGTTTGTTCCGCCATGGTCATGAAGCCTCTGCTGGACAGAGCAACTTCCAACTGACCCTAGGGTGTGTGAGGCACCTCCGCCTCACTGAGTGTGGGTGGGTATGCATGGCCCTGTGATGGAAAGGCATCACATCAAGGGAGGGTCCTGCCTGGTGTTCCAGAACTGGAATAAACAGGTTGGAAAATCACTATCTCACTTGTTTTTATTCATGATTCTTAATCAGATATATAGCTTACGTTGATTTCAATGTTCAATATTAGAATTGTTTAGGGTCTTACTTTAGAAGTTTGATGGTGCTTTTGTGACCAGGAATATGCCATAGGAGCATAATGTTTGTTTTTATCAATTAGCCTAGGGTGAAAGTGGTTTCATTATTTGCTGTTTCTCTTAAAGTCACAGTTCCCAAGAACCTATCGACAATGTTAAGTGAAGACTGACTGAATCTGGGTATTCATGGCTGGCTTCCATACTAGGAAAGAATTTTAGAAAAAGAGAACTATGCTATATTATCATTAAAGAGAGGCTTCCTTATTAATTTAGTCCATATTCCATTTATTATAACAGAAATAAAATGCTGGGGGCGAGGGGTTTAATGAGATTGTTTAATTATGTGTCTTTAAATGTAAAACCAATATTGCCACCTAGTGATCAACTGAGTCAACTACAAAACAGGTTGTACAAAGTGCCAATCGTAAATGTCTAAGTTTGATAAAAACTAAGTATACTCACACAAACTAAATAAGCAAAGAATAAAGTGCAAGAAAAGTTAACTACTTCAGGACCGTCCAGCCATGATGGAGGCATAGGTAGATATGCTCAGTCTCCCTCCACAACTAAGAAGGAATACAACTACCTCAAAACTGGAGACAACCAGAAGTTCCAGAAAATCAAACTGCATGGTAGTTCAACAAAGACAGAAAGAAGAAAGAAGAAATACTTATCCAGATAGGTAAGAGGGGCAGAGCTGGGGCAGAGAGGAAGCAGTGTGGTGGCAGCAGCAGCAGCAGCGGTAGGCTGGCAGAAAACACAATCACATATTTAAAAAGTCAGGAGGGATACCTGGGGAGCACTCCCAGCACCAGACCAGACCACGCAGCTCACAGTTCCAGCACGGGGGGAAATAAAGCCTCATTGCTTCTGACTGTGAAAACCAGTAGGGGTTGGGATAGAGGAAGAAATTGTCAGTCTCTCAGCAGAGTCCACTTGTTTAGAGGCCCCCACAGTCCTAGAATGTCCACAGAGCCATCCACTCTGAGAACCAGAGACAGAGCAAGGGATAGAGGTGCCAGTCTCATACTGGAGGTGGGAGAAGTGCCTAGAAAAGGGGCAAATGCTAAGCAGCGGCACTGTTCCCTCTCAGACCCCACCCCCACAACAGTGCCACAACGGGCACTGTGGAAAAATGGATTGCCCTGTACTGATGAAATCTAAGGCTCCGCCCCTTACAACACAACTGGTGCGACAGCTCTACCTAAGACACAGAGGCAAACAAACACAGGAGCCTGGCAAGATGAGGAGACAGAGAGGTATGGCCCAAAAGAGGGAATGAATCAAGGTTCCAGTGGGAGAACTAAGCGACGAGGAGACAGCCAACGTAATAAACAAGGAGATAGCCAACCTAACAGTCACAGAGTTCGAAACACGGGTGATAACAATGTTCACAGACTTGACAAGAAATAAACAGTCAACCAGTACAGAAGGAGGAAACAAGAATTGAAAAAAACAAGGAGAGGCTTAGAAACCTCTGGGACAACTTTAAACATGCCAACATCCAAATCATAGAGATGCCAGAAGGAGTAGAGGAAAAGCAAGAAATTGAAAACTTAAGTGAAAAAATAATGAAGGAAAACTTCCCAAATTTGGCAAAGGAAATAAACATACAAGTCTAGGAAGCACAGAGAGTCCCAAACAAGCTAGACCCAAAGAGGACCACACCAAGACACATCATTAAAATGCCAAAGGTTAAAGATAAGGAGAGAATCTTAAAAGCAGCAAGAGAGAAGAAAGAATTACCTACAAAAGGGTGCCTATAAGACTATTAGCTGATTTCTCAAAAGAAACTTTGCAGGCAAGAAGGGACTGGCAAGAAGTATTCAAAGTGATGAAAAGCAAGGACCTACAACCAAGATTACTCTATTCAGCAAAGCTATCATTTAGAAAGGAAGGGCAGATAAAGTGCTTCCCAGACAAGGGAAAGCTAAAGCAGTTCATCATCACCAAGTCATTGTTACATGAAATGTTAAAGGGACTTATTTAAGAAAAAGAAGATCAAAACTATGAACATTAAAATGACAACAAACTCACAACTGTCAACAACAGAATCTAAAAAATAAAAACAAAAACAAACTAAGCAAACAACCAGAATAGGAACAGAATCATATTATGGGGATCATTTGGAGGGTTATCAGCTGTGAGGGGGAAGGGGGAGACATGGGGAAATGGTGCAGGGATTAGGAAGCATAACTGTTAGGTACAAAATAGGGGAAAGTTAAGAATAATACAGGGAAGGGTGAAGCCAAAGAACATATATGCGGGACCCAGGGACATGAACTAAGTGGGGTAGGATTGGTGGAGGAAAAGGGGGTACTAGGTGGAGGGGAGCAAAGAAAAAAGAAATTGGGACAACTGTAACAGCATAATCAATAAAATATACTTAATTTAAAAAGAAAAGTTAACTACTTTAGATCAATGAAGCTGTTGTCCACACTTGAGAAGATGAGAAAATGTGTCAGTAACAACACAGTTGCTGAGGTTGTGCTTGTCATTATTCTGGGTGCCCTGGGGATGTGGGGAGGGGCAGAGGGGTTTGGTCTCCCTCTGATTCTGAGAGCTGGACAGATGCCCTCGAGGACCACAGACAGGCAGGGCGCCCACATGGGGCATCAAACGAGCTCTGACATTACCAGAAAAACATGGAGGAGAGTTTGTCAAAATAACAGCAATAATAAGATGCAGCCACAGGCTACACCCTTGAGTATGGATGAACCTGATGGCCTTTATGTTGAGTGAAAGAAGTCAGTAAGAAAAAGACAAATAGTATATGACTCCACTTATCAGAGGTTCCTAGAGAAGTCAGATCCATAGGCAGAAAGAAGGGTGGGGCCTGGACTGAAGGATAGGGACTGTTTCAGTTGGGAAGATGAAAAAGCTCAGAAATGCGTTGCATAACATAAAGGTACTTCACTACAAAACTGTACACTTAAAAATGACTAGATGGCAAATTTTATGTTGTATGTTCTTTACCGCAATTAAAAATAAAAACAGTGACAGTGGCAGTGACACCAGCAACAAGGAAACACTGGGTGGGACACCCAGTGAGGCAAGGGCACAGGCAAGGGTCCACACACAGTCCCATCACAGGCCCACTCATGAGTCCTCTCTGGGGAAAAACAGTGAGATAACTGTGTAAGGCTCAGGTTACCTGATGTTCCATGGGGCACCTTCTCTCTATGTCCAGAGAAGGCTGCTCTTGCTCTGCCCACCCCTAGGATGTGGGTCTCCCCTGGGTCCCTCTGGGTCCCACTGTTCCCCTGGAAGCTGCACCTTCCTGCATTCAGGCACTACCTATGAATGCTGCTAAGTCCCAAACCTGCCATCTGCTGCCCAAACCTTTCATCTGAGCTTCGAACAAATATGCAGCTAGCTCCCAACCACTGATACCTTCACCTCAGGCTTCATCTACAGAAACCTCAGCCATCTTCACCCAACCAACATGAGAATTCATCAGCCTCAGATGGTGGCTCCACCCTACCCCACCTCAGGTGGGCCCAATCTCCCTCAATCCTGGCCCCACGTCATCCCTACCACTACCACCGTGGCCAGCTGCACCTCTTACCTCAGCCCAGTGCTTCTGAAACTGCCTGTGACGAAGTGGGGTCTGCCCCCACTTTGGGCAGCATTGCCCTGGACAAGTCCAAGGGCCTCAGAATTAGCCTCCCTGCTCTACTCTTGGCTCTCTTAATGCTGCCATCAGAGTGAGGGTTTTAAAACGAAAATCTGAGCAGGTCAATGCTCTAACCACTCTCTGTAACAGGGAACGCTGTTAGTACAGGGACTAGAGGTATCTCCTGAATGTCTTGGACATCAAAGAAATCTCTCTGAAAGTGCCAGTAATACCCAAGAACAGTCTGGGTCCTCAACAGGATATACAGCTCCCCTGCAGTCAGGTCCCGAACCACTGTCCGGGCCAGCCGCCCACACGGCCCACCTCCCACTCTACACCCACCTCAGGTATGGCAAGCAGGGCCCAAACATACCACGCTCCTGCTTCTCACCTGGCTGCCTTTACATGGCTATCCACCTAGAAAGCCCTCCTCCACTCCCACCTCCTCCCAACTCCTCCCATCCTACCTAGTACCGAATTTTTTATTTAATACTTTTTCTTGTATTGTGGTAAGAACACTTAACATGAGCTCTATCCTCTTAACAAAATTTAGGTGTACAGCAGAGGATTCTTGGCTGTCAGGACAATTTTGTAATTCATATGTCTGGAGTTTATGACTATTGGTAATTCCTCACTGCCCCTCCCCTCAAAGCCCCTTAGTCTTTGACTGAATTTGATTATTTCAGACAACTGCATATAAGCAGAACCAGGCAGTGCTTGTCTGTCTGCACTTCCTCTCTGCTTTAAAAGTGCACATTTATGGGCCCATCTCCTCTCCAAGACTGTGGGTTCTTCCAGTGCAAGGACCATGGCTTGCTGATCCTTGAACACCCAGTACTTTGCCCCAAGTAGCTCTGTCAACACTGAATGAGTGAATGAGAGGTCCATAGATAAATTGTTCCATAGACTATATGAGTCCCTGACACGTAAACAAAACCCTGACTTCAGCAGATGTCAATTTGTCCAAGTCTCCATTCCTACTTTCTTTCTTGTGGTAAGTAGAACCCCTTAGGTTTGGCTGAATCCAAGGCCACCCAATGAGACATGACCTTTCCAACCATATGTTGGGGGGGGGGGCAGATATACTGAGTATAACTCTTAGGTTACAACCTTAGCAGGAAACTGCTAACCCTCCACAAACTGGAATGCAGATGCAATGGTGCAGAGCCAGCTTCCACCATGCAGATGAAGACACCTTAGTCCACAGCAAAGTAATGAGACAAAGGACCCTGCAGCCGAGCAGCCTGTTGCTGGCTGCCCACAACTGCACTGTTTGGAAGGGACCATAAATCTCCATCTTCCTTAAGTCATTGTTATGGTGTCTGTGAAAGCAGGCGAATGAATTTTCTCATTCTTTTCTATATTGTCTCTCAAGATTCACTTAATCATAAGATCATATCCTCCTAGCACAAACTCACCTCTGATTATTCAGTTCGGGGTAACTGTCACAGCCCAATGGAGCTGCATTCTTTAATGCTTGCTGGTATCCCAAGGAGGGATTATTGGGGCTACTGGCCACCCTCCTGCCCCCAGCAGCCGCCTCTGTCCACTCCACTAGGGCCTCCACAGAGCCAGAGGAAGGAGCCCAGTCAGTCAAGGAGGTGGTATGTCTACCTCTCTGATGACATCAGAACAAGTTGATAGAAGAAAATCTCTAAAAGCTGGGTTTCCAGACAAAAAATTTCTAACTCATCAAACTGCTCCTAGCTCCAATCACCAAAAGAAAAAAAGCAGGCTCCCTTCTAGAAGGTGTGATGCTCCAAACACGGGAGCCAAGAACCTGTCCTTGTAAGGACACGGGGAGGCTGGATAAATTTTATACATAAATCATTTCAAGATAAAGCACAATAAACCCTAATCTCAGTGATATCTTAGCCTTCAATACCACTAAGGTGGCTAATTTTCCAACCCTCTACTTCCCAGCCCCCACCAACAGAAGGACAACAATCCATCAAACACACACATCTCCTGTCAGAGTTCTTGCAGAGACGACCACGGGATGGCACTTAGCTACAGACAAGCTCTGTGTCTTGAAGGCCACAGCAGTGTAGAGCAGCAGCCTCGGAGAAACTTTTTTTGCTTGGCTAAAGAAGAAAGCACTGGCATGGCAACACAAAAAAGTAGACCTTCTTCTGTCCCAAAGCTCCAGCATTAAATTCAGTTCATGCCCATTATAAACTATATCAAAATGTACCCATGTCAATCTTTCACTCCATGATCCTCCTCAGAAATACATTATAAATCAAGACAAAAGTTCAATTAATAATGTCCAATTAAAACACAGATTAAGAGACTCGCAGAGGAAATACCACACTGAGGTTAATGAAAATGTTATTTCAACATGAAAATTGCCATAGAACTTGTTACCAAAATTTTAAACATTAATTATCTCTGCTATTTTAAGCTCTGCTTTAAAGTTATTTCTTCTTTGTATAATACTTTATAACAAAACTACCATAGCCCTGTACAATTATATAATTATCTTAAATTAAAAAATATATGTAATAATTTAGACTATGCTTTGAGTATTAGCAATTAACTAGCACATCTTAAACCATTAATAGTCAATACTAAATAAGCAAAACAAGTCAGAAGAGTTATTCTCATCTAAATAAAATTGATTCTCTATAGACCAAGAGCTTTGGAAAACATAAATATATCAATAAATAAATATTTAGCAGACATCCAGAGCCATTTCTATCATACCTGTGTAAGATCTGCAGCTTGCTTTAAGATGCTTTTTCTTAACTCTTCCGCTCTCTTTGCATGAAAAGAATTATTTTGACTCTGGATGACAAATACAATTTCTTTTAAATCTAGAACCAAAAAAGAAAAAAAGTTTTCAGGTATTTATTTTTTGATAACTGAAATAAACTTGAGAAGAAGATTTAAAAAAATACACACTACAGCTCTGGCTGGTGTGGCTCAGTGGATTGAGTGCTGGATGTGAACCAAAAGGTAGTCAGTTCGAATCCCAGTCAGGGAACATGCCTGGGTTGCAAGTCAGGTCCCTGGTTGAGGGTATGAGAAAGGCAACCACACATTGATGTTTCTCTCCCTCTCCTTCTCCCTCCCTTCTCCTTGCTCTATAAATAAATAAGTAAAATCTAAAAAAAACAAAAAAACAAAAACCAACATGCTACAAGATAAGTCTTCAGGAAATACACTCTTAGGGAAAAAACATCAATTTATATGTAATTCCAGTGATAAAAACTGTCTTTTGAAATTGATCTGCAAAACTTCTTTCCTAGAGACTAGCAAATAAATAAGCTCAATGTACTAGACCAAGTCTAGTACAAACTATGGGTTTGCTCCTGCCGCTGTCAAAAAGAATGACTGTAAACACAAGTAACATATAAAAATGTCTAGAACACTAACCCCCCTAGAAGCTGAAAATCTTGTTTGCAAATAGCCTTTTAACAATTCACAAATAACCTTACATCGTGCTGTTACCTGTTACGGGTTGAATTATGTCCCCCAAACTTAGATTGAAGTCCTAAAGCCCAGGATCTCAGAAGGTGACCTTACTTGGGACTGGGTCTTTACAGGGGTCATCAAGTTCAAGTGAAGTCACTAGTGTGGGCCCTGATCCAATATGTTTGGTGTCCTTATAGAAAGAGGAAATGTGGACACAGACACATAGAGAGAAGATGATGTGAAGACATAGTAAGAAAACTGCTGTCTACAAGCCAAGGAAAGAGACCTTGGAAGGCACCAACATTGCCGCACCTTGATTTCACACTTCCAGGCACCAGAACTGTGAGACAGAATTCTGTTGTTTGAGCCACATCATTTGTGGTACTTCATTGCTGCAGCCCTAGCAAACTAACACACCACCTTGACACTATTGTGGATGGCCCTTCAAGGTGACATTCAACAGTGACCGTATATGTTCCATGAATTTACAAATAAATAAGTCAGTCATCCTGGCCCTACCTCACAGGCATCCACCCAGAACTGAATGTTCTTTCCAGGAAAACAGCCACAATCCCACAGCAGCAGGGTTCAGCAAGAACTGCTGCATAAAAGCTCCTCTATGACAACACTGGACACACAGGCAGAACATGCCAGCCACCTTATCACTGCAAGGCAGCAAGGCAGCAGGGCAGAACCCCTGCTATGACAGGCCCACCTGACAAGGAGGACTATCAGTCACCCTGAGCAGAGATGGTGGCTCGGGCCCCATGTGGAGAAGCACACTAGCCTTCCCCCATTCTGAGACTGTAATAAAAAGATAGAAGCCACCATTGTTTCAGCACCCTGCCACCGGTCAGGGGTGTTGGCAGGAGGCAGATGTCAAAAAGGTGAGCTTTCACCAAGGTTTACAGCAAATGGATGTGGGGACTATCCTCCCACCATGAGCCTTTCTCTGTAATACCTCGACTCAGGGACACTAGTTTGGTTTTAATTTTATTCCATTATATTTTATTGTTCTTTTTTTTAAAAAAATAATTTGTTTATTTATTTATTTTTAGAGAGAGGGGAAAGGAGAAAGAGAGGGAGAGAAACATCGCTATGCGGTTGCCTCTCACTTGCGCCCCCAACTTGGGACCTGACATGCAACCTAGTCATGTGCCCTTACTGGGAATTGAACCAGCGATACTTGGCTCACAGGCCGACACTTAATCCACTGAGCCACAGCAGCCAGGGCTATTTTATTGTTCTGATGTTCAGTTCTATAATGTCATTCACTAATTTACTCACTCAACCATTCATACAAAAAACAGCTCCACAGTGAGCCAGCTAGATCCTAAAAATAACCCCAAAAGCTCTTTGGTTAAAATGCAATACAAAAATATTAAAGGAAATGCTGAACAACCTACTGAATATGACCGCACTGCTTTCCATTAGAGTGTACATATACATGCAGGTTCTACATATTTATCTCTACTTTAAATCAGCCCCTGGCTCTATAAATTGGACAGTCAGAAGGGCTTACATGGTGTCTTCTATTTTAACTAAAACGTAACCTTGTAATCTTCCATCTACTACATCTGAGATAGTAATACAAACCAACATATGAAAAGAGGAGTTATAAGGATTTACTTCTGTGAAGAATGAAGTAAAACTTCTGAGAATAATTTTGCAAAATTTAAGAAAGTTGAGGATGGACATTCCCAATGACTCAGATATTCTACTGCTATTAATCATCATTGAGAAATGCTCCTGTGTAAGAGGGTTTATAACGAGCATGCTTCCAGCAGCATGTGCAAAAGCAAAAACCGGAAGCAACTCAAACACACACTAACAAGATGCACAAATCAAAATACTATTCAATAATAAAAATCAGTCCTACCAATAGATACTGCAGATGAATGGTACAGATGGAATGATGGAAAAAGTAAGCTGCAAATGAATAACTACATAAATCATCACTGGTTTACAAAAACATAAACATATACATACTGTGGATATGTGTTATGCACATATGCATCTATATTGTACGTATATCTGATGTAAGTGTAAGATTATTTGAGAATGATAAACAGCAAATCTGGATAATGGTTCAAAGGCTTCTAACATATAATGAACATGTGGAATACGATTACATTACCCTTTGTAACTTTTTGTATGTTCAAAATAATTCACAATGAAATTTTTAAGAGAGTAGATCTATGTGTCAAAGGTTAATCCTGTGCTCACCACAGTAACCAGGACCCACCACTTCCACCAGATCGGCAGAACTCCCACTGTTTGCAGCTTGTCCAACACAGGGCAGAGACTTTGTAAGAAGAAAAAAAAATTTTTTTTCCCTTTTTCACATATCTGGGTAAGGTGCTATTAGTCATACGTGTTTCTTCTGCTACTAAGAAATCATCCCCTTCCTGTTCCACATGCTTTGACCACACCTGCTGTGTGCACTCATTCACTGAGCCTCTATCAAGTGCCAGGATTTGGGATGCAAAGGTGATCGAGCAGTCCCCACACATCAGCACCTGAGTCTAGTACACTGTTAGTAGGACTGCAAGCTGGTAGAACCACTATGGAAAACAGTATTCAGTTTCCTCAAAAAAACTAAAAATAGATCTATCATAGGACCCAGCTATTCACATCTGGTTATTTATCTGAAGAAACCCAAAATACTAATTTAAAAAGATTTATGTACTCCTATGCTCATTGCAGCATTATCTACAATAGCCAAGATATGGAAGCAGCCCAAGTGTCCATCAGTAGATAAGTGGATAAAGAAGCTGTGTTTCATACACACACACACACACACTGGAATACTACTCAGCCATAAAAAAAAAAAAAAAATGAAATCTTACCATTTGGACAGCATGGATGGACCAAGAGGGTACTATGCTAAATGAAATACGTCAGTCAAAGAAAGACAAATACCATATGTTTTTGCTTTTATATGGACTCTAAAGAACAAAACAAAACAAAAACAGACTTGTGGAAACAGAGACAAAAAGGATGGTTGGCAGAGGGCAGGGGTAGGGAATGAGTAAAAAAGGTGAAGGGAATACAGTAAAAAATATGGTGATAGTCTGCACTGTGACAGATAATTGCCAGAATTAGTATGAGGTTCACACTGTAAGGTATATAAATGTTGAATCATCAGACATAATAAAGTGTCCTAGGTAAGAGTTTGTTCTGCCGTGGTCATGGAGACTCTGCTGGAAAGAGCAGCTTCCAACCGAGCCTAGGGTGTGTGAGGCACCTCCGCCTCATAATATAACTAATATAATATTGTATATTATCTATACTTAAATTTAAAAAATAAAATAAAATAATTTTTTTTAAAAGAAGGTAGGCAAACCTACCACAGAGGAGTAAGTGCAAAGCCAGAGCCTGCATGGGGAACTGTGAGGACACAGAAGAGGGGAGCCAGTACAAGGGGAGCTTCTGGGAAGAGCTGTTTCCAGAGTTTCTGCTAAGAAGCAGCCATTTATGTAGGCTCAGGCTCAGAGGGTTGCACAGCAGCAGCAGCAGCAGCAGCAGCAGAAACCAGTGGGGTTATCACTGAGACCACAGTGGCCTTTCCTCTGCAGCATTCCTGAGTGGGTGGCCAGAGAGTTTGTCAGGCATTTCTGAGAACGAATGCAGGGAACAGTCAGCGGTAAAGACAGAGTGGGAGGCTGGCTCAATCCTATCAATCATGAGGATATACCGAGCTCATTCAGAGGCTGGGATTCTAAATCAATAGCTTTCAAACTGGGAATGAGCTCCAGAGCCACCTGGGGCCCCAGACAATGGGACTCAAACCTTCACTGCTTCCACTGTCCTCTCCTCTCTTCTCTGGGGGACCCTAGGACTCAGTGCCCTCATTTCTTCCTCTGGGAATTTAGGGCCCTGACAGTTAGGTATGGCAAAGGAATAGGATGCTTATGGGGGAGTTACAGGTATTGGGCAAAAAAGGAAGGGTGCTCCCGGTTCTTAAAACCTAGTAATAATGACAGAAAATCATTCCCGTACCATTCAGCCCGAGCCCCTTCCAGAAGAGAACCAAACAGGTCGGTAGTTTAGTGTCAAAACCAGCTTATATGCTTAAATTCCTGCTGTTCTTTACATCAGCACCATATTTTCTGACACTGTGTTTGTCTAGCTCACACAGCAGTGTACTCTGCTGACACCTTCCAACCAACTGTGTGACTCTAAGGCTCCGGCTGACCAGTCACTGGAGCTAACAAGACAACTCCACCACTTCCTCTCACTCTGGCTGCACATCTCTAAACTCAGTGCAATTTGCTTTCAGCAAATACTGTCACCACTCAAGACAGATAGTCATTGTTTCTCCTCCAGGAATGTGTGACAAATGGGTAGTACACTAAGTGCCTGAAAATAATAAGTGTGACAAGGAGATAAAGAACTGGAGCCAGTGGAGAGCGGCAGAGAGTACTGAGTACAGGCAAGAGAACCAGAGATAGTTAGAAACGGTTCCTGCAGGAGAAATAATTCTTCTGCGAAGGTAGAAATAATCAAAGGTCCTCTATTTCTGCAGGTGCTGAACACCTATTATATGTCAAACACTACTGAGCACTGATCCTTCCTGGTCAGAAATTATCTACAAACACAAATTGCACAGGGCTGGTGTTTTCTTGATGAGAAACTAACGTGGCTTCTTCAGATAGAAGCTGAGTAACAAGCAGGCTCATGATTTAAGGCTGAGGGGTAAGTATGTACACATACACTCACACATGAAGAGCCACTCTCCAATTATGTGTCACTTCGTGAAAATAATGTCACTAGTGAATCTACGGATTAGGTGGTAAGCCAGAAGAGAAAAAAAGACTGCCCACTTTGGAGGTTGCCACCCAGCCCTGACTAAAGTGAGACCGTGATCTAAGCACCCTGACTCTACTGCGCAGCTGTCCCTGCTCCTGTGGACTCACTAAGATTGTGGCAAAAAAATTCCCAGGGTCCTTTTCAGATGACAAGATACCAAGTTCAGTGTTATCAGATTAACCATCAATACTTGCAAGAATGTAGATTTCTGGTCCAGATAACTTCCCCTTAGTCCTTTCAAAGCCATATTCCCGAAGATGATCATTAGTGCATTTAATAACCGTTTACTATGAGGAGACCTATCAGCTCCCAACAAAGCAATGTAGCTCCTTAAATAAGGCTGCTCTAAGAGCCGGCAGACCTCCCACCCATGCCCCTATGTTCCCCTGCATTCAGGGCCTCAGATGGACTACCTATCATAGGACACCCTCCACACCCCGCCTGCCACTTAGGTGCTCTCTCCTGTCTTACAGACTCCTTAGAATCTAGGCCCAGGGAAGGGAAGGCCTAGAAAGAAAGTCATACCTTTTCCCTCCTGTCCCAGCCTACCTTCCAGGTCTCCATGGCCCACCCTGGATGATGGGCAGCGACAAAGTTCACATCCTTTGGGGAAAGACCCACCCCTACACAGAGGTGTGGCCTTACCCTCCAGTCAACACCCTGGGGTGTGCTTCCCACAGAATACAACAAAAAATCCTCACTTGTGGTCATGTCCCTGAAGATACAGTATGCTGAGGGAGAAAGGTGTGTATGAGGCCTGTGACATAAGTGTGGTGTGTGTACAAAGGAGCAAGCCATCCCTTCCACACCAGGGATCAGGGGCAGTCTGGCAGGAGGCATGTCAGTGGGCTGACCTGAAGGGCAAGTTGTGTCTGTGGGTCCACAGTGGGGGACCTGGCTCCAGGCAGAGGAAGGCACGAGCAAAGGTCACAGCGTGTCCTTTTCTCCCACTAAGTGTGGGCCCCTAGTCACAGAGATGATGTCTCATTCACTCTGGTCACACCTGGCATGGCAATCTCTCCTTATTGAAAACTCAACAATATTTACACCATAAATAAAATCAGAAAGAAAAATGCATTTCACTGAATCATAATTTATAAGAAATACACCTGGGTACATATTTTTAAGTTAAAAAAAATCATTACATACCTATGTCATTTTTCCTTGATATACCACTTTTCTCCAAATTCTGTATTTAAAAAAAAAAAGAGAACAAAAGATAAATCTCATCACATAACAAAGCTAACAACATACTGAATGAATACTATGCTACATGTTAACATTTTTGGGGAAAGGAAATGAAGACGGGAGCTTGGAAATGTTCCCCTACAAACACAGACCAATATTAAGGAGGAAAAGCAACAAGGATGTCCTTCTGTATCATGGCAGAAGCCTGCCATGGGGCTGTTCCTTTCACATGTGTTTTTTTTTCAAACTGATTCTTAGAGAGAGAAAGGAAGGAAGAGACAGAAGAGATAGAGAGAGGAAGACAGAGAGAGAGAGGGGGAGAGACTAATTCAGAAAAACATCAATTTGTTGTTCTACTTATTTTTGTATTCATAGCTTGATTTTTATATGTGCCTTGACCGGGGATCGAACCCACAACCTTGACATATCAGGACAACATTCTAATTAACTGAGACCCAGCCAGGACCTCATATGTGATCTTGGGCAGTCACTTCATTGAGCTGAGGCTCTTTCCTCCTATTTAACACGGAGCTAAAACTTAACTGATTCAGTGTTCGGGGAGGGTTAATTTAAAAACCTTATGATAACCTAAAAATAAAAAGGTTTTCAAAGTGAGAGGCAACAGCATTTATTTGAAATCAGTAAGAATAGCTATTCAGGAAGCAATGACTAATTCAGTCAGAAGCCCAGATAGTATTCCAATTACGAGACAGACAATGGGTATTTATGAGAAAGGGAAGGGGAATAATTATGTTAATAGAAGGAAGTCATTGCTATTGGTGCAGATAACCTAACATAGTCATGTTTATTCTAAACAAAGTTTTGAATTTTCAGTTCAGTAGTCATCATAACTGCTTTCTTGTTATCTCTACAAACAGTTGTTTGGAATACCATACTGCCTAAGGCCCAGTCCAAAGGTAATTTTGCCCTGTTTTTAAATTCCAAGGTTTGAGGCATAAGACACACAAGGCAATTCCTCTGGGATGGCAGCTCTGGTTACATTTTAAAGTGGTTCCGTTTGGTTTTGGTTTTTATTTTTTTATTTTTTAGACTAAGCATTACAAACATCACAGATAGCATCAGTTCTGGCAGTGTGCTTCCCATGAAGATGAACCCTACTAATTACTGTACTTATCATTTGGCTCAGATGTCCTGTCAAGAATGGTACCATGATGTTCTCTCCAACCTGAGAAGTTACACTGGGGCCCTGCAGGTTGTTGGCCTGCGGCTCACAAGAATTCATGGGTATAGAAGGGGTATCTGACAGCTGCAGAGTCCTGACAGAAACCTGGATGTGGGCACAAAAACACCTGGCCCTGATCCTGGGAAGATCGGGGGGAGGAGCTCTGAAAAGATTTCTCTGACAAAGTGCCAAGTGTCAGTGGCTAAATATGCCATTTCTATTGTCTTCTCCAGCAGATGAAGGCATTTTCTCTCCAATTGTTCTTTTCTGCTTTCAACCACAATATGCTACAGCTATGACAGTCAGACAGTGGCAAATATCATTCCATTTTCTTCACTGACAGCAACAAGAAATTACCTACAAAACAAGCAGTAGCTTAAAAGATAAGATACAGTGAAATAGATTCTCTTGAAATGCCAAAGGGGCCATGAAAATAGACAGGGAGGAGAGAGCAAAACACAGGGGAATGCCTATCTTTAGTGGTATTTCCTGAGATTATTTTTGTGTCAAGAACAGAAATAACACTGAGACTGATAAAGGAACTCAAGAGTTAAAGATTTTAGCTTTAGTTAAAGTTGAGAGGCTTCAGTGATTAATGCAAATGGAAAAGTGTTATTCCAAGAACTGGAATGCATGGCCTATGTGGCTCCAGGAGGTCAAAACAAGTCAACCTTTGTACCCAAGGGGGTCTGCAAGCGATGGAGATGGCATCTGAGCCATTGTGTCCCAGGGAGGGAACTCCATGACATAAAGAAGTATTAGGAAAATCACTGTCAGACTGCAACTCTTCTCTGGCTAACCTTTTTCCAAACCCCTTACCTACCTTTTCCTTCTCCCTATAAAAAGGTCAGTTTGAGATGAGATGTTAAGACAGTTTTTGAGGACACATAACCCACTGTCTTCTCAGATCACAGGCATCTGAATAAAAGGCCCATGAAGATTTAATCCTTGCCTCTACTTATTGGTTCTGGTAGTGACAGTCAGCATGAATGCCGACTTTTCCAGTTTCAAGATGAGGAGAAGCCCATAGTTATGTATTTATTTTTTACACCTCAGGATCAAGTGACATTCTAGTTACTCCTGATAAAATATATACTTTTTGGAAGAGCCGAGAGAGAGAGACAGAGAGAGAGAGAGACAGACAGACAGACAGACAGACAGACAGACTAAAAAACTCAACCCACTTCTGTAAATGTGTGAACCAAAGCCAGGTACCATCAAAAGTTAGCATGTGTGGACTCTCTGTCTTCCCTACTCTGAACGCCACTTGTGGCCAGGAGAGTAGCCCACCCTTGGAGAAGGAGAACTGGCCTTGGATCCAGAGCGACTTTTTTGCTTCCACCATTAACCTGTCGCTCCTTGGCCAAGATGCTTTCTCCTTGGGAGGCCACAGCTTTAGCTGCCAGATAAGCCTCATGGAAAGTTAGAAATTTTAGATCTAAAAACAGCATTGGAATGGATAAAGAATATAAGAGAATACTATTCATCCTTTAAAAAAAAAAAGAAATCCTGACACATGCTACAATATGAAAGAACCTTGGAGACATTGTGGATGAAGAAGGGGCTGAATACTAAACCTGACAAGCTCAGGGGAGGCCTGCATGGCGGCCTTACAAACTCAAGAGACCAAAAGTAACCACACAGGATGGTCTGGATGTCAAAATTCCTAACTAAAAATGGGTCACAGAGGGTAGTCACTTCTGAGGCTGGTATCTTCCCTGACAAAGGTCAATCTTCACCTTAACTGAGCCTATTGCCCTTTTCCATCTGCAATAGTGTGCCTTTGGAACGTCAGAGTAATCTCCTCAGGGCACAATCTCCCACCAGAGCACAAGATCAGAGACCCCCTCATTGTTATTGTTATAGCATTAATCGTTGACTGTTTACTATCCCTTACCCACCAATGTAAAAGTGTCAATCATTTTTTATCCAATCCCAGAGATTTCCCCGCTTTGCTTTCTCACATCTCCCTAATGTCACCCTCAAAGGATTTAATGTATTCACCTTACATCTTGCCCTTTGATTCTGATGTATAAAATAAGTGGTAAAAGTGCCATTTTTTGGAGAATTTTCTCAATCCATTGAGATTTTGCTTCCCAGCAATTGTCACCAGTTTGGCTCATAAATATTCTTATAGGTTTGGACCTACTTAAGTTGACAACATTATTATGTTAAATAGTGCAAAAAGTAATATAAATGGCGCTAGTTTAAATAGAGCCAGAGCTGCCATCCCAAAGGAACGGATGGGGGACTCAAATGTTGGAAAATTTTAGTTTCAGGTAACAGCTAATAAACTTAGTAATCAATGTATGTAAAAAGCTATTGTTTCAGGAACTGGAGGTATGACCCAACTTGACTCCAAGAGACCATAAGCAGCAGTCCAGCCTTTGTGTCCCAGGAGGGCCGCAAGCAATCAAGACAGTATCTGAGCCATTTACTCCAGGGTGACCGCTGCCCAGGACACAGATGAAAGAATGCTGCTCTTATCTGATTAACTTTTTCCCTGAATTCCAAACCCCTTACTTACACTTTTCTTCTCCATATAAAAAGGGCCCATTTATAATTGAATTTAAGACAGTCCGTTAGGATACAAACCCGCTGTCGTCTCACATCATTGACCAACTGAATAAAGTGCCTATGAGGATTCAATCCCTGTCTCAGCTTATTGGGTCTGGTAGACGACAGGCAGCATGGACTCCGGTTTTCCTGGTATCAGAACTGCCTTGCATGTCTTATGCCTCAAAGCTTGGAATGTTAAAAATAGGGCAAAATAACTTTTGGACTGGGAAAAAGCAACATTACGTTCTCAAAAAATGTTTGCAGAGATAACAAGAAAGCAGATCTCATGACAAATGAACTGATGGCTACAGGACTGAAACTTAAAACCATTTTTTAGAATTAATATCACTGTTAGCTATCTACACCAACATATATGTCTTCCTTCTATTAATGTAATTGTTTCCTTTCTCCTTCTAACAAATACTCCTTGCCTTTGTCTCATAATGGAAAAGCTATTTGGGTTTATGCCTAAATCACTGCTTCCTCAATAACTTCTTCATTCATATTTCAAGCTTGTTACCTCTCACTTTGCCTTTTATTTTTAGGTTAACATACCAATAAGCCAGTCCCAAAAAGGCACACACTGTAGTATTTCACTTATATGAGCACCCAGAATAGTCAAATTAGTAGAGACCAGAGGCTGGGGGAGAGGAATGGGAAGTTATTATTTAATGGGCACAGAGTTTCAGTTCTGCAAAATGAAAAAAGTTCTGGTGATTGATTGCACAACAATATATATATACTTAACAGCACTGAACTTTACACTTAAAAATGGTTAAGATGGTAAATTTTATGTCATATGTACTTTATCACAGTTTTGAAAAACCAGCATTAAAGATGACCCAATTTGATGCAACCGGCCCACCCCTGCCGGCATGCAGAAGCGTCCGCAGTCCACCTGCCCAAGTGCGCAACCAGCCTGTCCTGGACAGCGTGCAGAAGTGTCCGCAGTCCGCACACCCTGCACACAAACAGTGATCCCACAGCCTGCCAGCCCCCGGCCTGCACACAAGGAAGTGCACTCACCCCTGGCTGAGGTCAAAGAACAGTGAAGAAAACTAGAGGCGCTTTGTAAAAGTATTGAGCGCTGGCTCTACAGAAAGAGCTGGGAGAGCAGCAGACTAGATCCCAGTGCAGAATCATCCCCAGTGCTACGGGAGAAATTTCTTAAGCAGACTATTCCCCTTCAAGTAGCATCAGACAGAGGCAGCAGATCAACAAATGTATACAAGAAGATCACACCACAAAGGCAGGAAATAAAAGCAGGTCAATCTAAGAACAGAAACAAACAAGAAGAGCCACATAACATGGGGACAAGGAGAAACAACACCCCATCAAAAGGAAAGGAGGAATTCATAGAAGGAGGGATAGATAAAATAGAGACAAGCAAACTATCAAACACAGAATTCAAAACAATGGTAATGAGGAACCTCAATGAACTCAACAACTCAGAGAAAACTACAATGAACTCCAGAGGAATTACAAAGAACTCAAGGGAAACTACAAAGAACTCCGAGGAAGCTACAAGGAACTTACTGAGAAGTACACCAACCTGAAAAAGAACATAGAAATTTTCAGTAAGAGCCAGGAGGAAATTAAGAACACAAATTCTGAACTAAAGAACACAGTAGAAGCAATCCAAAGCAGGCTATGGGAAGCAGAGGATCAGATCAGTGAGCTAGAGGACAATGTAGAAAGAAATTCATAGTGCAACAAATGAAAAAGACTAAAAAAGATGAAGAGGGTTTAAGAAAGCTTCAGAGCAACATGAAATGCAACAATATCTGTATCATAGGGCTACCAGAAGGAGAAGAGGATCAAGGGATAGAAAACCTGATTGAAAAAGTAATGACAGAAAACTTCCCAAACATGAGGAGAGAAAAAGTCTCACGAATACAGGAAGCACAGAGGGTCCCAAAAAAAGAGGCCTACTCCAAGACATATCATAATAAAAATGGCAACATTCAAAGACAAAGAGACAATCCTAAAAGCATCAAAAGAGAAACAACATACAAGGGAGCTCCAATAAGGCTATCAGCTGATTTCTCAACAGAAACACTACAGGCCAGAAGGGAATGGCAAAAAATATTCCTAGAATGAAAAACAAAGGCCTACAACCAAGATTACTCTACCCAGCAAGGCTCTCTTTCAAAATGTAGGGTGAAATAAGGCGTTTCCCAAACACAGGCAGACTAAAAGAATGCATCTACACCAAACCAGCACTGCATAAGATGCTAAAGGGTCTGCTTTAAGAAGAAGAAGAAAAAGAGAAAGGGAGAGGAACATAGGTAGAGAGGGGAATGAATAATAACCTATCAATAATAACCTTAAATGTAAATGGATTAAATGCTCTAATCAAAAGACACAGGGTAGCAAAACAGATACCAAAACATGACCCAAATATATGCTGTCTACAACAGACCCAATAAAAACAAACTATCTATACAGACTGAAATTGAAGGAATGGAAAAAAGTATTCGAAGAAAATGGACATGAAAAAAAAAGCTCTAGTAGCAATACTTATATCAAACAAAACAGATTTTACAGCAAAGGCCATAAAAAGAGACAAAAAAGTACATTTCATAATACTTAAGGGAACAATACATCAAGAAGATACAACCCGGAGATCCAAGATGGTGGAGGAGTAAGTGGAAGCTACACTAACCTCCTCTCTGAACCAATCTGGAATTACAACGTAATTGTGGAGAAATCATCTGGAATAATCAACTGGACACTAGCTAGAGAGAGTCTTATAACAACAAAGAGACAGAAAAGGCTGCTACATCACAACGTGACCGGTAGGGAGTGCAGAGACGCGAAAGGGCTGGCTGGGCTCACACAGGTGGCTGATGAAAGACTAGAAACTGCTCAGCAGCTGGAGGTTCCCCCTGAGAAGGGCAGGGTCTAAACCCCCAGCTGGTCTTCCCAGCCTACAGCAACAGAGCGAAAAGTAAAATAGCATGCAGCTGTGAAAAGTGAAAAGCCACAGGGTTTCTTGCTAGCTGGAGAGAAACATCTAGAGAAAAAGAGCTCTTAAGTGGATCACGTACAAAAATATTTTGGCAACCACTTACAGACTGAATAAATTAACAACTATAAAGGAGACAGAAAAAGGCAGTAGATCCCTGGAAGTCTCCAACACGTTGCCTGGGCCCAGACTGGTACACGATCTAACGCCACCAGGGGAAGATCCAGGAAGTGCAGATCAATCAAAGAAGCAGCAAAAAACAAGAACAGTCACAAAAATGGGGAGACAGAGAAACAACCCCCCATCGAAAAAAGAGAAGAAATCCCCAGAAAGAGTACTAAATGAAATAGAGGGAAGCAAACTATCAGGTATGGAATTCAAAAAATGAATTAGAGTGAAGCTCAATGAGTCAGCGAGCTCAAGGAAAACTACAAAGAACTCCAGGGAAACTACAAGGAACTTACTGAGAATTACACTAGCGTGAAAAAGGATATAGAAGCTATCAATAAGAGCCAGGAGAAAATGAAGAATACAATTTCTGAATTGAAGAATGCAGTAGAAGGAATGAAAAGCAGGCTAGAGGGAGCAGAAGATCGGATCAGCGAGCTGGAGGATAATGTAGAAAGAAAACTCCCAGACAGTGCAACAAAACAAAAAAAGACTGAACAAGAATGAAGAGGTTTCAAGAGAGCTGCAGGACAACATGAAACATAATAATATCCATATCATAGGAATTCCAGAAAAAGGAGAAAAGGAGAAGGGATAGAAAACCTCTTTGAAAAACTAATGACAGAAAACTTCCTTAACATGACGAGAGAAAGAGTCACACAAGTCCAGGAAGCACAGAGGGTCTCAATGAAGATGAACCCCAACAGGCCCACTTCAAGACACATCATAATTAAAATGGCAACATTCAAAGACAAAGAGACAATCCAAAAAGCAGCAAGAGAGAAACAATTAATAACATACAAGGGAGCTCCAATAAGGCTATCATTAGATTTCTCAGCAGAAACACTACAAGCCAGAAGGGAATGGCAAAAAATATTCCAAGCAATGAAAAACAAAGGCCTACAACCAAGAATACTCTACCCAGCAAGGCTCTCATTCAAAATGGAAGGTGAAATAAGGAGTTTCCAAGACAAAAGAAGGCTAAAAGAATACATCTCCACCAAGACAGCACTGCAAGAGATGGTAAACGGTCTGCTTTAAGATGAAGAAACAGGATGAGACAGAGAGGAACACAAGAACAAAGGGGGAAATTGACAATGAATAAGTACATACCGATAATATCCTTAAATGTAAATGGAATAAATGCTCCAATCAAAAGACATAGGGTAGCTGAATGGATTAGAAAGCATGACCCACATATATGCTGTGTTCAAGAGACCCACCTTAGAACAAAAGATCTCCATAGACTGAAAGTGAAGGGATGGAAAAAATATTTCAAGTAAATGGACATGAAAATAACCTGGGGTAGCAATTCATATATCAGACAAAACAGATTTCACAGCAAAGGCCATGAAAAGAGACAAAGAGGGACATTTCATAATACTTAAGGGAAAAATCCATCAAGAACATATAACCCTTGTAAACATATAAGCACCCAACTTAGAATCAACCAAATATGTAAGAAAAAATTTGAAAGACTTCAGGAAGGATATAGACAGCAACACACTGTCTAGTAGGGAACTTTAACACCCCATTGTCAACAGAGCTTTGAAGCAAAGAAACACCACGGATATAGAGGCATTGAACAACACTCTAGATCAAATGGACTTAGTTGATATATATAGAAATTTTCATCCCAAAGAAAAAAAATATATGTTCTTTTCAAGTGCACATGGAACATTCTCAAAGGTACACTATATGGTAGGACACAAAAGAGCCTCAATAAATTCAAGAAAATTGAAATTATATCAAGCATCTTCTCAGATCACAAAGGCTTGAAACCAGAAATCAAACTCAAGGAAAAAATCCCAAAACATTCAATCTCATGGAGACTGAATAACATGCTATTAAATAATGAATGGGTTAACAATGACATCAAGGAAGAAATCAAGAAGTTTCTGGAAACAAATGATAACGAACACATAACAACCAAAAACCTATGGGATACAGCGAAAGCAGTCCTCAGAGGAAAGGTCATAGCAATACAGGACTATCTAAAAAGGAAAGAAGAATCTCAAATAAAAAATCTAACCCTACAGCTACCAGAAATAGAGCAATAACAACACACAAAACCCACAGCAAGTAGAAGGAAGGAAATCAGGAAGATCAGAGTAGAATTAAATGACACAGAGACAAACCAAACAATTCAGAAGATCAATAAAACCAGGTGCTGGTTCTTTGAAAAGATAAACAAAATTGACAAGCCTTTAACTAGGCTCATCAAGAAAAAAAGAGAGGACCCAAATAAACAAAATCAGAAATGAAAAGGAGAAATCGCAACCAATACCACAGAAATACAAAGGATTGTAAGAAATTGCTACAAACAACTGTATCACAAAAAATTTGACAACCTAGATGAAATGGACAAATTACTAGAAACATATAATCTTCCAAAACTGAATCAAGAAGCAGCAGAAAGCCTGAACAGACCAATAATAACTAGTGAAATTGAAGCAGTAATCAAAAAACTTCCAGCACACAAAACTCAGGACCAGATGGCTTCATAGGAGAATTTTACAAAACATTTGGGAAAGAACTTAACTCCTATCCTTCACAAACCATTCCAAAAAATCCATGTGGAGGGCGGACTCCCAAACTCTTTCTATGAAGCCAGTATTACCCTAATTCCAAAGCCCGGTCAATTCACAACAAAGAAAGAAAACTACAGGCCAGTATCGCTGATGAATATAGATGCTAAAATCCTCAACAAAATATTGGCAAACCAGATCCAGCAACACATTAGAAAGACCATATACCACGATCAAGTGGAATTCATCCCAGGGATGCAAGGATGGTTCAATATTCACAATATCAAAAAACGTAATACACCACATAAACAAAATGAAAGACAAAAACCACATGATCATATCAATAGAGGATGAAATAGCATTTGATAAAGTACAACACCCATTTATGATAAAAACACTCGGCAAATTGGGAATAGAGGGAGCAAATATCAACATAATAAATGCCATATACGAGAAACCTGCAGCCAACATCATACGAGGTAAAAAGTGAAAGCATTTCCACTAAGATCAGGAAAACGACAAGGGTGTCCACTATCTCCACTCCTATTCAACATAGTCTTGGAAGTCTAGCCTCAGCAAAAAGACAAGAAAGAGAAATAAAAGGCAATCAAATTGGAAAAAAGGAAATAAAACTGTCATTATTTGCAGATGACATGATAGTGTACATAGAAAACTCTATAGAAGTCACAAAAAAACTACTCAATCTAATAAGTGAATTTGGCAAAATAGCAGGGTACAAAGTCAATATACAGAAATCAAAGGCATTTCTGTACACCAACAATAAAATATCAGCGATAGAAACTAGAAAAAAGATCCCATTTACTATAGCAACAAGAAAAATAAAGTACCTAGGAATAAACTTAACCAAGGAGGTAAAAGACCTGTACTCAGAGAACTACATGACACTGAAGAAAGAAAATAAGAAAGATACAAATAAATGGAAGCATATACCATGTTCATGGATGGGAAGAATCAACATCATTAAAATGTCCGTACTACCCAAAGTAATTTATAGATTCAATGCAATCTCTATTAAAATATCAATGACATATTTCACAGACCCAGAACAAATACATCAAAAATTTATACAGAACCAAAAAGATCCCAAATAACCACAGCAATCTTGAGGAAGAAGAACACAGTAGGAGGAATCACAATACCTAATACTAAACTATAATACAAGGCCACGGTAATCAAAGCAGTCTGGAACTGGCATAAGAACAAACATATAGATCAAGGGAACAGAATAGAGAGCTCCGAAATAAAACCAGGTCTATATGGTTAACTAATATTCACCAAAGGGGGAAGGAACATAAAATAAGGTGAGAAGAGCCTCTTCAAAAATGGTGTTGGGAGAACTGGACAGGGACATGCAAAAAAAAGGAAACTAGACCACCAACTTACTCCATACACCAGAATAAACTCAAGATGGATCAAAGACTTAAATATAAGCCATGACACCATAGAAGTCCTAGAAGAAAACATAGGCAGGAAAATTTCAGATACCCCGCGTAGCAATATTTTCACTGATATATCTCCTAAGGCAAGGGAAATAAAGGGAAGAATAAACAAATGGGACTACATCAAACTAAAGTTTCTGCCCAGCAAAAGAAAACATCAAGATGTAAAGAAAACGAACTATATGGAAAAATATATTTTCCAGTGACACCTCAGACAAGGGATTGATCTCCAAAATAGATAAAAAAACTTATATAACTGAACACCAAGAAGACAGACAACCCAATTAAAAAATGGGCAAAGGACCTGATCAAACACTTCTCCAAAGAGGACATACGGAGGATGCATAGGCATATGAAAGAATGCTCAACATCACTAGCCATCAGAGAGATGCAAATAAAAACCACAATAAGAAACCACCTCGCACCGGTCAGAATGGCCATCATCAACAAATCAACAAATAACATGTGCTGACGAGGATGCGGAGAAAAGAGAACCCTAGGGCACTGCTGGTGGGAATGAAGACTAGTGAAGCCACTACGGAAAACTGTATGGAATTTCCTCAAAAAACTAAAAATAGAACTGCCTTTTGAACCATCAAATCCATTACTAGGGTTATATCTGAAGAATCCTGAAACACCAATTCAAAAGAACCTATGCACCCCTATGTTCAGAGCAGCACTATTTACAATATCCAAGTGCTGGAAACAGCCTAACTGCCCATCTGTAGATAAGTGGATCATAGAACTGTGGTACATTTACACAATGGAGTACTGTGTAGCAGAAAGAAAGAAGGAACTCCTACCATTTGCAACAATATGGATGGAACTAGAGAGAATTATGCTTAGCTAAATAAGCCAGGCAATGAAAGAAAAATACCATATGATATCACCTAATACAGGAGACTAATGAACAATACAAATGGGCAAAATTGAACCAGAGGTGTATAAACAAGGAGTAGACTAACAGTGACAATGAAGGAGGGGTAAAGTAGAGAAGGGGGATAAGAAGGGGAAGGGTCTAGTCAAAGAACATGTATAAGTAACTCATGGACATGGACAACTGGGTAGGGACTAACTGTGGGAGAAGGAGTGGGCAGGGTTCGGGGAAGCAATGGGGAAAAAAGTGGGAGAACTGTAATAGAAAAACAAACATACAAAAAATTTTAGTGGTGGACTAGCTACTAGCCATAGTCATGCAAAGGCATCTTAAAAGCTGTTCCCTTTTCCCCATCCCCCAATCCGCAGGCTCTGGGAATTTTTGGAGACTCCAACTCTGTAACAGTGATATTGTGATTTATATTAATAAATATGTATTTGGTCCTGACCAGGTAACTCAGCTATTTAGAGTAATGTCCTGAGACCACAAGGTTGCAGGTTCGATCCCTGATCATGGCACATACAAGAATTAACCAATGAATGCATCAGCAAGTGGAACAACAAATCAATGTTTCTCTCTTTCTCTCTAAAATCAGTCAATAAAATTTTTTTTGAAAAGAAAAAAGAATAAATTTTAGTGGTGGGGAAAAAAATGAAAGCAAAATAAATTAATAAATGAGCCAGGAAATACACCCCCCCAAAAAAAGAACCTCACATGTATGAAAGTGAACAAAAGAAAATGTAAAGTATGGAAATGCAACTTTAGTGAATATTAGAAAAACAAGGATTTTCCGTCACACTGTATATTTTTCTCCCTACGTGATCCCTCCAAAATTTGGCATTCTGAAGAAGTAACAAAATAAGGTTCTTTGCATAAAAACTAATAAGAGCAGTTGTTAATAGAAGTTTTGTTCGACAAGACTTTGACTGGAATGTCATGCGTAATGGAGGCATGCTTGGGCTCTGGTTGTTACCAAAAATCCCTGAGGAACTGGGATTGACTTTTGAAAGTAATAAAACCCCGCGAGAAAAAAGGCCTCCCTGGTACCTTGGTTGGTTGTGCAGATCATGGCAATCTTTCCAGGGAAGGAACGAAGGTTGCTTTCCTGAAAGATGGCTAGAAGGGACCTTAAGGCACAATGGAAAACCTGAAGGACTTGGAAAAGACAGGTGTTTACAGGCAAGGCTGAATGACAGGTATGTGGCTCAGCTTCTGTGCCCTGAAGGGCAAACTGAAAGTCATTCTAAAGGTTCCTTGTGTACGTTCCAGTAAAGCAGACAAAAAGATCATATGTGATCATTGCTGCTCTTGTTGTGTTTATGCAAATGAACAGGATAAATTAAAACTGGACTTATTGCAGTCCCTTTAATGTCAAGGAGGGTAATCTTAAGGAGAAAAATTGTGATTCAAGGAAAATCACAATGCTCAGTGGTAGACTATAAAGTAGTGCAGCTGTCTTTGAAGTTTATTTTCATTTAAAGTTTGTTTTCATTTGAAAGTTAAACTACGTCTGTGATATCATCAAAGATGCTTAATTTACAGGCAAGAAGAATGTCAAATGCCTTGCAGCTGGATTTCTTCCCAGTAAGAGTCTTGCAGATTTAGAGACTAGTTTGTGGGTTATGTTGTGTAAATTAAAAGGTGTGTTTTCTCATAGGGCATAAGCCTAGGATCACATTACCTGAGTGACTGTCTGTTACGTATAGGCCTCACTTAATCCTGCCTGCATCGCTGCCTCCTGAGACTCAGTAGTTTGGCTGAACTCAGTGGCTGGGTTGGTGAAGTATGGGGTCGTCTGTGGGCTTCACTTTAAAACTGGTTTCTCTTTTCTGTCCTAAGGGCTTGGACAGAAAGGGCCCAGAGGTTTGAGAAGGGTGAAACCTAAAATATTCACCTCAGCGCAAACCAGGTATAGTGGGAAAAAGGGTTTTGGACAGGTGTGCCATGCCTTGAACACCTTCCTCCAAAGAAGCCTTCTTTTTCCCTAATGTGGGACATTGAAAAACTAATCCCTGCCTTTTGTCATCTAGTGGTTATGGATTGACCCTGTTGCCAAATCTGTTGTCCCCAGAATACAAGAAGGATGCCAGCCTGTTAAACCAATCATTCCGTTGTCCAAGGACAGCCAACTGACCTAGAGTCTGCAAGATCTTTCCCCATGTTGGAAGGCCACACTCCTCTCTACACCCCTGCTCTTCCTAGGGATTTCTGGACCCACGGTAGGTAGGACAACAACCATGTCCAGCTTGAAGCAGCTACAGGAGCACGAGACCTTCGCCCATTGTCCTTTATAAGATTATAAAGGGTCTGAAGTCTGAGAGGGTAGAATTGTTACAGAGCGGGGGTTCCTCCCCCCCAAAATAAATAAATTAATTAAATAAATAAAACTAAAATAAAGAAGATATAACCCTGGTAAACAGATATGCACTCAACATAGGAAAACTGAAATATGTAAGGAAATTCTTAAAAGTCTACAAGAAGGATATCGACAATAACATACTCATAGTAGGTGACTTTTACACTCCAGTGTCAACAATGGACAGATCTTTGTAGTAGAGAAACACCAAGGATATTGAGGCACTGAACAACACTCTAGATCAAATGGACTTAATTGATATATACAAAATCTATCACCACAAAAAAGTAAAATATACATTCTTTGCAAGTGCACAGCGAACATTCTCAAAGATAGACCACATGGTAGGAGACAAAACAAGTCCTAACAAATTCAAGATAATTGAATTTACATCATGCATCTTCTCAGATCACTATGGCTTGAAACTGGAAACCAAACTCAAGGAAAAAAACTCAAAGACATTAAAACTCATGAAGAATGAAAAACATGCCATTAAATAATGAATGGGTTAACAATGACATCAAGGAAGAAATCAAGATGTTTCTGGAAACAGATGATAATGAACACACTACAGCCCAAAACCTATGGGGCACAGCAAAAGCAGTCCTGAGAGGAAAGTTCATAGCAATACAGGCCTACCTACAAAGGATAGATGATTCTCAAATAAAAAATATAACCCTACATCTACAAGAACTAGAAGAGCAACAACAAACAAAGCCCAGAGCAAGCCGAAGGAAGAAAATCATCAAGATCAGAGCAAAATTAAATGACATAGAGACTGAACAAACAATTCAGAAGATCAACAACAGCAGGAGCTGGTTCTTTGAAAAGATAAACAAAATTGACAAGCCTTTAGCCACGCTCTTCAAGAAAAAAAGAGAAAGGACCCAAATAAATAAAATCAGAAACGAAAAAGGAGGAATCACAACTGATACCACAGAAATACAAACGATAGTAAGAAATTACTACAAACAACTGTATGGCAAGAAATTTGACAACCTAGATGAAATGGACAAATTTCTGGAAACATAATTTTTCAAATATGAATCAAGAAGAAGCAAAAAGCCTGAATAGACCAATAACAACTAATGAAATTGAAGGAGTAATCAAAAAACTCCTGGCACACAGATGCCCTAGACAAGATGGCTTCACAGGAGAATTTTACAAACCATTTAGGGAAGAACTAACACCTATACTTCTCAAACTATTCCAAAAAATCCAAGAAGAGGGAGACTCCCAAACTCTTTCTATGAAGCCAGTATTACCCTAATTCCAAAACCAGGTCAAGACACAACAAAGAAAGAAAACTACTGGCCAATATCGCTGATGAACATAGATGCTAAAATCCTCAACAAAACATTGGCAAACCGGATCCAGCTACACATTAGAAAGATCATACACCACAATCAAGTGGGATTTATCCCAGGGATGCTAGGACGGTTTAATATTCCCAAATCAATAAACGTAATACACCACATAAACAAAATGAAAGACAAAAACCACATGATCATATCAATAGATACAGAAAAAGCATTTGATAAAGTACAACACCCATTTATGATGAAAACACTCAGCAAAATGGGAATAGAGGGAGCATACCTTAACATAATAAAGGCCATATACAAGAAACTTGAAGCCAACATCATACTTAACGCGCAAAAACTGAAAGCATTCCCCTTAATATCAGAAAGAAGACAAGGATTTCTGCTCTCTCTACTCCTATTCAACATAGTCTTGGAAGTTCTAGCCTCAGCAACAAGACAAGAAAAAGAAATGAAAGGCATTCAAATTGGAAAAGAGAAAGTAAAACTCATTATTTGCAGATGACATAATAGTATACACAGAAAACCCTATAGACTCCATGAAAAAACTACTCAACATAATAAGTGAATTTGGCAAAATGGCAGGGTACAAAGTCAATATTCAGAAATCAAAGGCATTCCTGTACACCAACAATAAAATATCAGAGATGGAAACTAGAAAAAAATTCCATTTACTATAGCAACAAGTAAAATAAAGTACCTAGGAATAAACTTAACCAAGGAGGTAACAGACCTATACTTGGAAAACTACATGACACTGAAGAAAGAAAATAAGGAAGATACAAATAAATTGAAGCATATACCATGTTCATGGATGGGAAGAATCAAAAAACAGACATACAGCCCTGGCTGCTGTGGCTCAGTGGGATTGAGCGTCGGCCTGCGAGCCAAGTGTCATTGGTTCAATTCCCAGTAAGGGCACGACTTGGTTGCACATCAGGTCCCCAGTTGGGGGCGCAAGTGAGAGGCAACCACACAGTGATGTTTCTCTCCCTCTCTTTCTACTGTTCCCTCTCTCTACAAATAAAATAAATAAATAAATAAATAAATAATTTTTTTTTAAAAAAGAAACATATGGTTTAAAAAAAAGGACATATATATCAATGGAATAGAATAGAGAGCCCAGAAATAAACCAAGGTCAATATGGCCAATTAATATTTGACAAAAGGGGAAGGAACATCCAGTGGAATGAAAAGAGACTCTTGAACAAATAGTTCTGGGAAAACTGGACAGGGAAGTGCAAAAAAATGAAAATAGACCACCAACTTATGCCCTACACCAGAATAAATTCAAGATGGATCAAAGACTAAATGTAAGTCATGACAACAGGATGGGCATTGACTGTGGGAGAAGGGGGGTGCTAGAGGGGGACCAATAGGGGAAAAAGTAGGACAACTGTAATAGAAAAACAATAAATAAATAAAAAGTTATTTTTTTAAATGGTGAATGGCATGAATATAGCAATTATACAATAAAACGAACCAAATGTGTAATAAATGGGATCGAACTTACCTATCAGTATGTAAAATATTATTTAAAAAATAAAAGACCCAGTTTAACACTCCCCTTTACAAATAACAGAGGCTCAGAAAAGATCAAGGATTTACCCACTGTCCAATAGTCATTCTAGCCACAGAACTAGGATTAAAATCCAGGTCTTTTGACTCCTTTCTAATGTTCCTTTCTTACACTTTCCCCCATGAAAAATGCATGTCCAGGTATTCTTCAGAAAACGTGCATCATTAGATATGGACAGATTTTAAGAGTAAGCTAAAAATAATACCTACAACAACAGTCCCCTTCATCAACACGTGAAAGATAAACAATATCCCAAACTCAGTGTTTTCAGACTTAGTAACCTGAACAAGATGGCAGCCCACTCACTGGACTCCCCACCAGAAGTCTTTGGGAAAGCAAAGGAGAGGAACCAGAATTACAGCTCCTTCCCTTTGTCTTTGAGCACCGCAGCGCCAGTGAGCTGGCACAACAGCTAGTAAATGATTAGCTATTGCCAATGGCTCAATTTGCAAACAGTAAAAATAAAATATCCAAGAAACAGTTGGATTAGGTGAACTGAAATGGAACCAAAACAGTCTTGAGTATGTTCCCCTTTGAGAAAGAAAATTAGACTAAATGAATGAATTGACCGAACATTTAAAATTCTGTCTCCAGCTTCCTTTGTGGGAAGGTTTAGTTCTTCCCAGGAAAAAAAGAAACATGTCATTTGTTTTATTATCTCTGCTGCCATTTAGTTCCACTATCAATATCAGTCAAAATGTGCTTAATGCCAAAGTTTCCTAAGTCAACTGAAGTGCTGCTCAGATCAGAAAGAGATCTGTCTGTCCATAATACCTCTAACCCACAGACAATGTCTACCCTCACCAAGAAAAGACTAATATTCCAAGTCACCTTTGTCCAGTTTGATTTTTTAAGGCACCACAGATTTGAACACTTGCAATCTAGGTGAGGCTTAGTTTATACATTCTTCATTAAAAGAAAGTAAGACATCCTCAGAAGAATGTAATATGAAATCTTTTAAGAAGGGAAAGGGATAAGATGGCATCTTCTAGCTTTTCACCACCAGCACCCCTGAGATTCTGAGTGAAATTAGGTCAGCAGGATGCAGTCCTCAGAGGCCCCACTCTAAGGTGGGCCTGCATTTTTGCTGCCTTTACCACTCCCTAACTCAGGCCTTGGCTTCTCACCTGGACAACAGGAACCATAACTACAAGGCCTGTTTCATAGGGTTTAATTAGATCATATCATGCTGAGCACAGTGTCTCAATAGCTGTTACCTGCCACTCTTTTCATCATTATCACCTCCTTCAGGTGACATAACTACCACCATAAAAGAAGTTTAACTGATAAAAACAGTAAAGTCCATAGTTCTCTTTTTTATTTGTTTTGGTTCCTCTTGAAAGTTTGCATAGGACATTTCTTGCTGTCATATCAGATAAACATTTAAATAGGGCCTGCGCTGTACTACATGGTGCACACATACACACATAAAATCTTTAAAACGGCATTCTGAGATAGGCCCTATTATCCCATCTTCTTGGGGACACTGAGACACAGAGAGGTTGGGTAAGTTCCATAGCAGATCAGCGTTGGAGAAGGAATATGACCTGCAGTAGTGTGGCTCCAGTGTCCAGCTCTAACTCCTTGTCATACAGGACACAACATCACAAGCCACCACAGGTTGCCCAGGTACATGGCCATGGCTGAGGTAGCACCCAGGGCCTGGAGCATGAGCCTGGGAGGGCAGGTTCCCTGAAAATAGGTATGTCAGAACCCAAGACAGTGCAGGGACAGGGCCCCAGAAGAGAAGCCTGAGACAAGAGGCTGGGCCCCAGTCAGGACTACGGGGCACTGGAGGCACTCAGGACTTTGATGAGAAGACACCTGACACCAGCCAGTGAACCTGAACCATGTTTGGGGAAGGCCCCTAGCCCTGTGTCAGGCTGGCCTATGTTCTGGGGCATGTGCCCAAATGAGCAGTGAAGTGAGGGGAGCACAGGCAGCTGCTCTGCACAGCAATGACAGGGCAGATAAACTAATGAGAACCCCAGACTAACGTGGTCATTGTTAAGAGCCGTAACTCCTGTCTCAAAACCACCTACAGACTTTAGACAGCCTTGGACAAACTGATTCTATTCTGTCTCCCAGTCTCAGTTATGGTCTACAGGAGACATTTCATCACACCTCTTCTTGTGAGATTAATGGTTTTTTTGGCTTGGTGGTCTAAGTACAGATGTGATTAATGATATTCTCCAAGGGCTTTAATACTTTTGCATTAAAAATGGCACTAAAATATAGGACCCCCTTATCTCTATATTTAGATTTACATATGTATTTAAGGCAAAGGAGAGCTATATTTCTTCATTTAAAAAGATTAGGAAAAACTTATATTTGAAAGTATGTGCTATTATTTCTAAATTTATTACATAAAATTTTAGTTCCCTATTAATAAACCTTGGGTAGCACTTTAAATTAATTATAAATGAGCCTCATTATTGCCAAATACACACACATATTTCATAGTGCATACAACTGCGTAATAGCAAATTACAGTGTGAAAAACTCAAGGATTCAGAAAATTTGGATTCTGACTTCACCTTTTAACACATCGTTGATTGGAAATTTTACACAAAAGCTATCCCATAACACCAGCTATTTTTTCACAATTGAATATGAAAATGAAACAATCTAACTAAACTTCATTAAATGTCTGAAAATGTTTAATTAACCACAGAGGATCTTAAAACCTTAAGGAATTATTATTATTATTATTTCCCCTGTGAAGGAATCCCATAGTATAGTTAGAGCAGATAAAAGAAACATTCTATTTAAAAATGCTTTTATATTATTGTGGGGTAAAAAGAAATAGTGCCAACTGAGCCTTAATTAATATGACAAAAACAAGTCATATTTTAAAATATCATTTCTCCTTCTCAGATGCTAAACTCATGTTGTACAAAGTCCACACAGTAAACTTCCAATGAAGTTCAGGAATGAAGCCAATGATGAAAAGATGACAAAGCAGCAGCTCAGAGATTTGGGTGAGTGCTGTCCCCTCTCCATTGGGGCTCCAAGTCCTGGTTTCTGGTTCTGACTGTGTACAGAGTCAGAGTCTCTTGGCCAGTCCCCAGGATGCCCTCTCATGGTGCCACCTTCAAGGCAAGGGACACTCAGGCTCTTGTGATCCTGGAAACAGCATAAACCGAAGGTTTAGATGTGGTACAACTGGAGAAAACTTGTTTGTATCTAAGCAAGACTTCTAAAACGCCTAACTCCATATCAGAACATCTTTTTTCTTAGAATGAAATAGAAAACTAGTGGATATACCTTCACTGCATTGAAGGATGTTTTTAAAAGCCAGCCTATCTGTTGATTGCTGTTAGGGATTCAAAATCTAAGTTGACTAACATTCATAAGTTTGTAAAAATAAAATAAATGAATGAATAAATAAATAGATTTAATAACGATTGAAAGAGGAAATCATGTCAGGTCCCATTAAGAGATTACAAACACTTCCGGCCAAGATGGAGGCAAAGACAGACACGCTGTGTCTCCCTCCACAACTAAGAAAGAATGCAACTACTTCAAAACTAGAGACAACCAGAAGTTCCAGAAAATCAAACTACATGGAAATCCATCAAACAAAGATATAAAGAAGAAATACTCATCCAGACAGGTAGGAGCAGCAGAGCCGAGGCGGAGAGGACTCGGAGCGGTCACACGTTTTAAAGGCAGGAGGGACACCTGGGGAGCATTCCCAACGCCTCATGGGACCTAGCAGTTCACGGTCCCAGCACCTGGGAAAATCAAGCCTCATTGCTTCTGACTGCAGACCAGTGGGGGTTGGGGTGGAGGCAGAAACTGCTGCTCTCTCAGCAGAGTCCACTTGTTTAAAGGGCCCCCACAGTCCTAGAACATCTACAGACCCACACACTCTGGGAACAACAGCCAGGGCAGCAGCTAGAGGGGCACCAGTCCGGTGCGGAAGTGGGAGAGGTACCTGGAAAAGGGGCACATGCTGGGAAGGCGGCATTGTTCCCTCTCAGATCCTTCCCCCACATACAGTGCCACAACGTGGTGAAAGAGGTCACCCTGTACTGACTAATCCCTAAGGCTCTGCCCCTTACAATGTAACAGGTGCAACAGCTCTACCTGGGACACAGAGGCAAACAAACGCAGGAGCCTATCAGAATGAGGAGACAGAGAAGTATGGCCCAAAGGGGGGAACAGATCAAGGTTCCAGTGGGAGAACTAAGCGATGAAAAGATAGCCAACCTAACAGATGAGGAGATAGCCTAACAGACGCAGAATTCAAAACACTGGTGATAAAGATGCTCACGGGCTTGACAGATATGCTTGAGTATTGCAAACGCATAAAAGAAGTGAAGGCTATGCTAAGTGAAACGAAGGAAAATCCACACAAAACCAATGGGAAAGGGAAGGAAACCTGGGTTCAAATTAATGATTTGGAACATAAGGAAGAAAAAAAGCCAACCAGTGCAGAATGAGGAAACAAGAATTGAAAAAATGAGGAAAACTTCCCATATTTTGTGAAGGAGATGGACATACAGGTCTGGGAAGCATGGAGGGTCCCAGGTGAGCTTGACCCAGAGGGGACCACACCAGGACGTATCATGATTGAGATGCCAAAGGTGAAAGATAAAGACAGAGTCCTGGGGGCAGCAAGAGAGAGGTGGAGAGTTGCCTACAGGGGGTGCGTATAGGACTATCAGCTGATTTCTCAGAAGACATTTTGTGGGCAGGAAGGGAGTGGCAAGCAGTATTCAATATGATGAAAGGTAACCTGCAACCAGGATTACTCTATCCAGCCAGGCTATCATTTGGAATGGAAGGGCAGATGAAGTGCTTTCCAGACAAGGTAAAGCTCAAGGAGTAACATCAAAGGGACTTACTTAAGAAAAAGATCAAAACTATGAACACTAATATGACAACAAACTCAACTATCAACAACTGAGTCTAAAAAATAAAAACAAAATCCAACTAAGCAAAACAGAAATGGAACAGAATCATAGGTATGGGGATCATTTGGAGGATTATCAGCTGGGAGTGGGGAGGGGGAGAAATGGGGATATGGTGCAGGGATTTAGAAGCATAATTGATTGGTACAAAATAGACAGGGGGAAGTTAAGAATACCATAGGAAAGGGTGAAGCCAAAGAACTTATATGCACGACCCATGGACATGAACTAAGGGGGGTGGGATTGCTAGAGGGAAGGGAGGTACTGGGCAGAAGGGAGCAAAGGGGGAAAAAATTGGAACTACTGTAACAACATAATCAATAAAATATACTTTAAAAAAATGACAAACAAATCTCAGATGAAAAGAACACATATGATCAATCGAATCAGTACCTTAGATGGTGTGATCGCTTTCTTTACATCCTTAGAAGCCAGTGCAAAAGCTGAAAAAGGAAACATTTTTATATTAAAATCAGCAATTAAGATTTATTCTCACATTGAATGGTTTTTGCTTAAAATGAGAAAAAATAATAATACTTTAACAAGACAAATTTTGCTCATTTTTAAAAGCAGCTGCATTGCCACAAACTAGAACCACTGGCCACCTTTATCTCTGGACCTAAAATTATTTATCAGTGCAAAGCCAACATGCTTAGGCTACCAAGCTAAAGAAATGCTCCATCAGAGAGCTTAGAACCCATGTATACCATTGCAGTCTATATACAAAAAACACAAAATAGATGCACACAGAATACAACTTCTTAGAAACCTCAATTATGGTGCCATATGGTAAACAAAAAAACTTTCACGGCCAAAAGCACTTATGGAAAAAAGGGTTTATTGAACCACATGCTAGCTAGAAATGGACCAGATCCTGGAGTGAGCAGTCTAAGCCACCAGCAGGAGGACTGGATGGAGAAGGTGACATATCTGCTGTCCTGGAGCTGAGGGGAGTTTTTATATATCATGTTTCAGGGAAGAAAGATCTAAGTTGTTCTGAAAGAATTTATATCAGCTACAGATAGGGGGTGGGAAAAGGTGAAGGGGAACAGTTCTAGGATTGGTGCACAGCCTGTAAGGAAGAAGTATTTACTTTTGACTGGTGGTGGGCACAGTCCTTAAGTTCATGTACAAGCAGGATGCAGTGGTGTCCGCTGCCTGCTAATAGAGCCTGGAGGTTGAATCAAAGCTCCAACACACATTCAGGAAGCGGAGCAGTCTATTGTTACTTGGTCCACAGCTATTAATTAGTTAAACACTCTCATCCTCATTGCTTTCTCTCCCTCACTTGCCACTGTCATTTAATTTAGGAAACTGTTGCCTTTTATTTATTTTTTTTTTTGGGGGGGGGGGTCACTTCTTCAGCAAAGGCGAATTCCTGAGCATCTGGAGGGAAGAAGTACATATCCCCACTCTGGAAATCACTTCCCGAGCCTGGTGGCAAGAACTAAATCTGGCCCCAGCTTAACATGTTGAGGAAGTGGCCTCAGCCACATTCAGGAGACTGAAAGGAATCTACTGAAGCTCTGGGCCCCGGAGAGTGGGAGGAAATAAATCATTCCCCATTTAGACGATTTCACATTCTGAATCAGAGCCCATAAATAAAGATATCCCTAGAGACACATCTAGGCTCCACATTAAATAATAATAGTAATAATAATAATAATTAATAATACAGTAACACTTTGAAAATGTAAAGCAAAATAATAAACCACAGTGAGGAAAGTAAACTGGACAAAAAAAAAAATTTAATTTTACAGTGCATTTCTCAAAAGTATTTCACAGTTTGCTTTCTCCAATTAGCATTCCCAGGAAAAATGGGCAATGCCATCCAGCAAGAATGCACTTCAAGGCGGGCCAGGCAAGTCTTAGGGGTGGTAATTCAGCACAAGGTCTATGGATGCTGGGCTCTGGGTGACAGAGCAGGAGAGCACCTCACTCACTTGGGTGCTTCCCAGCCCCATTCCCAGACAGCCTCCGGCTCTCCATTAACATCTGCTCAGGGGAAATCATCTAAAACATAGTCACACTAAGAAGTCAGTCATTAAGGTGGCTTAATCATTTTCATTTCCAGGTGACAGTTCAAAAGGCACAATGAAATTGAAATGTAAGCCAAATGAACCTCTACATGTGAAGTTTAGATAATAGCAGATATTACAGGAGGCCTCCCTGAGACTACTGCTTATAAATAGCAAATCCTCAACCCCACCCCTCTTCTACCCATCCTTGGTTCTTCTACAGAGCACATACTACTACTGACATAACACACACACATTTATTTATTGCTTATATTATATATTAGTTCATTATAAGCTCCATGAAGGCAGAAATGTAGTTTTATTTACTGTTTGCCCATGAACCTAGAATACAGCCAGCACACACACAAGATCAATAAATATTCATTGAGTGACAAATATGAATGAATGAGTGAACGCAAGCTTCCATGATGGCCCTGAGGTAACATCACTTAAGGGCTGTCTATTCCTTCCACTAGCCAGTATCAACCAGTAAAATGACACAGCTTAGTGTCCCCACCTTAATTTATTTTCACTAGGATCTGACCTACTGTCTTACTTTTACACAGACACACACACACACACACACACACACACACACACACACACACATGAAGCCCAAACCACTCACTCATTAAGTTCTAAGAAGAAAGGAGAGATTTAACACCTAACACCCTTTAACCATTTAAATTCTGTTTTCAGGTACTTAATTTTAGAGGGGGGGGTAATATGGGGTCACTTACCTCCAACCTAGTAAGCACATTTACATCCCTCAAGAAAATATCAAATACAGTAGTCCCTCTCTATATCGCGGTTCACTTATCACAGCCTTACTGTATCACGGGATTTTTTAAAATATTATATTTAATTATTTATCATGGATTTTTCACTATATCGCAGGATTTGGTGGTACTGTATACGTATGTTGTTAAAGTTACATAGGTTTAAGAGTGTAGAATATGTTTAAGAACCTAAGTAGTGTTTATAAAAGTGTGGAAAAGGTTAATAAGGGAGTGGAAAAGATTAATAAGGGACTGGGAACGGTTTATAAGTGTGTGGGAAGGGTTTCTAAAGCCTTAAAATATATAAATACTAAAAAAATGGAAGGTTTCTACTTTGCGGATTTTCGCCCATCGCGAGGGGGTCTAGAACATAATACCCACGATAAGTGAGGGAATACTGTATAGAATTATTCATAAATATACAGGGAGGTCATGGCATGTTAACCTGGCTCAGCACCACAGAGTTTCAGAAAATAATATATTCCAACAACTTCCAGGCTATAAAAACTGTGGCCAATCAAATATCGATAGCAAAATACACATCCACCAACTCCGTTAACTCCTCATGCCAAACATGGACAAAGCTCTCTGGGTTCGAGTTTACTTTTCTATTAAGAAAAATAATCTCAATCGAATATGTTCAGTGACTCACCATCTAATAACCAGCACTTAGTCTTATGTCACTGCTCTCCAAGATTAGATGGCTACATCATCACAGAGCACTTAGAATGTAGACTTCACTGAAGAAAACCTGTCTTTATTTGGTGGTACTAGTTCTGAAAAGGAGTAATATATCACCTTTCATAAGTAAGCAGCTAGTATTATTTGACAATCTTACTGTTTCAAGTAGGAATTGCATAGGGAAGATGTTCCCAATAAATCAAAAGAATTCCACAAATCCTGCCTGTCATACTCAAAACCCCATCTTCATGCCTTTGTTCAGACAAGGCCAAGATGAGGGCAAACATTTTCATTCTCTGCAAAAATACACAGGCCTACAGCTAAATATTCTTAAAACAACAACAACAACACAAATCTTGTCCTTTCTCCCCATAACTCTGCTGTGAAATTAAGAACTCCTTTTCCTGACAGAAAAACATCACATAATATTTATTTCTTTTTAAATTATATTCTATTGATTATGCTATTACAGTTGTCCTTATTTTTCCCCCTTTGCCCCCCACCACCCAGCACCCCCCAACTCCCTACAGCACTGTTCATGTCCATGGGTCATGTATATACATTCGTTGGCTACTCCATTCCCTATACTGTACTTTATAGTCCCTTGGCTATTCTGTAACTACCTATTTGTACTTCTTAATCCCCTCACCTCTTCACCCCTTCCCCTATACCCCACTCCCATATGGCAATTATCAAAACGCTCTCCATATCCATGATTGCCTTTGTTCCTCTTGTTTGCTTAGTTGGTTTTTTTTAATTGAATTGTGGATAGATATGTATTTATTGTATTTTTTGGTTCATAGTTTTGATCTTCTACCTCCTAAATAAATCCCTTTAACATTTCATATAATAATGGCTTGGTGATGATGAACTCCTTTAGTTTTTTCTTGTCTGAGAAGCTCTTTATCTGCCCTTTGATTCTAAATGATAGCTTTGCTGGGTAGAGCAATCTCAGCTGTAGGTCCCTGCCTCTCATGACTTGGAATATTTCTTGCCAGTTCCTTCAAGCCTGCAAAGTTTCTTTTGAGAAATCAGCTGACAGTCTTATAGGAACTCTCCTGTAGGTAACTGACTTCTTTTCTCTTGCTGCTTTTAAGATTCTCTCTTTATCTTTAACCTCTGGCATTTTAATTATGATGTGTCTTGGAGTGGGCCTCTTTGCATCCATCTTGGTTGGGACTCTCTGTGCTTCCTGGACTTGCATGTCTATTTTCTTCACCAAATTACAGAAGTTTTATTTCATAATTTTTTCAAATAGATTTCCAACTTCTTGCTCTTTTTCTTCTCCTTGCACCCCTGTGATGCGAATATTGAACCTCTTGAAATTGTCCAAGAGGCTGCTTACACTATCCTCACTTTTTGCATTCTTTTTAGTTCTTGTTATTCTGATTGTTTTTGCTTCTTTATGTTCCAAATCATTGATTTCTCAGCTTCGTCCACTCTCCTGTTGTTTCCCTGTAAATTGTTCTTTATTTCAAGTAGTGTATCCTTCATTTCTGCCTGGTTCTTTTTTATGCTGCTGAGGTCCTCACTAAGTTCCTTGAGCATCCTTATAAGCAGTGTTTCGAGCTCTGCATCTGATAGATTGCTTATCTCCATTTCGTTTAGCTCTTTTTCTGGAGTTTTGATCTGTTCTTTCATTTGGGTCATGCTTCTTTGTCTCCATATTTTGACAGCATCCCTGTGTTTGTTTCTATGTATTAGGAAGAGCTGCTTTGACTCCATGTCTTGGTAGTGCCTAATGTAGTAGGTGTCCTATAGGGTACTTGAGGTGTGCCCTGCATGTGGACTGAGTATATCCTCCTCTTGTAATTGTGCCTTGTTTGCTGTTGGCACATCAGTGAGAGGGATTTACCCAGGCCAGTCAGCTGCAAGGACTGACAATGACCACTTACCACCAACCTTCCCCCTCCATGGAGGGGCAAGGTGGTGGTGCTAGGACGTGATCTGTAGTTATCCACTGGGTGTGCAGGCTCTGGGATTTCCTGGATGGTGCAGGCCAAGGTCAGCCCCCACCTGTGTCCTGCCTGGGGCCACCCTGTATGAGCTATAGAGCAGTATGAGATGTCTGCTACTTATGTTGGGATCAGAGACTCCCAGGTGAAGCCAAGCTGAGAATCTAGGCTGGCTGCTGCTAATGCTGGGCCTAGGGCTCACTGAGGCCAGTTGTTGCTTGTTTGAGAGGATTTAGGAGGTTGTGAAGCATGAGCCAAGACCAACCCTTTATGTATATGGAAAAGCAGCTTGGGTGGGTCCCTAAATTGGATGGGGTGGAGTCTCGGGGGATATCCAAAGGAGGTCAAACAATGTTAAGCCAGATGGATGGAGCGTCAGATATGACACCAGCTTGCTGGTTCAGGATGGGGAAACGGTTAGAAAAGGGACAATGGCCTCTGCTTGCCTTGATGCCAGACACTTCAGTTTCTCCCTGTATACCACTGATGCCTTTCAAGCTGCTACCCTGGTGGTGGAGCTCAGAGGGAGTGAGTCTGAGCAGGTGAGTCCGTGTGTGGTTCTTTAAGAGGAACTTCTTGGGGCTGCAGCAGTTTCTTCCACCAATTCAATCCCCACTGGTTTCTGCAGCCAGAAGTTGTGGAGACTTATCTTTCTGGCACTGGAGCCCAGGGCTGGAGAGCCTGGTGTCAGGCTGGGACTCCTCACTCCCGAGATACCTGTCATACATTTTTTTTTTCCTGTGTGGTTGCCTCTAACTCGCGCCCCCAGCTGGGGACCTGACATGCAACCTAGTAATGTGCCCCAGCTGGGAATCGAACCAGCGACACTTGGCTCACAGGCCGACACTCAATCCACTGAGCCACAGCAGCCAAGGCTTCTGTCATACATTTTTATCTATCACATGGGACCAGCCCATTCTGCATCTGCACCCTTTCTAGCAGTCTAGATGACATCACATAATATTTAAAGCAATATCATTAGAATGCATCAGACTTACTTTCAGGCATAAGAGCAATCATATGGCAAAATCATCTCCAGTAGATGAGTATGAAAAAAAAATACTAGTTGGTTTTATTTTTGCTTCCATAATTTAAATAAAACAACTCATCAAGGAACCGAATGCATTTGGAAGATACAGAATAATACTCTATACCATTATTACATCTGGTCTTAAGATAATGAATCGTTTATAGAGTTCCTACCATGAAATCTACAGCTGGAGGAAAACAAGAAGAAAACAGGAAGAAACTGAGAAAAAAGTAGCAAGGGAGATAAGAAATCACCTGGCACCTTGGAAAACTCTAACAAGAGCTCAGGGTGGCAGTTTAACAACAGGGGGGAACAGGGGCAGAAAGTGCCCCTACACAAGGAAAGGGAGGGGCCCACAGGGCTCCGGGTGTGTGTGTGTGTGTGTGTGTGTGTGTGTGTGTTTAGGTAGGCTCCGGGGTGTGTGTGTGTGTGTGTGTGTGTGTTTAGGTAGGCTCCGGGGTGTGTGTGTGTGTGTGTGTGTGTGTGTGTGTGTGTGTGTTTAGGTAGGCTCCGGGGTGTGTGTGTGTGTGTGTGTGTGTGTGTTTAGGTAGGACAACGACCATGTCAAGCTTGAAGCAGCTAGAGGAGCTCGAGACCTTCGCCCATTGTCCTTTATAAGATTATAAAGGGTCTTAAGTCTAAGAGGGGAGGATTGTTATTTTTTATTGTTAAAAACATTAATTAATAATTTTTTTTTTAAAGAATAATATAGGAAAGGGTGAAGCCAGGGAACTTGTATGTACAACCCGTGGGCATGAACTGGCCAGGGGAAGAGGGGCGATGCTGGGGGAAGGGTGGTGCTGGGCAGAGAGGAGCAAAGGGGAAAAAATTGGAACTATTGTAACAGTTGTTGTTGGCAGCCGTCCGTCTCGAGAGACGATGGTGTAGCTTCTTAAGAGTCTATCTGCACCGCCGAGAATGGCTGTGCAGTCCGACTCGGGAGTGACACGGTATCTGTCTCCTCCCGTGTTGAATCGACATCTTGCGATGACGCTGGAGTGTCCTCTCCAGTGAAGCTGAAGCTACAGAGCCTGGGCAGGGTGATATGGAGGGTCTGCTGTTGCCCATGCAGCAGACCCCCCCTCTCTTCGCAGCTGAAGGGTCCAAGGGAAAGACAGAGTCAATACAGCTTGGCTTCAGGTGCGCCGCAGGAGTTGCCGGTGTTGACTACAACGTCGAACCGCCTTAGGGACTCCGGCTCCGGATTTTCTGTTGGGGTTTACTCCCTTAGCCTTTCCCCTGAAGAGGTATGCCGCAAGGCAGCAGAGGTTTTTTGGAGTCAGAGTTTTCCTTCTCTGATGTGCCCTGACTGGAAGATCGAACCAGCGACACTTAGCTCGCAGGCCGACGCTCAATCCACTGAGCCAAACCAGCCAGGGCCATTGTAACAGTAGAATCAATAAAATATACTTAAAAAAAAAAAAGATTTTACAAAAAACCTGGGACAAAGATTTATGGGCTCCACTAAGCCCTGAAGTGCAAGAAAAGTGGAGAGGAATTAATTGTACTGCATTTAACCAACATTAATCAACTATCTTTTCTTGTTTCTGGGAGGGAGTACAGGGTCCCATGCCCATGTAGAAAAGATGAGTGTATGGCTAACCCCTCGCTGTTTTGTTCCTATTCCCCCAACCGTCCTCCCAAACTCTCCTAGTAACATCTGTCATAGAAATCAAATGAAATAAAAAAATTAAAAAAAAAAAACTAAGACCCTAAATAACCCCACCTCCAGGGGTGCTGCCAGGATTGCATGAGGTAAGGCAGGGCTGGGCACAGATGACAAACCTAGTGGGTGACTATGACATTCCTGCTGGTGGTGAATGTGGCCACATACTGTTTAGGTGCAAGTGTGCCATGCACACCAGCCAAGAGGAAGAAGAAAATCACGTGGGCCTGACTGCCATCAGGACCCGCTCACAGCGTACACGGGCTGGCAGGGCTCAGGGAGGGCGGCACACTTGACACACTGTGGGAGGCAGCCTTCCGGGCTTCACTTTCTTTCCTGTGACCTACTTTCAAAACATCCCACCCAGCACAGTTCCACTCCCATAGCTCTGCTCCCTGGAGCTCTCCAGGTGTCATTCCAGGTCCTCCAGAGGGGTCTTCACCTCCAGTATGCACAGCTCGCAGCCAATTTACTTGGTTCCATTTACCTGCTTGAAGATACTCCATGGCAGCAGAGGGAGCAGAAACAAGCTCTGGCTCAGCAATAGGGAGCAGAGTCTGCCCTTCCCTCAAACTCAGACAAGTCCACTGCCCCCGGACTTGTGGATGTGGACGACTGAGTAGCAGCTCCACTATCCCCTGAGGGGGACACTGCCCAAGCACAGAATGAGAGCCCTGCCATTCCCCACAGACTGGGACCGAACCACTTCGGGCAGTGGCTGGGGATCACATGGTTTAGTACATGTACTATTGCTGGAACAGGGCCTGGCACTTGCTTGCTAAGTGCTCTGGGTTATTATCATTATGAATTTATATTTTCACCTGTTTAAAATAAAATCAAAAAGTGGCTGTGTGGGCATTCTGAGCCACACATGAGGCTGGGAGTGGGGAAGGGGAGATCATAGTTTAACAGGAGACAAGTCCCTCAGTCAATGCTGAGCACAGATGAGTGGCTCTGACGGCAGTCCTCCTGATGGTAGTCACTAGGGAGCACCTGTGGGTGGAGAGAGGGTACGTCATCCAAGCAGGGCAGCAAAGGGTAAAGAGGCTTCCAGAGAAGGAAGCTCAGAGCATGAGAAAGTAAATTCCAGGCAGCAGGGACTTCAACGGCAAGAGCAACAAGACCTGGAAACAGACTTTGAACACAGAGCACGGTAAGCAGGCCAGTGTTTCCAGAGCATGGCCACCTGAAGGGAGGGTGTGACTGGGGCAAGATGAGGCTGGAGATGGCAGGGGCCATATGATGAAAGGGGTTGGTGTTAGAAAATCTGCTTTTATTCTGAGCGCCATGAAATCTTTTGAAGAAGGCAAATGCTACATTGAAATGTGTGCCTTAGCTTTCTAGAGGTAGCACGTGGGTGGTGGATGGGCAGGACATGAAAAACACAAGCACACCAGCTGGGAAGCTAATAGAGCCGGGCGATGAGAGGTAAGGGGCTGACTTAAGGTGAGTCAGTGCCTGGGCACAGCAGGATTGTGAGCAAGAGCAGTGTTGGGGATACTAAAGAAGTAGAATGGACAGGCTTCAAGATAGATCATAGGGATGAATGTGAGGAGGGAAGGAAAATTCCAGAGGGTTGGTGAGGGAAGGAGGGGAGGGGACAGAGAGGGAGGGGGAGAAAGAGAGAGACAGAGACAGAGAGAGAGAGATAAGCATAGGTGATTCTGAATTTCAGATGGAAGGGACTAGGCAGACTGGGCTGCCATCACAAGCTGCAGAATAAAGGAGGGTGGGCAGATGTGTGGGAAAATTCAATTGGATTCCCAATACTCAAGGTGCCTACATCCAGTAGCAGCCTGGTCTCCAGGTATGGTGCTTAGCACAGAGGTATGCAAGGAAAGTCACCAACTCAGTATCTCCACAGTACAGTGAAGCTGAAGCCACAAGACTGCACAGGAGACAGAAGGAAGGAAATCCCCATATTTCAGGGACAAAATTAATAAGACAAAAAGCAACAGTCAGGCAGAGAGGGAGGCCATTGTTTAAGAAGTTTCTAAGAGGTTCTCCTAAAGATCTCTCCCCTTAAAGCTCACAGTACATGAAAAGACACCGAGTTACAGGAGACCTCGGCTCCAGGCCCACTGAACCATGAAGTCACTGTCAGGGACAGAGTCTAAACTCTCACCACCTGGGATTCAATCCTGGCTCTGCTGCTTAGTAGATAAGCAACATGGGACCAGTAAGTTGGCCTCTCGAAGCCTCTGCCTCCTTTCCTGTAAAGAAGGACTCAAACAAGAATGAAATAAGTCATTACATGTTCAGAATAAGTCACTACATGACCAGGTTCAGGACAGGATCTGACCTATGAGAAAAGCCAGAACCTTTTGCTCAGGAGCCAATAGCAAACTCTTAGGAAAGGGATATGCTGCACTGGGAAAATGCCAACACAATTCTACTACCAGGGCAAGAAGAAAGATGGACAACAGTTAGGTCAGGGAACACCTTCACCTGTCCCACAGGTTCTACCACACTACAACAATTTGGCCTCCTACCCAAGGACGGCAAAGAGATGGGATGGCAAAGAGACGGGACATCTCTCCTCTAATGAGCCCATGACCTACCCCAATTTGAAATACATTTGAAACACATCTCCTGTTTTGTTGAAGAGGTCAGCAGGAAAATGGAGTTTGGCCTACAGGCTTTTCCTCACTTGGCAAAAGAGTTTGCCAGGACCAATATAGTCTATGTGCCATAGGACAAACATATTTACAGGAAAGACAGGAAATGGAAAAATAAGTAGAAAATAATAATATATTTTAGAAAGAAAAAGGTCATTTGATTCTTTGAGTCATATCTCATTTAAACAAATGATATGAGAACCCATGTGCCAGTCAGGATATGAAAAGAAGAAAATTCCAACTCAGACTTTTAAGGGAGAAATTCAAAACAGCACCCTTTTAAACATGTAGCACAGGCTGAGTCATAGAAGGGGCAGAGGAGTAGCTGATCACACAATCTCCTCCAGAACACATGGAACAAGCCCAAGAAAGCAAACATCAAAACAGAAGGACAGCCGAACTTTTAATAATTCCTTCACGTTGCAAGAGTATTACTAAACCATTAACTGCCAGGTTGACTTATAAAAACACAATTTACACTTAACTTTTGGGTAACTTATTTTTGATATACAAAATGTGGGTTTTAAAAGTACCCCTGTCAGGACAACCGATTCCATGGCACCCACAGTCTGACATTCTAATGCCTATAGAACTTACTCATCTGGTGTCCAAAAACCTTTGCTGTAACAACCCTAGTTTTAGAGACTCCTGCCCCACACACGACAGTCCCTCTAGAAACACTTGAAAATCTGCCAAACAATGCTGGAACCAGAGAAAAACTTCTTAGTTTGAATTCCAGGGGTCCTGGTTCCTTTCCACAGTGGACAAAACACCTGACTGGGCTTCAATCCACATGTTGTTCTCTCCAAAACAGCAACTAGCATCATTTTCTAGACAAAGCCATTAGCAACCATACGGTCTCTATACCTGGGCCTAGGGTGACCTGGTTCCTATACTTGTCAGCATGTGCCAGGCCTCATCTCCAATCTTCTGAATCAGAAAAATCTGAAACCCAGGAATCTGCATTTTAACAGGGGACCCTGAAGGGGGCTCTTTAGGATACTGAGGTGATTCTTGTGTGTGTGAAAGGTTGACACAAACTGGGAAGAATAGCTGGACAGGTCCTCAAGGGAAATGACTGGCGCTATTTTCACAAGTCCTGGTCATTTCTTTCCCCACCTTTCCTCCCTTCATCTCATACATGAAAAACAAGGCGCCCACATCAACACCCTCAAGGATCTGGAGAAAAATGAAGCATGATGTGAAAAGAGCCTTGAGCTCCTCACAGGAAGCAACGATATAAACTAAAACATATCACCTTTTCAGATCATAAAATATTCTTTTAGGAGCAAAAATAAGTCACAGCCCTATAAAGAAATGGCACTACTACACTTGAGTACATTCAAATAGTATTTGATGATATCTTTATGACAGAAACCTGACTCCTCCCTAACTCCACTCTTTCTCTAGGTGGCTATCCCTATACCCACTGAACCTATCAATCACCATATCTTAGCAATTCTTAATCATGTCTCACATGGCTGAGTCCCCACATCCACACCATCACCCTCCAATCCTGTTCTATAGCACAACCAGTGGGACTTCATAAAAGGGAAGTCAAATCATGTCACTCTCCTCTGACAGCCCTTCAACAGTTTCCTTTCGCCCTATGGACAGTCCAAAGTCCTCACCCTGGTCTCCAAGGCCTGCATAACGGGGCCTACTGGTGTTCCAGCCCTCTCTCTCCAGCCCAGTCTCTTCTCATGCCATCTCTCCAGCACATGTGCTCACCTTGCTCTGCCAGCTCCCTCCCTCTCTCCCTCCCTCCACTGACTTCTGGCTTCCCCCCTCAGGTCTGAGCTCTTCGGTTCCTTCCCTAGAAGCCTTTCATGAGCCCCTCCACCAGGGTTTCTCAACGGTACTACTGAAACTTTGGACCAGATAACTGATTCTTTGGGGGAGGGGGTATCCTGTACACTGCAGTATGTTCAGCAACACTTCTGGCTCCACATGCTGGTAGCACTCCCTGCGAAACTACCCCCTATGACACCCAAAATGTCTCCAGACAAGGACAAACATTCTAGGAGGGAGGGCAGCAAAATGCTCCCTGTTGAGAATCCTGCTCCAGAGTCCAGCCTAAAGCCACATATCTCTGAATGAACACCTGCCACAGCACTGAGCTCAGCGGCAATTAGTTTTCAATGTAGTTAGTATTTAATATCACTTTCCCTTTAAGACTCCAAGCTCCATGGGGGTGCAGAGGGACTAGATCTGCCTTCTTCCTGCAATATCCCCAATCCTTAACACATAATAGATACTCAATCCTTTCTGAATAAATGAAAGAAACTTTGAGTACAGTTTTTCCTACTATTTTAATGCCATTTTAAAATTGTTAACCTTTTCTAGTAGTCCAAATCAGCACCTACACTGAGTTGGGTTTCTTTGGGAGTGGCTTAGTGAACAGAGCTTTGAAATAGGGTCAATTATAGGTCTGATTAACCCAACACCCACCTTTCTAATGGGAAAGATAGAATTAACACTCCTGTATATTGTTGTAAGCAAGAATCTGTATAACACCAAAGATGGGTCACACAATGCTACAAGGAGGCAAAACGGGTAACATTTGCAAATTCCCCATAAGTAATCCCTTTGTGCCTAGAAATTATGCTTGCTTTATAATATTTCTAATTAGCAGTATAAACCTGATACTTCGTGTTCTGAATGAGGTCAGTTGTTGGAATTTGCTCAAGGACCAGGCCCACACGTATGCCCAAGAGGAAATTAACAAAGGGGTCTGAACATCTCCTCCCCACCCTACCCCCATTTGAAACAGAGGCTCCTCCCACCCCCTATTCCACTGCTCCCCAGGCCCAAAAAGCTAGATGACTGGCTACAAGCAAACTCCCTTGGGTCAAATTCATGACCAAGGGGGCCATGCCAACTTGGGGGTCCTGAGCTACCCAGACAACAAAGAATCCATCCAGATGGTTAAAATCTGGGTTATCAGGTAGGTAGGTAGCCGCCTTTGCTATAACAGAATGTTAAAACTGAAGAGATGGCAAAGTTCCAATATTTTATCTGGTCTATGGCTCTCATTTTATAGAGAAACCACAGGAAACCACACAGTGGCTGACCCAAAAGCATGAATAAATCTCTGATTCTAGAACTGGCAAATAACTTGAGAACTGAAATTGTAGTTGGGGGCGTGAGAGGCAACCACACAGTGGTGTTTCTCTCCCTCTCTCTCCTTTCCCCTCTCCCTAAAAATAAAATAAATTTTAAAAATAAATAATTAATTAAAAAAAAAATGTTCGAGGTATTTTTAAACTATCAGGAGTGCCCAAATGCCTCAGAACTCCTATTGTTACAGAAACAGGGGAGTCCAAAAACAAACCCCAGAGTTTGCGTCTGGGAGACAGGCAGCAGGAAGCAGCTTTCAGGATGCCCTTGCATGCCTGGAGCTAGTGGCTGGATACATTGTTGCAAAGATCCGCTTTACTTCCAAGACTCAGGAAGATGGGAGGGACCTTGGACTGTGGGCTGGTATGGAAGAAGCAGACAGAGCCTACCTAGGGTTCTGTGAATGGTCAGAACTATTTGCAACACCCACTGCCTAAGAGGACGCAGGGTGAGAGAGGAGGCAGGAAGGAAGAGGGGAGCAGCTGTGGACATTTTTAGGCTGGCTCTGGCTGTAGGAGGCTCTTTCTCGCCCTCACGCCCTCACTCTCTGGCTCTTGTGGGCTCCCTCCATCTGGCTTGGAGAAGGGATCTCCAGGCTGCTTTAAGAAGAGGTTCTTGCCAGGCTGCTTTCAGAAGGAGAGGAGATCCATGCGATTTGCAGGAAGAAGGCAGTTTACAGGGAGGCTGAGAATCCAGGCGGTCCTGCATTGAGAGCTGGAGGGCACCACAGCACAGAAAGGACCTCCCCATTCAGAACTGAGTGATTGGCAGCTACTGGTAAAGCTGAACTGTGCCTAGGAAGTAGGGAAACGGTGTTGGTGTTTCTGACTTCCGTAAGACTGGCCGGGTCTGGGAGGGGGAGGCAGGACTTTGTGTAAATAAACAATTCTTTTCCTTTTCACCAAACTCTGGTATTCAGAGTTATTCTGGCGGCGGGCAATCAGACCCCAAACTAAACAGCCCGTGGGTTCTGTTTCAATCGGAGCAGCCCAGGGGTTCTGTTACACTATCATATTCTCAGTTTCAGCTATATTTCAAGATTTATAGAGTGCCCCGCCCCCAATGTCAAAGCAGAGTTCAATAAAATGAATTCATGGTTTATTTCATACCTCCAAGAATATAGCTTCCTGTCTGTACGAACCTATGAAAGATATTCACAAAGCCAGGTCTCAGAGAACTTTTCAAAGATTCTATGTCTTTTATTTATTGTGCTTATCTGACAATTTCACAATGCTAATAGATCTCCAAAAAAATGCGTTGGCATTTTAGTTCATTCTTTGTGTCCTTTAACATAGTATCAATTCTGGACAGTGCAGATATTCCCTCTAGGACAATAAAAAAATAGGTACACATAGCAATACAAATACGCCTTTCAGCCCATATGCTGACTATATAATATACAAACCTTACATTTCCAGGACAGCATTATAAGGTGCAGGGCTATAAATAAAATCCCAATTTCAGGTGCCACTCACCCACTTTAGTTAGGTGCAAAACTTCCAGGCAGCTGGCCAAGTAATGCAGCTAGCAGTCACCTCTCCACTCCCCTTCAGCCTCAGTTCTCCCAGAACCCCAGCAGCGCACTCCCTGCCACTAAAGCAGGTCTTCACCAAATGCAGTGGCTCCCCACAGTCCCTAGCAGTCTTCTCTGCTTAAGGTGTCCGTACATTTTTTATTACATTGTTGCTTACTTAATCATGCATGTGGGCAACTAATTACCAATTATCCCCACTCAATTTTCCCACACTGAACACCTATAAAAATGCCAGGGGTGAGGAAATAAGCTCCTTAGGCAGAGAGCTTAAATCCAAACAAAAACTGGCAGCAGAGGTTCCAGTGGGCTACCAAACAGCGATGCGCAACAAACAACACCACGTATTCCCTAAACCGCACCACTCTGCCATTTCTAAAAATCTGAAATTACTGCCTCTTAGGCTGTACACACAAAGGTCTGGGTTAGACGACAGTAACCCTGAGAACACTGAAGAGAATCATTTTCCTCCAAGCTTTCGAACTTGAACAAATCTCACCATACAAGTTAATTACAATGATTTTTTCAAGAAAAACTTTCATCAAAATCATGTTATGATAAACGGGAGAACATGGAAGCAAAAAAGGAGGAGGCTTTACAGCAGCAGCAAGCCCAGCAGGCATAGATTCCAGGAGTGTTCTCTACTTTTCCCCCATAAAGACCCAAGATTTGGGATGGTGGAGCTTTAAAGGGCCTTCCTGGAGCCAGGGACGCCCACGCTGAGGAATACGGGTCCTCCCACGCCAAGGAATGAGGGGGTGGGAAGGACTGGTGCCAAGTTAGCATCGTGACCTCAGGGACCAGGGCATGTCCGTCAGCCCACGCAGGGAACCTAAGTGGAGTGAACGGGCACATGGTCTCGTTCTCTCAGATCCACGGGCGGTGCGGGCAGGAAGGGCAGAGAGGGGCAGGACGCCAAGAGGAGGCGCAGAGGTGGGGCGAGACTCGGGGAGGTGCGGCGAGACGCAGAAAGATGCGGGGCGTGCGGACAGCAGGCGGGAGTGGGGAGTGGGAGGTGGGGGGCGGACCCGCTCCCTTGTTCCAAAGTTTCTTGCAGTCGCACAGCTATCCGCCCTTCCTGTGGGAGTGACGACTCGCGCTCCCTGCATGGCCGGCGGCCGGCTCCAGGCGGAAGGAGGCGGAAAACACGAGGCGGAACGGCCGAGGCAGGGACCGGGCAGCCGAGAGGGGCCGGAGCGACGTGTCCCGGGGCCGTGGAGCTGGGTCATCCGGGCGCCGCGAGGGGGCGCTCCTACGGGCGCCGAACAGCGGGCCGCGGGCACCTGGGAGCAGGACTGATCTCCCGACGCTGCCCTTGGCGCGCGGAAAGCCCGCGCCCAGCGGGTGCGCGCCCGCCCGCCGCTACTTACCGAGCGAGCAGGTGAGGAGCGAAAGCAGTGCTGAGAGCGCGCGGCGGCTGCGGCAGGCGGGAAGCCGCATCCGGGCGGCAAGGCTGCGCGCCCTCCGTGGGCTCGGGGACGAAGAAGCGCGGGGAGCGGAGCTGCTGCGCCGCCGCCGGCACCACCCCCGCCACCCCCACCGCCCCCACCACCCCTGCAGGCCGGCTAACCCTTTTCCGCGGCTCCCTCCTCTCTCTGCCTGCTGCGCCCGCGCCCCCTGGCGGTTGGTAGGGGAACCGCCCGTGTGCGCGCTCGCAGCGCTCGCTTGGCCCTCAGTGAGCAGTGAAGTGGCCGCTGGGCGCCCTCCTTCCAGGCGTCTTACCTCTGCTTTCTCCGACAGTAGTCTCCACTCCTACTTTTCTTCCCTCTCCCTTCTCTCCCTTACAGAGTCCCAACCTTTACTCTCGTTCCGTCACCTGTCTTTCCTGGGTCTCCAGCAATAGGTCAGTAGTTCCCCCTCCGATTCCCAAAGTGATAGAGGCCGGTTAGGAAAAGGAAATCACTTTCCCTCCCTGTCATTATACCATCTGCTATTTCAAAGTCAGTAATTCAACTCTTAATACTCTTGGCACCAGTGTTCTACCTTGATTAAAGTGTTTTTAACCAGCTCAACTAATTTACTTAATATCCATTTTTAATGGATTTGACCAACAGCTTAGGCCTGAAATTTGGCTTTTAATAGCATAGAAATTTTTGTAAATGTAATTTCATATGAATGTAATTTTAAGCATTCACCATAATGGAAGAAGAAGGGCGTAATTCAAAATGTTTGATAAAAAATTAATTAAATTGGAATACCGAGAAGTGACTGCAGAAACCACAGGACTGTCCACATACCCCGACAACCCTCCACCTCCGCTAGGGAGAGAGGCGAGTGGTGGTAGTGGCTGTCCCCCTTAGGTCTTGTGGTGGACTGAAGAGGACAGCAGTTATAAAGGAAGGACTGAAAACCCCTCTCATGGGTCTGTACCCTTGTGCCTCCCCCCAAGCCTTGACTCATTTGTCTTAGGAAGTAGATGGGACCAAGTGCTCATCACCTACCTGAGTTTAAACCACCGCCCTCCTGAAGATCCTGTGCATGTTTCCCTTTATACTTGGTTATATGGTTTGGATACCTACTATATGCCTGGGACTATGCTAAGAACTCTGCCAAAACCAGTGTCTTCCACGTGGACATGTAACACTCACCCAGTTGTTGAACATCAAAGGAGGACCAATGCCAGGCCTTAAAATACACCTAAGATGTAGGAGTCAGAGAAGAGATGTTGAATAAACCTTTGTCTTTAGCCCTAGAAATGTTAATGGCATTAGGGATATAACCTCATATTCATTAGGACAGCCTTGTCATTTGTCCCATTTGTGTAATAGCTGCTGCAAATTTTTTTAAAAAGGAAATCTGGAGACATTGGGTTTTCTCTCTCTGGTTTATATTGACTTCTTAAAAATAGGAGCTAAATATTGTGTGTTACCCATTTTGTGAGAATGCAAATAGTGCCATTTTGTTCCATTCAGCCAGGGTTTGTGGCTACATGTCAATACCATTTTTAGGAGATGGAAAAGAAATGTAAGAATCCTTCCTTTCGTTTTTTTGTTTGTTTCTTTTTTATTGAGGCCTTTCAAATTTATGTTTGCTCCCTTTATCCTTCTGAAACTTACCTGCCTGGTTAAGAGTTCTTGAAGGTGTCCAATTTCTAAAGCTGTTCAGCTTTCTTCCAAGAAAATATGCCTCACATATATTAGGTATTAAACATTAAAGCAAAATGGGTTTAAGTAGACATGGAAGCCTAATAAACAGCTTGCTTGCCAAGTATGTGTTCAAATACCTACTTCACATTTGGTAACAAGCAACTCTGGGTGCTTAATCGATGCTTTAATCAAAATTTGTCATGTCATGCTTGGGCTCTGGTTGTTACCAAAAAGCCCTGAGGAACTGGGAATGACTTTCGAAGGTAATAAAAGCCCACGAAATAAAAGGCCTGGTACCATGGTTGGTTGTGCGGTCCACAGCAATCTTTCCAGGGAAGGAATGAAGGTTGTTTTCCTGAAAGATGGCTAGAAGGGACCTTAAGGCACAATGGAAAACCAGAAGGACCTGGAAAAGACAGGTGTGTACAGGCAAGGCTGAATGCCAGGTATGTGACTCAGCTTCTGTGCCCTGAAGGGCAGACTGAAGGTCACCCTAAATGTTCCTTGGGTAAGTTCTAGCAAAGCAGAACTAAAGATCATAAGTGATCATTTGCTGCTATTGTTGTGTTTATGCAAATGAACAAGAGAAATTAAAAATGGACTTAATGCAGTCCCTTTAATGACAAGGAGGGTAATCTTAGGGAGAAAAATCATTATTCAAGGAAAATCACAATGATCAGTGGTAGACTATAAAGTAGTGCAGCTAACCGTCTTTAAAGTTTATCTTCATTTAAAGTTTGTTTTCACTTGAAAGTTAAACATGTCTGTGGTATCATCAAAGATATTTAATTTATAGGCAAGAAGAATGTCAAATGCCTTGCAACTGGATGTCTTTCCAATAAGACAGTCTTACAGATTTAGAGACTTGTTTGTGGGTTATGCTACATAAATTAACATGTGTTTTCTGTTTTCAAAGGGCATAAACCTATGATCTCATTACCCGAGTGATTGTCTGTACATATAGGCCTCACTTAATCCTGTCTGCAGCGCTGCCTCCTGAGACTCAACGGTTTGGCTGAACTAAGTGGCTGCGTTGATGAAGAATGGGCTGGTCTGTGGGCTTCACTTTAAAACTGGTTTCTCTTTTCTATCCTAATGGCTTGGACCGAAAGGGTCCAGAGGTCTGAGAGGGGGGAAACCTAAAATGTTTCCCTCAGCCCAAACTAAGTATAATGGGCAAAAGGGTTTTGGACAGGTGAGATGTGCCTGGCACACCTTCCTCCAAAGAAGTACCCCCCCTTTTTTTTCCCTAATGTAGGACATTGAAAAATTAATTCCTGCCTTTTGTCATCTAGTGGTTATGGATTGAATGATGTCTTTTAACCCTTTTGCCAAATCTGTTGCCCCCAGAATACAACAAGGATGCCAGCCTGTTAAACCAAGCACACCGTTGTCTGGGGACAGCCAACTGACCTGGAGTCTGCACAATCCTCCCCTATGTGGGAAGGCCACCCTCCCCTCCACACCCCTACCTACTCTTACTAGGGATTTCTGGACCCAAGGGTAGGTAGGACGACAACCATGTCCAGCTTGAAGCAGCTAGAGGAGCTTGAGACCTTCGCCCATTGTCCTTTATAAGATTATAAAGAGTCTTAATATCTGAGAGGGAGGGATTGTTATTTTTTATTGTTAAAATAATTAATCATTTATTTTAAAAAAGAAGAAGAATATATGAAAGGGTGAAGCAGGAGAGCTTGTATGTATGAACCATGGGCACGGACTTGGGGGGGATTGCTGGGGGAGGGGCGTACTGGGTGGAGGACAGTAAAGGGGAAAAAATTGGAACTATTGTAACAATATAATCAATAAAATATACTTTAAAAAAATTTGTCATGTTGGAGTATTACCGTGTACTGTGTGGGGAATGGGGCCCTAAACACAACAGAGAGGACAGTCTGTTTAAGTAATAAACTTGCCCTGGAGTTCTTCCTTTCCACACAGACATAGATAAATGGCACATTACAAAGCTCCATAACTCACATTTTGAAAAGGATTACCTTTCACTTACTCCAGTCCTATGATAAATGGACTTGCTGGGAGTTCTCTCTCCCCATCACAAGGCGAGAGCTCCCTGGAATAAAACATGCTCATGAGGACGCTGACAGATGCATGGAAGGCCCTGCTTGCCACCTGAAACAGTAACTGTAAGGGAACAACTTTCATTAGGAAAAAAATCTCATAAACTCATATATGAAATTAAGAAAGAACAGGCCATAGCTCTGTCTTGCTGGGGTTCCCCCACTGCATGCTGGCCCCAGAAAGGATGCCCTTGCCCCATATTGGGGTGGAGCAAGGAGCCTCACATCTTTTTAGGAGCCCTATTGCAACATGATTAAAACATTGGTCATTTTAAAAAGAATTTTCTAAATACTAAAGGAGAATATAAAGATGTCTTCATAAAACCACAGATTGCTAACTAATCTAATAAACAAGTTCCAAACAGATCATTTGTGATCTTATAGTAGCTCTACTTTAGGCCCAAAGGGCTGGACTCCATTCACTCATTCAACCCATTGTGAATGCCCTCTAGCTGCCATGCCCACTGCCAGGCTCTGGGGCAGATACCAAGAAGCATAAAACATGTAATCCCATTAAGGAGGCAACAATGCTCATAAGCAATTTTACTGCCAAGTGGTAAATCCTATGCACAGGTAGATGGAAACACCTTGGAACCTTCAGAAGGAAAGAAGAAATCTGTCAGAGTTGTAGGAAATGGTCAGAAAGGGGGGAAGTGACATGTGTAGGGTCTTAAAGGAGAAATAGGAAGGTCCTGGGTTCTGAAAGAAAGGAAAGGCAGAGGCACAGCATGCAGGAAGCAAGTCAGCCCCAAGGAGTCAGGGAGGGAAGGAAGTGGGATGAGGTGACACTGGTGTGTTAGCCAGCCCCTTCCATCCAGATGCCTCTCCCAGTGACTGGGAAGAGGCCTACTGGACATCCTGTTCCTGTACCATCAAAGACCAAGGGACACATTCCAACTCTCCATTCCCTCAATGGCCTGCACACAGCTTCAGGGGGCTTTCTTTCCACACACAGAGAAATGGCCTTGTGAATGAGTAACGTTGGGGATTATCTTCCAAATATAAAGTCAGTCCAATGGACTGACAGGAGACTTGAAAGTCTAACACTGGGTCTCAAGGACATAAGGTCATTTTGATCATCAGACCCACAATTTAACCAGCTGCTAACCATGCCCCACATCCCCAGAATCAGTGCATAGCTGGTCATGGGAGAGCAATCAGTCACTGTCTCTGATGCTCTGACCTGTAGCGAAACAAGAGAATCTTTGCTCCCTGTGGAGGAAGAGTGACAGCAAGAAAAGAGACCCAGCAAAAACCTTCATCAGAGTCGATCCAGTGGGGCAGGCTCCCCTGAAGCAGCTCAGGATGAAGGCTTTGATGCATAAATAAAGTGGTCTCTTCAATGCCCTCAAGGGGCTGCCGGAGCTGTTCACAAATTGCAAGCCAAGTCCATTTTATCAAGTCAGACTTTCAACCAAGATTTTGCCTGAAGAGGCTTAACCACCGGATTCTTACAGACTCACAGCCCCAAACCAAGATCCAGGAAATAAATACAACACAGGTTGCCATCTTGACAGGCCCTCGGGATAAGTCCAGAAATGCAAAGCTATTGCCATTCAATTTTCTGTTCTTTGGAAGACACAGAGAGTTATAATGGTTTCTGTACAAAAAAGAAAGAAAGAAAAGAAAAAAGAGGGGAAAAAAAGCTATCTCCGAGAAACTTCTGATCAGAAATAGAGTATCCCCTTGGCTATTTAGTTCTCCCCTGGTGATGAGAGAACAACCAGTCACTGTTCTCAGTAAAGATTCCTGTGGAATCTAACAGGTATACACAGGAGCGCAAGAGGAAGTATCTGCATTGGACTTTTGTTAAGAGCAGACAGCATAGCCATGACTGTTCCGCAGCCCACGCAAAACATGTTGGTGTTTTTGCTGACAAGTAGTTGTTCATTTTACAACAGCTGCTTTCATATGTAGGATCATGGTTCACTAGCTCAGCAAAAATGAGTAAAATTTTTCATTTATTCATCAACAAACGCGTCACAGAGTGACTGCAGGAGTGAGGCTCTCATGTAACCTGCTGAGATTGGGAAGAGAAGTGCATTTTCCTGGGTTGATCAGAGTCTAGTAGACAGAAAAGCAAGATATACCTAAAGAGCCAATGAGCCCATGTAGCACAGTAAGTCCCATAAGAAGCACTTGAAGGAAGTGAGGCAGAAACTCAGCACACCCTTCTTGGGGACTGGGGAAGGCCTCACACACAAGGCAGTTGAACTGGGGTTTCAGGAACAGATGGGCAGTCAGCAGATGAGAAGGGAAGGAGGGTACCAGCAGAGGGAACAGAGCAGGCAGTGAGTGACGTGGAAGTGAGGACAGCTGTGAGTGTAGAGGCTGATAAGTTCCATTTGGCATCATCTGGGACACTTCAAGGGGGACCTTGAAAGGCATTCTAAGAAGATTGACCTACTGAGTGTGACATTGAGGGACAGATTTGTCAGCCAGTGACGACAGCAGTTACTATTGCGAGACCAAGTCTGCAGTCCTATCAGAGAACCCAGTGCCAATGAATAACCCCTTCATGAGTGCTGGTACTGCTTAAATGAATGAGCTATGCTGTGAGAAAATTAATTCAGTGGTAATGTTCTCGATAGTATGGAGAGGGGAAGGAAAAGAAGAAAGACTGTTGTCAAACAACCATGAGAAAAGGAGAAATAAAGGGAAATGTGCTGAACAGTTGGGCACTCTGCCAGTTACTTTCAACTATATTATTTCATGTAACCCTCACAAAAAGAAAGACAGAAACTATTCTTATTCCAACTTCAAAGATTAGTAAACTGAGTCTCAGGCAGGTCAGATACCCATAGCCAGAGCTGCCTCTCACAGCAGTGTCTTCACAAAGTCATGCTCTTTAACCTCTTTAATGGTGGGAGCAGCAGGAGTGGAGGGAGGGAGCACAGCAGGCTCCACAGAGGCCCAATCAATGGTGCTTGCTGAGGAAGCCAGTAGATAGGCCGTGAAGAGGAGGGCTGCAGAGAGCCAGATGGAGCTGATAACGGAATGGAGATCTGCCAGAGGAAGGAGTTTGTGGAGAAAAATGACAGATTATTATCATTACTACTATGTATTATAAATGATAGCTGTACGCTCACAATAGCAGATGAGGAACAACAGCCACCATTTAATAAATACTTGTTATATGCCAGGCACTCTACTACATACTGTGCATATGTTATTTCTTGTTAAATAAGACTTTAATTCTCAAAACTGCTTTATTCCTACTTTGGAGAGGTTAAGGAGCGTGCCTAAGGACAGCACTTCTCACAGTGGGGTCCACCATCCTTTTTCAGGTGTCCAGGTTCACAAGGTCAAAACCCTTTATGACAATACTGAAACGTTATTTGCTTTATTTTCTGTGTTCATCAAAAACAGCAGTGGGTAAGAGTACCTACTGCCTTAGTTAATCAAGGCAGTGGCAGCAGACTGAAACTGCAGTGACAAAAAAGGCCAAATCCACTTAAGAGTATCCTTGATGAAGCATACAAATCACTAACTTACTAAATTACACCCCTGAGCACACATCTTTTTAAAATCATGTGTGGCAAACTTGGGCGTAGCATAAAAGTCCTTATGCTATATATGAAACATGTATATCAAGCAAAAATGTAAGTGCTTGACTTGCAACCTGACCTAGCAGGGGTTTTGTTGTTTTGTTTTGTTTTTCTCATAGAACACTGTTTTTAGTTGATAGAAACAGTGACAAACTATGATTATTCAGCATTAAGAACTGGGAAAATATTTTCTCAAAAGTAAACCAAGTGAGCCTGTCACTTCAAGGGTATTATGTGTTGCTAACAATAAAATTCAAGCTTTCACAAAAAATTTGAATTTTGGAAACCTTGTATTGGCCACTGTGAGGACAATAGCTTCCCAACACTTACTTTTCAATGATATTGGTGATGTTTACAAAAGTGATTTTTTTAATCTCGTTTATGGGAATGAGTCCACATTTGGAAGACCTACATACTTTTGTAATCTATGTATGATGTTACAAAACCATGAATGGGTTAAAAACAAGTTCCATTCAAAGTAAAAGACCGATGTAACATGGTACAAAAGTTCACTGTATGACTTCAGAGTCCATGTTACAACTAACCCCAAAGAAACCCCCAGTTGGCTCTTTCTCTTCAAGGAGGCAGGGGAGTAACCTCCCAGCAGACGCAGAGATGCAGGTCTCTGTGAGATCCTGACGGACAGGACCATCACCCTGCAGGTTGAGCCCAGTAACACCATGGAGAATGTGAAGCTAAAATCCAAGACAAGAAGGGCATCCCGCCTGACCAGCATCTGATTTTTGTGGACAAACAACTGGAGGATGGCCACACTCTCACATGACAATATTCAGAAAGAGTCCGCCCTGCACTTGGTGCATCATCTGCCATCAAGCCCTCCCTTGTCCAGCTTGCCCAGAGGTACAAATGCAACAAGGTGATCTGACACTAATTTTACACCCACCAGCGGCCCCCCAACTGATGACTGTCACAAGAAGTGCGAGCTCACCAACAATCAAAAAGAAGGTTAAATAAGGCCCCTCCACCATCCTTCTGCCTGAACCCTGTGACTTTGGGGCCTCAATAAAGTTTCCTTTTTGTTGACTGGAGCAGAAGAAAGAAAGAGAGAAAAGAAGGAAAGAAGGGAGGAAGGGAAGGAGGGAGGGAAAAGAAAGAAAGAGAAGGAAAAAAAAAAAAACACCTCCCAATTGTCTCTAGTTTTGGTGTGGTATCAACAAATGTCCACAATTATATGAAAAGATTATTACAATATCTCTAATGGTGTGCCTGTGTGGAGCTAGATTTTCTTCATTTACTTCACCTAAAACAATATATACCAACAAATCAATGAAGAAGCAGATGTTAGAATTGACCCATCTCCTATTAAACGAAGTCAAAAATTTACTAAAATGTAAAATAATGATATACCCTTCTCACCATTTTTCTTCTGAAAAATAAAGCTACTTTTCATAAATATATAGTACAGGGCTGGGCAAAAGTAGGTTTACAGTTTGTATGGAAAATAATACAATAATAAATAATAATACAAGAATAAACTGTTTCATGTACTCAAAACTGTAAACCTGCTTTTGTCCTGCCCTGTATATTAATATGAGATAGGTTAATTATTCTTTTTAATGAATTAATAAATGAATATGTTTAAATATATTAGTCTTACATCTAATAGAGCAAATATTCATAGATATGATCCACATAAACAAAAGTTTTTTGGAGGGAAAATAAAAGTTATTTGGACCTTGGCCAGGTGGTGAAGTTGATTGGATCTTTCTGATTTGATCCCAGATCAGGGCATGGACAGAAGACAACCAACTGATAGCTATCTCTTTCTCTCCCTGCCCCACCCCCACTTCTCTCCATCTCTCTGTCTCTCTCTAAAATAAATAAAAACATATCCTTGGGTGAGGATTAAAATAAAAAAGTTATTTGGAGTCCTTAGAGATTTGAAAACTGCCAGCTCAGGACCTAGAACTTAAGTTATGGTAGCCAGTGCTCAAACCCTGGTCAGCCTGACTCCAAAGCCCTTACTCTTACCCTGAGTTGCTCCCTGTTTCATTTTAGATTTGTTGTTTTTGAGGTGCTAAATTTCCATGAAACCATTTAAAACAATAAGTATCAGTGAGATGAGCAAAGTTATGCTATAGTAACAAACAGCCTGAAATTTCAGTGGCTTTAAATTACAAAGGCTTTCCTGATCAGGCCAAGTCTGCTGCTGGCCTAGGCAAAACTCCAGGCCAGCGATTGGGCGCGTTGTCCCTGACCTCCAGGATAGCTACTGTGCATTGTTAATTACCTCTAAGCCCACTGCCATCTCAACTTGAGTTCTCCTCCATAGTTCTTGTTGCAGGGGAGAGGCACACTGAAGAGCCAACACCAGCAACAATGACGCTCTCACCTCTGCTGGGGTTTCACTGCAAGGTGGGAGAGTTGTAATCCTCCAAAGCCCAGACAAGAGAGATGTCCCCAACCATCCTCTCTTTCTCAGTGCCACCATCCTCTAACACCACATCATCTGCTCTGAAAAGATGCTTGATGCCAGGAGGCACAGATAAGGTTGAGAATTTAGCCTCTGCCCTTCAAAGACTCACAGCTACAAATAACATCACCTTACTTTTGTATGACTCTAAACTATTTTCCAAGTAACCACATGAATAATTCTAGAACAAGGTAGTTAAAGGAGAAGTCCAGACAATCAAGCACCTTTGAGTGTTCTTGGGAGAAAGAAAACCCTGGCTTGGATAATCAAGAATGGTTTCAGGGAGACAATGGGACATGAATAGAGGTCATGGAATGAGGGAAGGACCCAAACTGGTAGAAATGGAAAAAAATTAAGACATAAAGTCAGTGAGGTAGGAGAGATATTTGCAGAAGATGGATAGACCAATGTGGCTACAGTTAATCGTGTCATAAAATATATTCTAGTACAGTACATGAAGGTGACATTGGGATGAGAAGACAGGAAAGCTATCTGAGGAGGACAGTAGCCACCCCAGGAGTGGGGCACTGGCCCTGGGGAAGGCTCAGGTCCCTGGGAAGAGAAGGGTGTAATTAACCAGGCCCAGAAAAGGAGGTCACAGGTGCTGAGGACTTCTCATTCACTGGCAAGAGAGATTTTAAGTTTATTTTAATTGCAGAAGCTAGAACCAAAATATGAGTTATGCCTCTTTTTTTTTAAAGAATGTATTTCCCCTTTAACAAACTGGACCATCAACTGACACAATACACCAGAATAAACTCAAAATGGATAAAATATTTAAACATAAGCCATGACACCATAAAAGTCATAGAGGAAAACGTAGGCAGGAAAATCTCAGATATCCTACGCAGCAATATTTTGCCAATATATCCTCTAAGACAGGAGAAATAAAGGAAAAAATAAACAAATGGGACTACATCAATTGAAAAGCTTCTGCACAGGTAAAGAAAACATCATCAAATGAAAAGGGAACCAGCCGTGTGAGAAAAAATATTTACCAATGATACCTCAGACAAGGGTTTGATCTCCAAAATATATAAAGAATTCATATGACCCAACATCAGAAAGACAAATGAGCAAAGGTCCTAAACAGACACTTCTCCAAGGAAGACATAGAGAGGGCCCGTAGCCATATGAAGGCATGCTCAACATCACTAGCCATCAGAGAGATGCAAATTAAAACCACAATGAGATATCACCTCATACAGGTCAGAATGGCCATCATTAACAAATCAAACAAACAACAAGTGCTGGTGAAGATGTGGAGAAAAGGGAACCCTAGTGCACTGCTGGTGGGAATGCAGACTGGTGCAGCCACTGTGGAAAACAGTATGGAATTTCCTTAAAAAACTTAAAATGGAACTGCCGTTTGATCCAGCGATTCCACTGCTGGGATTACACCTGAAGAATCCTGAAACCCCAATTCAAAAGAACCTGTACACCCCTATGTTCACAGCAGCATTATTTACAATAGCCACATGCTGGAAACAGCCTAAGTGCCCATCAGTAGATGAGTGGATCAAAAACTGTGACACATTTACACAATGGAATACTACACAGAAGAAAGAAAGAAGGAACTCCTACCCTTTGTGACAGCCTGGATGGAAATGGGCCCTGGCTGGTTTAGCTCAGTGGATTGAGCGTCGGCCTGCGAGCTAAGTGTCGCTGGTTCGATCTTCCAGTCAGGGCACATCAGAGAAGGAAAACTCTGACTCCAAAAAACCTCCGCTGCCTTGCGGCATACCTCTTCAGGGGAAAGGCTAAGGGAGTAAACCCCGACAGAAAATCCGGAGCCGGAGTCCCTAAGGCGGTTCGACGTTGTAGTCAACACCGGCAACTCCTGCGACGCACCTGAAGCCAAGCTGTATTGACTCCGTCTTTCCCTTGGACCCTTCAGCTGCGAAGAGAGGGGGGGTCTGCTGCATGGGCAACAGCAGACCCTCCATATCACCCTGCCCAGGCTCTGTAGCTTCAGCTTCACTGGAGAGGACACTCCAGCGTCATCGCAAGATGTCGATTCAACACGGGAGGAGACAGATACCGTGTCACTCCCGAGTCGGACTGCACAACCATTCTCGGCGGTGCAGATAGACTCTTAAGAAGCTACACCATCGTCTCTCGAGACGGACGGCTGCCGACGACGACGGATGGAAATGGAGAGTATTATGCTAAGTGAAATAAGTCAGTTGGCGAGAGACAAATATCACATGATCTTACCTATAAGAGGAACCTAATGAACAAAACAAACAAACGAGCAAAATACAACCAGAGGCATGGAAACAAGGAACAGACTGACAGTGACCAAAGGGGAGGGGGGAGGAGAATAAGGGGGAAAGAAGGGCAAGGGTCTAGTCAAGGAACTAGTACAAATGACCCATGGACATGGACAACAGGGTGGGGATTGACTGTGGGAGCAGGGCGTGGAGCAGGGAAGAGCAGCAGGGAAAAACTTGGGACAACTGTAAAAGAACAACAATAAAAAAAAGGCAAAAAAAGAAAAAGAATATTTCTTTTATATTTCCCTAACTTCAACAATAATAAAATGGCTGTTGTGTAATAACGTTTTACACAAATGAAAATACAATTTCCAGAAATAGCATTTTAAGAGCTGGAAATCAAGCGGATTTAGGGTTATCTTGCTTGCATCCAGTTGTCATGTTCCTTCGCTTTCGACAGTAAACAAGTCCTGTTTTTATGTTTCCCTGCTTTGTAGACTGACATCTACTTTTGGAGGGACATGAGATACAAGAGACAAAAGAAGAAAGCCCCAAACCTTGAGCTGTACGTTATGCCTGTGGTCAGGGAAGCTGCCATGATCCACAGAAGTACCCAGGGGTTGGTTGAGAAAAGGGAGAAACCGCAGTGGCCAGTGGTGGTATTGGGAGAGAGAAACTTTGCAGGCATAGCATTTAAAGGACCTCTGGTTAGAGTTAGTATATTCTTTCTGTGATCCCTACAATGTGATATCCCTTAGTCTGCTTAAATGTTCGAGATTAAAATATTGACTAGACTAATAATGCTAGAACAGAGTAAAGAAGATGAGGCAACACAGCTGAGGCCCTAGATGGCAGGCACACCAAGTTGCACTTCCTTTGAAAGTTAGTGAGGACCCACTATGTGGTTGCGAAGTTGACACTCATCAAAGCAGCCCATGAAGAAGACACTGGGGACAGAGTCCAGGATGCACCAGCCAGAGCAGATGGACAGCAGTGAAGTGGCCTAAGGGCTGTCACAGTAGTCCAGGCAGAGTCACTATGTGGCTGAACTAGAACCAGGATTAGAAAAAGAAAGTGAATGCCAGAATTATCATGAAGGCATGAAGGACAAATCAAACAAATTTAGGGTTCATCAAAAGGAATTAAACACGATTCTGAAGTCCGGAGTCTGAGTGGCTAAGAAGCACAGTTAGAGAAGCAGGGGAAATGGACAAGTTGATTTAAAAGATTTTGGTGTTCTGAATTAGACAAATTGCATTTGAGGGGAGGATGGGTCATCTAAATAGAAAAGTTCGGTACAGATAGACACAGTGACTAGAAGTCAGAGAAGGTTCCATGACTGACTGAAAGACAGATTTGAAGTAATCTACAAAAAAAATTGGAAAAAGAGTTCATGGAAGTCATGAAGAGTAGAGAGTGGCACCAGGTTTGGGGCCCCATATGGGGGCTGTTAGGTTTTCTCCTCTTGATCCCAAATACTTTTCCAACACCATTTCTCCAATTCTCTAACAACAGCATGACTTGGGGACTTACTCTTGACTTCCTAGCCCTGAGGCCTGGTTTCCTGCCTTTTCCCATGTCCACTCCCCAGTCCCTCCAGATTATTGGAGCTACCCAATACCTTTCTGTTCTTCTCTCCTTAAATCAGCTAGAGTTATTTCTGTTGCTTGCAACTAACAGGCTGCCCATGACGTCAAGTCCTGCAGGTCAATTAAGAGGGCATTTGATTTCATGATTTGGTTATTTCTGATTTTAGGCAGATAGCTAGTAATGGTGATAAAATGTTATTAGGAGTGGAAAAGAGAAAATTCAAAGACAATGTTGATCTAACCATGTGCCTGGGATTGATATTGTGCTAACAAGCAATATAGACTTGGTTGTAGACTGCTGGGGGACTCAGTTCAGTCCAGTTAGTGAAAAACTTAGTCCCTCTCTTGCTCAGGGCTACATTTACAAACATGAAGTGAAGCAGGAGAGTTTTTGATTTTCCTTTCTTTTTCTTCCAACAGAGGAAGGTTATTCCTCCACTGTTAGCATAATAACTAGGAAGAGAACTCCATGGACTGGCCAAAGGTCTGATTGTCCAGAAGACCACTGAGTCTTCTTCCCTCTCCTCTTCTCCTTTATATGGGATACAACACAGGTTCATGAACTTGGCACTCTAAGTTCCATTGATTCCCTCTCTTCCCTCACATGCCCCACATGGATGCAGGACTTTCTCAAGCCATTCCCCACTGTATCAAAGTGTTCTTTCACACTAGCATGCCTCCCCACCCCCAACCCCTGATTTTCTATCTGGCATAATCACAGGTTTCCTTTATGACTCAGATTGAATATTGCTTATTTGGGCAAGTTGTCCTGAGTCCTCCACAGCTCAGATACCATGATTCCTGTGTCTGTCCTTTAGCTGTGCTCTCTAAATGACTGGTTATGCACCACAGCTTCCTATATCTATTTATAAATCGTATGTGTCACTATACCAATTATGTGTCTAAAAACACACAAAAATAGAAAAAATTTAAAGTATGAGATTAAAAATATAAAGACAAGTTCTAATATGTTTTCTTGTCTCGCTATCGCCACCCCAGCCCAGGGTGCATAGCCTTTGTACAGAATACTGTTGTGTTCATAGCATCTATTACATCTGTTATAATCCTGTTCCTAAACCTAGTTTAATTTGTCTTTGTATCCACACAGTGCCTGACACAAAGTAGGTACTTATAAATAAATGTAAAGTTAACTTATATAGCATTATAAATCATTTCTTATAAATAGAGTTTCAAGTTCCCATAATTTCTCGGTAATGATAGATTGTAGCAATTGGTGTATTGACTGACTTATCTGAACCAGGCAGTTTAAAAGTCAAGTGAATCGCTTTTTCATTCAAGCTGTCCTGAGACTGCCTCAGTTAGGTTTTTTCTGCCATCAGCCCCGGATTTATGCCTTGGGGCACAAATGAATGACAGCCCAATTCTAGGTATGGGGCTGATAAAAATTCCAGCTCTGGGCAGGTTTTTGAAACAAAGTATTTGGACATCATCATCTCAGCTAGGACTGGGTCGTTAATTTGCAAATGCGAAAGTCTCCCCAAAGAAGCCAAAAGCCCAGTTATTTGAGCAAGTCTTGAATCAGAGACAAGAAAAAAAAAAAAGGAATATACTTTAAATAGTCACAATTCCTATTTCTGAAATTCTATTCAGTTTGGGCATTCAGGGCTCAGTGCTTTTTCTGATGGGCATTATCTGACTTTGAAATACCTCTTTAAAATAATACAATCTTTAAAAAATACTATCACATTGTGGTCCTCTACGCGGTTCATTTTAGTCATTTAAATTATGCTGCTGACAGCCCGGCTACGTAGGTGACAACATATGAACATGTTACTAATTAAGTGTGGGCAGCAGACCGTGAATGCATGTTGACTCTGCATGATGCTCCATAGCTTCATTCCCGAAATCCTTCCAATAAACCCCAAAACATACCCTTATTTTTAAAAAGCCAACTTGAAACAGATCTCTAGTCTTTACTGAGCACTTATTCTTTATTTTGCTGTGTTTACTTCTCCCTCAAGACAATATTAAATTTCTATGAAAAGCCATTTAGACACAAAAATACAGGTGAGCTGTTAGAATGCTGCACTGGTTTACGAACTCCTACTAAAACAGAACCCTGGGCTTCTCCGATTGAAACAGAACCCACAGGCTGTTTAGTTAGGGGCCCGATTGCCCGTCGCCAGAATTATAACTCTCAGTACCAGAGTTTAGTGAAAAGAAAAAGAATTGTTTATTTGCACATAGTTCTGCCGCCCCACCCCAGACCTGGCCAGTCTTAGGAAAGTCAGAAACACCGTTTCCCTACTTCCTAGGCACAGTTCAGCTTTACCAGTAGCTGCCGATCACTCAATTCTGATTGGGGGAGGTCCTTTCTGTGCTGTGGTGCCCTCCAGCTCTCAATGCAGAACCGCCTGGATTCTCAGCCTCCTTGTAAACTGCCTTCTTCCTGCAAACTGCATGGATCTCCTCTCCTTCTCAAACCCGCATGGCGAAAGCCTGGAGACCCCCTCCTCCAAGCCACATGGAGGATGGAGGGAGCACACCCGCTAAAATGTCCGCAGCTGCTTATATATCCCTGACTGCATCCTCTGACGCAGTGGGTGTTGCAAGCAGTTCTGATCATTCACAAAACCCCATGTAGGCTCTGTAGGCTTCTTCTGTACCATCCCACAGTCCAAGACCCCTCCCATCTTCCTGAGCCTTGGAAGTTTCAAAGCGGATCTTTGTGCAACGAAGTTTCCAGCCACTAGCCCCAGGCATGCGAAGGCATCCTGAAAGCTGCTTCCTTTTCCCTATCTCCCAGCGCAAACTCTGGGGCTTGTTTTTGGACTCCCCTGTTTCTGTAACACTACCCTTGAGGAAATTGATGATAGATGGGATGCTGTCAAAGGAATTGTTTAGGGTTTGAGCTGGTGTTTGAAGAGACCACTCATTCATCCTTCCCCCTGGGGTTTTATTCCTAAATATCCCACAGTCAAGAAACAGTAGCCCAAGGACTGCCTGGGCAAGAGTTATGCTGGATGCATGTGGCTCAGACCATATTTGGAGTGAATATGACTGAATATGGATTCTTCTCTTCCAGTGTGGCTGTCATATGTCAGCTGTTCCCAACAGTGTTCTGCCTTCTCCCTCCAGGGAGCAGGGTTGAGTTGGTCAGCAAGTTTACACTCTGCCTTATGGAGAAGCTGTTATTCCTCTGGATTGCTTGTTCTTGGTATGCTTTGGATCTTTGTTTCATCTTTCCTCACCATAAATCTCTCATTGGCCCCATCACAAGAACATCCCAACTGGTAACCCTGTTTCTACCTTGCACCCTGTGGCGTAGACCTATGCTACACACTATGGTAACCACAAGCCACATAAACTATTAAGCACTTGAAATGTGACTATTCCGAATTAAGAGGAGCTATTGTAGGGGGCACCAAATATTCCCTGTAAAAAGTTTCAGAGATCTGCTAAATATGTAAATATGTAGGGGCTTCAGATGTTCTTTGTAAAAAGTAGCAAAGGCCTGCTAGAAGCCTTAAAAAAAAGAATGTTTCAGCCATTCAGTGATTTACAAGTTAAAAGACCCCAGCTTAGCCCCTATCTCCTTTCATTTTCTTGTAACTTGTCTATAACTCTTGTAAAGTTATGTCTTACAAAGTGTCTGGCTTTTGCAAAATTAATTGGTTTACAAAGAATTCAACTTAACTAAAAGGCTGCAGCTGCAAGCTAAAGATAACCTTATAGCCTTGCAAATTTCTGTTCCTGTTACTGCCAAGACATTCCTCCAGTCCTGCCCAGCCCCCTCTTCCTAAGGTTGTTTCCCACCAAAGAAGAAACAAAGGAACATCATCAGTATATAAACCCAGTTTTTAGGCCCCTCTGGATGTCAGAGCGTGTTAAAGACCAGCTCAGGGTCTGCCCAACTGGCCAGCAATTATTAAAATCCTTTGCTTACTTTATACACTGCTTCATAGTGTTCAATCTTGCCTATGTAGCCATAACACTATAAGAATAAAATATACAGCAGATTTCAAGGATTTAATATAAAATATAATAATTTTTACATTGATTATGTGTTGTACTATTAATACTTTAGCTATATTAGGTTAAATTAAACACATTAAATTATTTCCACCTGTTTCTTTTTACTTCTTAATGTGGCTACTAGAAAAGTGTTTTAGATTGAATGTATGGTTCACATTTGTGGCTCACGTTGAATAGTGCTGCTCTGGACCCCATGCAGTACCTAGAGTGAACCTTTGAGAATCATGCACAACATGTCACTCCTGTACTCATAACTCCCCAGTGGCTTTACACCACATGCAGAGGCAAATAAAAGATCTTATTGTGGCCTATAAGGCCTAAGATGATTATAGATGATCCCAACTACCTCTATGACCACCTCCCAATCACTCCTGCCTTTGCCACTCCATTCAGGGCTCACTGGCCTCCTTGCTGCTTGCTGAATAGTCAACCAAGCTCATACCCAAGGGCCTTTGCATGTGTTTTTCCCTCTGCTGGGAATCTGTCCCCCAGTTATTTGTGTCATATCTCAGTTCCTTCAGGTCTCTTATCATTTGTTGCCACCCCATTTAAAGTAAGAATCCATGTGCACATGGACACACATGCACACAATCCCCTCCGTACCACCTATTCCCTCCTCACTTTGCTTTAGTTTTCTTCATTGTTCTTACCACAAGCCACTTTTTTTTATCTCCCTCTATTAAAACATAAACTCCCTGAGGGCAAGGATTTTTGTGTGTTATGGCATGTGAAGAGACATTCAGTGAATGTTGAATGAATGAATGCTAGTGTGGTGAATGTGTTTCGATTCAAGAGGGGAAAGCCCAGAGGCCCCTCAGGTTGGCCACTAACCTAAGTAACAGGATTTCCTCCACCACCAAAGGACTTATCCACTGGCATCTGAAGCAAAGCCTCATAGTAATGAGGACTTCTTACCTGACTTTGTTCTCTATAGATATTCAAGAGGTGATAGTGGCAAGGCAGGAACTGGGGATGCAGGTGTCATGCAAATATTATCAACCCTAACGCAGGTCACAAAAATCTCTTTTTCTGTGTTTTTTCTTCCTCTTTCCCTTCCTTCCTTTCTATCTAGCATAGCCAACACAATACAGTATTTTTAAATTCTTAGGTAAAATCAAAAGAAAGCTATGAAATGAAAATAGCATAAAACCCATCACTGCTGTCATTGGCTGTGATCCCTCAATGACTAGTCACATCACAGATTGATTCTATTTTCAAGAGCAAGGCCTGGCTTCCTCCTGCTTCAGCTTCCATCTGTCTCTGTCATATGTGCTCTCAACATTACCTCATCCCTCATTACCCAGAATAATATCGAACATTCCCTTCAATTTGGGGAGAAACTAGACTCTCTTGTTAACAAACCCTTGCTTCCTGGAGATGTCTAGCTCACAGTTGATCCCCACTTCTTCCAGGCAGCCCAGCCTCTGCCCCATGGGCTTCCAGATTCATCTGTGTGGACTGATCCTACCCCTCCTGGACTCATGGCAGCCCCCCTCAGAACATCTAACAGCTTGGGCTCACTCAAATAACAGAGAAATACAGAACTCAAAGGCTGAAGGTCTCTGGACATAGGGAAGCCTCTTAGAAGAGCCTCACCCCTGAGAGCAGCATGCAGACCCTCTGTGCCCCTTCCCTCAGGGAGGGTTAGGATCTGTATGTGAGATCAGACAGGACTGTCCCTGCCTAAACTCCTGAGGCCTCACCAGATGCTAACCTGTGCCTTTTAACAGAACAAAAATCCTGTTTTGTTGTTTGGGACTTACTCATTAGGGATTTGTGGCTTAGGCTGTGTCTGAAGAAAGGAAAGGAGCTACGTAAAAGCACTTTATCTGTCTCCTCACATTGCCTGTGCCCATACCCACTAGCTCTCTCTCTCCCAGCCCGCAGGCCAATGCCCCATGTCCTTCATGCCCTTCCCCTCCACAGTCCCTCCCCTTTGATCAAGTGAGAACTTCAGTATTGTGAGAAACTCTCACAATAAAACACCAGGACGCAGGACTTGAGCAGCAAAGCAAGGCATTTATTCATGAGTCTGCAATCAGGTGCACAACCAGCCAGGAGAATGTGCATGCAAAGTACACAAAGAAAACTGGTTTTATACAGATGCGATTAGCTCCCCCTCCCCTCTCCTTCTCCGTTTCTCCATTACTGGTTAATCCGGGTTCACAATCTAACACGATGAACTACTTAATTCAGGGTGTGATTAAGTAAGGGTAATTTAGTTATAGGTCTATCTCCAATTTATTTGCAAAGTTATCTAGCTAAATATTCCCATTTCTCTGTGTTTGGTGACAACAACCTTCCTCCTTTTGATCCCAGAGATATGTGTGAGGAGCTGCAGAATGTCATTTCCTACCCCTTTTCCATGATTCATTTGTTAATTATCTCCTACTGGTCTGAGAGTCACTGACTTGCTTCTTTATCCCTAACAGTATTTAACACTTGGCTGACCACTTACCAGTGTCCTTTGGGAAATTACCTAATCCAGCCAAGCCCCACTCTCATTTGTAAAATGAGAATGAAATAGAAGGCATCCATCTCAGAGGGACCTTGAGAGGCTTTCTGGAACACGTGTGACACCCAGTGGCTCCCCTCTTCCCAGTGGTAAGTGCTGTGTTCACCAGCAGCTGCAGGCCTAATATTGTCCACCTGCCCCGCCCCCACCGTGAGGAAGGCCCATGGCAGGAGGAAAGCAACAGAGAGCAGAGCCTACATGAGAGGTGGATAGAGAAATAGCAAGAGCTGATGGACCCACATAGCCCCAAATGTGGCTGAGCCTGCTCCGTAGATAACCTACAACTTCCAAGTTTTGTGAATCAATAAAATCCAAGTTTTTGTTTTGTTTTATTGGTTGGCTGTTTTTTTGTTGTTGCCTGCAAATGCAAAAGCCCAAACTAAAATACTGCTTTGCTGTGACCTGGCTCTTCACTTTGGTAGCTTTGTATAAGATTTTCATGAGTCTCTGGCTCCCCTGAGTGGCAAAGAGAATAAATTCAAGTTTCTAGGAGTCCTGCTTTCTGTACAAGCAGTCTCATCCACAATTTATTGATACTTTGACAACTTCAGTATCTGACACACCTGGCTTTATTTACTCTTAGCCCACAAATGCTTGGACAGATTTCTTTTTTGTGGTCTACCTGCTCTCCTGGCTGTGGTGGTGTTGTCTGCAGTAAGCCTCTCAAGTCCCCTCACTGGTCCTGGCTTTGGGTCAGTGGTATAATGAGTGGCCCAAGCCAGGTGCAGCAGGTCACCCTCCTCTAGAAGCAGTCAGAACATAAAGCACCATTTTGAAATTACTAGAAGGTTTTGCCAACCAACTGTGTGAACCAGCCCAGAGTCCATCATGCTTTTAAAAGCCTTGGCCCTGGCCTCATAAACTCACCTCATTTGGATTACTGTACTCTGAATGAGACAGGTGCAGAATTGAAAAAGATTCAGGCCGACAGGCATTTTAATCGTGACATTTGTAAGGACATGTTTGAAAACACGAGATTTGGCCATATTGATTTTATTTTATCATGATCAATTTCCTGGAGAGCCACTGCTATTGCCGAGCCAACAAGGTCCCTGAAAACCTTTAACAACCTTTTAGTTCCCCGAGATGACCTAGAAACACATCCTTAGTAATTACCACTCTATTGTACTTACATTTTTACTACCTTGCTTAATCTTACTGTGACCCTTGCTCTTCAGAAACACTAAGCTACTCCTCCTCGCAGGTACAGTCCGTCTCCTCTGGCAAGGAAGTGGAGTCCCCATCCTCCAGCCTCAAAACCTCAGCTCAGGTGTCAACTACCTTGTCCCCCATCCCACAACACTGGCCCAGGCTGGGCTATGTGTCCTTTTCTGTTTCTAGTCATGTTCTATGCATAGCACTGTCTTATGATTAATTATGCTGGGATCATTATCTGTTTATCTGTTTATTGAGAAGCTTGAGGTGTGGTCTTTATCTCTTTATTTCTTTAAACCAAGTGCCTCCTAGCACAGGACTTGACGTGAAATTTATTAAATGAATATACAAATTAGAAGGAGAGAAGGAAATAAAATAACATATGTTGCCCAGATGCCTTATAACACTGTGGCAAGGATTTCATTAAGACAGCATTAGTAAATGGCCTAGAGATGTACCTAGCACAAAGTGGCCATGTCTGTTGACTGAATGATGGTGGATCCACATTCTGAAGGCGAAAACGCTACAGCTCAGAGAGCATAAACAACTTCCCAGAGTCACACTGTTGCAGTGAGAGAGCTGGGATGTAAGAACAGCTCTCTGGTCTCTAAGCTTTGGGTTTCACCTTCACCTCCCTGTGCACTCACATCTCCCTGTGGCCCTTTGCTTACACCTCTCCGTATCGCTCACCCCAGCAGGTAGGCAAATATTTTTTGTTAATAATAATCTTTGAATCAACTGTAATACTTCTATGGAATGGCCTTCCATGGGAGGAATTCCACAAATACTTGTGGGGTGAATGGGTGAATGCCTGGACTTGGGGAAACTTCCACTGCTAAACAAAGGTGGCTGACATGGTACTGTATTATTCCTTTAGAAAATGTACTGATATCACTATAGTCATCCACTAAGCAGAAACACAATGTTATAAAATCACACTGAAGAAAGGGCTTTAAGAGCAATGTAACAGAAATAAAGGTAAAGAAAATAAAGTCAAGTCAATCAATCTCTCCAGGACAGTGACAATGTAAAAATCTGTGGAATATTTTTAAGTCTCTCACAACAGAAAGAAGGCATTTTAAGCTCCCCGCTAAAATTGGATTCTCTGATTTTGAATTACAGTAGTCCCTCTCTATATCGCAGTTCATGTATTGCGGCCTCACTGTATCGCAGGATTTTTAAAAATTTTATAGTTAATGATTTATCGCGGATTTTTCGCTATATCGCGGAATTTTGCGGTACTGTATACACATGTTAAAGTTATATAGGTTTAAGAGTGTAGAATATGTTTAAGAACATTAGTGTTTATAAAAGTGTGGAAAAGGTTAATAAGGGCGTGGGAAAGGTTAATAAGGGACTGGGAACGGTTTATAAGTGTGTGGGAAGGGTTTATAAAGCCTTAAGTATATATATAAATACTAAAATAAATGTAAGGTTCCTACTTCACGGATTTTCCCCTATCACGGGGGTCTAGAACGTAATACCTGCAATAAATGAGGGAATACTGTATCTGTAAAGATATTAACACATATCAGTCTAATGTTTTGAAATATGTGAACTGTTGATTACCTAAGCAACAATGCACTATGAGCAGCACACTGAAAGGGGAGGACAAGTAAACAGGGTCGTGTTGTCTTACTGGGAGAGGATTTACAGGAGTATGAAGGTGACTGGTGGTGTCTTAGGTGGTGGCTAGATCAATCAAGGCAATAAGAACCACAACTGCCTTTACAACTCTCTTTCTGTGGCAGGCACTTTGCTTATATTATTTAATTCATTGGCCCCCACTCTACCACAATGCAGCAAAATTCCTATCCACATTCTACAGGTAAAATTTCAGAATGGTTAGGTCATTGCCCAGGAGAGGTTGCAATACCATCAGTTACACCCGGATCCATATGAATCCAGACATAGAGTCCATCATACTGTCTGTAACTCTCACTTCCAGAGAACCTGCAGTCTGCTGGTGTCCCTGTAACTTGCCAGGTCCATCACCCTATCCCCAGGGCAGACTGCTGTTCTCATCCATCATAGGTGAAGGCAGGGCTATTCTGTATGAACAAAGTGCACAATGGACTAGTTAGAAAAATATTTCAAGCTGAAGGTTAATAGGCATTTTCATTATGCAATCTGTAAGGGTATATTTAAAAGCACACACATCTTTAAAAAACAAAAACAAAAAAACCGTGGCTGGTGTGGCTCAGTGGGTTGAGCAGTTTGATCCCTAGGCAGGGCACATGCCTGGGTTGTGGGCCAGGTCCCCAGTTGGGGGCACATGAGAGGCAACCACACATTGATGTTGCTCTCACTCTTTCTCCATCCCTTCCCCTCTCTAACAATAAATAAATACAATCTCTTTTTAAAAAGCACAAAGGTTTGGCCATATTGGTTTCATTTTAGCATGATTGATGTCCTGGAGACCCACTGCTATTGAAGAAAGTCAACATGGTCCTTGGAACCATCCTGGGAAACAGCCCAAGGCTCCTCGATATTTCAGTACCCCCCCCATCCCTGCAAAGCACCCCCATACCCCCTTACTCACAAACAGACACACTTTACTCTGCCCCAGAAAGAACTGTGATTCTGCTAAAGGACAAAGGTGACCCTGAAGGATGTGTCATAGGTCACAGTAGTAAGAGCGGGGTTTTCTGTACTCTCAAGAAACAAAAAGATCTGTTCTTGCTTCATTGCGCTTAAGGGTAGTAAGCCTAAATTGTACTCCCTCCTCCCTAGGAGGTATCCTCACCATTTTGGAGGAACAGGCCAGGCCAGTACAGAATCACAAGAAAAACAGTCTGTCATGGTTTGTTCTAAGCAAGATGGGCAACCCTTTCACTGCCTTGCAGCTAGCTGATGCTGTAAGATAGCTGGGCTGTCACTGGCTGATTAGGCCGCTCAGCCCTGGGAAGACCAAAGAGAAGTAGTAGGGACAGAATATGTATATACTGCTTAAGCACCTTGGCATAGGGAGCAATGGATTTGCATTCTGGGACATTTAGGAGACATACTTAATAGTGAATGAGGAGGCTGGAGACAGACATAGAAAGGCAAGGTCAGGAGCTCAAGACAGACTTTCCTGACTTTTTCTCTTGGGCTGACCCTGTTCCCTCCCTTCAGAGACCAAGGACAAGAACTTACACTATCGTCAAAAAGTAACAACGGCTGATAAATGGTGAACTCCTCAGAAGAGAGCTTTTGCAAGCATAACATGGAGTACAATAACATTTTTGTGAAATGTACCCTTTTTAATGAAAAATACCTATTTACAAACTTCGTCAGGAAAAAGACTTGACATTTTACAATTTGAAGAGTTGGCTTCAGGGTTGTCAGTCAATAATATCAGCTTCCTTACAGTCACTGTGCTTTCCCCTCTCTCTAAGGTTGGAAGGCATGCCTTCAATGCTAACATACTTAACACCTATGTCTGTAGATGTAGAAAGCATTGGAAGGCATGAGCATCGATTGTGGAGTGAGTCACCATTCAGAATCAGCAAGAAATACCCTTTTTGCTGTTTCTCCTTTATGTTGGGGAATTAAAATAAAGCAACTTTAATTTGCATGACTCTTAGTTCTTACGTCTGCCTCTTTTCCACATCACTCTAGTTGTTTGCTAACAGACAACTGACCTTTGTGATTATAACCATCCTTGCCAACAGTTGACTTTGCAAGCAGGTAGCAAGCTCTCTTGAACTTTCTAGAAGGAAGACTTCATCTCACTTGGCACACCTAAGGTAAGATCAGTCCCACTTGCCCAATAAAAACAAATTCTGAAAACGTTATTTATTCTACCACTCCCACACTCTCCATGGATCATTAACTCACTTATGTTTCAAGAACTGAATGTGCCACCCAAGAACGGCATCCATAATGATGCCAACATCTCTGGAGCTCAGACATAGCCTGGTTTCAGAATCCATCTAACATAATAAATAAATCAACACTTTGGTGGTTGTTGCCCCACCCCAACCCCCACCCCCACGTAAAACGAAGTCACCTCCTTTCAACAGGACAAATTCAAATATGTAGTTGGTACTAAAATGACTCATCTTTATGTATTAGGACTTTAATTTACCTCATTATATTTCAGAATAGAGAAGACAGAGGACACTAACCCTTCCTCCCTGTCCTTTTTCTCACATGTGCTGGTGAAACAAAGAAGACAAGAGAAATCTATTTCTGGTATATGAATTTTGTTTTTAGTGTGAAAAATCAGAATATTATATAGGGTAATGATGATCCTGATTATCCAAATATTAAATGTCTTTTTTTCTTCTACTATAATAGAATTGTTAAAGTAACCATAAATGTAAGAATTACTTAATAATTTTTAGTAATTGCAAGTATTTGTAGATCCTAAGTAAGAAAACTAAGGCAAAGAAAAGTGATGGGTTTTCATCTGAAGGAAATACTTTGTAATCATAAAAACACTTCTCAACCACACTCAAAATTACCTCCTTGGAATGGGCAGAGCACATCTTCACAACAGCAAGCAAGTCCTGTAGCTAAATGGGGGATATACTACCCCTCCCCACCAACCAGATGGAAAACAAGCTGGATTTGTCTGACCCATTCACAGCTACATTACCTCTTAGCCTCTGTGGTTCAGAAATCAAATATTACTCTATTTCATCTCAAAAACATGTTCTAAGATTATGCCCTTTTTGGGCCAGTTAAGTTTAAATAAAATCTTATGGATATTATAGCAGTGGTTCTCAATCAGAGGACATTTTCTTTTCTGCTACTGGCACCTAGTGGGTAGAGGCCTAGGATGATGCTAAACATCCTACAATGCACAGGACTGTGCACCACAAATGAATGATCTGGCCTAATATGTCAAGAGTGCCAAGGCTAGAAAACCTTGTATCAGAGGAAAGCTGGTAAATGTCTCTTTTTTCCCAGTAAGTTTATGATATGCTTTTATCATTCATCCATTCACCAAATATTTATTGAGCATCTATAAGGCACTATGAATTAGAAAAACAAGGTCACTGTCTTCCTGCGCCATACAATTCAGGAGGGAAAATAAGTAAATAATTATGGATTGTGGTACATATTGTAAAGGAAATAAATGGATAACAACAGAGAGTAATCAGGAGATGCATTACATAATATGGTCAGGAAGACTTGCCATCCTGAGGAAATTAGAATATTTTTGACAGCAAATAACAGAGACCCCCCTCATTCAAGTTGGCTTGAACAATAAGGAAATGTGTAAGGTCACATAACTTAAATCTGGAGGTAGCTCAGTATGGGCTTAAACCCTAGGCTCCAACTTCTACCCAACTTGTCTTCAGGAATCTCATAACGATGGCCCCTACACACTCACCTATTCCAATTAAAAAAAAAAAATAGTTAAGGTGGATTGACAAAATAAAAGGTGCCTTCAAAAATGTACAACTCAGCCTCCTAACATACTAAATGTGCTCTTTATATCCAATTCTTCCAAATTTCCAGCAGGATGGGTCTCCATTTTACAGATGATGAAACAGTAGCCCACAGAATTTGAAGATTATAGCTATTACTTACCAATGATATGTTTAGTTCTTTACATACATTTTACATGCACCCTATGAAGTGGAACACAGGAAGGCTTAGTAATTTCTCAGGGCCACACAGCTGGCTCATTACTAAGTATATATAGTCAAGATTCAAGCCAGTCTAATTCCAGGTGGGCCGGTGCTCTTACAAGCTGTACTATTGCCCCAGGATTTAAACCTGATCCAAATCTGTCAGGGTCCAAAGACCAAGAACAGTTCCTTTCTCTTTTCTGTATGTTTCCTCATTCAAAATGTGGGAAGCAGACCAAAAAAAAACAAAAAAAACAAAAAAAAACTTAAAGTTCTATTTCTGTTAAAAAAATGCTGATTCCATGAATTTTCATATACAGTTTAATATGCAAAAAAGTGGTGATGGGGGACATTTTTTAAGGCATAACCAAAATAATTTCACCTTTAGTAGCTACCATTATTGTCTATTTTAAAGGCGAGTTAAGTGCAGCACTTGACTAAGTAGCTGGTCTAAGTATCAGACCATCCACTAAAAAAAAGAAAATTACAATTTATATCATAAACCGGGGCTTCTAGTCTTGTCTCTGATATTACCAAAGATATAACATACTCTCCAGGAGTTACATTTTTGTGACTTTAGGTAACAACTCCTAACTTAACTAGTTACAGGCATTTCAACTGTGCCTGCATTTCTATAAGCCTAGGGAGAGACATAAGCTTTCAGGCAACTTAAAAGACACAGAAGGGTATAAAAGACTTGATAGTGGCATCAAAGTTCTACCTTTTTTTCTTTTCATGCTTGGCTCTTGACTGAAAAGTTAACAAGAACATCGCTTTTCAGGGACAGACAAAAGGGGTTTCAGATTAAACAAGTAAAACGTTATCTAACAATCTATGGCTAGGAGTAGCAGGGCAGCCCAAGGTCTGCGCAACTAAGACATACTAAGAATAAGCAGCAAAGTGTTACCGCAGATAAGACTTCCAAGTCACGTCACATCCAAAAATGCTTTTAAAAAAGTGTGGGGGGGGGGGGCTGACATTTTATTCCACAAAATACCTGCCGGCTGATGACTACAAGAGCATTTACCACAAACCCTGTGCTTATTATTAGCGATTTAAACGGATATTCCGTCTCCATAATCAACCAATTGTGGGACAATACAGACAAAGGACAAGAACACAAAGACGAGCACGCAACAAAACACTGCGGCGCCCGAAACCGCACAAATGCCATGGAGGGAAGCCGGCTCTCGCGAGAGTTCCCCAAGACAAAGCCAGGTCCCATCACTCAGTCCAGCCGAGACTACAGGCTCCAGCATGCAAGGCGCACACCCACTCGCAGCAGGACTACATTTCCCGACGTACTGTCCTGACAATCGGTTGGCACTGTCAATGTCCGGGGTTCCCACGTTAGAGTCTAGGGTCTAGGGGTCGGACGGCATTACCCACGACTCGACTATGAAGGTGACGATTTCTCAAATCACTCTTCCTTGTCCTTCGATTAACAGCAAAGAGCCTAGGGCTAGAGCGGGGAGGGGGGAGTGTGGGCGGGTGGCCTGGATGGCTGAGCCAATAGCGCTGGAGCGGCTCTCCTGCTGCCATGGCAACAGCGGTCATCCCCGTAGGGACCAGGACCCTATTGGGTGGAATCTTTCGAGAAGGCTCGAGAAGAAGGAAGCGGAAGTGGCACGTGGAGGCTGCCAGTGGAGGCGCCGGTGAGTAAATGCCGCAGATTCTGGAAAGTTCTGATCAGTGCCATACATAAGGCTGAGGAGTTGAGCCCTCCCCTTTTGGGTCGCTAGTAGGGCACCAAGTGTGGAACTAACGCTTGCGGATCCAGGAAGTCACTGGGCTGGCTAGCGGAGATCCGCCGCCTGCCGCAGGGTGAGCTTTCTGTGAATCGCCACTTGTACCCCAGGAGCCGGGGCGCCCGAGTGACAGAGGACCGGTTGGACCCCGTGAGAGCTGCGTGCAGCGGCGGGAAGACACGGAGCTAGACCACGGGCGGAGGCGCACCGCGAGTCAGTCATGTCGGTGGTGGGGCTGGACGTGGGTTCCCAGAGCTGCTATATCGCGGTGGCCCGGTCCGGGGGCATCGAGACCATCGCCAATGAGTTCAGTGACCGGTGCACCCCGTAAGTGGAGGCTGCGGGGTGCTGGGGGAGGTTCTGGGCGAGAGGAGAAGCCCGTCGCGGGCTGCGGAGCGGCGGACTTCAGGCCGGCGGGCTGATTGTGGAGCTCCGCGCTGCTTGAGGGGTCGGGGGCTGGGGAGGGGGGTAGTGGCGACCGCTCGTCAGGAGGTTCGAGACCCGACGGCGCAGCCGGCAGGACGCCTACCCAGGAGCTGATTAGAGGGTGATTTCGGGGGCCAAGAGAGGGCTGCGAGTTGAGCCACCTTGAGTCGTCTCTGGGTGCCGGGCTGCGGCTGAGCCCGAGATTTCGCTCTCCTCGGCAAGCTGGAGCCAGCGCCTTCCGCGGCCGCCCGCGTCCACACTGCCCGGCTGCTCCGAGCCGCCCCCAGCCGGTCCCCTTCCTCCCAGAGCCCTGCTACTGAGCTTTTTTTTTTTTTTTTTCCTTATTGTGAATCTCGAAATGAACTGGAAGGTTCCAGAGCCTGTCTGCCGCTGTCTGTCCAACGGTTCCTAACGCTGCTGGCTTCAGTGCCTGGGATTCCTGTGGAAGGTGTAAACGTCCATTTTCTTATTTTATGAAAGTCATTCAAGAGGAACCCTCATTGTTGTTCTGAGTTATTTTGCACAGTTTAAATAAAGGAGAGAAAGTAAAAATCGCCTACTTTTGTGTTAGAGTGCTAGAACTTAATAGGATGGATGTCACTGAATTAAATATTATTATATTCGACAGCAGCATGGGCTGAGCAAAGGATGACAGTTTAAAAAGCAACCTTTTCAGCGGGTTTATTTGTGTTCTGAAGCTAACGTGCAAACATGCCTACATGTGCATTGATGAAAACAACTGCTTACTTTTCAGGGGAATTAATTTATTTTTAATGCCTTCATTTTTAAATGCCTTAATCCCAAGATAAAAAGCATAGAATGAAACATCGAGCTGAAAGGTAGAATGGGTTTGTATCACTGAGGACAGATGAACATTTATGTAAGTGAATGGAAGATAAAATAAGCAAACATTTGACAATACTAGTAGCTTCGGGAAAATGTTATTCCCTGAGCATACCATGATTCTCCCTATTTGCAGATCTACAGCCTGCTTTTTCGTTCTGCAAAGGGTTCTGTAAATGGAGTACAGTGAGAAAGAAGACAGCATCTCAGTCTTCCATGCTTAGGTGCAGTTTACATCTTTGTTCTCTTTGATCCCTATAAAAGAAGGAAAAGCTGTTCAACTGAGGGTAGGAAACTTGTGTATGTGACTGTAGTGACTATGAAACTAAAGACAAACAGGTATGGCTCTCAAAAATGTAAACTGAGGGCAGTATGGAAGTTCCCTCTAATGTTTTTGTTAAAATAGATGTTTGAGTCAATTGTATTAGCTACTGTTAATTTCTCTTTAATATAATTAATTGATTCTCCTTGGAATGAGTACATTTGTTCTACAAGTGTATAGTTATTTGAACTCAGAACGGTATTCTCTTTTTGGAAGTTATCTTAAAGGTCTAGCCTTTGCTTGAGCTCTTCTGGCTTTTGGGATGCTACTTGGTACCTGCTCAGAAAATTTTAAGTCGAGGATGTCTGTATTAGAGCAAGTTTAAATTTGATTTAGTCTGGTACTTAATGCTCTCAGTATGTTCCCATTTTGTTCCTCTCACTTACCATCACTTCCACCTGTCCTGGAATCTTAAACCTAATACACCTACGTCCTCCTGACTCGTCCTGTTTCTCTGCTCTGTGCTATGCTGCATTCCCAATGCTGGAGGCTGTCTCACAGTCACAGGTCATTTTTCATCTCTTCAAAGCTGACTTAATGTAACTGGTCATTCACCACTTTCCTTCAGCATTTATATTCAGTTCTGCTGCGGTGCTCTCTGCATCATTTTTACTTGATTTTCTGAAGTAGTCTTCCATGTAGGACACTCTTGTACTTTTAAACCCCAGAAGCATAAATTAGGCCTATTTTGTGGGTTTATATGGTGTTATCAGTACAGCAATAGAAGTAACGATGATATTTAGATTTGTACAGACTTAGTGGCTGAAAAGTAGAGTTACACCATGTTTTTTGTTAATCATGTATTTAGGGCCAAGTTAAAAATACCTTTTATTCAAAGCATTTTCAAAGTTAATGTCCACCTTCTAATAACTGGGGACCTGGAGCGTTTATACTGGTACTTAATGTGTTAGGAAATGCCCCCTGAGCAGACTTTTATGGGGAGTGGGGGAGGGTAGGACTGCTTCCTAGACTGGATTCTCACTAACAATTAAGTGGATAGACCCTGACCCCACCCCCACCCCCCGCCCCTGAGTATTTGGCTAAAGTTCAGATTCCAAAGTTGTGTTACACTTGTGCCCCTCCCTGCCCAATTTATATTAGATTTTATCTCTTATTAGTAAAAAATGTCCGCATATATTCTTTCTAACTATTTTTGAAACCTGTTTTATCTTACAGATCAGTCATATCATTTGGGTCAAAAAACAGAACAATTGGAGTTGCAGCCAAAAATCAGGTATGTTCTTTAAGAGAATTCTGGTTTTTAGTGGGGTGGGGGAGGGGTTAAGGTAAAATCTCAAGGACATATAAGGGTATGGAATACCTAAACCTGTATGTTGTTGAGTTTTAAATATGTAATGGGACTGTCTTTATGAATCCTTAGATGGTTATGTTTTCCTTCTCTTCCCTTCTTGTTCTATTGAATAAGATCTAGTTTTACTATCTAATCTGCCAACCTTAATTTTTAATACCTTCACTACTTTTTAATTTATGTAATTTATGTGAAGTTTCTCTGACACTCATTTAAGAATTAGATTCATCTTCTGGAAGTTCTTTGTTTAAAAGCAGTTTCAGGTTAATTAATTAAGGTAGGACTGACTGAGAGAACATTCTGTCTAGACCTGTGCTATTTTATGTGGTAGCCATTGCTACATTTGGCTGCTGAGCACTTGAAATGTGCCTAGTCTGAACTGAAATGTGAAGTAAAAATACACATGAGGATTTGAACACTTAAACTGAAATAAAGTATCTCAATATTTTTTATATTGCGTATACGTTGAAATGATAATAGTATTTTAGATATATTAGGCTAAATAAGATATTGAAGTTAATTTCACCTGTTACTACTTAATGTGACCAGAAAATTTAGATCTCTCATTCCCACTTAGGGTTCACTTTATAACTCTTGCAGTTGGGGAGAAAAAATAAAGTAGAAAATATGAAATCCCTTTTGAGAGGCTATAAGAAAGAGACTAAAAAAAAAAATCTTTTAAGTACAGAAAATAGTATTCCTAAAAAAGAAAAAAATTCTAAACCCTGAAATACTGTATTATAGCTAGTTGGAAGAGATGTGATACAATACAAAACAGGTAAAAAACAAGGGCAAGAAGAGAAATAGGTATGTACACTCAACATGACATACTCAAAAGGAGAGAGATACTTCTAGTGCGTTATTGTGGTTATGTGGGGAGAATCAGTTGAGGCTCTGATCTAGCCTGTAGATTGGTAGACATTCTTCATGTCAGTTATAGAATCTCAAGGAATTTTAGATTATAAATATGCTTAAATTTCATATTGTGTGAAAACAAATACTGCTAAGCTGTATTCTTCCCTTTAAAAGAAGTAGGTCGGAAAAAAGAGTAATTAACTGTTTTGGTATTTTTGAGCTGGTAACTTAAGTCTTAGTTCTTAATATTTTATTTTAATTACTTTTTTATTTTAAATACAGTTCTCTTTGCTGACGCCTTTGAGTAAAATAATGCTGTAAAGTGGGACTTTTTAATCCAGAGCCTAATAAAAAATACGTACATGCAGCTGAAAGCACTAGGTCATTTAGAAAGTTTTGAATTTTTCTTGCCTCTTACTCGTTTTGGTATAACTAATTAGCATCACATGCTATTCGTTGAAAAGTAGCAGTCCATGTATTTTGTGGCACAAAATGTTTATTCTTACCACTTAGCAATTAATTAGACTATAATAAATGAACTCTTTACAAAAATGTAATTTGACTAATGCATCTACATGTCCTTATTTATTCATTTAGTGGGTAGAAAACAAGTTTAGTGGGGGAAAGGAATGAAATAAAGGCATGTGCTTCTTGGTAGTTGCTTCAAAATTCTAGGGATAGTTTCACTGTCTTCCAGTTTATCTTGCAGATTTTGAAAACTTAAAGCGTGTAGTGACAATATTGCCTCTTGTTTCTTCTCACTGCCTACGGGTAGGAAAAGGAGAAAGAATCAATTCCATTCATTGATGGGTTAATTCAGAGCTCTGGGAAAGTTAGTTAATATCCCCATGGTTTGAGATCTTCTACAAGTGATTTTTTGTAAAGTTGCTGTAAGTACTAATAGGTGTTGAAATTAGAAAATAACTTAAAATCTCTATTTTCTTGTGCAGCAAATCACTCATGCAAATAATACAGTGTCTAACTTCAAGAGGTTTCACGGTCGAGCATTCAGTGACCCCTTCATTCAAAAAGAGAAGGAAAACTTAAGTTATGATTTGGTTCCGATGAAAAATGGTGGAGTTGGAATAAAGGTAATATAATTGAGCAAACTTAGATTCATAATAGGACGCTGACTGATCTATAGAGAAAGGTACTTAATTCTTAATGAAAATTTAGCTGTCATCTCCTAATTGGACAATATGGTCTTTTCCCCCCCTTTATTTTTCACCTAGCTTTTTTTAAACTCTAGGTATATCTTTAAATTGTCTGAAAATTATTCAAACATTATATACTGCTGTAACTTGGTTTATGTTTCTTGTAACTTCTTGGCAGTTGTAAAATTTAGGTTTACTTAGAGGTGTTGAAAAAACCTAAATTGTGTTGTCATGTCAAATAAAAGTCTGTCTAGTGCAGCCCAGTTGTGTTGTTCGGAGAGCCATCTTGTATTACAACCAGAAATCTTAAACTCGCAGAGGCATTCCTGTCTTATGATCTGCACAAAATAATATTTATCCCAGTGATTCAGCTCTTTGGAGGGGAAATTTACTGCCTGCTATAATGTTTGGACTAGTACTTAGGGTGGAGAATTCTGCCCGTTTTTTGTTTTTTTTTCCTCTTCCATCTCTAAGAAAGCTGTTATTTTCTTTTTTTCTTTGCTTCCCTTTCTTTTCCCATTCTTCCTTCCTTTTCTCCTTTCTTAAACAGCTATAACAGTAGAAACTTTCTGGAAGAGAATATGTAATAATTGGAAGTTAATATTAGCAGGTAGCTTTAAATGTCACTGATTAAGACATTTTCTTTCTTCAACATAGGTAATGTACATGGATGAAGAACATCTGTTTAGTGTGGAACAGATAACAGCCATGCTGTTGACTAAATTAAAGGAAACTGCTGAAAACAACCTCAAGAAACCAGTAACAGATTGTGTTATCTCAGTAAGTAGAACTCAGCAAGGCAATGTGTTTTATTTTGCCTGCTTTGTGTTAACTCTCAAGTATCCAGTATGTGAAAGCTATTCTATTACTAGGGATCAAAATTCTATGGGACTGTGTTAACATAGTCAGGAGTATTTCAGAGGAGGTTCAGTGGTATTTTTAGCCAGAAGTTGCAAAGGTTCTGGAGATGCAAATCAAAATCTTACAGGACTCTTTGAAAATATAGACTGATTAGTCTAATGAGGGATATTTTAACAGTTGCTGCACTGTTAAACAATTTTATACATACATGGGAACTTTTCTGAATTCTGCCCCTCAAGTTGAGAAACAGTTCTTTATAAGTTTTTAAATTAACCTACCAGTATTAACCAAACCTAGATTTTCAGCACTGGCCAGTGTGCCACATTAGCTCTTGCCTCTGTCTCCTTCTGAAGCATCTACAATTACTTGGGGTGGGGGGCAGGATGTGAAAGCCACTGTACTAAGTTTTCCCCTACATACTTTCTAATTAAATGTTTCTATGAATGTATTGTTAGATGCTCTTCTTGAGAAGTATCCTAGTTAAAATGTGGTCCTAAAAAGCAATTAAAATAATTTAGCTAGAAGCATCAGTCACTCAACACCATGAGAAACTCCATCCCCTTGAGCTGTTTTGAACTCTTCTTCCTCTTAGAAAAATCAACAGGCTTTGCAAAAAAAAAAAAAAGTTTTTGTAATCTTAACAGGTCTACTAAATTAGAAGGTACCATATCTAGTAATGCTTGAACTCAACAAATAGCAAAACTAAAGGGCAGTGGCATATCCTAGAATTAGTGCTGTGTTATTTAAGTCTTGTAGTCTTTAATAATTATGATTGTAATTAATGTTAATTGTTGACTTAGCATTATGACATCCAAATATCAATCGAAATTAAGACATTTGGAAATGATATTTTATTCACTTAAATTTAAAGCTGTTAGGTTTAAATACCTCAACATGCCTTATAAAAACTGATTAATTTTTATTTTGAGTTAAAATTTGGTTATAATAAAGACTACTTTGATACTGTTAAGTTTAGGGCAGTCTTTTCCAAAGTAAGTTAACTGTTCTTAATGTTAAGGAACTTGCTAGAAACTAAGCCTAAAGTTCTATTTCTGTTTTATGACTTGGCTAGGCACCTATTTTGCTAGAATGTTAGGAATTTATTAGAAGTGGTTGTAAGGAATTTGTATATATTTTGTGTTCTAGGCATGCTAAAATTCTTTCCATCCTTGTCTGCAGGTCCCCTCTTTCTTCACAGACGCTGAGAGGCGGTCTGTGTTAGATGCCGCGCAAATTGTTGGCCTAAACTGCTTAAGACTCATGAATGACATGACAGCTGGTAAGCCAAAACTTGTGTGGAGTAACTGTACTATAAAAACTACAGCTAAGACACATCAGGCCCAATTATTGAACACTTTCATGTTGATGTGGAAATACTTAGAAAATTCCAGCTTTTCAGATGCTTTCATTTAATGAGAAATGGCACTTTGTCAGATTTATAAATGTGTTTTCATTAGGAAATTCTTTTATATATACAGCATGGATCAAAAGTAGGTTTACAGTTGTGAGTACGTGAAACAAGATTTGTTCTTGTGTTATTATTGTGTCTTGCGTACAAACAACTGTTAATCTACTTTTGCTCCACCCTGTATATATTTTAATATTTTGAATTAGGTGTGTTGGGTTTAGGTTTTAATTTTTTTTCATTGTTTTTATAGTTTTTCCAAAGTCTTAACAGATTCTGGGTTTCACAGTTAACTACAGTTATTGATGTTGTTTAAAAATTTTTCTCCTTGACTACAATTATTGATGTAGTTAAAAAAATTCTCTTATATTTCCCAAATATATGTAGTAAGGCATCAGTCATTCACCTCAGTCAAATACTAAGCTGTATCATTTTCCAGTCATTAGGTTAGCTGTGGGTATAATGTTGAACAAAGCAATCACGTTACCACCTCCTAGAGTTTTCATGAGTTTATTTAAAGATTTCAGATGAACAAAAACTCGGTTACAATTAAGTGTTAGGCAAAACAAAGAAGGCTTTTTAGCATATTTCTAATGGATTCTAAGTCTTAACTAAAGTTCCAGTAAAGGCATGTTCTTAAGTATTTGTGTTTAGAAATGCAATGGTTTCAATGTTCAGAAAAAGCTAACAGACTCTTTAAGGGAGATCAGTTATATGTCTTGGATCTAAAAATAATTGGTAGGAACTTCAGTTTCTATAGTTGTATATTAAATTCTTAATTTTTTGGATGAGCAGTCTCCTGGCAGGTTGTGGTTAAAATGTGAGTATTGTGTAGTGAGTCTGATAGTCATTCGTATTTACCACATGTCATCATACATCTTCATGTCTCCATATATTGAAAAGTGATAGAGCATTGTTCTAACATCAGAAAGGGGGAAAGAGTAATGGATGCCAAGAAAACTAGTATGAAGTGGGGTGTAAAAAGTGTGTTCAGCTTTAATTGTTCAAAGTATAGTCAAACTTCTTGTGTGTGTAATTATACTGTAACAACGAAATTCCTACAAAAATGTGAACCAAAGAAATGAAACTCATTTTTTTGTAGTTGCTTTGAATTATGGAATTTATAAGCAAGATCTCCCAGGCCTGGATGAGAAACCTCGGATAGTGGTGTTTGTTGACATGGGACACTCAGCTTTTCAGGTGTCTGCCTGTGCATTTAACAAGGGAAAATTGAAGGTAAAGTTATAAATTGGAATTAAGTAACCAAAATCTATTAAATGTGTTGTATTTGTCTTTACTTTAAGCTGTGTGGTCTTCTTGGTAATGAAGAGTGTTAGGTAATGGTATAAGCAAGGAATTTTTCCTAAGGTTGATTTTCATAAAGATGATGTGTTGACATACTAATTATTCTTGATTAGGCAAGAAAAGCCTTTTCAGATGATCTAGTAGCAATTTTTAAGATTGGAGGCAAGAATAAGATTGAAAATAACCAGAGTATTTGTTGTTTTAACTAAATTAGGTACTGGGAACAGCTTTTGATCCTTTCTTAGGAGGAAAAAATTTTGATGAAAAGTTAGTAGAACATTTTTGTGCAGAATTTAAAACTAAGTACAAGTTGGATGCAAAATCCAAAATTCGAGCTCTTCTTCGTCTGTATCAAGAGTGTGAGAAGTTGAAAAAGCTAATGAGCTCAAACAGCACGGACCTACCACTGAGCATCGAGTGCTTCATGAATGACCAGGATGTGTCAGGAAAGATGAACAGGTGCGTCCTGAATTCTGCCATAATAAATAGGAAGAGCTTTTGGCTGGACTAGAGCCCAGGGGCCAGTTCTGGGTAGGGTGCTGTGTGTCTAGGCCCACAGCTATGTGCAACCTCCTGGAAAGACCATGAACACCCTCAGAACTAGGGCCTCTTCTGCTAAGGGGATGTTTAGAAAGAGCTTTGCTAAGCACCCTCATGATGAAGTCTTCTGGACCTCTTTTACTCTTTAGTACTTCTGGGCCAGTAATTGAATAAGCAGCGCTTTTACCAAATACTGTAATTTCACAGAAATATTTTGAAATCAGTCGAAACTTTTTAAACAGTAACAAGAATTGGATCATATGAAATATAGGAGTCAAATGTCAATCGTAATGTAAAAGTGATTCTTCCAGAACTGATTTTCTCCCCATACCCTTTCTTCACCTATTTTGTAAGTTTATATTTTAAAAAATTACAAATTAAAATATAGTTAAGCTTGGCCCATGTGGAGTCCAAGGTGTCTTGATAAGAAAAATGAAATTCATTAGGTTGATAAGATTTATTGTTTAAAAACAAGATACTGACCTTTAGGAAGCTTTCCTAAAAATTTATAAAGTGTTCCTCTTACTTACCAAGGGCACAATTTGAAGAACTCTGTGTTGAACTCCTGCAAAGAATAGAATTTCCCCTTTTTTCACTGATGGAACAGACACAGCTTAAAGTAGAAGATGTGAGTGCTGTTGAGATAGTTGGAGGTGCTACACGAATTCCAGCTGTGAAAGAAAAAATTGCCAAATTCTTTGGAAAAGATGTTAGCACAACACTCAATGCAGATGAAGCAGTTGCCAGAGGCTGCGCGCTGCAGGTATGCTTCTTAATCCCCCTCCTGCACGAATGGCTTCCTAAGCCCGCCCTTCTCATGCACACATGCCAGCAACCTCTTCACCTCATTACGTGGTGCTGGCATCAGGTGGTAAGCAGAGGCCTGTGCCTGATTAGATATAACAGAGGAGTTACTTTTAAATAAATCCGTAAGGCTGTGGGGAGACAAGGATCTTCAAATCTGGAAGATTAGGAAATTTGAAATTAAAGGAACTCTGCAGAGTTAATGTTTCTTAAACGGGATGAGGAACTGGCATGGTTCTGAAGTGTCACAGAAATCGACTGTAACACAGTTAGCTTTGGGGGGGGTGACAGTTGTTACAGAGCACTTAGGTGAGACTTAGAATGACAATCTGGTGTAATACAGAATTGAAGTGGGGGAAAGTTTGCAGGGTCAAGGGTGTATTTGTTAACTGGCTTTAGAAAAGAGCTGCTCCTTCTCAAAAAGGATTTTAACCTGTATCAAGTAAGAAGACAGCTCAGAGACCTGGCATTGGACAAAGCTAAAACACCAAATCTAGAAGTTACTGATAAAAAGGAAAAATTAATTTCAGTTTATATTTAGGACATTGTAGTCAAATTAAGTAGTTTTAACTAAAGTTTTGAGTTTTGATGTGGTTAGCATACAATAGTTTTTTTAGTACAAAGCAAGAGATTCTGTGGACAAAGGTATTTAGATGGACTACCCTTTAAAACTAAAGTAAGAATATGTAGGTACTTATTATTACTGATTATCTATTGTATCATCATGACTCATCATGGGGGTTTTGTTTTTTCTTTTTCTTGATAATGGAGTGTGCCTCCTTAGCTCTAATTCCCAGAAATCGAGGGGAGGGAAGGTTAGTTAATATATACTGTAAGCAGTTTTGAATTTGATTTTAAACCTACCCATTTCATTTGAGTTGAGTTTTATGTTAAAAGGTGAGTGGAATTATTTATGTGCTCATGATAATTTTTCCCATCTATCTTTCCTTTTTGAAGTGTGCCATCCTGTCTCCAGCATTTAAAGTTAGAGAGTTTTCCGTCACAGATGCAGTTTCTTTTCCAATATCTCTGGTCTGGAGCCATGATTCAGAAGACACTGAAGGGTATGTATCATAGAATAACTTTCAGATAATGTGTTTTACTATAAAGAAGAAAAAGTCACAAATGACTTGGATGGATGTGGGTCTGATTAATCTAAACTGGGGTTTTTTAAAATCCAAACCTGTCAAAGTATTTCTCATTTTGGTGTTAAAAATGGTGACGTAGACTTGGTACAGGTTTTGGAATGTTCCTATTCTGTTTCTGTAGCACTTGACACACTGACTGCCCTTCCTTCCCTAGTGTTCACGAAGTGTTCAGTCGGAACCATGCTGCTCCCTTCTCCAAAGTTCTCACCTTCTTGAGAAGTGGGCCTTTTGAACTGGAAGCTTTCTATTCTGATCCTCAAGGAGTTCCATATCCAGAAGCAAAAATAGGTAAAACAATTATGTGTACTTACTCTCAAAGATTCAGTGTACTAACTTTAAACTTATTTTTAGCAATGTTGAGTAGAACATAATTCTGAGTGAAGGCATTTTCGATTCAGGATAATGTGATGGAGAAATCTTTGTTTTATTGATGAATGAACTGGTCTACAGAGATGAAATGAATTGCTAGTTCTGCTGTTACTTCTAAGGATCTATATTTAGGAACACTTTTCATACACTTGTTATTGTCTTTATTTAAGGAATTACCACCTACGTTTTTTTAAATTTATATTTTATTGGTTATATTGTTAAAATAATTCCAATTCTTTCCCCTTTGCTCCCTTTCACCCAGCATCCCCCTACCCCCAGCCATCCCCCACCAAATCCATGCCCATGGTTCGTACATACAAGCTCTCCCGCTTCACCCTTTCATATATTCTTCTTCTTTTTTTTTTAATAAATAAATGATTAATTAATTATTTTAACAATAAAAAATAACAATTCCTCCCTCTCAGATATTAAGACCCTTTATAATCTTATAAAGGACAATGGGCGAAGGTCTCAACCTCCTCTAACTGCTTCAAGCTGGACATGGTTGTCATCCTACCTACCCTTGGGTCCAGAAATCCCTAATAAGAGTGGGGGTGTGGAGGGGAGGGTGGCCTTCCCACATGGGGAAGGATTGTGCAGACTCCGGGTCAGTTGGCTGTCCGCAGACAACAGTGTGCTTGGTTTAACAGGCTGGCATCCTTGTTGTATTCTGGGGGCAACAGATTTGGCAAAAGGGTTAAAAGACATCATTCAATCCATAACCACTAGATGACAAAAGGCAGGGATTAATTTTTCAATGTCCCACATTAGGGAAAAAAAAAGGGGGGGGGGGGACTTCTTTGGAGGAAGGTGTGCCAGGCACATCTCACCTGTCCAAAACCCTTTTGCCCATTATACTTAGTTTGGGCTGAGGGAAATATTTTAGGTTTCCTCCCTCTCAGACCTCTGGCCCCTTTCGGTCCAAGCCATTAGGATAGAAAAGAGAAACCGGTTTTAAAGTGAAGCCCACAGACCACCCCGTTCTTCACCAACCCAGCCACTTAGTTCAGCCAAACCATTGAGTCTCAGGAAACAGCGCTGCAGACAGGATTAAGTGAGGCCTATACATACAATCACTCAGGTAATGAGATCATAAGCTTATGCCCTTTGAAAACAGAAAACACATGTTAATTTATATAACATAACCCACAAACAAGTCTCCAAATCTGTAAGACAATCTTACTGGAAAGACACTCAGTTGCAAGGCATTTGACATTCTTCTTGCTTGTAAATTAAATATCTTTGATGATACCACAGACATAGTTTAACTTTCAAGTGGAAACATATTTTAAATGAAGATAAACTTTAAAGACGGTTAGCTGCACTACTTTATAGTCTACCACTGATCATTGTGATTTTCCTTGAATAATGATTTTTCTCCCTAAGATTACCCTCCTTGTCATTAAAGGGACTGCATTAAGTCCATTTTTAATTTCTCATGTTCATTTGCATAAACACAACAAGAGCAGCAAATGATCACTTATGATCTTTAGTTCTGCTTTGCTGGAACTTACACAAGGAACATTTAGGGTGACCTTCCGTCTGCCCTTCAGGGCACAGAAGCTGAGCCACATACCTGCCATTCAGCCTTGCCTGTACACACCTGTCTTTTCTAAATCCTTCTGGTTTTCCATTGTGCCTTAAGGTCCTTTCTAGCCATCTTTCAGGAAAACAACCTTCATTCCTTCCCTGGAAAGATTGCCATGGACCGCACAACCAACCACGGTACCAGGCCTTTTATCTCGTGGGCTTTTATTACTTTTCGAAAGTCATTCCCAGTTCCTCAGGGCTTTTTGGTAACACCCAGAGCCCAAGCATGTCTCGTTTAGGCGTGACATTCCAGTCAAAGTCTTAGTCAAAAAATCATTATTAACAACTGGTCTTATTAGTTTTATGCAAAGAAACTTATGTCATCACTTACTTCTTTAGAATTCCAAACTCTGGAGGGATCAGATAGGGGGAAAAATATACAGTGTGAAGGAAAATCCTTGTCCTTCTAATATTCACTGAACTGGCATTTCCATTCTTCATATTTTCATTTTTCTCCCACTAAAAATTTTTGTTTGTTTTTCCATTACAGTTGTCCCACTTTTTTTCCCCCTCTTGCTTCCTTGCACCTGTCCCCTCCTTCTCCAACATTTAGTCCCCACTCGGTTGTCCATGTTCATGGGTCATTTATACATGTTCTTTGACTAGACCATTCCCCTTCTTACCCCCTTCTCTCCCTCTCACCTCCCCCCTTGTTACTGTTAATCTACTCCTTGTTTACATACCTCTGGTTCAATTTTGCTCATTTGTTTGTGTTGTTCATTAGTTTCCTGTAATAGGTGACAGCATAAGGTATTTTTCTTTTGTTGCCTGGCTTATTTCGCTAAGCATAATTCTCTCTAGTTCCATCCATGTTGTTGCAAATGGTAGAAGTTCCTTCTTTCTTTCTGCTACATAGTATTCCATTGTGTAAATGTACCACAGTTTTTTGATCCACTCATCTACAGTTGAGCACTTAGGTTGTTTCCAGCACTTGGCTATTGTAAATAGTGCTGCTATGAACATAGCGGTGCATAGGTTCTTTTGAATTGGTATTTACGACCTACTTTTAACATTAACCTTTCCTCTAGGTGAAACATTACTTGCAGAATGTTACTTCCATCTTAACCTGGCTTAGAAACTATTGAGCTACTTCTCAAATGTGCCTTTGTATTTTTTAAAAAGTACATCTTTTTTGGTACATATCTTTTTGAGAGGCTTGACACTGTCCATCTATTTTGACCCACAGTAACTCTAGAAATCTGTGGTACAGTCTCAGGCATCTACCTCAGCGGCCGTGTCTCTTTCCCAGGCTGTGAGTAGAACTTGCCAATATTGCCAGATCTCTTTAGGACTCCACCCTTGCCCATAGCCTTTCATAACAAAATTGTGGAAGGAGTCTAACTTGGCCCTGGCCAATTATGTGCATTCCTTACAACTTAAAATTTTAAATTTTCTGACAGAGGAGTTATTTTTTATTTTTTTAAACAATTTTTACAAAGCTATTGGGAAGAAATTAGTTTTGGAAATTGTTGAAGATAGACTAAAATTTTGACAGACTTAAGATTCTATGCATAACTTCCTATTGTGCAGAGGATAAAATCCGAACTCTTTAGCATGGCACCAGATTTTTCTTATTAGCACCCAAACTGAAAATGCTTGCATATACTTACAGAAATTTCTCCCTCTCTTGCCTTCTTGGATACCACATAGTAAATGCCGTTCTTTAAATGGGTCTTAATGCAGTTATTTCTCAGACTAGTGAATTGATGATAAATGAAGGCCTATTCCAACGTTTCTCACTGTCCTGGGAGTTAAACCCTGGAATAACAGTACTCTTGGTGCAGATGGTCACAGGCACTTAGTTCTTGGTTCCATAGTTTTTCATGTTCACTGTAAATACCAGTTCACTCCACAGAAGCATGGAAATGCCAAGTAACTTGCAGCTGGTCACAGCCTAGTCAGAGTCAGCATCCAACTCCTCCTTCATTGTGCTCTGGAACTACTCTGTTGTGCATAATGATTTCATGCTTTGGCCTTGGCTGGTGTGGCTCAGTGGCCTGCAAACCCTAAGGTTGCCTGTTGGATTCACAGGCAGGGTATATGCCTTGGTTGCTGGCCAGGTCCCCAGTTGGGGACATACGATAAGCAACAGATGGTGTATCTTTTGCACATCGATGTTTCTCTCCCTTCACTTCTCTCTAAAAATAAGTAAATAAAATCGTTAAAAAGGTACTAAATTCTGACTTTGATAAAGGTTTTAGCTCACCTTGCCTATTTAAAACCCAGGAAATTATTTTGATTATTCAGTTGGAAAAAAATCATATTCCCTGAAAGACCCTATAGGATTAAAATTGCAGCACAGCCTGGTATCCATCAGCCTTTCACTTGCTAATGGGTTTTCACCTGTAGTTTCTGCTCACCCAGCTGGAATAGGGTAAGAGGAGGCAGTGCCTACCAGTCATCAGTGTCTTACACGTAGTGGTGGTGTCGTAAGTGTTAAATAAAAACAGTCACAAACGTACCCTTGGCGTTGTACATTTCATGGCATATTAAAGCTAATCTCAAGTATTATAATTATACTGGAGACTTTCCTATATTAAGAAGTTATGCTCATACATTAAAAGACTTAAGTCTAATTCAGTTGGTAGAGAAAATGAGATTTTGGAATAACAGTACTTTGAAGCTTTAGTTCTTAGCCTTTGTTGTCTTTACAGAGATGTAGATTCAGTTCTAAAACTGTCGATTATTTTTGTTCAGGCCGCTTCATAGTTCAGAATGTTTCTGCGCAGAAAGATGGAGAAAAATCAAGAGTGAAAGTGAAAGTGCGAGTCAACACCCATGGCATTTTCACCATCTCCACCGCGTCTATGGTGGAGAAAGTGCCTGCTGAGGACAGTGAGCTGCCTTCTGTTGAAGCAGGCATGGAGTGTCGGAGCCAGAGACTGCCAGAAAACCCAGATGCTGAGGTAAGTCTGGGGATGAGCCTTTAAGTTTGAATACATAATTGAGTTAATCCTAAGCTATAAGAGAAGGGTAGGGAAGGGTTAAAATAAGTTTTGCTTAATTTTGATTAGAATTTTGGATAATAGTTAGCAATTGCTCTGTAATGTTAATACACCGCCTAGAGTGTGGTGAATTGTGATTAATCTGTGTATCTTAATTGAATTGGCATATGACAATTTAATTGGAGTAGGTAAAGTTTCTTTGAATATTTTTGAAAAGACATAGACCACATATTGAAGTAAAATGTTGACTTATAATAAAGAAAAAAAGACTTATAAAAACTATGGTGAAATATATGTAACAGATATTAAAGTTGGTTTTGTGTTTTTCTTTTTCATTGTTAAAACTGGCTTTGGTATTTCAGAACTTGCTTTTATTTTTATGGTTTGCTATACTGTAGGAGGAAGGAAGAGAGAGAAGTGTCTTTCTAGAACAGAGAAAGTTGTTACTGCTCATGTTCTTAATTTAGACTTCTTAGTATGAGTGCTAGTATTACATGGTCAACAGAGAACTTGCAGAAACTTTACTTCTGGGTAATAATAAGGAATAGCTTAAATGAAGGAGGCAGTATAGTGTTTTAGTTAAGATGTGAGAATAGTGATCAGAGACCTATTTCTAGAATACATACGGAACATTAATGTCTGAGCCTCAGTATTCTCATCTAGACAAACTTCAGTGTAATGAGTAAAATGACCAGGGCCATGTGCTTTCTCATTTGGCTACAGGCACCATTGTTCTAATGCCTGTTGTGTCAGTGTGTTAGGACCTTCTGGACATAATCAGGAGTGCCTGGCTTCTGAACAGTATCTGCCTTAGCATCTCGAAGCTCTCACAGAAAACCATGAGAGCCTTCAGAGTGGGCAGGAAGGATTGAGGTCACTTTCATGCAGCATATAATCTTTATGCTGATGTCTTTTGGGTATAACTAGTTGGACCACAAGCAGTGGGGACAGAGGGTCTGCATGTCGATAGGAGCTGTCAAGACGAGCCTCTGAATAACTGATGGTTGGCTCTTTCATGGAACTGTTCAGTTCACTGCAATGGTGGAGATATGTCCACATGCATGATGGCTCTTGGTGAAATTAGGTTTCAGAAGCTTGTTTCTGGGGCAGGCCTAGAGTAAGCCTATTTCCTTTGCTTTCAAAGAGTCAATATCTGTACAAGGTGAAGTGGAGGTTTTTTAAAGGAAAGTTATTGCCATTCATGATCAAAACGCCTGCTATTTGTATTATTTAACTATTAATTGCTGTCATTCAAGTACTTTTTTATGGATTTACATTTTTAAGAAGTTTTTAGATATTTTGTGTACATTTTGGTATTATCCAGTGTTTTCCCCCTCCTGTTAAGGTTTCAGTAATTCAGCGTACTAACTCTGGTGCCCTGTAACCTTTACATTGATCCAAGTACACCTGCTTTCTACATCCTTTGTGCCTGGGCTTTCATTTCAGAAAAATGTCCAGCAAGACAGCAGTGAAGCTGGAACACAGCCCCAGGTACAAATTGATGGTCAACAGACCTCACAGTCTCCCCCTTCACCTGAACTTACCTCAGAAGAGAGCAAAACCCCAGATGCTGACAAAGTGAGTGATGCTTCTAGTTCATTCCATTGGACAATGTTGCAACATGTGATCATTAATGATATTATTACACCTGCAGTTTCAAGAGCAAGCACCAAGTTGTCTTATTTAGTCTATGTATAGTTCTTTTGTTGTTGTTTTTTTCCTGTTGATTTTCTCTGTTTTTCAACTAAAACCAGTTGTAGGTACTCAAGCTCAATTAAGGGAATTGAATATCCTGCTTTAAACCTGAAGGCTTCTCTTGGTTAACTGCCACTCCAAGCAATAGGAGACACATAGCCTTGGTTGCCTTCTCTAGTGCCAGAGATACCTGCTGATGTGAGAAGCAGAAATGCAGCCCAGGGCTGTGTGATTAGTTGCCACTTCTAATGATAAATACATGGGCTATAGGAGTCTGGTAAACTTTCTTCTCTCATATCACCTGCCAAATTTGAATAAATTAATTATGATAATCTGAAAATAGCCAAGTTGTATTTCAAAGTAATAATTCTTTTGCCCTGCTTCCACAGTATGTATTGGAAGCTAAATTAAGTATAGTGTGTCCCTTTAAAAATACTGGTTTCTGATCAAACCTTTAAAATTTATAGTTGCATGGATATTAGGAAGTTTCTTTTGTTTTTCCAGCTCACTCTGTGCGTTGCAAAAGTCCATTGCTTGTGCAGGTTGCATGTAAATTATTAACCTTCCATTAATGGTTTAGTTTGCTCATTGTGCTGATGGAATTCTTTATCCTACACAAATTACAGAATTGTTCATTGGGGTCAAAATACATTTTATGCATGGTGGAAGTCTCCAATTTTTAATGTCCCTGCGCTCTAGTTTCTCCTGTGGAGGTCCTGATGTGAGCTGGAGGTCCTGGTTCTGGTTTCTGAAAGCCTTCCTGCTAGAGTTAATGGTGCCAGTGGAGCAGCACTGCTTCCTTTGTAGTAACAGCTCCTTGATTTCAGCATCACTCCCCTCACGTACTGGAGCATTTACTGACGATGCTGATGATGTCAGTACCTGTCGGGACCTTGCCATGGGTAGCACCTCATGCTCTTAGCTGCAGGGAGTGGGTGGTACCAGCAACAGGCCTTTTGGAACATCCTCACACACCCCTCAGAGGGCTCCTTGTCCATGCCACGTTGAATACTGTGTGGTGATGTATTGATTTTGTCAGTAGTTGGTGTAATGTTGTACAGATAGTCTTATCCTAACCTAACTGCCAGACATGGACTGTAATCTGATTTGTTTCCTAAATATCTGGTGTTTTGCTAAGTGTAGATGTGATCTGATCCATTTGTCTGTCTTGTGGTTCATGCTCCCAGAGCTTGCACAAGGTGTTGGAGGGTTCTCCTGTGCACTAGAGGGAGGAGGACACGGAGTGCAGGCAGACTGACTGGGTCACTGCTAGTGACACAGCTTATAGCTGTGAGAGTTGTGGGATTTCTAAGGAGCACTGAAGTAGAAGGCAGGGAAACAGAGTTCTCATCCCATCTCTATCTTTGTAATTGTAGGCAAACCATCGAACCTTCTCAAGTCCCAGTTTTTTTTCTATAAAGTGCCTAGAATTTTAACATCCTTTATAGCTTCCACAAAATTAATCATTGGCAGTGCTTGCTGTGACCCATGGGCTGGTCTCTTCCTACTTTACCAAACCACCTAATGTGGCACATGTGATACACACCTTGGCTATCTTCTACTCTGTTTCCTACATTGTGTTCTTCATTGCCTGTGTGAGAGGGAACCTACAGAAATAGAAATGCACAGAAAAGTCTTGGAAAATTAAAGGCCATGGGAGTTGCTTGCTTCTTTAGCCCTGTACTTACGTATTTTGAAAAACCTACTATAAATTGTTAGCATTCACTGCATTGTTCTATTTGCTATTTTAGGACTTATGAAAAATTATATGACCCAGAGGCAGATAGTAGGAATAAAGACATACACACACACTCACACACACACACACATTTTGAAAGGCACTCATCAGTGCAGTGCTAATTGTAATTATGGCAGGTCTAGTGCTGGGACAGAAGGATTTAGGTATATATTACAGAGATAGGCTGACCCTGACATTTCTAGCATTGGTCAGTCTGCAGTTATTGTCAGATTCTAGACTATAAAGATGCAGCAAACATAGTTTAAAGGAATGACAATGTAAAGGCCATTGGAGAAAAGCTTTCGCAGGAGAGATTAAAGTTCATTGTGAAAATAGAGACATGTCCTGGTGAATTCTCAAATGAGAGTATGGCATGGTTAACATGTCATTACAGCAGTGATTTAAAACAGGCGGTGTGAATCAGATGACCTTATACCCTCCTCCAACTTAATAGTTGTAGGGATTTTATTTAGCCTATGTCATCAGCAAATATGATAAGGAGTTTTGTTTTTTCAAGGATTATTTAAGAATTTTTTTTTTTTACCCTCTTCCTAAGACAAATGAAAAGAAAGTTGACCAGCCTCCAGAAGCTAAAAAACCCAAAATCAAGGTGGTGAATGTGGAGCTGCCTGTTGAGGCCAACTTAGTGTGGCAGCTGGGGAGAGACCTGCTTAACATGTACATTGAAACAGAGGTAGGTACTTCCAGTGCACATTTTATTTTGGAATATGTTTAGTTGTTTGACCCTATTGCCCATATTTCTGATAGATAAATGGCTATAATCCTTTTCAATATCCCAAGTTTTAAACAGTTTTAGAGATACAATGAAGCCAAAATCAGTTGCTTTTCGGTTTAATTTTTTTAACAAGTTTTGTTTATATTTTTGTGTTCTTATGAAAAAGATTGATACTGTTCTGCTTGGTATAAAAGTGATTGCCCAAGTTCTTGTGAAGAAATTGGATGCCCTATTTTCTAGCACAGAGCACAGTACAATTGATATTTCAGGCTACATTGAATATTTCTGTTAAAACATTGTGCTTTTCCATAGTTTAGAGTGTGTGAAATGATTCAGTTTTTCTGTACTCACATGGGAATGCTGTGTGTGTTGAGAAATGTATTTAATGATAAATATAACTAAATAGATACAAGTACTTTATCCTTGATTTTCAAATGTGGCAAAGTGGTCTGATCATTATCCAGTGGTCAGTATTAAATCTTTTATGAGACAACCATGTAACTACATAAAAGAAAACAAAATAATATGAAAGATATGGACTTTTTTTCCTTAGTATTACTTTTTAAATGAGAAGGCTATGTAATTTTTTATATAATGTTAGAAAGTTAAGAACTTTGTGGGGTTTGTTGTAAGAGTTTTATGAGATAAATTAGAACTATTAATACTAATTTTTTTGGTACAGTTTATTACAGATAACAAGTTTGGAAATAACCTTTCTGTTCCCTGACAGGGTAAGATGATAATGCAGGATAAATTGGAGAAGGAAAGAAACGATGCAAAAAATGCAGTGGAGGAATATGTGTATGAGTTCCGGGACAAGCTTTGTGGACCATATGAAAAATTCATCTGTGAGCAGGTATGTTTACAGCCTAGTTTTTATTCAGATATAAAGTGTTTAATATCACACTTAACATTTGTACCTCTACCAGATTATGTAATGAGCCTTTTGGAAACAAAACAACTTGAAATAAAAATTGTATAAACAAAGTCCTAGAGAGAGGCTCACAGTGATGTGCAGTTTTGCTCTAGTTTATATCAATGACTTTTCAGTTTTTGCCATCCAAAAGAAAGAACCAGTCAAATTCAGAGTATATGAAAGTCATAGTTATGGAGGCTAAAAAGATAAATAAAAGAAAGTCCTTGCTTTCAAAGACCTCAAAAACTTTTTTTATGACTTGGTTGCTTTTATGTTTATCCCCCCCCCAAACTGTTTCATCCAGGCATTCCAAAGTTCATCAGCTCTCATTCCCCTTAACCCTTGTCTAAGTTCCCAAAGTCATTTGAATTCTGAATAAGTCCCAGAAGCACAACTGTGAAAGATGGGACTTAGAAAAAAATTGGCTAGATAGAGATCTAGGATGGTTGAAAAAATAATTTTGAAGTTAAAAGAATTTTTTCTTTTGTTTTTTTCTTGGAAACCATTATTTTTATTTTTTAAGTACATTTTATTGATTATGCTGTTACAGTTATCCCAATTTTTCTCCCCTTGGCCCCCCTCCACCCAGCAACCCCCTTCCCTCCAGTAACCCACCCCCTCATCCCCCACCACTTAGTTCATGTCCATGGCTTGTTCATGTAAGTTCTTTGGCATCATGCTTTCCTATACTATTCTTAATATCCTGCTGTCTTTTGTTCCTACCAATTATGCTTCTTGATCCCTGAACCATTTCCCCCTTTCTTCCCCCTTCTTGTTCCCAGCTGATAACCCTCCAAATGATCCCCATACCTATGATTCTGTTCCTGTTCTGGTTGTTTGTTTAGTTTGTTTTTGTTTTTTAGATTCAGTTGTTGATAGTTGTTTGTTGCCAATGTAATGTTCTAAATGTTGCTATTTTTCTTAAATAAGTCCCTTTAACATTTCATATAATAATGGCTTGGTGGTGATGAACTCCTTTAGCTTTACCTTGTCTGGGAAGCACTTTATCTGCCCTTCCATTCTAAATGATAGCTTTGCTGGATAGAGTAATCTTGGTTTTGGGTCCTTGCTTTTCATCACATTGAATACTTCTTGTCAGTCCCTTCTTGCCTGCAAAGTTTCTTTTGAGAAATCAGCTGATAGTCTTATGGGAACTCTTTTGTAGGTAATTCTGCTTTTCTCTTGCTGCTTTTAAGATTCTCTCTTTATCTTTAACCTTTGGCATTTTAATGATGATGTGTCTTGGTGTGATCCTCTTTGGGTCCTACTTGTTTAGGACACTGTGCTTCCTAGACTTGTATGTCTATTTCCTTCACCAAATTAGGGAAGTTTTCTTTCATTATTTTTTCAAATACATTTTCAATTTCTTGCTTTTCCTCTTCTCTTTCTGGCACCCCTAAGATTTGGATTTTGGTACGTGTAAAGTTGTCCCAGAGGTTCCTAATCCTCTCCTTATTTTTCAGTTCTTGTTTGAAGTTAAAAGAATTTAAATTTAGTCTATTTTAAGTCCTAAGATTCTTGTAATATATTTCAGTTCTCAGCTCTGCCCTAACATTTCTTAGATTGGTTATTATGGCAATTCTGAGGTAGAGATAACCCAAACCAGGCTAGAGTAAGCAGTACATAGTTTATATGAATTAGGTAGGAACGAGTTCAGTGCTTGAATCGTCAGCTTTCTTGTTTCCCTTTCAGTACTCCATAGTTGTGGAAGTGAATAGAAGCAAATTGTTTTGAAGAGTAGAAAAATGGTTTCTCTTCCATACCTACATTTCAATGTGGAAGTTGTCTGTAATTGGATTTCTAAGATACAATATTATAAGTCAGTAAGAGCGATTTATCAAAAATTCCCAAATGTCCTAGTACGAAAAACAGAAGCCAACGAGGAGCTGTCCATCCCCATGTGAAATACTGTATGGGGCTGATAGAAGAGTTCATTGCCCATTGATGCTTTTTAATGAAGACAGTCCAGTTAATCTGAGAGCAGATACTTGTTACTTAATTTTTTTTTAAATTTTACGTATTGATTTCAGAGAGAGATGAAAGGTGGGGGCAGGGCAGGAAAGAAACACCAATTTGTTTAACATACTTATGCATTCATTGGTTGCTTCTTATATGTGACCTGACTGGGTCCAGCAACATTGATGTATCCAGCTGACTAACCTGCTGAGCTGCCTGACCAGGGCAGTGTTTAACATTTCTGACTGACTTTCGGTCATGTTGGTTCTCATGTTTCGCATATAGGACCATCAGAATTTTTTGAGACTGCTCACAGAAACTGAGGACTGGCTGTATGAGGAAGGAGAGGACCAAGCAAAACAAGCCTATGTGGACAAATTGGAAGAATTAATGGTAGGTTTTCCTTCACCTCTGAAAGCAGTACCTGTGTTTTAGACTATAAACTTAAGAAAATATGGTTATAACAAATACTAACTTATTATATTTGTTTTAGAAAATTGGCACTCCAATTAAAGTTCGATTTCAGGAAGCTGAGGAACGGCCAAAAATGTTTGAAAAACTAGGACAGAGGCTACAGCACTATGCCAAGATAGCAGCTGACTTCAGAAATAATGTAAGTCTTTGTATACCCAGAGGGGATTGCAGGAGGTTTTAATCAGCTAATATAAAGCTGAGGAACCAGGTATTCTATTTTTTTTTTTTTTTTTTAAGATTTATTTATTTATGTTTAGAGAGAAGGGAAGTGAGGGAGAAAGAGAGGGAGAGAAACATCAATGTGTGGTTGCTTCTCGCACTCCCCGAAATGGGAACCTGGCCCACAACCCAGGCATGTGCCCTGAGTGGGAGTTGAACCAGCGACCCTTTGGTTCACAGGTCGACATTCAATACATTGAGCCACACCAGCCAGGGCAGAACCAGATATTCTTAAATAAAAAATTTGTTTTTGTATTTGAGACCAGAGGTAGATTGGAACTTCACAAAACATTTTGTCAAGTTAGTTGTCACTGTTAAATACTTAATTCTACTGAATGATCATGCTTTTTCCATTCAGGATGAGAAATACACCCATATTGATGAGTCTGAAATGAAAAAGGTCGAGAAGTCTGTGAATGAAGTGATGGAGTGGATGAATAACGTCATGAATGCCCAGGCTACAAAGAGTCTTGATCAGGATCCAGTTGTACGTTCTCAGGAAATTAAAGCAAAAATAAAGGTGAGTGTTGTCTGTTCATTGTTGTGTTTTTTAAGGGACTCAGGTAGCAATCACTTCATCCCTGAACATGGCCATTTTTCCTTTGAAACTTTTACCTCATCCTGACTGAAGCCACATTTCTTGATTTATTATTGATAACACAAAATTTAGATAACTTTTAAGTTTCTGTTAAATTTCCATTTTATTTATTCATTCAGCTCAACATGTATTTGTTGAGCCCCTAACCATGTGCCAATCATTGTATGAGGTGCTAAACTTCCAGTGTACTAAGAAAGTCCCTGCCTTGTTGAAGTCACCTGCTAGAGTGAGGAAGCCTTGCCAGTAAACATATGTGGCAGTGTATCAGATGGCTTATAAAGTGCTGGTGATACAAATAGAGTCAGAAGGGGTTAGAAGATTCTAGACAGTGGAAAAAACCTAGTTAGTGTTTTGTCAGAATGCCTTGCCCAGTGCTTGAGGCTTAAGGGAGGTTGCAGAGGAGGGGATGAGAAACTGCTTTTTGTCTGGAAGAATATTCAGACACAGTGAAGGTTAAGGAAACGTGAGCCTTTGAAGTCCCCGGGCTGCAATGAATTTCAGCTCTCTGCTTTTTCTGGTCTTCAGGCTAGACATAGGCAAAGATTCACTTCACTTCTGTCAGGCTTCAGACTATAGTATTGAGCAAGTGGAATGAGTAAATGGGATTCTTTGAGATATGTATAATTGGACTTGTAGAAAAGTATTGGTTCACGTATGTAGGAAAGGAATAGAAAATGACCTGGATGGATGAGTCAGTCTGATTACTAGCTTTGTTTTCCTTTTTTAGGAATTGAATAACACCTGTGAACCTGTTGTAACACAACCTAAACCAAAAATCGAATCACCAAAACTGGAAAGAACTCCAAATGGCCCAAATACTGATAAAAAAGAAGATAATTTAGATCAAGGCAAAAATAATTTTGGTGCTGAACCTTCACATCAGAATGGTGAATGTTACCCTAATGAGAAGAGTTCCATTAATATGGACTTGGACTAAATAACATTAAATTGACTTTGTTCTTCAATTAATAAATTTTTTGCTGTAGTATGTGACTCTACATAACATACTGAGACTATTTATATTTTCTTTTTTAAGGATGTTTAGAACTTTTGTGTAGTATATGGAAAAAGAAAAAGCTTAAGTCTGTAGTCTTTATGATCCTAAAAGGGAAAATTGCCTTGGTAACTTTCAGATTCCTGTGGAATTGTGAATTCATACTAAGCTTCTGTGCAGTATTACCATTTGAATCAGTGAAGATGAAATTGACTTGTCTTTTGGAGAAGCTAAAACAAATTGTACTGCTTGTTCAAGAGGTCTATGGGTAAAATTTGTTTCTGCCAAGGTAGTTTTCTTACATCTTGCTCTCCATTTCAGCATGTGTGTGGATGTTTATAAACAAGACAGTCTAATTTCACAAGGGCTTTCTAAAATTCTGTCCAATAGAAGATGACTTTTTGCTTTGGTATTAAAATTTATTGAGTAATGCAAATGCTAGTGAAATGTGTTAGCAGCATGCAGAACAAATCTTTCAGAAATCTCTCATTACACAGTGCACTGTCATGTGAAGATGTAAGGCGGAAGAAATGTGGGTTCTTTGTGTAACTGGTATTGTGAAGCCTTCTATGAACTTTAAAATAAAGTTCATCTTGTGTCATTTCTAAATGGTTTTGTCACTGACTTAAAAATGGGTTCGGGGAGAGTGGTATAAACTATCATTGCAGAGATGAAGTCACTGAGAGGCATTTTTTTTCCCCCTTTTTTTGTTTTGGTTTGTTTTGCTCCTATACAGGAGGGGGGACCCAAAAAATGGAATCTATTTATAAAAAATTATGTATTCTTACCTGTTTAAACTAGTCACCTTCAAAGTATTCTCCATTTGATGCAATACACCTATCCAAGATGTTTTTTCCACTGCTCAAAACAGTTTTTGAACTTGTCAGTTTTGATGCCTTTTAGTGCTTCTGCCTTTTTTTTGTTTTGTTCACCTTTTCCACATGAGCAGCATGTTTCCCTTTGAGGACTTTTCATCCATGGAAATAGTTACTTGGAGTGTGATCAGGTGAATGGGAGGGTAGAGCATGGGGGTCATACTGGTTTTGCTCAAAAACTGCTGAACACTCAGTAGGCAGGTGAGCTCATAAATCACCTCCCATGAAATGGACAAATGTGTTGAGTTTTCAAAAAAAATCCACTGAAGCCAAATGCAATCTCTCACCGCAGCGCCAGCTGGTACACAGGTACAAATGGGTCCTTAGAACATTCACCTGTAGTACAGAGAACCTGTATTAGAAGAGCCCTGCCCTCCAGAAGATATTTTTGGTTTTATGGGCATCTCCCCTTGTATGCTATTTTCTAAACTAAAATGACTTACTCCTGATGGAAAGGTAGCACGTATGAATAAAACATTTAAAAATACAAACTTGAATATAATCGATAATCTACCCAGAAAAAAGCATTGACTCCTGTTGCATAGTCCTTCAAGCCGCCTAATGATGGAGTGTGTTCTCAGTGTGGGTATTATGTTACAATGTTGTATAGACAGCTCTTTAAAACTATTCCAGGCAAGTAAGTGAATACAGGGGTGGGCAAAAGTAGGTTTACAGTTTGGAAAAAGATGCAGATTATTACAACAGCTTTATTGATAGTACCTATTTTTGCCCAACCTGTATATAATCAGGTATTAAAACTTGACTGCTGTGCTGAGTGATACCAAATTAAAGAGTATTTTTAACCAATCCCAGTATTGGTGGATTTCGGTGTTTCCCAAGTTTTTGCTATTCTAAATAATGCAACAATGAACCTTACCAGGTTATTTTCTAAGGAGGAAATTGAAGTAGTGTTGGGACTCCAGTGAGGAAAAGGGCAATAGGGGGCATACCAACCAACCATTTTACCCACTAGATGCGACAGTGTGGGCTCAAGTTGGGGCCAACTTTCCCTCACCAAGTGGTGACTGAGTTTTTAACTGTTGTTAGTCTTATCTTACTGCCTACTATTTTGCTGCTATGTACCAGATATTTCACATGGTTTAATACCTAAAGCAACCCAGGATCACAGGGGAGTATCAGAGTTGGGAACAAACGGGCATTCAAAATGAACGCCCACATGTAGCAGGCATTCTGCACTCAGTGACGTCTTTATTTGTGTATCTTGATGTTTTAAACTTGTTTGCGTCTTGTGTTTCATGAACTGAATATTTTATTCATTCTCATTTGAATGTGATTTTATATAAAATGTTAAGGCTCTTAACCACTTGTCAATATTCGAGCATTTGTCCCACTTTGTAATTTAACTATTTTACCATTTAGAAGCCTTGAATTATGTAATCTATGTCTCTCACAGATTTTCTTTTGCTCTCTAATGCACACTAATATATATTGAATGGATGTACCTGTACTTGTTGAGAGGTGAAGATAGGTTAGGCTTCTGTGTACAGTTGGGAAGCTCACAAAAAAAAAAAAAAAGAAAAAGAAAAGAAAAGAAAGGACTTAAAAAATATATGAATGAGAAAATAATTTTTTCTACCCCAAAACAGTACCTGATGATAATGGAAGTAATATCAGTCTGGCCTAAACCAGTTTATTTTTAAAGGTTAGAAATTTTTAATAGCTTTACTTTTTTGTAAAGATGAAGCAGTATTTCAAAAAGTGGCTCAATTGACCACAGTTTGTAGACCTCAGAATTGCATTTTTGTATATAGGACTAAAAACTGACTTTTATAATATTAATATTGGCTTACACAACTGTGATATATATATATATATATATATATATATATATATATATATATATATACACATACACACCAATTTGGATAAATGCTCTAACAAAAGACTGAATTTTATATTTAACTTTCACATAAATTGTCACTTTATGACAGTACTTATAAACATCTAGTCATTTTAGTTAACAAACAATCAAACCTTGAATCTAGTTCATGATTGTTGGTAATGTCTGAGCAATGACTAACTTTCTGAGGTTAAAATCCCTAATGCTGCTTTGATTTTTTTTTTTTTTTTTTTTTTTTTGTCCTTGATGCTATTGAACAATACTTTCTGAAAGGTCAAAGAATAAGTAAGCCTCAACTGCTATTGTCAGTGACCCATTTTTATCAGCAGCATCAAGATAATTTTCCAACATTACTACTTGTCAGTGTATATCCAGGCTTCAATCCTGCCTGTGGTATTTGTTGTAGAGGAGTATCTCATGATGTAATCACAAAACAATGTCATGCTTTTGGGGGAGATTGAATCTTAACATTTGGAAAACACTTGAACTTCTCAGTGTTGAGTTTGGCAGGTTAAGCTCTCGTAGTGGGCAGGGACATTAGCAGTGCTGCTGCTGTAGCAAAGGTGTTACGCTTCTCTCTTGGGGACATAGCTTTGCTGGATAGAATAATCTTGGTTGTAGATCCTTGCTTTTCATCACATCGAATACTTCTTGTCAGTCCCTTCTTGCCTGCAGTTTCTTTTGAGAAGTCAGCTGACAGTCTTATAGGTACCCCTTTGTAGGTAACTCTTCTCTCTTGCTGCTTTTAAGATTATCTCTATCTGTAACCTCTGGCATTTTGATTATGATGTGTCTTGGTGTGGTCCTCACTGGGTCTAGTTTGTTTGGGACTCTGTGCTTCCTGGACCCATATGTCTGTTTCCTTCCTCAAATTAGGGAAGTTTTCCTTCATTGTTTTTTCACATAATTTTTCAATTTCTTGCTCTCCCTTTTCACCTTCTGGCAACCCTATGATTCAGATGTTGGCATGTTTAAAGCTATCCCAGAGGTTTTAAGCCTTTCCTCATTTTTTAAAAATTCTCATTTCCTCCTTTTGTACTGGTTGACTGTTTTTTTCTTCCATATGTTCCAATTTGTTGATTTGAACCGTGGTTTCCTTTCCTTCACCACTTGTTTCATGTGGATTTTCCTTCATTTCATCCAGGATAGCCTTCATTCTTTCCCCATCCTGTTTAGCCTTCTCTGTCAAGTCTGTGAGCATCTTTATCACCAATGCCTTAAACTGTGTATCTGCTAGATTTGCTGTCTCCTCATCTGTTAGGTTCGCTATCTGCTCATTGCTTAGTTGTGTCACTGGGACCTTGATTTGCTCCCCTACCCGCTTCTGGGCTGTACTTCTCTGTCTTCTTATCTTCACAGCTTTCTGTGTTTGCCTCTGTGATTTAGGTAAGGGCTGTCACCCCTGTTATGTTACAGGGGGTGGAGCCTTAAGTTTTCTTTAGTGCTGGCAACCTGTTTCACCACGTTTTGGCGCTGTATGTGAGGTAGGGGTCTGAGAGAGGAAACGGTGCCGGTTGCCACTGCTTTTCCAGGCACTTCTCCCCCTTCCCATACTAAGCAAGCTGCCTCCTTTTGGAGACTGGTAGCTCCTTCCTCTGCTTCAACCCCCCACTGGCTTTCACAGTCAGAAGCAATGCCACTCTATTTTCCCTGGTGCTGGAACTGCAAGCTACATGGTCCAGGCTGGGGCTGGGAGCCATCTGGTTTGGGGCTAGGATCGCTTCTCAGGTTTAAACTGTATGGCTGTGTTTTTCGCCAAAGCTACAGTCGCTGTACTGCTAGCCACACCTGCCCGTTGTACTCCCATCAGTTGCCACTGCCTCTAGCCATGCTGCCTGCCAAGCACTGCCCCTGTACCCACTGCTCCACTACTCTTTCTCTCCACCCCAACTCCACCCCTCCTGCCTTTCTGGTTGATTATTTCTTCTTTATTTATTTGCTGAACTTACCTGTAGTTTGATTTTCTGGATTTTCTGGGGTGTTTTTAGTTTTGAAGTGGTTGTAAATTCCTTCTTAGTTGTGAGGAGAAACAGCATGTGTATTTATGCCTCCATCTTGGCCGGAAGTCCAGGAATGGTTTCTTAATCCTATTTGTGTTTCCAGAGCTTTATACAGAGCCTGGCACATATATGAGCAGATGAACTAATTAATGGATAGGCACTGGCCAAATCCCACATTCTTGAGAAGGAAAAGCTTGGTGTCTGTATTTGTCTCCTATGGCTGCTGTAAGAATAACAACTCATTGGGTGGCTTAAAACAGAAATTAATTGTCTCACAGACCTGGAGGCCAGAAGCCTAAATTCAAGATGTTGGCAGGATCACTCTCTCTCTGTCTCTGTCTCTGTCTCTCTGTCTCTCTCTGTCTCTGTCTCTCTCTCTCTCTCTCTCTCTCTCTCTCTCAGGGCTCCAGGGGAGGAGCCTTCCTGCCTCATCTAGCTTCTCGTGGCCCCAGGTACCCTTGGCTTGTGTCCGTCCACATCTATGTCTGTTCTTTATACCTCTTTACCCCTTGGTGCCCTGACACTCCCTTTTGTCTCTCTTTTACAAGGGCACTGGATGGCATTTAGGGCCCACCTAAAAATCCAGGTGATCTCACCTCATGGTCCCAAACTTAGCACATCTGTACTTCCCACTCAGGTCATGTTCTTTGTGGGCATTCCCAGCCCATTATTGGGCTCCATGGCAGGTAACAAAAAATACTGCCTACATCTCCCTTGCAATGTTGCTTTGTTGTTTAAGGAATCTAAACCAGTAATTTAAAACTTTCTAGCTTTTGCTCTGATCTACATGAATGACATCTTTCTTCAGGAGAGTCTTCATGACAACAGGAAGAAGTGAAAGGGGAGCTGCATTTCAGGATAAGTTGTAGGGGAAGATGCCCTTAGTCAAACCAGCCCAATTATTTCAGACTAGCATCTAAACCACAAAATGTCCTTGTTGGGGTCTGGAGATTGAGAAGTGGGGAGGGCAGGCCCAGGTTTAACCTGAGCTCAGAAAGGGCAGGGCTGGTATGAGAGATGGAAGGTAGAAGATGACCTTAGGGAGGTGCCCTGGAATAGGCCTATGGCGAAGCTTCCAGAAACTGTAGCCAGGCTCCCCTGAGCACCTGGAAAGGAGAAAAGACTCCAGTCTCTCCTTAATGGATTCCTACCTTTTACCAAAGCATCCCAAAGAGGCCAACAAATTGTGTTGTGAGGGTTAGCCCAGCAGTGCTACTCTGAGTCACCCTACACAAGAAGACAGGAGACAGTCCTGTTTCTCTAATACTGATTAGAGACCAGAATCTTGACTAGACTTCCTTACTCGTGTCTGGGTCACTCACACTAGGCTTGTCAGCCTCCTGGTGGTAAGGATTGGGTAGGCAGGGTGAAGATCCTGCTCATGCTCTGAGCCTGAGGTAACTTCAGCTCAGCTCACCAGAGATTTTGGAGGGACTACCAGGCATCTCAGCTAACAATAAAATGGTACCTTGGCTCCATTTGCCATTCTTGCTCGTTATGTGTCTTCCTCTGAGATCTCACCCAGGAGAAGGGGTTATTGGCAGGACAGAGTCAGACTCCTCTAGGGCCCCTGTTCCAAATCCCATCCAGTCCCACCTTTCCTGCCACCTTCCCACCCACATTCTCCTCACTTATGGCCAGCGAGGCCTCATGCTGTCCTTTATGGATGAAGGGAAAGAGGGCAGATACAGGAACCCAGAGACATCAGTCCCAGACTTGGCTCTGCAACCTTCTTGTTAATAAATTTGAACAAGTTACCTCTTTTGTTATGGACTGAATGTCGGTGTCCCTGCCCAAATTTATGTGTTGAAGCCCTAACCCCAATATAATGGTATTTGGAGGTGAGGTCTTTGGGAGTGATTAAATTCAGATGAGGTCATGAGAGTGAAGCCCCCTTGATGGAATTAGCTGCCCCACTCTACCATGTGAGGATACAGCAAGAAGGCTGCCATCTGCCAGCTGGGAAGTGGCCCTCACCAAGATCTAAATTGCCAGCACCTTGATCTCAAAACAGAAATATCTGTTGCTTAAGCCCCCAGTCTGTGGTATTTTGTTACAGCAGCCAAGCTGATAAACACACTCTGTGCCTCAGTTTCCTTGTATATTCATCAGATGAAGCCAGCCACCTCCTAGGCTTTCCAATGGCAAGACCTGGGACCTGGAGACTTCCTGAGTGCCAGTTTCCTTATCTGTAAATTGAGAGGAATAGTGTTTGTCTCATGGGATCTTTGGGAGGGAGAACTGAAAACAGAGACATGGGAGCTCTTTCAAAACTTTAAAGCAGAAGAAGTTGACTGTTAAATAAAAGATTTCCATAGAAGAAGCGGAAGGGAGCATACCTTAATCAGATCTGTTGTAGGTGAAACAGCATTTCCCAACAGTAGGTTCCTTAGAACATTTATCCTACCAGTTGCACCTTGAGAAGGGGTTCTCTGGTCAAGCAAGTTTGGGAGACTGGTCCTTTCCTTGGGTCTTACCAGGAACTTGGGAAGAGTAAGGGCTCAGAGAAGTACTGGGGCAAACAGGCCCATTTAACTGTCTTGAATCCAGCGTTTTCCAGACTTCCTTCTTCAGAGAACTGAGGGTAATGGATGGACCTGTCCCTGTGCCTGTCTTGATGAACAAAAGAGCAGACTAGAAAAGCAGGATTCTGGTGGGAAGGGTTGGGGAGGGTCAGAAAGAGGAGCTGGGTTAAAAAAAAGGCGTTCCCTGCTTTCCCCCATTTTTTTTCAACAAGGCTGGACCAATTGGAGGTGGCACCCAGAGGTACCTGAAAGTCTGCTTGGCATGATTTATAAGATGAGTTTTGTCTTGAATGCCACTGACTTCATACAGTGGCAATAGTTCCTCAAGGGATTAGTTAATAGAGGAAACATTGTCCTGAGCAAAGCAGCATTAATTCAGAGCTCTCGGTTTAAAACAGCACCAAGTTGGCAGGTTAGGATCTGGAGGATTAAACTCTAAATGTTATGGTTCAAAAACCAAGGATTAAAAATGAATATTTCATTAAAATAGAGATAAATCCACTGCTTAACAGTATATAAAAAGCAGGGTGGATAAGTTAGGCTGATTGCTTAGGAGGCTGAGATTCAGAGACAGAGGGGCTTGCTCAAACTTTTGGGGGAACAAACTGCTCCCTCCTCCATGGCTGATGAAATTAAGGTTCAGGACATAAACATGGGCTTTGGGCCATCACCCAGTTGGTGGCAGAGCTGGGACTGGTTCCTTTCTGTGCCTCTGGGACCTGGATTCAATGGGAAGGAGAAAACTCAGAATTCAAAACCCAGGTGGGGAAGGAAAAAAGGGAGGGAGGAATGAAGGGATGCTCAGTCTTATAGTCTAAGGTCATGGCAATCAGTTGTCTGACCTAAGGAGACATGCAAAGGTTTGTCTGGATACCCCACACCCTCCGCATCTCTGGTGATGGCAGGGCCTGGACACCCCCATGGCTCTAGAACAGCAGCCATTTTTAAAGGAACCAGACCCCTGCCCTCCAATGTTTGGGCCAAGATAAGTACTGGCCCAGGATACAACAGCAAGCCCCCTTGCAAGTGGGACTTGGAATCCCAGAGAACTAGAAGTCAGTCACTCTGTGAAGCTCAAGTTGCAAATTTAACCTGGAGACAGTTGTGGCCATGTATCCTGCAGTGTGGACAGAACTGGTTTGTGGTGAGAGAACAGACAGCCCACGGGCCACTGATGGAAGGACAGTCCTGATAATGTTAAGTTCCTGGTCACAGTTTTTCCCACAGTTTCATGAGCCAATACATTTCTTATTTTATCTAATCCTGTTAACTTATGCTTACTTACTGTTGTGGGGCTTTTCCAAGAATACCAGCTGGGGGTGCTGAGGCCTGGCCTCATGGTTGGGTGGGTCAGCAAAATCTCAGGGGACAATCAGGCAAGGTAACCAGAAAGCAAAGCAACTTCTCCCTTCAGAGCAGCTGGTGAAACTGCTGTGTGGAATGTCAGTCATGTAAGGGTGCTGTCAGGGGTCAGGGGGTCAGCCTCCTAAAAAGTGTTCTGTGAGGATCCACCATTCTTGGGACAGGGTGATCAGTCAAGAGGACTGAGACCACAGGGGCCTTGAGTGCGAGATTAAAGGACTCTGAAATGTAAAAGGGGCAGGATCAACCTTAATATTTGGTAGGTCCTGGGAAAGAGAACAAATGAAAATTAAAAGTGACCTATTAAGTTAATAAAGTGTTAAATAGAGCATTTAATAACTAGTGTTCTACCCTCCTACCCTAGTCACTCCACGGGGCCCTGAAAGGCTAGTTCGGGTGTAGAATTTTGGGGGTCCTCATAGTTCCGAGGTGAATGGGATTCCTTATGTCCAGATGCCCCCTTCCTTCTCCATCCTTAATTTCTTCCTGCACCACGGGGGGCCTTCCTGTGCAACCCCCCCCCCCACTAGTATGTCTAATATCTGTCCAAACTCCAGCAAACCCCTGTCCCTTAGTCACCTTGCTGGAGTGGCACTGTGTGTCCCTGTCCAGATGGAGGGGTCAGGAGAATGCTGCGTGGGCCCTGGACATGGCCTCTGCAGGTCCTACAGCGTGGTCTAGAAGGGGGTGGACACTGCTCCCTAGTCCTACAGACCCTTTGCCCTGTGGGGTGGGACATGGCCAGGACAGTGTCCCTCTGGCCCAGGACTAAGAAGGGTACTGGTCATGGGCTGAGCAAAGGGTGGATGAGCATATCCTGGAAGGTGCTGGACTTGGGGGTCAGGAGAATGCTCAGCTGTGCAGTGGTGGGCTCTGTACCTCAAGATCGTTATTTGCAAAATGATGGCTTTGGATGAGAAGTAGAGATTTACAGCCCAGGGATTGGGATCAGATAAAGGTGTGAATTTTGAATTCTCTAGCTATGTGATTTGGGGCAGAATACTTAATCTGTGTGAGGATGTTCTCACCTGTGAACCAGGGATATACCCTCCCTGGGCTGCTTCAGGAGTTAAGTGATGCCCTTCAAGATTAGCATAGTCAGTGCTCTGTGCCCAGCAGCTGCAACAGGAGGCTTTACCTGGGAGTGTTAGGATCTGATAGCTTTAAATGGCTCTGGGTTCTCTTGTGCCATTGACTTGTTAACCATCAGCAAGTTGCTTAATTTGCCCAAGCCTCAGTTTGCTGGTTGGTGAAATGGGGTAATAACAACATCTCTACTTAGGGGTCTTATCAGAGACAAACGAGCTAAGCTTGTAAGCAAGACTTGCCTGGCACAAAGTAAACTTTCAAAACTCAGTGATTTATTTTATTTATTTGTTTGTTTATTTTATTTATTTATTTATTTATTTCTTACCAAGAGCCCATTTACTCACTGATATCCTCAGCCCACCAGTGGCTGGGGCTGTGGGTAATTCTCCTGGGCTGTGGCTGCAGCCCACAGGCTTTCTGCTTTCCTCACTCAATGAAGTATTGGCTCCTGAGGAAGAAAATCCTCGAATACAACTTGTTTGCTTAAATTCAAGCTCTAATTAATTTGGGAAGAAGCCTGTATCAGCTGAAATCCTTCTGTGTTCTGTTCTCTGGCCTGTCAGGCAAAGCCACATCTCAGTCAGAGCCCTTGATCATCAGGGAAGGATTGGTGGAGAAAAGGAAACGGCAGATTGGGGGCTTCAGAAATCAGACAAGGAAGCTGCCGTGGGGCCCCTGCTTCTTCCTGTAGCTTCCTTTCCCTCTTCTTCCTGTGTGAGGAAATTTAAAATGAACAAATCCGAGCCAATAATAGATAAATACAGCTTCTCCCCCAGAGCTGACAGGCAGGCCACCTCATGGCACTGAAGATCTGGAACATGCTGGGCTACCCCAGCCTGGGCGCTCTTCCCGTGGCTGCCTGGGGAAAGAACCAGAGAAGGAGCAAGCCACACTTGGTGGCTCCATGCTGCTTCCTGCTTAGATGTAACCCCTCAAGTAGAGCATGGTTCTCCCTCCCACTGCAGCATGGTTTCTATGGCAAAAACATGCACGTTGACTCTTTCCACTCGATTCTCTGTCACCAGTTCTTTCCTCCTTCCTGTTCATTTCTGAATACCTTGGAAAGGCATCTCGTGCCACACCTCAAACCCCTCCTTTTCACGGTGCAGTCTTTGTCACTGTCACCACCCCTCCCAACTCTGTGCCAGCCATCAGAACCATTCACATTTCCCAGAACCTCTCCTACCTCTTTGGCTTAGGAACTCTGCCTCGTCCTCTGCTTTCTCTTTAATTTTTAAGTGTGATAAGAAGCACATAACATAAAATTTTAAGTGTCAGTTCTGTGTCATTAAGTACATTCACATTGCTGTAAAACCATCACCACCAGCCATCTCCTGATCTCAGTGATTGGATCCAAGAAGGCCAGTGTGGGGGATAGAGAAAAAACCCTCACAGAATGGAGAGCCATTTCTTCTTCACCTACTTCTCAGCAGAACCAGCATGGCCCAGTGCAGGGAGACCACGGCATAAACAGCCTTCCTGGTCCCAGTCCTTCCCAGCTTTGGAGTCCCAGGGTCTCACTCCACCCATGCCCTCAGAACATCACAGTGCTTGCAGAGAGCTCCTGTGGGAGGTGGTCCTGCCTCTAGTAGCCTTGAGGACAGCCACATCAGCCACAGAGCTCAAAGTGAAGGTCCTGAGAAGGTGGCCCTTGACCACCTGGGTTGACCAGACAAAACTGGGTCTCCTTGGAGTGTCCTGAGTCATGCAGATGGGATTTGAATTGTGACCTCACTATACTCACAGGTTTCGGGGCTTAGGGACACGTGATTCATGAAGATGACACTGTAGCCTAGGACACTGCAGCCAGGAAAAGCTACCTTAGGTCAGGAGGACCCTTGCTTTGACCTGGACTTTTTTTCTTAGGTTAACCTGTCAGTGCCAAATGCATACCACTGATTTACATCTTCTTCTGCTTCAACTTCAAGGATGCAGTCTTCTGGAGGGTGAGGGGTAAAGGTCTTTTCAGGTGGGAAGGAGAAGAAGCAGATATGGGAATGAGAACCCATGGTCACACAGGTGACAGGGAACTAGGATAAGTTGTCAGTTACATTAATTTTCCATGTTAGAACAGGCCCAGTGTGGCTGAATCTGTTAGATACAAGAGCATTTCCCCCTCGAATTTCCAACTACCAAGTCATGTTGTTACAGAACCCTGGGCTGCTCCGATTGAAACAGAACCCACGGTCTCTTTAGTTAGGGGCCCAATTGCCTGCCGCCAGAATTATAACTCTCAATACCAGAGTTTAGTGAAAAGAAAAATTGTTTATTTAACAGTTATATAGATTTAGATTATTTGCGGATTTCTGCCGTTAAGTTTTATGTTCCTTAATACACCCATAAACACACATCCTTGCCTCCCCCCCACCAAACCAGGCTAGTTTTAGAAAAGTTAGAGATACCGTTTCCCTACTTTCTAAACACAGTTCAGCTTTACCAGTAGCTGCCAATCATTCAATTCTGATTGGGGAGACTTCATCTGTGTTATGGTGTCCACCAGCTTTTAATCCAGAACCTCGTGGATTCTCAGCCTCCTTGTAAACTGCATAGTTAGTCCTTTGTAATCCACATGGTTAGTCTGTTCCTTTTCAAAGCAGCAAGGCAGGTTCCTTCCTTAAAACTGTATCATCAGACCCCTTAAAATGTCTGCCACTTATTTTTAAATCCCTGACTACGTCCTCTGATGCAGTGGGTATGGTAACCAGTTCTGATCATTCACAGAACCTCACGCAGGCTCTGTGTGCCTTTTCCATACCGTCCCCTGGTCCAAGACCCCTCCCATCTACCTGAGGCCTTGGATGCATTAAAGACATTTTTCGTAACAGACACTAGCCACCAGCCTCAGGCATGTGAAGGCATCCTGAAAGCTTCCTCCTTCTCCCCATCCCCCAGCCGCACACTCTGGGGTTTTTTGGACACCCGTTTCTGTAACAATGTGGGTGGTTTTCCTGGTGGAAGGTTTTCAGCATTCAGTCAGCTTACTTTTGTTGTGGTTGTGTCTGAAGCTGGCATCCTGGAAGAATTGTTACTGACACCAGAATCCAATCAACGCATTCAGTTTTGCAAAACAGATATGCAGAGAAACACAACGTTTTCCTGGCTGGAACAAAATTTTAAGATCACACCACTCAACTTATAGATTAATGGAAGTGATTGCAGTAGGTCACACAACTGACTAAAGAGAGCTTGAGAGTGCAACCCAGATGACCCTGATCATAACCAGCGCTGCAAACACCTTATTCTATAATATCACAGACTGGATTCTCATCATGTGGCTTACAGACCCTATACAGGGGATAATTTCTTGCTTTTTTTTTCCTGCATATTTTTCTTAGAGGGAATTTATAGATAATTTCCTGGGGTACTTGTAGTCAAATTGGACAGAATAATAAAAATAGAAACACCTAATGGTTTCCTTACACAACATCAAGCTCACTCATGAAGTCTAATGTCTCACCCTCACTCACCCTTGGAGAGCAAACAGCATGCAAGTTATATGTTTTGATTTTGTTGAACTGAGCATTCTTCCTCCCCCTTCCCTGTCTCTTCCCCTCCTTGCTCCTTCTTTCTCCTCTCCCCACCACCTAGCCCTCCCTCACTCCTGTTCCTACATCTCCACGTGCAGCCTGGGCTCTCTCAGCCCAGTCCTTGTGGAGAAGCTTCCAGCCCAGGGTTTTGTGCAGGTCAGCATGTTCCCCACCCTGCCACGGAGCACACCCCTGTCCCCCAGCCCCCCGCTGTGTTTTTGTTTTCCAAATTGTGGGCTTATCAAAATTAATGAACTCATTTATTTTCTCTACATCAAATGCACACAGAAATTATTATATTTCTAAATGGGCTAACAGTGCTGTGTGGTCACACCTGAGTCTCCTGAGAGCTGCTGGAACCCCTCTTTATAACCTTGGGAATGCTTTCGAGAACTTGACCATGCAAAGGTGAGAGGCCTCTTGACAAGACAGAGGTGTCCTTGATCTACACTCTCCCGGTCCCTTTAGTTCCTACTCTGAGCATGTTTGGGGCTGTAGGCAGATGTCAGTGGCGAGATTCTGCTGTGTGATCAGTATTCTAGGAGGTTGCCAAGGAAAAACCTCAGAGACATTATTTTGCTGGCAGAGCGGGTGTCCTGCTATGAGTTGTAACATAACCAGTGAGCAATAGCTCATGAAATGACCTTTTTTCCATTTATTAAAGGGCAAGCATTTCTTGGAAATCCATATATTTCACTGAGCTCTAAATCATGACTCCATCTACCAGGGTTCTCTCAAGCCTCTGCACCAATTTTGACTTTCATTGACTTTGGCACTAAACCCATCATTTCTTCCTTTAGCTCAGTAGAAAGTCCAGCTTTTAAATGTACTTCCGTGGTAGGTGGTCAGACAGACGTGAGCAGAGCCAAGAGGATGGCCCAGGTACAGAAGGTTACCAGGGTGGAAAGCCCTAGGTACTGAGCAGGGGGCAAAATTAGGAAAACAAGAAAGATGCCCTGAGGGCAACCTTTCCTCTCCTAGCATATTGCTGGTCATGCAGATTAGATCTCCTGACCTTTCATATTGCTGGTGTGGGGTTCAGACCCTCCCCTGACCTTTCCTCCCCTGGCGTGGTGCTAGTTACGTGGTAGTCCCACTTAGAGGAGAAACAAGGGTCATGAGAATAGCCCTTAAGTATTAAGCACCCAGGACCATGAGGTTCTGACCTACATCAAAGACATCTAGGCTTCAGTTGTGTTTCAGCTCCAGGCCTCGAAAAGCAGCAAAACCAGACAAGCAAAATTGACTGACCTCAGGATCAGCAGCATTGACTAGTGACTTCCTGCCCTGGCACCTACAAGTCAGTGGAGATCAGGACCCTGAAAGGACACACCTGGAAAGATGATGAATATTCTTTTGTTTTCCCCAAGTATATTTTATTGATTATGCTGTTACAGTTGTCCCAATTTTTTTTCCCCTTTGCTCCTCTCTGCCTGAATATTCTATGAAGATACCCTCTACGGACCTCTCCTAAAATCCCTGCCTTTTAAAACCTTTAGGACAGAGGACTCAGAGCTGTCTCCCTCCAGGGAGCAGGCCTGCACCTTTCCCCACCTCCTCTTCTCCCCCACCCCAGGCACATTACTTTTACCTTCCTCTCTCCTAAACTCCAAAGGCCCTTATTTTGCCTCTGTAACTTATTTCCTAAACCCATTTCTTCCACAGTTTACTTCTTCTATTTCTGTGACTTTCTAAATAAACTTTCTCTTATAGTTTGAGCCTTGGCTCTGAATTGCTTCTTAATCAGAACTCAAGTACTGATGTTGCTGAACCACTGGCCTAACACCTGGTGCCGTTCTCACCACCGCCAACACTTTCTGATGATGTGTGTGTGCTTGGGGTTGAAATTTCAGTGTCTCTCTTGGATGTGGTAGTTGTGTTGAGCTTGGGGCTGAGTCTCCTTGTGTTCCAAGGTCAAGGGCAACAAACAACTTTTTTGTTGGCCATCAGGAGGACAAAGTTAAATGATGCTGGGAAATGAGCTCCCACATCCCCACAGCAAGCCCTCCTGTCCCTTGTCAGTAGTGTGATTGTGGGACACATTGTTATTCTAAGTCATGCTTTGACAATTTCAAGCTGTGGTCTGTATTCCATGCTGACCTGCCTACAAGCAATAAAGTCAAGACAGGTGCTTTGGTTGTGCCTGAACCAACCTTGGCATTGGTCTTTTCCTCTGCCACATTGTTGTGCTCCTCCTCTCCTGTGTGCGTAGCAAGAACACCTCTGTCCAGCACTGGGTGAGCAGGCATGCTCTGGGGATCTGTCAGAATGTCATAGGGCACTCAATTTTGGCTCCAGGAGACAGGAGTGAAAATATCTTCGAGGCTACTCTGCCCAAATTTCTCTGGAAAAATAGAGATAAATTAATAAAGAGTAAGCACAGGATGGAAGGTAACCTGTTTTCTAATCAGAGCAGAGCTTTGCTAGATTTTAATCCTTGCTAGGTCAAGGATTCTGTAGATCTTCGAAAAATAATTCCAGGACAACTGGCCCTGGAGAAGCAAGCCAGGAATGCCCCCTACAAAATGCATCACTTGGTGAAAAAGCTACTTGCAGAATGTGCTGTAGAGATTTAAAAGAGTTCTAGCACCTGCTTCAAGGAATGTTAGCTAGGGAGACCAGATACCCTGCTGAAACAGGTAGAGTCTCTCTGAGCAATAAGCCAGGCAACCCACTCAGGCTAGGCCTTTCTTACCACACAGCAGTCCCAGTTCTGAATTGTTCCCACCAAGATAGAGCTTTAGGGTAACACATTTCCTTACCAAACTCATTTCCTTCAATCTAGCTGAGTTCTCTAAGTTTAGATACCTTTGATTTGCTAATGTTTGTGAAAGTAAGCTGACTTTATGGTATGGACTGAATTATGTCCCTGTCCCCCCACAAATTCACATGTTGAATCCCTAACCCCCAATGTGACTTTATTTGGAGATGGGGCCTTTAAGGAGGTAATTAAGGTTGAAGGGTAGGGCCTGATCTGATAGAATTGGTGTCCTGATAAGAAGAGACACCAGAGAGCCTTCTCTAGTCATGTTAGAACATGGCAGGAAAGCTGCAGCCTGCAGTTCAGGATGAGCCCTTGACAGAATCTGACCATGCTGGTGTCCTAATCTGTCTTCCCATCTCCAGAACTTATATTTGACAAATAAAGTCCTATTGTTGAAGCTGCTGAGTCTATGGCATTTTGTTATGGCAGCGGCACAGATAAACACACTTGACCTCAGAGAGTTCACAATTCACTGGAGACTCCATCTGAGACCCTGACCTGGGGCTGAGAGGCTGGCCAGATGGATGTTCCACACCTATGTACTCCCTGTTCACGCTCTATAGGCTCATGGTGGGGTCAAGGGAGCACAACAGCAGAACCTTGTCTTCTTTTATCAGCTCCAAACTAATGAAACAAAATGGGGGAGAGATGCTCTGAGGCTACTCCAGCATAAAAAGTTCATTGGATCCACATGTTAATACTCCATTAATTAAAGTTAATCTTCTGAATTATTCTTGGTACCATTCTCTCCCTGCCTCCTGCCACACCACACCACCTCCACATTCCAACATGCAGCCCCTGCAATCAGGCAAGATGTACTGGGAACTATCTGCTGGACAATGGGTCCGGTGGAAAGACCAAGAGATTAAAAAGAAGCTTCTGGCCATAATTCACATCTTGGCCTTAGCACTGACTCCTTTCAACCCCAGTGAAAATATCTTAAACTTACCCAGCTTCTAAACTTATGCTAAAATACCTGATCCATTCAAGGTAAACAATCATATATTTACAAGAAAAATGAAGACTTCCCATCTTTTCCTTTGCCCTGTGCAGGCCACATGCACATCTTGTTTTAGTCACCGCAGAATTATAACACTGCTTTCTTCTTCTGACTAAATCAGAGGGCCTCCATTTGACCAAAGCTGTGGAAAGTGTTTTCACTCTAAATTGGATGGGACTCACCATGCCACTGTGCTGATGTGGGCCTGCCAGAATGTCACATCTCCATCAAAGGAAAGAACACACCTGAGCATGATGGAGACTTAACCCCATGGTACTGGATGCTGTGTCACAGTCCCTGAAGGATGGGTCAGGTCTGGTGAGTGTCCAGCAAGGAGAGAGTACTGGTATGGCAAATCATTTGTCTTGAGACATTAATCTGATAAATGCTTATCGAGTACCTACTATGTGCAGAACCCCATGCCAGGTCCAAAGACATGTAAAATGGTACCTATACAAGGTACTTTCGCTATGGTTTTCTTCAGTGCTTAGGGTTTGGCAATCATGCAGGACTGGAGAAGGATCAAAATGATTTCAAATAGCCTGGTAAAAGCTATACTCCCAGTACTTGACCTAAAGACCAGTGCAAGGCAGCTCACTCTTACTTCTAAATTATAATTTCTCTTACTTCAGCATTTACACTTCTCCTGGGGTGGAGCAGGAAATGGTGACTGAAGGCAAGTATGTGAATATTAACCTCTAAGTTTGCTTTACAGAAATGTATTTAATGGAATATTATATAGACATGTAAGTACGCTAAATATTAAATATGCTAAGTAGGTCTAAATATGCTTATTTGGAAAGTTATCAGGGAGATCAAAGAAAAATACAAGTTCTTAAGTCCCTATCTATACATATATACATATATGTGCATAGACACTTTCTGGATGGAAATTGAAATTCATGAGGCAAAAATGGCAAATTAGGTTGTAGAGAGGGATCACAGAAACAGCTACTATTTTTTATTTTCCATTCTTCATGGTTTTTAAATTTTTTCCCTAAAAATGAGCACTTTCACAATGGTATAAAAGGGTTTTAAAGTTATTAACATATTTTTGTTATTACCAAATAATTATATATACAGAAAAATTAATGAACAATTTCAAAATATGAATAAAATATACCTATAATGTCATCTACAGAGTGAACATTTGTTAATACCTTGGTGAATATCTTTCCAGACTTTCAACCTTCCATATGCTTCTTTGTTTTAACAAAGATAGACTCAGACTATAATATTATTTTGTGATCTGACTTTTTCACTTAACAACATTCTCATGAAAAATTTTCCCATTAAATCATTTTCATATACAACATCATTATCTAATGACTCGATACACTAGTCCCTCGCTATATTGTGGTTCACTTATCGCAGCCTCACTGTATCACGGGATTTTAAAAAATATTATATTTAATTATTTATCATAGATTTTTCACTATATCGTGGGATTTTGTGGTACTGTATATGTATGTTGTTAAAGTTATGTAGGTTTAAGAGTGTAGAATAAATGTAAGGTTCCTACTTCGCAGCGGGGTCTGGAACGTAATACCCACGATAAGTGAGTGAATACTGTATTCCAATATAGTATACCATCAGTGCTTGCTTCGGCAGCACATATACTAAAATTGGAACAATACAGAGAAGATTAGCATGCCCCCTCCCCCAAAATATATAGTATACCATCACATATTTAATCAACTCCTTTTATGTTGGACATCTAGGTTTTCTCTAATTATCTATATCTCTTATAAACAATGTGTCCATTCACAACCTTACAACTAAATCTTTGTATATTTTTTATTTTTCTTTCTGCTAAATCCTTAGAAGTTGACTTGCTTGTTTGAAGCTCTAGATATATATGGTCAGCTTGCCCTTCATATAGTATGCACCAATTCACCTGCTATCCAAGAGTGCACGCCTGTTCATTCTCCTGTGTCCTTGCCAACACTGAATACTTCCATGAAAATATTTGTCTCTTAATCTATTCTTAAAGGATTTAAGAGACCCCATTCTCATTGGCACAATTAACTTTACCAACCAGAATGTTAAATTAAAACTGAAGCTGTGCCCAGCATAGTATTTAACATGATGAAGAGCTGTTGCCTGCTCTTGGGAGGCTGTGGCTCTCATCCCCATATGCCATAGTCCTCAATGTTGTAGACATGCAAAAGGCCTTCCTGGTCAGTCACATAGGCTAGGACATCTTCTGCTATCATTACCATACTGCTGACTTGGGTTTTGTCCCTGTGAGAAACGCTCACAATAAAAACTGGGACACAGGACTTGAGCAGTAAAGCGAGGCGTTTATTCACGAGTCTGCAGAGTCGGGCGCACCCTCAGCCAGGAGAATGTGTGCGCCAAGTAGACAAAGATGGCTGGTTTTATAGTCTTAGCTTCCCTACCCTAAAGCTTCCCCGCCCTGAAATTGCCCTGAAAGTAATTAGCTTCCTGCCCTGAACTTGATTAACTTCCCTGCCCTAACGCAATTAGCTCCCCCCCCACCCCTCTCCTTCTTCCCCGTTTCTCCATTACTGGTTACTCCAGAGTTACAATCTAATGTGATAATCTAAATGCCCCTATTGTGGTTTGTGAATATGCTAATGCTATCAACTCCTGTCTCAGAGACCCTTTAATTACATTTGCCCTTTGTTATTACTGATTTTGTACTGATTTGAGAGTCACTATTTTCTTGTTTCCTACATCCCTAGATTGAAAGACATGCCCATCTGACACACGCACACACACACACACACACACACACACACACACACACACTTGGCCCTTTCACAGATGAAGCTCACCTGTCAGACAATGGCAAATGAAATGCTATAACCTGTTTATAGTAGAACCAGAATCTGCATGTATAAATCTCCAGTAAATAGAAATTGTCGTCGTCGTCGGCAGCCGTCCGTCTCGAGAGACGATGCTGTAGCTTCTTAAGAGTCTATCTGCACCGCCGAGAATGGTTGTGCAGTCCGACTCGGGAGTGACACGGTATCTGTCTCCTCCCGTGTTGAATCGACATCTTGCGATGACGCTGGAGTGTCCTCTCCAGTGAAGCTGAAGCTACAGAGCCTGGGCAGGGTGATATGGAGGGTCTGCTGTTGCCCATGCAGCAGACCCCCCCTCTCTTCGCAGCTGAAGGATCCAAGGGAAAGACGGAGTCAATACAGCTTGGCTTCAGGTGCGCCGCAGGAGTTGCCGGTGTTGACTACAACGTCAAACCGCCTTAGGGACTCCGGCTCCGGATTTTCTGTCGGGGTTTACTCCCTTAGCCTTTCCCCTGAAGAGGTATGCCGCAAGGCAGTGGAGGTTTTTTGGAATCAGAGTTTTCCTTCTCTGATGTGCCCTGACTGGAAGATCGAACCAGCGACACTTAGCTCGCAGATGTGAAGGCTACTGGCCCCAGTGTTACCTCAGCACCCCAGGGCTTTTGGAGCAGGACAAGGATTGAGAAGTTGGTGTGGTCTTGAGGAAGGGGCTGAGAGACCTGGAAAACCCAAGCAGGCAGGGCATTCAGGGGCTTAGCCTAGGACTCTCTGGACATTTCCTAAGAGGTACCACTCCTTAGGAATTCCTGGATTGAAATAAAGCTAGTTAACCTTTATGTCACCTTTAACATTTATTAAGATGTAAAGCCACGTGACATCACATGATACTGGTTTATTAGTCCCACATCAAATGAAGAAATGGAGACTTAGGAAATTTCAAAGCTTTGATCAAGGCCATAAAGATGCTTATTCTTCCATTCCCTCCTTTTTTTATTGGCATATGTTAAATTTCTAGTAGGATCTAGGCATTGTGCTGAGTCCTGTGGAAAGAAATAACAGCCAAACCACACCAAAGGCTACCCCCAAGGAATTGACAAGGTGCTGTTGGCACAGGCAGAAGAGGCTGTATTGTATGTGGGGAGGGCAGGTGCCAGAGAAGGATTTCCAAGGGGACAGGGCAGCAATGGATATGGTATCTCAAAATGTGGGGTGGGCACTGGTCAGTGAAGGCCACACTAGGCAGCATTGATGTTAAACCTTGACCTTCATAACATAGCTAAGTATTGAAAGAACTTCTGAACCCAGCTCCCTACCTCCCCTGTCTCTACTCTTCCTGCTATACCTTGAGCACCATCCACCCAGGGGCCACATTTTTCCTTTTTAACGTTTATTTCTAATCCTTTCACAGTACTTATTTGGTATGTAGAGTTCCAGCATTTGCTGTTGAATAAAAATACTATAAACATACCTAGATAAAAACCTCCAAAAGCCACAGGGAAGGTTGCTACTTGGATATTGGAGGTGTGAGCTAAGGTCTCTTTATTTTATCCTTCGTGGGTCTGCAGGCTTTCGGAGTACATTGCCAAGACTGGAGGTGAAGCCAATGGTGTCATGTTAATAAGGAGCGATATAAATAATGGGATTGGTGCTGGAGTTGAACAAAAGAGGTGCTGCTCCCAGGTCTTACCACCATAGAAACATTCATGACTCAAGCTGTTAATTGTTCATCAATACTTATTTTGACCTGACTCTGTACCTGGCACAGTGCTGTGCACTGGGGAAACCACAGTGGGCATGGCTGACTCAGACACTTCCCTCAAGTGGACGATGATCACAGCCAGGATTATTTGCTAAAGGACACTTTCTGTGTGCCGAGCACTTTCTCAACATTACCATATTTAATAATCATAATGATCCCACGTAGACATTATGCTACTGATTTTATAAAGACTGTGACCCTGAGACAGTGGTTTAGAAATAACTGTATTGTAAAGTGCCACAGCTAATAGATGGAGAAGCTGAGATTCAAACCTAGATGTGTTTTCATCCAAAGCTCTTGATATTGGGCTTTGTGGTTGTTTGGGGGGACTGAGGATTGTCAGGGGCAGGAGAGAGGGTTACCCACATGGCAGTGTCGCTCCTGCCCTGGTCCTCAGTCCCAGTGTACTCCCTGATGCCTGGGATGCACCACTAGTTCAGTGGACTATTTTCTTACTTCTTGGTTATTAAACTCCATGGTCATTGATGTATGGAACAGAGTGAGGGGAACTGAAATAGGGGGTAGCACAGCAAAGATAAATTCCCTTCACTAAGAATAAAATACCATAACCAAAGAGGTGAAGGACTTATAAAATGAGAACTACAAAATGCTCCTGAAAGAAAGATAAAAATAAATGGAAACACATCTCATGTTCACAGACTGGAACACTTAATATTTTAAAACTGTTAATACTACTCGAAGTGAGCTACAGATTCAGTGCAATCTCTGTCAAAATTTAATAACTTTTTTTCATAAATAAAAAAATCAATACTAAAATTCATATGGAATCTCAATAGCCCCTGGATAGCCAAAACAATTTGAAAATGAACAAGATTAGAGGAGTCACACTTCCTGATTTCAAAACTTGCTACAATGCTACTGTAATTAAAACAGACATACAGAACAATGGAATAGAATAGAATGCCCCCAAATAAATTTCCATATACATGATCAAGTGGTTTTTGACAAGGGTGCCAAGACCATTTAATAGGGAAAGAATAATCTCTTCATCAACAAATGGTGCAGGGAAAACTGGACACCCACAGGGAAAAGAAGGAAGTTGGACCCTTAACTGACACCATATATGAAAATTAACTCAAAGCAGATCAAGGACCTAAATATAAGACCTAACACAATACTATTCTTGGAAGAAAACATAAGACAAAACTCTGCAACATTGGATTTGGCAACAATTTCTTGTCTATGGTGCCAAAGGCACAGGTAACAAAAATAAATAAATAAACAAATTGGGATTCATAAAAATTTAAAAAATTTGTGCATCAAAGGACACTCTCGAGATCCCAGATGGCAGAGGAGTAAGTGGAAGCTACACTAACCTCTTCCCGGGACCAGTCTGGATTTACAACTTAACTGTGGAGAAATCATCTGGAATAACTAACTGAATACTAGCTGGAGAGAAGTCTTATTTATACCACTGAGAGACAGAAAAGGCTGCTACATCACAACATGACTGGTAGGAAGTGTGGAGATGTGAAAGGGCTGGCTGGGCTCCCATGTGTGGGAGCTGAAGGGACTGAGAAACAGCTCAGCAGCCGCGGGTTCCCCCTGAGAAGTGGAGGGTCTAAACCCCCAGCTGGGCTTCCCAGTCTATGGCAACAGAGTGGAAAGTAAAATAGCATCCAGCTGTGAAAAGTGAAAAGCCATAGGGTTTTTTCTTAGCCTGAGAGAAACAGCTGAAGAAAAAGAGCTCTTAAGCAGATCACATATGAAAATACTTTGGCCCCCACTTACCCTGGGTTCAAGTAGAAGGAAGGTAGAGAGGACTAGAGACGCTTGGGGAGAATTTGGTGTGGTGGCTTTGAGGGGAGAACTGGGGGAGCAGCCAATGGGGTCCCAGGGCTGACTCATTCCCCATACTGCAAGAAGACCATTCCCCTCCAAGTGGCGTCAGCCTGAGGGGGAAAAAAAGCCCTGCCTACGGGAATTAAGCTGCCCCACCCTCGGTCCTTAAGCCTGAGGGCTAATCACAGATTGAATAGATTAACAACTAAGAAGACAGACAAAGGAGTAGATCTCTGGTAGTCTCCAACAGGCTGCCTAGGCCCAGACTGGTACATGATCTGACGCAACCAGGGGCAGATCCAGGAAGTGCAGATCAATCTAAGAAGCAGCAACAAACAAGAAGAGTCACAAAATGGGGAGACAGAGATACAACAATCCCCATCGAAGGAAAAGGGGGAATCCCCAGAGAGAGTGCTAAATGAAATAGAGGGAAGCAAACTATCAGATATGGAATTCAAAACATGGATTATGGGGAAGCTCGATGAGCTCAGTGAGCTCAAGGAAAACTACAAGAACTCCAGGGAAACTACAAGGAACTTACTGAGAACTACATCAACATGAAAAAGGACACAGAAGCTATCAATAAAAGCCAGGAGGAAATGAAGAATACAATTTCTGAACTGAAGAACACAATAGAAGGAATAGAAAGCAGGCTAGAGGAAGCAGAAGATCAGATCAGCGAGCTGGAGGACAACGTAAACAAAAACTCCCAGACAGTGCAACAAAACGAAAAAAGAGTGAACAAGAATGAAGAGGTTTTAAGACAGCTGCAGGACAACATGAAACATAATAATATCTGTATCATAGGTATTCCAGAAGGAGAAGAAGAGCAAGGGATACAAAACCTGTTTAAAAAACGAATGACAGAAAACTTCCCTAACATGATGAGAGAAAGAGTCACGCAAGTCCAGGAAGCACAGAGGGTCCCAATGATGATGAACCCCAACAGGCCCACTTCAAGACATATCATAATTAAAATGGCAACATTCAAAGACAAAGAGATAATCCTAAAAGCAGCAAGAGAGAAACAATAATACAAGGGAGCTCCAATAAGGCTATCGACCGATTTCTAACAAAAATACAGATGACCCCAACGTGGCCTGCGGCATTTTTAAGCCTGCTTTCCTGGCTTGGGCAGTATCCTGTGCATTTCGGTGCCCGACCCTTTGTGGCCCAGATTCCAGGTGGAGTGGCCTGTGAGGCATGCTATGCTGCAGGGCGCCCCCTCTGCGGTCTCCAGACAAGTCTTACACCTTCGGCTTCCCCACCAGACCAGATCCAGTACCCCACCCCCCAGCTATGTGGCCAGCTTCCTTTGCACTTGAGCTTTGGCAAACTAACTCCCTTAGAGCCCAAGGTTAGAAAATATGTTTTGCTCGAAAGTACTTGGCCAGTCTCCCTCACTAGATCCAGGGGTTTTATTCAGTCGTTCAATGTGAGCACACGCAGGGACTGTGCCTACTAGGTGTCTATAGTCTAATCTTTAGTTAATAAAAATGAATAATAATAAGTGGCCATAAAATGGCACTTACTTAGTGCCAGACACGTTTTTTAACGTGCTTAGCACCTTGCTGACTCCAGGATAATCCTCACAACAACCTGGAAGGAAGGTAAGCTGGTCCTCTAATAACATTTTGTTCTATTTCGTTTGTTTTTGTTATAACGTTGATGAGATTATAGGAACTTAACTCATGTTTATATTAATTAGTCTTTAGTAAAATCGGTTTTGTTACAGGTTTAAGGGAGTACCTACTGTATTTATTATAGCAAATGCCTTCTTCCTGTTTGTAAGCGTGCTCACCCCTGCAGTGACACCTAGAACTGTGCCCTGCTCCTTGCGAAGGTGCTCAGGAAAAGTTTCTGTGTTTAAATGGAAAGGAACTGAGTAACCCAGAGTCTGAAGGAACACAGCAATGGGGCATCTGGTCCCTTTGTCTGTACTTAAAAAAAAAAAAAATACTATAAGCCAGAGGGGAATGGCAAAAGATATTCCAAGCAATGAAAAACAAAGGCCTACAACCAAGAATACTCTACCCAGCAAGGCTCTCATTCAAAATGGAAGGTGAAATAAGGAGTTTCCAGGACAAAAGAAGGCTAAAAGAATACATCTCCACCAAACCAGCATTGCAAGAGATGCTAAAGGGTCTGCTTTAAGAAGATGAAGAAACAGAAAGACAGAGAGGGACACAAGTACAAAGGGGGAAAATGACAATGAATAAGTACCTTTCGATAATAACTTTAAATGTAAATAGGTTAAATGCTCAAATCAAAAGACATAGGGTAGCTGAATGGATTAGAAAGCATGACCCACATATATGCTGTGTACAAGAGACCCACCTTAGAACAAAATATATACACAGACTGAAAGTGAAGGGATGGAAAAAATTATTTCAAGAAAATGGATATAAAAAAAAGCTGGGGTAGCAATACTCATATCAGACAAAACATATTTCACAGCAGAGACCATAAAAAGAGATAAAGAAGGATATTTCATAATACTTAAGGGAAAAAACCTATCAAGAAGATATAACCCTTGTAAACATATATGTACCCAACTTAGGAGCAACCAAATATGTAAGGAAATTTTTGAAAGACTTCAGGAAGGATATAGACAGCAACACACTGTCTAGTAGGGGACTTTGACACCCCATTGTCAACAATGGGCAGATCTTAAAGCAAAGAAACACCAAAGATATTGAGGCATTGAACAACACTTTAGATCAAATGGACTTAGTTGATATATATAGAACTTTTCACCCCAAAGAAGCAAAATATACATTCTTTTCAAGTGCGCATGGAACATTTTCAAAGATAGAACATGTGTTAGGACACAAAACAAACCTCAACAAATTTTAAAAAATGGAAATTACATCAAACATCTTCTCAGATCACAGTGGCTTAAAATTGGAAATTAACCTCAAGGAAAAAACTCAAAAACATTCAAACTCATGGATAACGAATAACATAATATTAAATAATGAATGGGTTACAATGACATCAAGGAAGAAATAAAAAAGTTTCTGGAAACAAATGATAATGAACACACAACAACCCCAAACCTATGGGATACAGTGAAAGCAGTCCTGAGAGGGAAGTTCATAGCAATACAAGCCTACCTAAAAAGGATAGAAGAATCTCTAATAAAAAACTTAACCCTACAGCTACAAGAACTAGAGGAAGATAAACAAGCAAAGCTCAGAGCGAGTAGAAGGAAGGATATCATCAAGATCAGAGCAGAATTAAATGACATAGAGACTAAACAAATAATTCAAAGGATCAACAAAAGTAGGAGCTGGTTCTTTGAAAAGACAAACAAAATCAACAAGCCTTTAACCAGGCTCCTCAATAAAAAAAGAGAGAGGACCCAAATAAATAAATTCAGAAATGAAATAGGAGAAATCACAACCAATACTACATAAATACAAAGGATTGTAAGAAATTATTACGAACAAATGTATCACAAGAAATTTGACCACCTAGATGAAATGGACAAGTTTATGGAAACATATAATCTTCCAAAACTGAATCAAGAAGAAGCAGAAAGCCTGAATAGATCAATAACAACTAGTGAAACTGAATCAGTAATCAAAAAACTCCCGGCACACAAAAGCCGTGGACTGTATGGCTTCACAGGTGAATTTTACAAAACATTTAGGAAAGAACTAACTCCTATCCTTCTCAGACTATTCCAAAAGATCCAAGAAGAGGGAGACTCCCAAACTCGTTATATGAAGTCAGTATTACCCTAATTCGAAAACCAGGTCAAGACACAACAAAGAAAGAAAACTACTGGCCAATATCGCTGATGAACATAGATGCTAAAATCCTCAATAAAATATTGGCAAACCGGATCCAGCTACACATTAGAAAGATTATACACCACGATCAAGTGGGATTTATCCCAGTGATGCTAGGATGGTTTAATATTTGCAAATCAATAAACGTAATACACCACATAAACAAAATGAAAGACAAAAACCACATGATCATATCAATAGATACAGAAAAAGCATTTGATAAAGTACAACACCCATTTATGATGAAAACTCTCAGCAAAATGGGAATAGAGGGAGCATACCTCAACATAATAAAGGCCATATATGAGAAACCTGAAGCCAACATCATACTCAATGGGCAAAAACTGAGAGCGCTCCCCCTGAGGTCAGAAACAAGACAAGGATGTCCACTCTCTCCACTCCTATTTAACATAGTCTTGAAAGTTCTAGGCACAGCAATCAGATTAGAACGAGAAATAAAAGGCATCCAAACTGGAAAAGAGGAAGTAAAACTGTCATTATTTGCAGACGACATGATAGTGTACATAGAAAACTCTATAGGCTCCACGAAAAAAATACTTGACCTAATAAATGAATTCAGCAAAATAGCAGGGTACAAAGTCAATATTCAGAAATTGAAGGCATTTCTGTACACCAACAATAAAATTTCAGAGATTGAAACTAAAAGAAAAATCCCATTTACCATAGCAACAAGAAAAATAAAGTATCTAGGAATAGACTTAAACAAGGACGTAAAGGACCTGTACTAAGAAAACTACATGACACTGAAGAAAGAAATTAAGGAAGCTATAAATAAATGGAAGCATATACCATGTTCATGGATGAAAAGAATCAACATCATTAAAATATCCGTACTACCCAAAGCAAGTTATAGATCCAATGCAATCTCTATAGAAATACCAATGACATATTTCACAGACCTAGAACAAATACTTCAAAAATTTATATGGAACCAAAAAGAGCCCGAATAGCTACAGCAATCTTGAGGAAGAAAAACACAGTAGGACGAATCACAATACCTGATATCAAACTATACTACAAGGCCACTGTAATCAAAACAGCCTGGTACTGGCATCAGAACAGACATAGAGATCAATGGAACACAATAGAAAGCCCAGAAATAAACTCAGGTCTATATGGTCAACTCATATTTGACAAAGTGGGAAGGAACGTAAAATGGAGTGAAAAAAGCCTGTTCAACAAATGGTGTTGGGAGAACTGGACAGGGACATGCAAAAAAATGAAATTAGACCACCAACTTACACCATACACCAGAATAAATTCAAGATGGATCAAAGACCTAAATGTAAGACGTGACATTGTAAAAGTCCTAGAGGAAAATATAGGCAGGAAAATTTCAGATATCTCACTTAACAATATTTTCACCAATACATCTTTTAAGGCAAGGGATATAAAGGAAAGAATAAACAAATGAAACTACATCAAACTAAAGAGTGTTTGTCCAGCAAAAGGAAACATCAGCAAGATGAAAAAGGAACCAACCATATGGGAAAATATATTTGCTGATGATACCTCAGACAAGAGATTGATCTCCAAAGTATATATAGAACTTAAATGACTCAACACCAAGAAGACAGACAACCCAATTAAAAAATGGGCAAAGGACCTAAACAAATACTCCTTCTAGGAGGATATACAGAGAGTCCGTAAGCATATGAAAGGATATCAACATCACCAGCCATCAGAGAGATGCAAATAAAAACCACAATGAGATATCACCTCACACCAGTCAGAATGGCCATCATCAACAAATCAGTAAAAACTTGTGCTGGCGAAGATGTGAAGAAAAGAGAACCGTAGTGCACTGCTGGTGGGAATGCAGACTGGTGCAGCCACTATGGAAAACAGTTTGGAATTTCCTCAAAAAACTAAAAATGGAACTGCCTTTTGAACCAGCAATTCCATTGCTAGGATTATATCTGAAAAATCCTGAAACCCCAATTCAAAAGAACTTATGCACCTCTATGTTCATAGCAGCGCTGTTTACAATGAATAAGTGCTGGAAACAGCCTAAGTGCCCGTCTGTAGATGAGTGGATCAAAAAACTGTGGTACATTTACACAATGGAGTACTATGTAGCAGAAAGAAAGAAGGAACTTCTACCATTTGCAACAACATGGATGGCACTAGAGAGAATTATGCTTAGCAAAAATAAGCCAGGCAATGAAAGAAAAATACTTTATGGTATCACCTATTACAGGAGACTAATGAACAACACAAACAAATGAGCAAAATTGAACCAGAGGGCATAAGCCTATGATCTCATTACCTGAGTGATTCTCTGTATGTTTAAGCCTCACTTAATCCTGTCTGCATTGCTGCCTCCTGAGGCTCAACGGTTTGACTGAACTAAGTGGATGGGTTGGTGAAGAATTGGGTGGTCTGTGGGCTTCACTTTAAAACTGCTTTCTCTTTTCTATCCTAATGGCTTGGACAGAAAGAACCCAGAGGTCTTAGAGGAAGGAAACCTAAAATATTTCCCTCAGCCCAAACTAAATATAATGGGCTAATGGGTTTTGGACAGATGTGACATGCCTGGCACACCTTCCTTCAAAGAAGCTCTTTTTTTTCCTAATGTGGGACATTGAAAATTAATACCTGCCTTTTGTCATATAGTGGTTATGGATTGAATAATGTTTTTTAACCCTGTTGCCAAATCTGTTGCCCCCAGAATACAACAAGGATGCCAGCCTGTTAAATCAAGCACTCTGTTGTCCGGGTACAACCAACTAACCTGGAGCTTACAAGATCCTTCACCAAGTTGGAAGACCACCTTCCCCTCCACACCTCCACCCTCATTAAGGATTTTTGGACTCAAGGGTAGGTAGGATGACGACCATGTCCAGCTCGAAGCAGCTAAAGGAGCCCATTGTCCTTTATAAGATTATAAAGGGTCTTAAGTCTGAGAGGGTAAAATATTATTTTTATTGTTATAAAAAATTAATTAATTATTTTGTTTTCTTTTAAATGGATAATATAGGAAAAAGTGAAACCAGAGAACTTGTATGCATGACCCATGGGCATGGATTTGAGGGGGGGGATTTGTGGGGAAGTAGGGTACTGGGCAGAGGGGAGCAAACGGGAAAAAATTGGAGCTATTGTGACAATATAATTAATAAAATATATTTAAAAAAAAAAGAGACACTCTCTACAGAGTAAAAAGTCAACCTACAGAATAAGAGCAAATAGTGACAAGTCATATATCTGATAAAGGCTTAATATCTAAAATATATAGAAAACTTATAAAACTCAGCATAAAAAAACAACGCTATTCAAAAATAAGCAAAGGACTTGAATATGCCCTGGCTGGTATGGCTCTGTTGGCTGGAGCATTGTCCCATATACCAAAAGGTTGGGGGTTTGATTGCTGGTCAGGGCACATACTAGGTTGCTGGTTTGATCCCTAGTCGGGGTGCGAATGGGAAGCAACCAATTGATGTTTCTCTCTCACATTAATCTCTCTCTTTCTCTCTCTCTCTCTCCAATTAATACACATTTAAAGACTTCAACAGGTATTTCTCCAAGAAGATATACAAATGGTCATTAAGTACAAGAAAAGATGCTCAACATCACTAATTATTATGGGAATGCAAATCAGACCATAATGAGATACCACTTCAAACCATTAGAATGGTTATTATAAAACAAACTAACACAGAGAATAGAACAAGTATTGACACAGATGTGGAGAAATCAGAACCCTGTTCCCTACTGGTGGGAATGTAAAATGATGTACTCACTGTGAAAAACAGTATGGGGGTTCCTAAAAAATTTAAAAATAGAATTAACATATGATCCAGCAATTTCACTTCTGAATGTATACCCAAACAAAAAATTGAAGCAGGGTCTCAGAAAGATGTTTGAACACCCATGTCATAGCGGCATTATTTACAACAGCTAAAATCTGGAAATATCCCAGGGTGCACCAACTGATGAATGGATAAGCAAATGGTGGCTTATACATACAATGGAATATTATTCAGCCTTAAAAGGAAGAAAATTGTGATTTATGTTACGACATGTATGAAACTTGAGGATGTCATATGAAGTGAAATAAGCCAGTCACAAAAGACAAATACTGTGTGATTCTACTTATGTGAGGTACTTAAGAGTCAAACTCATAGACAGAAAGAAAGTGTAATAATGGTTGCCAGAAGCTGGGGAAAGGGGAAAATGGGGAGTTATAGCTTAATAGGTACGGAGTTTCAGTTTTTCAAGATGAAGAGTTATGGGCACAGATGGTGCTGATGGCTGCACGACAATGTGAATGCATTTAACACCACTGACCTGTACACTTAAAAATAATTAAGACAGTAACATTTATGTTATGTATATTTTACCACATTAGAAAAAGAAGAAAAGAAAAAGGCTTAGTCTCCCAGGGAGCTCACTGATTTCCTGGATGTTAGCCTGGTTGAAATCTCTTGGTCTCTCTCTTACTCATGAATTCTTTCTCCTTGATGTGGGGAAAGAAGTTAACAATCCCCAATATAATGAACAGTGAAGCTAAAATGTTGAAAAATTGGCAGGAAGAACCTGTTTCTACCTCATCCAGCTTTGCTTGCACAATTCCCTTTCTCTCTCAGCTCTTCTCTCTATGGAGAATGACTTCAGAATTGTCCAGATGGTTTTACAAATACAATGGTGACTTCTTAACAAGCCCCATGGAAAGACCATGGTGTTCTGCTCTAACCTTCAAGAAGAGCCAGTACTGTCATCCCTGGAAGAATGAGGAATTTTCACAAATTTTCATCCCATTTTTGCAATTTTTGCAATGCAGACATGAATTCTTGGTAGCTATGGCTGGTTGAAAATTTTTGGAGCAGAAAAGCAGTTTCTCAAAACCAACTGTCACGTAACTTTAAGTAGAAAGTACTGCTGCAAACAAGGTTTTAAATGAGAGCAGCTGGCTTAAAGGTTGACATCGAATTCTTGGCTGATGACTTTATTTTTATTTTAATGGCAATGAAAATAAACCTTTTTGTTGGGCCCTCCCTAGTGGCTGAGATGGCAGCTACAGCAGTGGAGCCAAGGCCTCAGGCTCTGGAAAACCCTGGGAAGAGGCTGAAGGCCCCCTGCCCTGCCTGGAATGAGTGCCAACTGTGCAGTCATAGCTTCCCCACTTGGGCCATCCCGCTTCTGAGTCAGAGCGATGCCCAGGCAGAGGAGCTTAATGAGAATGAGGAGCCAGTGGTAGTGACTGACACAAATTTTGTGTATCCTGCCCTGAAACGGGACCTTGAATACCTGCAAGGGAATATTAGAACAGAGACTTCTCTGTGTGTAGTGCCAGTACCCACAAGTCCTTTTTATTACGATGAGAAAGAAGATGGCTAATTTCCAGACCTTAAAGCAAGGTCTAACAAGGAGGAAATGAAATGCCATGAGTTTGTTGAGAAACTGCAGGATACACAGCAGTGAAGGTGGGGGGACAAGAGGTTGAATCTGCAGCAAACACTCAATGACACTGTGGGCAGGAAGGCTGTCATGGACTTCTTGGGTTTTAACTGCAACTGAATTAAGAAGCAACAGGAAAAGTGTGGCTGGGGGCAGTTGACCTTCAATCTGCTGCTCATCGGCTTGGAAGAAAACATGATGCCTGCTCACTATGATGAGCAAGAGAACTTCTTTGCTCACACAAAGGGCTATAAGTGATGCATTTTATTGCCTCTGGATCAGTATGAGCACCTCCACCCACATCCTACTCATTATCTGTGTGACAGACAAAGCCAGGTAGACTTTGACAATCCTGACTATGAGAGGTTCCCCAAATTCCAAAATGTGGCTGGTTACAAAACAGTGGCAGGTCCTGGTGATGTTCTTTACATCCCAATGCACTTGTGGCATCATATAGAGTCATTACTAAATGGGGGATTACCATCACTGTGAACTTCCGGTTAAGGGGGCCCCTAACCTCTAAGAGAATTGAATATCCTCTCAAAGCCTATTAGAAAATGGCCATAATGAGAAGCATTGAGAAGATGTTTGGAGAGGCCTTGAGGAACCCACAAGAGGTAGGGCACTTGTTGAACACAATGATCAAGGGCCAGTACAACTAGCCAGCCAGAAGTTGAGGCCTCCTGCCAGGTGACTGCTAGCCCATCCACACCACCACGTTCATGAGGACAGCAGACTCCAAGCACTCGTATTGCAGGCAGCACATAATGGACTGGACTCTTGTCATGACCCTGGAGGTAAGTGTTTGGGGCAAGGAAGGATGGTTGAGACTCCACTCCCATTTGGAGGAATGTCATACCCTTGCCTCTGTGCCTCAGCACTTTCCTTCCCTACCCCTCTAAAGTCCGGCATTTAGTATGTGGAGTTCCAGTTTGTGGTTTTCATCATGTCTGTGTGTGTCAGTCTGGCAACCTCAGGATGTATGTATGCATGTGTGTGAATGCACACGCATTATGTATCTTTCCTTAAGCCCTTCTTTCAGGTCAGGATCCCACTTCTGGGTCTCAGTCTTATCTCCTGCAACCTCTATGCCTCAGCCTGAGAGAGGATGCCTTGGATGCCTCATACATCTGGGCTGCAGGGTCAAAGCTATCCTGACTGTTAGGTCACTCGTCTTCCTTCAAGTTTCACAGTCAGGCTCTAGGCTGGGTAGGAGTGGCTGTTGGGACTCTAATGGGGAGAGTGAGAAGAAGGCTTACTTTGAGAGCCTAGAGAGATTCGTATGAGAAAGTAAATAGGTTCCAACTTGGACCTTCATGCTCAAGCCATACATAGAAAGGAGCTTTGCGACACAAGAGCCAAGGATTGTGCATAAGTTTCAAATTGCAGACATATATACAGCCTCTCTCTTTCAGCACCAGCTCTTTCTCCCTGTGTTGTGTAACAATGTAGTCCTAGTAGTGGCTTCTCTAGGTTCTAGGGGTGCTCACCTCTGTGTAGGGTGTGTGTGTATGTGTGCAGGCTTGCATGCATGAATTTTCACATTGGCCTGCCTCTCTGCTTACCAAGTTTCTCTACTGCTTAACCTTGTCCAATGGGGCATACAGTGGAAACCCCAGGGCAGTACTACCTGACCTAACCTAAAGATTTTAAACTCAGTTTTAGCTATTGGGTGTTGGCAAGGTTTCACTGAAACCTGCATGAGGCTGACTGGCTAGTCTCTTGTGCCCAGGCTATGTCCTCTATGCCTACGGACATTCCTGGCTAAGTAGACAAAATGGGGTTCAGTTTAGGCAGCTAACTTACCACCTGTCATCCACCTTATGCCAAGGAGAAAAATGTAGCCTTTTCTCTTAAAGTCAGCACCTCTGCCAGACCCTACTGTAATCAGAGGTGGATCATAAGGTTGGTTGAGGCCCCGGACATGAGGAAAATATTGGGCCCCTTAAAAAAAAGAGAGAGACAGGGAAAATAAAAATACATGTTAACCATATTTTATGCAGCATAGTAATAAAACCAAAGTTGCTGTCATTAGAAAAAAGTGTAAAGTTGGGGTTTGCGGGGCCCTTCAGAAGTCAGGGCCCAGCGTGCATGCCCAGTGTGCCTGCCATTAAATCTGCCTCTGATAATTTTCCACACAAACACCCTCAAAAAAGTCAGGGCAACTGGTGGATCACAGAAGTATAATTTCCTTTCTTGTTCATAGCTACTCATGGGAACCCCTCTCAGGGCTGTACCTTAACAACTGGGCAGCTGTGCATTGCACAACTCAAAGAGCCATCATTCACATCTATTCAGTAGAAGTGGGGCCCCTGGAATTGGGCAATATGGTGGCCTTGTGACCTGTCACCTCCACTTTCATCACTATGCCCCTTTTCTCTGGAAGAAAAGATGAATTGGAATCTCTGGGCTTATATATTTCTTTTTCTTTCTTTCTTTCTTTGCCAAAGGTTTACTTCCAGTGTCTGAGCTGTGGCTCTTACCCCTAAAGCTCGGTTTACAGTTACCTTGCCCTGATGGACTGAGAAGGTGTATGTATGTGTACCTGTGTGTGTATTTTAGGAAGGGATATTTATTTTTAGTCCTCTGTTCTGGGGTTCTCTGGCAATGTGTGTGCACAAACATGGTACATTCTCAAGTGTAGTTTTTTCAAATATAGTCATTGCTGAAAAAAAAAACCCTTTAGAAGGAAATGCCACCCTTTTTTTCTCCCAAAGATCTCAGAAAAAGCTTCAAGGAAAAATCTTATATATATAGTATAGGGGAATGAGAATAGAAAAGATAATATATCTACAAGTAAAAAAAAAAAATTATTCTTGTGTGTCCACTGGTTTCAAGTTCTAAGCACAGGGAGGCTAGTTACATTGCTGTATCATTTATCTTAGCTGTGTCAGACATGTACATCTTATCTCTGAACCTAGACTGTGAACCCCTTGAGCAGCATCAGACTTCACATCTCTCTAGTCTCCTCTACCCAGCTCCCATAAGGATGTGCCCACAGGAGAGGCTTGAAGAGAGTTTCTGATGGAATGAGTCATTAGAGCTTTTCCATGGCTGATAAGTTATCACATGCCTAAAGCAGGAGATTGCAATCTGAGACTCATGGCTCTCTAAGAGTTTGCTAATTGGACTTCAGGAGATGTAAGAATTCTCCAGTTTTATACAAAAATGCCCAATGCCTTGTGTTTCCCCTGTCAGGTTCCATGGATATGAGGCAGTGGGTTCCTGGCTGATGGCAAGTGAGTGTCTTCAGACTGCCACTTGGGAAGAACGAATGACTTTGTAATCTGTAGGCAGGGAGAGAAGAGATAAGGAGCCCACCGGACTGCGGTTCAAGTACATTTTCCAATCCAGCAATGAGAGTGATAGATAAATGAATCCTCCATGTGTCTCTAATGTGTATTTTTCAGAAGGTTCAGGTCTTGGAAAAGGACATGACTACCAGCAAGCACCTAGCTCTGGGCCTGGACAATAGCAAGAGCTCATCACTATTTTTGAAATGGGACTAGGGCAGAAAACTTGGGAAAGTTGGAGTAGGAGGGTGGAGAAATTTTTGCAATAGAACATACAAATAATGAATAGTAAGACAGACCCAGGTCAGGGGTATAGGGGATTTGGGCAATGTGAGGGAGGACCCTGGAAGCTGGGAGCCATCAAAATGGGGCTGGTGATGGGGTGACATAAAGATTTGTGAGCCACACAGATGAGTGACACATCAGGAGATTATGTCTGATATGGGCTGGGGGAGCAGGCTTGCTAGCTGGGTGGAAGGAGCCCATGGGTGGTGGTATTGAAGACAAAGAGGAAAATCAGTGTTGTGTACCAACAAAGCCCAAGAGCCTCAGCGGGGGAGAGTTTTTCAGGGGGGCAATGGGTGAGAATAGGGCTCCTGGAGGTGGCGAGCTGGCCCATGAGAAGGGTTTTGATAGTGCCCATGGATGTGAATGAGCAAGTGGAACTCTTAAACTCCCTCCCACCTTGGGAATCTTCATCCTTCAAGTTAAACCTGAAACCAAGCAGTTCGGAACTGAAGATCTTTTAGACAACTGGCTAGGAGTCCAAGCCTGCTGTGACCTGTGCACAGTGGCTATGGAACCTGCCCCTTGCTTGCCTACCTTCACTATCTTCTGCTCTGTCAGGATGGCTGGTGTATTCATCTTGCTGTATATGTGGCCTGAGATGACATTACAAATGATAATCTCCCCATTATAGCTGGAGGCTGCAAGAAGAAAAGCTGGGCATTGAGCCATAGAGAGGATGTCCTCCTTATGCCCGTGGTTCTGAGAAAGAAGAGACAGAGAAGAACAGAGTAAGAAATCAAATCCCCAAACATCCACAGCAAACTTCCCTTCATGTCACCGCTATGACAGAGGCAGAGGGGTCTCTCCTGTGATCGCTCACACCAAAGACTCACCTGGAACCTGTGGCCCAGAGGACCAGAGGCATCTCTCCCTGTAGTGGTCCATGTGCAGGTCACCCAGAGAGGTGCTGTGTCTCCTTGGGCCAGTTTCATCATTCTCCCTAGGGAAGTGCTGCTCCTTGTGGCTTCCTTACCACTCATACTGTGGGCAAACAGATTATTTACAAGGATCCCTCTTTGGGGCTAAAATGCTGATGGAAATGGGACAACAGAACCCAAGTGCTGGCCAAAGTGGTTTGGTTTCCCAGCAGCCCAGATCTAAACTCCAGAGAGTGGTGTCCCCTGATTCCCTTCCTAAGCTGCCCATCTGTCCCACTGTGGCTTACATGTGGCATTAGGAACAGAAGCATCTACTGTTCTGCAAAGGAAGACTTTCAGATAAGAATACTTAAGAAAGATTAGAAACTAAATTTTTTTTCCTTTTTTGAGACTGGTGTTGTAGAGTTCAAAGTGTCCCTGGCCATTGTTCTTTCAATGTTCTCACTGGGTTCAGGTTCTATGTGAAGAGAATTGGCTTCTCTTGCACTGGAACTGTGTCTTTTCTCCCTTGCCTTCATATGTTCCCCATGGAGCATCCTTGAAAATCTAGGGTGTCCTGCTTCAAAGCAACTGTGAAGGTGGCATTGGACAGTTGTCGGAAAAGGGCTCTCTCCTTCCCACAACCTCTGTTCCAATCCTACCTCCCTCACTGCCTGTGGGCACTGATGTCCACATTCCTCCTCCTGTGGCCCCCACTGCCTGCTCAATGAGGTGCACACTCCTTAGCATGACTTTCAAGCTCTAATTTAACTTTCTGTCCTAATTTCCTCTTGTACCTGATGCTCTATCCGCTCAAACTTTCATAGACCCTCCAACCAACTTGCTTCTCCTGCTTCTAGACATGGCTCATGCTCTTCTCCTCATCCAAATGCCTTTGCCTGCATTGGCCTTCTGGAAAAATCCTAGTTATATTAATATCCTTTGACATGTTACAGAAAAGTTAGTAGTTCCCACTGCTGTGCTTGTCTGCAGTTTATACATTATTATGTCATCTCTCATGTTTGTGGTTATTATTTCCTTAGTTTATCATCTCACAGTCTGTGAGAATCTGGGCCAGAAACCACATTTTATTTCTGTTTGTATCTCATGTACTCATCCACTAAGCATGGCACTATGAAAGTGTTTGATAAATATGTGTTGAACAAATTGATAACTGAATGAATAAATATTTGGATCAATGAACACTTCACTTACCTTGCATGACTTCCACCCTTGTAATGGCTATGCTTCCCTGGGGTATTTTCTGCATTTCACTCAACATTTACTGATCTGCAAATGCCATGAAGGCAGAGACCTTTTTGTTCATCACTGCATCTTCAGGGAATAACAGACACTTGGCCCACAGTAGGCTTTGGACAAATGCTCGTTGAATGAACATATTTATTGGGCAGCGAGTATAACCCAGGCAAAGGGCTGTGTTTTGTGAATACCATGGGGTTTGTATTCTAGGGACTTGCCTTTTGGAATATTTACAGAGAACATTAGGTAAGGTGGGACAGAGGCAGATGGCACAGTGACCTTTCTTAACACTTGTCTCATTGTCTTGGGATCCAGATAATTTTGAGGCAGGTCATTCAATCTTGGGAAGCTGTAGAAAGTTGGGGCCATTTTGAGTGCTCGTGAGAATCACAAAAAGTCCCCTGATTGTGGGGCAGCAGGAATATCATCGCTTAGGCTCCCTGGCCACCAAAAGATGGCCTAGTGAATGGGTACAGGGTTGTATGATAGGCAGAAGCAGAAAGTTGATGTCTCTTGGAGGAAAGTCACACTCACCACATCCTGGGTTTCCCACCCTACATTATAGGACTCCTGGCAGGATTCATGGACAGCTGCATGGATTTGCTCCTGTGACCTCACACCCCAACCCAAACCTGGGCATCACCCTCCCTGGAGTGAAAGTGGCTGCCTATAGCTCAGTGCTGCTGGCTCTACCTGGGTACCAGTCATGAATCTGCCACAACAGAGGTTTTTGAAATGCTTGTAGCCACCTCAGGCAGGACAAAGAGAGTCAGGGTATGTCTCTGAGTAAGGAGACCCTTGTCATATGACACTGTTTGGGTTGAGAACCAGACCATGGACAGAGCTCACTAGGTCATCCTGCCAGTGTGGCTGCGGCTTCCAGAAGTGATGAAAATCACATGGTGCATCCTGTTCCAAAGCCAAACAGGAGGTGGGTAAGCAGTGAAATGAACGGCCAGCACACTTGAAACTTCATAGAGAAGGCATTGGCATGTTGTAGGACTTGCCCTTCACCTCACCAGTGATGCAGATTTTCAAAATGTCAAAGCAAATTCCTCTGGTGCCAGTGGGAATAAAAAGCAATCCATTCCTCACGCCTGGGTGATTGCATTGCAGCAAATCATATGTCAACTGACAAGCTCTCCATGGACTGTCCAACAGCTTTACTCTCATAATAAGACTCATAGCTGTTGCATATGCAAAACAAAAGCCATCAGTTCCAGAACCTGTGATACCAAAAGATGGATTCAACACCAAGACATCTCAGGTAGTCATTTCTAATCATCTAGGATGCAAGACTCAGGCTGTACATCAAATAAATAAAGAACTTTCGATGCTTAAAGACTTTTGGAAATTCATGACAAGTCTGCAGAGGAAGCAGGGGACATAAAATGACGCCGGTAGATTTAAACTTGGCTGTAGTCAGCATTTTCAACTTCCTTTGTCTTTTCATCCCTTCCCCCAACTCTAAGCCATTTAAAAAAGGATTTTCTTTACGTAGAGTTGTTGATGGATGTCATTTTATCTTCTCTTTCCATTTCAAGAGGGACTAGGGCATAGAGACAAGGCAAGGGGAAGAAGGAAGAAACTAAACAGCTGAACAATGACAAACTGGGCACCCTTCAGTAGGGGGAGGGTATGTGAAATAGGGCGGGAACCCCTGCATTCCAGGAGGAGGGAAAATGGTCAGCCTGTGCAAAGGGGAAGAAAACCAGGCAAGGTCTGGTGAGCTACAGGTGTCAAAGCACAGTCTGCTTTGAATTCCTAGAGAATGTCCTCTCTGCCCAGTAGCTTTTTTAGCTAACACTTTGTAATATTATGATTTTATAATAAGAAATATATATTTGGTCTTTGTCCCCACTTCTGGCTCCTAAAACCCTTGGAATATCCTAAGTGAAGAGAGCATGGAGGTGCCGCACCTCTCCCTTCCCACATAGCTCACCCTATGCATCCCTTTCATCTGACTGTTCCTGAATTATATCCTTTTAATAAACTGGTGATCTAGGAGATAAAGTGTTTCTCTGAGTTTTGTGAGCTGCTCCAGCAAATTAATTGAACCCAAAGAGGGCTCATGGGAACCGTAGGGGGGGCATTTTGTGGGCCTGAACCCTTAAATTGTGGGATCTGATGTTCTCTCAGGGTAGATAGTGTCAGAATTGAGTTGAATTGTAGGATACCCAGCTGGTGTCGGAAAACTGCTCATTAGTGTGGGGATCGCCCATCCCAAAATTGGGTGCAGAGTCATGAGACTTCTTCCCATAGAAGAGAAATAGAAGGAATAAACTGGAACAAACAAGGTAAAGAGGTTTTTTTAAAGGAAGAAAGAAGAAAAGATAGTATGACAAAATAAAGTGAGGGAGAACACTTCGTTTGTACCATAGCTTGACTTGTACCAGATAGCAGAGGCATAAAGAATTTCTCCAAAATAAGTTTTTTAAAGGGAAAAGAATCACATGCATGGGAGAGAGAGAAAGAGAGAGAGTGAAGAGGAGGGGAAGAATATAAATCTGAAACAGGGTTTTGAAATATCATAATTTTGTATATTTCACTTATAAAATACATATTTATTCTTTTGTCCCACCAACAGCTATGACATACCTAGAACAATAACAAAGAGTTACATTTTCATACTTGAGCTTACTATCTGTTTAACTTCTGCATGGGATCAATACTTTGGCCTAATGTTGCCATGTCCAAGTGATCACATAAGAGAGCAAGAAAACAATCTCTTCTGTTTGTGAAGAACAAGATAAAATGTGATTTGATAAATTAGGGTTAGTGTTTTAACTGGTCCTTAAAGGATCAGGAAACAAGCACAGGACACCCTGAGACCCCCAATGTCCTCAGGTGCCATCCCATGAGCAGCTGACTTCCCGAGGGTCACTTCTAAGGACATGCTTGAACCATGGAGGCAAGAACATACAAACAAGCTGATCAAGGATTGTTTTTATCCTTTAAATGTTTGGGAGGAAACTTGCTGTATTTTTTTTCTTTGACTTATGGTTGCTGTATTTAATTACTATAGCCTGTGATTTATACATTCCTAAAGCATTTGGGGGACAGACAAAGTGCTCCCTATTTCTAAACAGTCATCAAAATGTGAAGATGATGGCTTCCAATACTCAGAAAGAAGCTTGCTGCCTAAATCACCATCTGGGAGCAACCGGCATCCTTGGAAGTTCCTTGACACATTTTCTTCTGTCTTCAAGTCCTTCTCCAGGACTAACTTTGTATCAAAAATTATGCCCCACTAAATTCCCTTCTTATATTTAAGCTGAATATAACTCACTTATTTTGGTTCATCTCCAAGTAAGTAGAATCATGGACTACACTTGGCTTTTCATGTAGAAAGACAACATTATCAACATTATATTAAATATGTTTCTCAATTAGTCTCAAATCAGCTTATGCATGTTGGCTTAATCCAACTGATGATTAGGAAAAATTTAGGACTTACTTCCCAGTTTTCAGAACACAGGCCGGTACCTTTGAAGCCATCAAAGCCCTCTGCTTTCCTGCCACCCTCATTTCCCGAAAGGGTTGGTGCTGCCCTTGCCCATCTGCGGAAGAGTTCCCCTTCCGATGGGACTCCACACAGTGCCCAGCACTTGCTGAGTGAGCAAATTAACACATGAATGCATTCAGTTCAAAGGCAGATCTGACAACCACACACTCATTCCTTTAAGTAAATTTTGTTCTTGTTTTTACTTTCACTTCACTTATACTCTGATAGTGGAAGAATGTTTGCCTCTTATCTTCCTCATAGAAAGTTTTACCAGCCAGAATTGTGCACATTTTGTCAAGAACAGACATAAGTGAGTGAACAGAAGAATAAGTAGAATAAATAGCCTTGAAAAAATTACAATAACACACAAAAGAGATTAGCTTTTAGTTTGTTCACCTAGATTTTGACTTATGTGATCTTAAAAGGCTTAGAAAAGTGAAGCTCTTTCGAGAAATCAGGTAGAAACCAGGAAGTGAAGGAAAAAAATGCTAGAGGCATAGCCAGGAACACATTCATTTATGCCAAATACTTTCCCCCTAAGTAGAAGTTCAGTGTCATTGGTAATGAAATGCCAAAGAAAAAGCATTGTTTATATGCACCCTAGATTCTGCCTCTTTTTGTTTCTCCTTTGTGACAAATGCTTAACTGTGCTTTACTACTTTATGGGTACCCTTTGTAGGAAGTGACTTTCCAGGTCTCAGGGCGTGCAGACAATACCCATTGTTGTAGCCCCATATTTTCAGACAGCCATCTCTGCCTTCAGTCACCAACCTAGGAAATAAGGTCTCCCATCAGATGGCAGGTCAGGGATCACCTGCCCAATGATTGAAGATACTGTAATAGCATGTACCTTCTCTTCCTGGAGTCAAAGCTCAGGCAAGTGATTCGAGTAGTGCCATGAGCCCCAATAAATTCAGACAGCAGTCTTTCTGTTTCAAAATCTCATACTTTCACCACCTGTATCAGGAAAATGGGAAAAAAATGTGACTTGGGGGTACTGGCTATTAAATCAAAGAGAACTTGCATTTAGAAGTTTAGTGTCATAGACATGAAAGCTAAAAGTTTAAAAGTATTTGTACTTTCAATACAAGTTGACTTACCTGAGTGGATTATTTGGTAAGGGCCACCATAACAAAATATGGTGTTGGAGGTGGAGCTTAAATTAATTTTCTCACATTTCTGGAGGATGGTAGTGGTAGAGTTTGTTTTCTTCCGAGGTGTCTCTCCTCATTGTGTCCTCACTGAATTTTCTCTATGTTTTTCCTCTGTGTATGTGCACACCTTGTGTCTCTTTGTGTGTCCAAATGTCCTTTTCTCATAAGGACACCAGTCATATGAGATCATGGGGCCTACCCTAACAGTCTTATTTTACCTTAATCACCTCTTTAAAGGCCCTGTCTCCTAACACAGTCACATTCTGAGTTACTGGGTGTTAGGACTTAAATATATAAATTTTAGGTCAACACAATTCAGCCTATTTAACACTCAAAAGACTTATAAATCTTTGGATAAAAATCTGCTGACCACCTAGGCTAGGATAAAAATAGGTGTGGATTAAATTTTGAGCAGCAATATTTATTTACCATTATGCAAAGCTAATTGAGAAAGATGATTTGTTTGTTTGGAGGATATATTGTCTAAACCCCCAACCTTAAGATCTTCTTTAGTTCAACTAGATCCAGTCTTATAGTTACTTTCTTTTAGTCTTGTCCCTTGAATCATCTTTGAATGAGAATCATTTTTAAAGTGTGACTGGTTCAGCTACCCCAGGAAGGGTGTTCTCTGGGGGTAGCCTGTGTCTCAAAGACAGTGACAATAGGAAGGAGAAACACATCAGGACAGCAGCCTTTTTTAGGTTACCCGATGTTTCCTCTAACCTGCCACTTTGCTAAAAAGGCTGCTCCACTGACATTGGAGGAACTTCTGGGTCTCCAACCCACAAAGCAGAAGGCATTCTTTCACTGCTGTTGATTTCAAGTGGTTGGGCTCATATTTTCAGCAATGCATGCTTTGCTTCCTTTCCTCTGTCCTAGGGGTGTCTGCAGCTCAGGTGCCTTCACCTGCTCTCCTTAATATGGCAATAGACAGTTTGCATTACTAGGTTTTACTTTAGTGGTCTCAGTTGTTTGCAAATATCTCAGTTTCACACCCTGCAGTGATTTGTAATACAGTTGAGGTGCAGAATTGAATTTAGTACCTGTTAGCATGAAAGAATGAGCAGAGCCCAGGGTCCATCCAAGGAAGGCATCCTTCCTCTGGACCTGCATTCCCATTTGATGATTAAACAAAAATATTCCTTCAAGAATTCCCCCTCCTACTGCTAGTAATGAAAGTGAAAAGACTGGAGTGAGCAATGAAATATTGCTAGAAGTGATGTCAGAGTTCCATTTATAGAATCAAGAAAAGTCTGAAGGTGCTATTTACACTGGTCAAGGACACGTCACTTGCATTCTGCAGAGGGAGTTTCATGCCATCACAGGGCTCCTTTAAGAACCTCACTGCCACAGCGTACAGGTAGTGTGTTGTGGAATTGTGTACCTAAAACCTGTATAACTTCATTAACCATTGTCACCCCAATAGATTGAATTAAAAAAAAACCTCACTGCCCCAAGTTGTTCATCCTTTAAAGATCCCATCCAATTAAACCTATTAAAATGTAATCATGTCCCAAATTAAATATAATTTTGCTAGCAAATTTTAAATAATTCAAAGAATATTTATAATTTTAAGCTCTACTGACAAAAATTATTTGTTATTCTTATAAACTTATATAATATAAAAGTATATGAACGGGTGGCAGTTGATATATAATGTTGTGAACATTTACTTGAACATTTGTTAATTCTCACTGTGCAGTTTTCAAGCACTTTCAGTGGCATTGGAAGTTGGTGGTCCCCAGGCTTCGCTTACACATCCCATGGATAACACATGGGATAGTGGTAATTTATAATTTCAGGCTTCCTGAAGAGCTTGGGCTATGTCTTTTTTCCTCTACAAATATTAAGTTTGCCATGTGGTTCAGATGCTATGGATTGTGACAGTGGGCATAATGTTACAATGATTTCATACAGCAACAGGTCTGCAGGCTGAGCAAATACTCAAATCAATAATTTAATTCAGTAAGTATCAGAAGATAATGCATATCAAAAGTACTGTTCTTGAGAGAGGAGGCTGCGTTACCATAGGGCTGGAAGTGCAAATGCTAAGGGAGCCATTCATCCTGCCTGGATGTGGGAGAGGAGTTAGAAACTGTTCTCAGATGAGCTGATTTCTGGTTGAGCATTGACGAGTAAGAAGGGTTTTGACAGATCAGAAAGGGAAGAAGGAGGAAACAGGTGCTTGGATCCTTGCCCTACAGTGCTTGCTGGGTTGTTAGAGTTGAAGCTTGTGCACATGAAACAGAGTGGGGCCATGAGAACACAGCCCAGCCTCACATGCCAAGCACTGACTGTGGTCCTCAGAGAGAGGCAGATGCTGGTGCAAGACAGGACGGGAAGACAAGTTTCATGGCAGAGGTGCCACCTTGGAGGACAGCTAAGGTGAGTGTAGGAAAAGAGGAAACGGTGGATCGTTTCAGGGTAGGGATGGCAAAAGGATGGACAGAGCCCAGGGCATGAATGTGCAGGAAGCTGAGAAGGTGGGAAGATGGGCTTGCTTGGATTTGGGGTGATTCTGGTAATCTGAAAGGTAAATGCTTCTCTACAAGGATGAGTCCAAACTATGCAGAAATCCACCTTCTTTGACATGAATTGAGACTGAGTGATCAGAAAAAATATTTGACCCACACAACATGTAATCTATTTCTTTGAGTACTTAATAACACCATAGTTTTTGCTAATCTCTGGAGTGGAAACTAGGCAAGAACACACGTGAGGAGCACCAAGTAACTCTGGGAGTGAATCTGAGTGAGTGTGAACATGAGAGGAGGTGCCCGGCTGTGATGCTCCCGGGGCTGTAAATCATAAAGACAGTTTGCCAGGCTCTGACAGGAAAACAGAAAGATGGCCCAGCCACTTTCTTGTAATGCTGGAGCCTAGGTCAGTGATTCAGAGAGTGAATGAACTCATATTAGGAGATTTCAGAACATTTAAATGTTATGAACACACTTGTGGGATGCTGCCACCCCCGCCCCCGCTCCATTTGCTCAGGACAGTGGAACGTGAATCACAGGATGTGCATGTTTCTCTGCTCTCTTTCTTGTTCAAAGAGCATCAATTATGTCTCCTCCTGTGGCCAGACACTGTGCTCATTCAGGATGGAGCCAGCATGGTCCTCATGAGCCCCTGTGGAAAGGGAAGGGGATGTGGAATGCTCTGTATCCCAAACTCAGATTAGAGTTACAGTAGATTAGGTTTGTATTGATCATCTACACCACACAAAGGAATCACAATGAGACACCATCCCATAGTACTAGACAGGCCTTCCAAATGGTCACACTACAAGCTACAGGACAAACTACAAATTCTTTCTTCCACCTTCACAGAAGTGTGTCCAAACATCACTTGGTGATTTGTAGAGTAAAACTGAACCTTCATTCTTTACTTGCAGAGACAGAATGTTCCCCAAACAGTCTACTCAGCAGCAAGGTGAGGACAGCAGGGCTGAGCCACACTCCCAAATACATCACCGCTAAAGATAACAATTTTGTACTCACAGATGCCTCTGAGAAGCTGATCACATGCCTGAAAGCTGGGTTGTAGTGGCTGCACACCACAGGCTGTGTGGGACAATTCTAGGCTAGGCTCAGGGAGAGAACTTACTCATGAAAAACAGAGAGGAAGGATAGAAACCTGAACTGAGTGTGTGACATGGACACCCAGAGGGGCATCTAATGCGTTATTACAGAATGGTTAAGAGGGTAGGCTTTGAGTTCAAATGATGGAATAATAATATCTACTTCAAAGGGTTGTTTTGAGGGTTAGATGAGGAATATATATAATGTCTTTGGCACAGAACCTCCCATGCAATGAGCAATAACCAATAACCTTGAAAACCGAGGCCACACATGTCTTTAGGGCGGGAAGAGGGTGATTTTTGGAGATTATAGAGTGGACCTTCTTCCAAATTAATTTACATATTCTTTAAACAAATGCAAATGTGTTATCCCATTCTGAATCCTCAAGCCTGAAAAAATGGTGCTTCTTAATCACAGCAGGGACAAGACAAGGTCATATCCTGGGGAGGGCGGCTGCAGCATGCCCCCCTGTAGCACCCTAATGTGAAGGGTTCCCCTTGCATGTGGGCCTTGCCCTAGGCCACCTCGAGAGGCCAGCACACAGAATAATAGCCTTCGATGTTAAGCACTCCAGCTCCTTCATACTGATGTCCTCATCTATAAAATGGATGTGTTGTAGAAATTTTTTGAGTAAATGAGAAAAAGGATGCAAAATATTTGGAGGAGCCTGGCTTTAGTGGACACTTAAGAAGCAAATGTGGGCTCCTAGCTGCTGTGCCTCTCTCTCTCTCTCTCTCTCTCTCTCTGTCTCTCCACTGTTCCTCTGACGCTGGGCTCCAGGGCTGGTGGCTAATAGAGATTCAGGGGTAACAAAACCTCAGACTTAGTGTTCAAGCAGTTTTTGGTGTGGGCAGGATCCTGGTGCAGCCACTCAGGAAAATAGTATGCAGGATCCTCAAAATATTAAGAATAGAGCTATCATATGACCCAACAGTTCCACTTCTAAGTATCCATCCCCAAAATTTGAAAACACTCATTTGTAAAGATATATTACAGCTTTATTCATAATAGCCAAGATATGGGAGCAGCTTAAGTGTCTTGGATGGAAGATTAGATAAAGAAAATGTGGTACATATATACAATGAAATATTATTCAGCTGTAAAAATATAATACATTTTGCCATTTGCAACAACATGGATGGATCTTGAGAGGATTATACTAAGTGAAATAAGTCAGACAGAAAAGGACAAGAACTGTATTATTTCACTCAAATGTGGTTATAAAACAGAAAGCAACAAATGAACAAACAAAACACACAAACAAACAAGCTCATAAATACAGACAACAGAATTGTGGTTACCAGAGGGTAGAGGGGGGTCAAATCCATGGTAACAGAAGTAGACTAGACTTTGTGTGCTGAACGCACAATGTAATACAGGATTGGGCAAAAGTAGGTTTACAGTTATTATGAGAAACAGTTTATTCTTTTATTATTTTTTAAAATAACTTTTAATTTTTAAATTACAGTTGACATATAATATTATATTACTTTCAAGTGTACATCCCAGTGATTAGACATTATATAACTTGCTAAGTGATCATTCTGATAAATCTCATACCCATGTACATCCCTTAACTATTTGGTAACTATCAATTTGTCCTTTCCTTCATCTTTTTCACCCAGTACCCCCAAACCCCTTCCATCTGTCATCTATCAAAATGCCCTCTGTATCTCTGAGTCTGTTTCTGTTCTGCTTGTTCATCTATTTTGTTTTTAAGATTCAATTGTTGATAGATATGTATTTATTGACATTTTATTGTTCATATTTTTGGTCTTTTTTCCCTTAAAGAAGACCATTGAACATTTCATATAATACTGACATAGGTCCTAGAGTCTAAGTAATAGCTTTGTTGGGCAGAGTAATCTTGGTTGTAGGTCCTTTCATTTCATCATTTTGAATATCTCTTGCCAATGCCTTCTGGACTGCAAAGTTTATGTTGATAAATCAGCTGACAGTCTTATGGGAGCTTTCTTATAGCTAACTAACTACTTTTAAGATTCTCTCTTTGTCTTTAGCCTTTTTCATTTTAATTATGATGTGTCTTGGTGTGGGCCTCTTTGGGTTATCTTGTTTGGGACTCTGTGTTTCCTGGACTTGTATGTTTATTTCCTTCACCATGTTAGGGAAGTTTTTTTGTCATTATTTTTTCAAATGGGTTTTCAATTTCTTGCTCTCTCTCTTGTCCTTCCAGCACCCTTGTGATGTAAATGTTGGTACACTTGATGTTGTCCCAGAGTCTCCTTTGTGCTGTTCTGATTTTTATTTTTTAGTTCCTTATGTGCCAAATTGCTGTTTCGATTCTTGGTTTCATCTACTCTACTGTTGATTCCCTGTAAATTATTCTTCATTTCAGTTAGTGTATCCTTCATTTCTGACTGTTTTTTAAAATAGTTTCCATGTACTTTTCTATGCTCTTGAAGTTCTAAGTTCATCTACTCTTCCCCTAAGTTCATTGAGCATCCTTATAACCAGTGTTTTGAACTTTGCATCTAGGAGATTGCTTGTCTTCATCTTGTTTAGTTCTTTTTCTGAAGTTTTATTTGGTTCCTTCATTTGGGACATGTTTTTTTTTTCTCCTCATTTTGGCAGCCTCCCTGTATTTGTTTCTATGTATTATGTAGAGCTACTACATCTCCCAGGTTTGGTAGAGTGGACTAATGGTAGGTGTCCTCTAGGCCCAGTGGCACAGCCTTCCTGATCACCAGAGCTTGGCATTCCAGGTTGTGTCTCCCCATCAACTTCGTGTGGGCTGTGTATATCCTCTTATTGTAGTTGAGCCTTGATTGTTGTTGGCATGTCAATGAGAGGGATTTACCCTAAGGGTGATTGGCTGTAAGGACTGGCTTCAACAACAGTGGTAGAGCTGCTGTGCAGAGGCCCACCCCACAGAGCAAGACCTACTTCAGCAGGGCTCTGGTATCCACTGAATCTGCCCCTTGAGTGTGTGTCACTTGTGGACATGGTTGGGTGGTGTTTCGATGAGGTCTGAAGCTGTCCACTAGGTGTGCTTGCTCTGGGGCCTCCCCAGAGGTGCAGATCAAGGTCAGCCATGCCTGGGTTCTGCCCAGGGCCACCTGGCATAAGCTACAAAGTGATCTGAAGATGCTGCTACTTGTGTTGGACTTGGAGGTGCCCAGGAGAGGCCATGCTGTGAACCATGGTTGGCTGCCACTAATGCTGGGCCTGGGGCCACTTAACAAGGGACATGGGCACACAGAGGCCAGGTGCTTTTGTTTGAGAGATTTTAGGAAATTCTAAAGCATGAGCCAAGACAGGCTATCTGTATGGAAAAGCAACTGAAAGCAGCTTGGGTGGGCCTTCAAGTTGATGGGGTGAGGTTTCAGGGAGTCAACAGGGTGGGGTGAACAGTGTGAACCAGGTTGATGGTGATTTAGATATAGTACCCTCCTGCTGCCTCTGTTGGGGAGGGCTCAGAAAAGGAACAATGACCTCTGTTAGCACTTCTGTCTAGGAGAAAGCTGCCCCTCCAGCTCTTGCCCTGGTGCCAGACACTTTTATTAATTATTTCACTATTTTTGCATGTGAACAACCTACTTTTGCCTTACCCTGTGTACATATGTAATATTATAAAGTTGTACACCTGAAATTCATATCATGTTATTAACCAATATTACACCAATAAATTTAATTTTTAAAAAATGAACAGGATTTGGCATAAGGATAATTAGAATTTTCCCATGGTGGTCCCTGGCTTCAGGACATGCAAGTGGAGTCTAGAAGCACGGTCTTACAGAGAAAGTTCCAGGCCTTGTAGCTAGATCCTACATACTTATCCTTCTCTCCCTTCCTAACACTGGGAGGAAGGAGCTGAGTTTCCCCACTACACAGATGAGGAAACCACCCGAAGTCTGAGAAGGGTTGGGAACTTGACCAAGACTGACTGAACAGGGACAGGCAGCCATCATCTGGCACCTAAGTGTTGATGCTAGAGACAGAGGCTCTTTTTGCCACAATGTGTAATTTTCAATCACATTGCTCCAAACAAAAGCCAACTAAGCAGACTGTTCTGCACAGAGATATCATGTAAAACAAACAGTCTGAGTGACTGAAGTCCTGTTTCATTCAGCTGGTGGCTTTTGGAGAGTTTCCAGGCCTGACTGCAACAATAAGTTGTAGGTTGTAGGTTGTTCTGTCTTGGTCTTCGGAGCCATGAGCCTTTCCCATGACCTCAGGGGACAAGTGAGAAAGGAACACACATAGGAGCTACACATCTGGAGGTCTCAGTATAGTTCTGATACTGTGAAATCTGATCACTTTTTCATAAGGTTAATTCTTGATGCATGATTCAATCAGTGAATACAATAAATGTATTGAGGATTCTTCTTATGCCTATGTTCACAAATTAAAAAAAACAAACACTTTTCAAGACAGTATGCCATACTTTTTGGTTCAGAGAATCCAGTCACCATTATTACATAGATACGATTTGAAACCTGCATACTGCGATATGCAGTCAGAAAGCTTTCCTGCCAGAACTGCGGGAGGCTGCAGACAAGGCATGAGAACTGTCAGTGTGGCAGGGGTTGTGACAAGGAGATGAGAGTGGGCTTTCTATGAACCATGAGTGGGCTATCATCATATTTCTACTTTCAGAATCGGAAAGCCTGTCAGTTCTCAAAGCACAAGTGGTCACTCTGCCAGGGTTACTAGGTGGGCAAGCCCAGAGGAGGGGTGTGACTGCCCTCAAGGCCACTGGGCCCAGGGAAGAAAAGCCAGTTCAATTCACCACGTGTAGGTGCCTCGGGACCACCTGAGAGATGCCCTCTCTGCAGGCTCTGGAGAAGGCGGCTAGCCAGGGTGCCTCTTAGTGCCCGATATATATATATATATATATATATATATATATATATATATATATATATATATATATATATATATACACACATTTATATTTATAGTTGGGATTCTTTTTTTAAAGTATATTTTATTGATTATGTTGCTACGGTAGTCCCAATTCTTTTCCTTTTGCTTCCCCCTGCCCAGTACCCCCCTTCCCTCCAGCAATCCTACCCTCCTTCATTCATGTCCATGGGTCGTGCATATAAGTTCTTTGGGTTCACCCTTTCCTATATTATTCTTAACTTCTCCCTGTCTATTTTGTATCAACCAATTATGCTTAATCCCTGCACCATTTCCCCATTTCTCCCACTTCCCCCTCCCAGCTGATAACCCTCCAAATGATCCCCATACGTATGATTCTGTTCCTATTCTGGTTTGCTTAGTTGGATTTTGTTCTTATTTTTTAGATTCATTGCTGATAGGTGTGTTTCTTGTCATTTTAATGTTCACAGTTTTGATCTTCTTTTTCTTAAGTAAGTCCGTTTGACATTTCATATAATAATAGCATGGTGATGATTAACTCCTTCAGCTTTACCTTGTCTGGGAAGCACTTTATCTGCCCTTCCATTCTAAATGGTAGCTTTGCTGGATAGAATAGTCTTGGTTGTAAGTCCTTGTTTTTCATCACATTGAATACTTCTTGCCAGTCCCTTCTTGCCTGCAAAGTTCCTATTGAAAAATCAGCTGATAGTCTTATAGGCACCCCTTTGTTGGGAACTCTCTGCTTTTCTCTTGCTGCTTTTAAGATTCTCTCTTTGTCTTTAACCTTTGGCATTTTAATTATGATGTGTCTTGGTGTGGTCCTCTTTGGGTCTAGCTTGTTTGGGACTCTCTGTGCTTCCTGGACTTGTATGTCTATTTCCTTCCTCAAATTTAGGAAGTTTTCCTTCATTGTTTTCTCACATAAGTTTTCAATTTCTTGCCCTCCCTCTTCACATTCTGGCATCCCTATGATTCAGATGCTGGCATGTTTAAAGTTGTCCCAGAGGTTCCTAAGCCCCTCCTCATTTGTTTCAATTCTTGTTTCCTCATTCTGTTCTGGTTAACTGTTTTTTTCTTCCTTATGTTCCAAATCATTGACTTGAACCCCGGTTTCCATCCCCTCACAATTGGTTTTGTGTGGATTTCCCTTCGTTTCATTTATCATAGCCTTCACTTCTTCCCTAATGCATTTACTGTACTCAAGCATGTCTGTCAAGCCTGCAAGCATCTTTATCACCACTGTTTTAAACTCTGCATCTGTTAGGTTGGCTACCTCCTCATTTGTTAGGTTGGCTATCTCCTCGTCATTTAGTTTTTCCACTGGAATCTTGATCTGTTCCATCTTTTGGGTCCTACTTCTCTGTCTCCTCATCTTGCCAGGCTCCTGTGTTTGTTTGCCTCTATGTCTTAGGTAGAGCTGTTGCACCTGTTACGTTGTAAGGGGCGGAGCCTTAGGTATTCATCAGTAGAGGGCGACCCATTTTACCACATTGTGGTGCTGTTTGTGGGGGAGGGGTCTGAGAGGGAATAATGCCACTTGCTCAACACTTGCCCCTTTTCCAGGCACTTCTCCCACTTCCATATGGGGCTGGTGCCTCTCTAGCTGTTGCTCCAACCATCGTTCCCAAAGTGGGTGGATCTGCTGATGTTCTAGGACTGTGAGGGCCCTTTAAACAAGTGGACTCTGCTCAGATACCTGCAGTTTCTTCCTCTGCCTCAAGCCTCACTGGTTTGCACAGTCAAAAGCAATGAGGTTTTATTTTCCCCGGTGCTGGGACCACGAGCTGCACGGTCTGGTCTGGTGCTGGGAGAACTCCCCAGGTGTCCCTCCCAACCTTTTAAAATGTGTGACTGTGCTTTCTGCTTACCTGCCACCACTGCCACCACTGCTGCCACCACCGCTGCTGCCACCACCACACCGCGTCCCATCCGCCCCAGCTCCGGCCCTCCTTCTTGTCTGGATGAGTATTTCTTTATATTTTTGTTTGTTGGACTTCTAATTAGCTTGATTTTCTGGAACTTCTGGTTGTCTCTAGTTTTGAGGTAGTTGTATTCCTTCTTAGTTGTGGAGGGAGAGGCAATATGTCTGTCTAGGTCTCCATCTTGGCTGGAAGTTCCCGATATTTTTTAAGCATCGATTACCACTCTCCTTTGAAGTTTTGGACAGTTTTACAGCAGCATGGTGGAGGGAGAAGGCAGGGGACCAGGCACCTTGAGACAGGAGAACTGCTGCCAGCTCTGCTTCTAACTCCATGTGGCAATTGATTTTCCTCTCTAAGCCCCTGTTTGCTCAACTGTAAAACTTCAGGGGTGGACTAGATGACTTCTTGTGCCTGGAAGGCTTTGGAAGTCCAGGTGATCTCAGCCCAGACAGGAAATACAGGCACCTGGAATGGACGTTCAGTGCGTGGAGGGAGTGACTTCTCTGAGTGGGAAAGGAACCCGAGGTGGCAGACTTGGGTCTTGAAGGCATTCCAGCCAGCTCCCTGGTCCTGAGGCCATGGGCAGGAGAGGCCCATGAGGAGACCTTCCATAAGGACACATCTCATCACCTTGGGTGTGTTCTGTCTCTGAAAGTATGCCCTGCTTTAGGGATAGGGTCTCAGATGTGGAGCACTGCTGCAGCTACAGAACTGCAAGTGAGGTCTGAATCAACAACCCCAGACTTCTCAGATGGTTCATTCTAGGGGTGAAATAGGGCTCAAGGGGCAGATTCCAGACTTTGGGACAATGTAGGGAGGTAGTGCTGGAGTTATTCAGGGGACATGTTAAAAGGGCTCACCAAATGCATAACACAAGCTATGGACATGACATTTAGCCCGGGAGCTCACACAAAGACCCTCCCTGTGGCATATCAGATAGAGGGCAGGAAGCTGCAGCACTGGGCTCAGCAGTGCCTCTAGAGAGTTGAACTGCATAGGGCCAAGAGGGTACCTCATACCCTCAGTCTCAGGTGCAGGAGTGCAAGGGTGTCTGTGGCCACACACAAGGCTCTGGGATGGGCAGATAGAAGCAGGTTGTCAGCTTACTCCAAATGCCACTGGGTTTGGAGGAAGTGGAGAACAAGCAGTTGTCCATCTCCAGATCGGATCTGAGGAGGAAATGAGGAAGAGTAATTGGATGTCTTGAACAGCCTACTTTGCTGTGTTTTTGAAGCTGTCACCTGCTCTGGGGGTCTGCTTCAGCTTCACCAAGGAACACAGAGGGGGAGGCAGAGATTGTGGGAATAGCAATGTCTTCACTGAACCCATTAAATTCACAGCAAATCACAACTGAAAATGGAAATGTGTCCATAGCTCTCCTCTCTTTCAGATTATGCCAGACACCAACACACTCCTGAAGCACTTGGGGTGTCCCTATAATTTTCAGAAGTGAAATATTGTGGCTGAAAAATCAATTCAAAGAATGGAGGCAGTCTGATCAAGCATGCTAGAAATTTTGCTCTTTGGTTCCTAGTTGTTTTATTTTATTTTATAGTAATAATATATTCTGAAATAAATTACATCTCATAATTCCAAGACAAGATTTCAGTATATTTTAAACACAATTTGGGAAGTGATTCAATATGCCTGAATCATATACAAGATGCTAATCTTGTAATCATGAGTTTAGATTGGAAAAAAAAAATGGAGAGGCTCTATGAAGAGAAAATAGATGACATCTTCTCATACAGAATTATGATTATTTGATGGCAGCAAGTTTTGAAAAAAATACTCATTAAAACTATGAAGTCTCTAACTTTGTAGTTTTGGAGGAAGTCTTTGACTTTCAAAATACATAAAAAACTATAAAGTCCACAAATCTTACCATTTTAACAAATTTGCTCAGAGGGCTGAATTGAGTTTGGGTCCTGGTTGTATCACTGACTTCTCTCAACATCCACTTCAATGTAAAATATTTTCATCATTGTCGTGGGTTGAACTGCCAAGCTTAGCATAGAAGACTATACAATTTTCCACACAGAAAAATCCCAGCATATCACAGCCCCCATGCTCAGTCTCTGGGGCTTTATTCTCCTTTGACCACTCTCATCCCCTTTGAGATCACATCCACTCCAGGATTTATAATCCCATCTAAATACTAATGACTGTCAGGTTTCTATCTTCAGTCCTGATGTCTCCCTGACTCACGACTCAGAATGACTACATCCAGCACATCTACTCTGAGCTCCACTCACCCACTCCCTTTCTTGTCTCAGTTTTCTGCTCAAGTGAAAAACCTTGGTGTCATTCTGACTCCTCTCTTCCACCCCCCATCTTAAAAAAAATAACAGCTTCATTGAGATATATCACAAAATTTGCAAACTCCCAGATGTTAGCACCATTTCAGTACCTACTGAGCAGAGACCCCAGAAGCTGCAGAGAGGGCAAAGGAATACCTCTGTCTGAAAAATCAAATCAAATAAAGCATGAAAATTTAAAAGGGCAAAGACCTTCACGGTGTTGTCAGTGGACATGGAGAACATTTTTTCACCCTCAGCAGATACCTAGATGTAGATCATTGGAGCCATGTGACTTTTCAGCAGAATTCTTGGCTTTCTAGAAAAGAAAAAGAACAGATGAACACTGAGCAGTTATCTGTTATTTCTAAATAAAAATCAAGACTAAACTTGGTTGAGTCTGGCAACTCTATCCAGCCTGGAGGAGGGCTGTCTCCCTTTGCAAGGAGACAAGTAAGTATCTTATGTGATGAAAGGAACTGAAGGAAATAACATCCAGTTACAGCACACAACCTGGCTTGAGGCAAAGCCTGGCCTTGCTTCCCCAGTTCTGACAATGGCACTGTAAAAGGAATAAATGAGGGTGGGGCTGAAGTGGATCTCATGCAAGTAATTGCTTTGTGCAACATTAAGGAAGGGGAAGTGTCTTTCTACTATAAGTTTATTTTAAGGGGCTCTGAGGGATCACAGTTCTCCCAGGGCTCAGGCTGGGTGTGTAGTGGGCTGGGGCCAAGAGTAGGGGAAGAGAGGCAGGGCTGAGAGTGAGCACAGTGTCTTTTTATAATTAAGTCATGTCACTGAAAAAAAAAGTAAAGTGTTCTTAATCACCAGACAAATGGGAACCTAAGATAATAGAAATGAGTAGAAAATTATTTTCTTTCTTCCTTACTAGGTACCTGCCATTGTGCAGTGATTTCATTTATAACTTTGATTACTATTGTAGGAGTGGGTATTTTTATCACTATTTGTATGGGAAAACTGAGGCTTCTGCTCTTGCTCAGGATCACCTTACTAGCAAGTGACAGGGGCAGCAGCAGGTCTTACATGCTTCCCTGGAAGGCAACACAGCTTCCACTGAGAGGATTCTTGGTTACCTGAGGGTCCTCCATGGATGCCTGCTGCAGATGCCCTACAAAAAATGTTGGTACACCCTGGCTGTCTTATTCTTATCCAGAAATCCTCAGCAACACTGCATGAGAAGGCAACGCCCCATCTTCCACACTATTTTGTCTTCAGTTCTTATCAATGAAAGTGAAGTTGGATTTCTGGCCAAGATGGAGGCTTAAGTAGACATGCGGTGTCTCCATCCAAAACTAAGAAGGAATACAACTACCTCAAAACTGGAGACAATCCAGAAAATCTAGCTATATGGAAGCCCAACAAACAAAGATATGAAGAAGAAATGCTCATCCAGACAGGTAGGAGGGGTGGAGCAGTGGCAGAGAGGACACAGTGTGAAGGTGGCAGTGGCAGTGGCAACAGTGGCTGTGGCCAACCAGTGGAAAGTGAAATCACATATTTAAAAAAGTAGGCAGGGACACCTGGGGAGCGATCCCAGCCCCAGACTGGACCATGCAGCTCACAGCTTTAGTGCCAGGAAAAATAAAGCTTTACTGTTTCTGACTGTGAAAAGCAGCAGGGATTGGGGCAGAGGAAGAAACTTCCAGTCTCTCAGCAGAGTCCATTTGTTTAGAGGGCCCCCATGGTCCTAGAACGTCTGCAGACCCACTCACTCTGGGTATCACAGCCAGGGCAACAGCTAGAGGGGTGCCAGTCCCATACGGGAAGTGGATGAAGTGCCTAGAAAAGGGGAAAGTGCCAAGCAAGAGGTATTGTTCCCTCTCAGAGCCCTCCTGCACATACAGCACCATGATATGGTGAAATGGGTTGCTCTGTGCAGATGAATACAGATGCGACAGTTCCACCAAGGACACAGAGGCAAACACAGGAGTCTGTCAGGTTGAGAAGACAGAGAAGTATGGCCCAAAAGAGGGAACAGATCAAGGTTCCAGTGGGAGAACTAAGAAATGAGGAGATAGCCAACCTAACAAATATAAAGTTCAAAACACTGGTGATAAAGATGCTCACAGAATTAATAGATATGCTTGAGTATGGCAAATGCAGAAGGGAAGAGTGAAGGCTAAACTAAGTGACATGAAGAAAAATCCATACAAAATAAATGGTCAAGGGAAGGAAACCGGGGTTCAAATCAATGATTTGGAACATAAGGAAGAAATAAATAGTCAACCAGTACAGAATGACATAAGAAGAATTGAAAAAAAATGAGGAAAAGCTTAGGAACCTCTGGGACAACTTTAAACATGCCAATATCTGAATCATAGGGATTCCAGAAGGACAAGAGGGAGGGCAAGAAATTGAAAACTTATGTGAAAAAATAATGAAGGAAAACTTTCCTAATTTGGCAAAGAAAATAGACAACAAGTCCAAGAAGCACAGAGTCCCAAACAAGCTAGACCCAAAAAGGATCACACCAAGACACATCATAATTAAAATGCCAAAGGTTAAAGATAAAGAGAGAATCTTAAAAGCAGCAAGAGGCAAGAAGAGAATTACCTACAAAGGGGTTCCTATAAAACTATAAGCTGATTTCTCAAAAGAAACTTTGCAGGCAAGAAGGGACTGTCAAGAAGTATTCAAGGTGATGAAAAGCAAGGACCTACAACCAAGATTACTCTATCCAGCAAAGCTATCATTTAGAATGAAAGGGCAGGTAAAGTACTTTCCAGACAAGGTAAAGGAGTTCATCATTATCAAGTCCTTATTATATGAAATTATAAGAGACTTATTTAAGAAAAAGAGGTTCAAAACTATAAACATTAAAATGATAACAAACACAACTATCAACAACAAAACCTAAATAAAAATAAAAACAAAAACATACTAAGCAACCAACCAGAATAGGAAGAGAATCATAGCTTTGGGGATCATTTGGAGGGTTATCAGCTGGGAGGTGGAAGGGGAGAAATGGGGAAATGGTGCAGGGATTAAGAAGCATAATTTTTAGGTACAAAATAGACAGGGGGATGTTAAGAATAATATAGGAAAGGGTGAAGCCAAAGAAGTTTTACGCATGACCACGGACATGAACTAAATGGTGTGGGAGTGCTGGAGGGAAGGGTGTACTGGGCAGAGGGAAGCAAAGGGAAAAGTGATTGAGGCTACTGTAACAGCATAATTAATAAAATATACTTTAAATATAAAAATTCAAAACAAAACAAAACAAAGTGAAATTGGCTTTTAGAAGAAGCCAACCCTGATTCTGCCTTACTTTCAAAAAGTGATTTAACTTCTTGGAGCTTCAGTTTTTTCATTTGTAAATGGGGTTGACATGAGGATTAGAGATGATGTATGAGTTGTGCAATGCCAGGTACAAAGAGTGTGCTCAGTAAGGTGATAATTATGGTGATTATGAAGAAATTGTTCCTGAGCTCTTGCTCTGGAGAAGCTCTCAAAGTGTGGTTGGGCCTGACTCTAAGGGGTACAATGATGACACATGGAGGGTGTGACAGCGTCAGCTTGCTACCCCAACTGGACAGCTTGCTCCTCTGCTACCCTACTTCTGGGATTTTCAGAATGATTTCTTATGTCAGTTCTGCTATGCCTTCAGAGTGGTAGAGACATTCATTCAGGTGGCACTAAGCCATCTCAATTAGTGCAAAGTGAGCGTAAACCTGGGACTGGTTGAGCCAGGTACATAGGAAGTGAACTGATAACACATCAAAATCCCTGATGGCTCTGTAAGACTGATCATGGTTCATGTTGGGAAGGCAGCAATCTGATTAAAGATCATGTTAGTGCATGGTGACTCCACACAGTCTCTTTGTCCTTGCAGGGTATTTATCTTTTAAATGAGTTGTTTATTAATCCCAAATAATAAACCTTTGATGGCCATAAACAGAGGTTTCCCAAGGCTGTGTAGATGGGACATCAACTTTGAAGAGCAGTTCTTAAATTATTCCAAAAGGGAGTTAGTGTCCTTCAGTAGTGCTCTGTGTGCCTTGCCAGTTCAGTGGCCCTGTTGGTTAGACAAAGAAAGACACTTACCAAGGCAGGTAAGGATTCCAGACCCAGATGATTCAATTCAATCCACCTGTCAGCAGCAAGTTCTTTCTCTTGCAAAATGAAAATGCCTTGACTCCTTTGTAGATGTGAAAAACCGTTTGATCATGTTCTGCTCGCCTTTGGGCCCATGCAAGGAATACTTGGCCTGTTCTTGCCTTGGCATCTTTTCTCACACTCCTTATCTCTTTGATCTTTTCCTTGACATTTTTTATTTCCACAGTGCACTCTAAAAATATTTACAGAAAACCAAAACACAGTTTCTTCATATGATCAATCAATTTCTGACAAGTGACTGGTTTTTAGAGGTCCTGGGTGCACTTTCAACAATGACTAGTGTTTCCCTCATCTTTCACCCCAGCTCTTCAACCATAGACAGTCTGGAGTGAAAAATTATGTATAAGGAAAGCAAGACATTGTCCCACTCCTTCTCTTGAAAGAGGTCAGAAGGTCACAATTGGAGAGGTAGGGAAGAGAAGCCATAAGGAAGGCTTTCATTCTCAGGAAATGAACTTATTAAATCTCTACCATGTGCCAGGGCCCTTCTATACAGGATCTGCTTTGATTCCCCACAGAATTCAGTGAAAAAAAGCACACCGACCTCCATTCTACAGATAAGAAAACTTACACCTGGAGAGGTTAAGCAACTTGTCATCAGGAAAATGGTGGGGCTAAGCCTCAAACCCGGGACTGTCTGACTCCTAAATCAGGCTCATTGACTAAACCAATCAGTTTCATCAACCAGGCAGTCAATTTTGTCCAACAATTATCTGTACAGATATTTTTAGTCAAATGATTTTTTAGCTTTTGAATCTAATGAACACTAGAATTAAAATAAGAACGTCAGGCAAAAGCAATCAAGGGCTTTCCTGTAGGTTTCAGACATCAATCTCACCAGAAGATCTTGAAGGAAATCCCCAGTCTGCTCACCAGTGCATGTCACACCCACCTCATCCAGCTCAACCTGATCTCTGACCTCAGCCTTGTCCAAGGTAGCTGACCTTGGAGGAAAAGGTGGAAGAATATTTGATCTTTAGCCTCCCTTCACCCAATCACGAAATAAGACTTCTCTTTCATCCTTTGTAACTTCAGCAACTGGTTGAAGGATAATTGTTGTCTGAGCATTGTGTCTGCATCACAAGTTTTAAGTTCAATTGTGTTCTGGGAATGAGGGAGAAGAATCTGCTATTCAGAAAAGTTCATTTGAAGCAAGGGCTTCACCTCCTGGAGGGAGGGAAGTGCTGCCACCATCCTGCTGACCCTGGTGAAGGAGAATCCTGATGCAGACTTGCTGATTTTTTCAAGACAAGTAGGACATCTCTATTTTCATTGGAAACTTCCAGAATTTTAAATGCTGGTACCCAGTTTTAAAACATGTCCTAAGTTTCTCTATGACTGCTTGGTCCACTGAGCCTTGTGGGAGCTCTGCTTAAGGGGCATGTCACTTTGCTGGAGGACAGGGAGATATCTGGGAAGGGCCTCATCTCTTCACTTCCCCTGAGCTCTTTTTGGAGTCCATGAATTTCAGTAGAGAAGCAGAGTCATTTCTAGAAACCTGGGGCATGCAATTCCCACACTACTTGGGGCTGTAATATAAGTTCTGGGCCATCCTTGGCCAATATACTGACAGAGAATTGAGGTGACAACTCTGCTCCATGGCTTCTCCCCGAAGTGGCAAAGTGCAGGGTTGGGCAGGGTGGCCAGCTACTCATTGTGACCCTGTCCTTCCCTCCCTCCTTTTCTGTGTAGCAGGCAGCTAAACAGCCTTGAAATTGCAGCTCTTCCATCTGCCAGGCCTAGGGGCAGGAGGTTAAGTGCTGAGTGTAGATAATTAAGATGGCAGAGCCAGCATCTGTATCTGGGTGAGCACTTGAAATGTCAAAGCAATGCAGCCAGCTCTCCTCAGACCTCTCTCATTTCCAGCAGAAAGCTGAGAGCTCTAAGCAGGTGTGCCACTTTATTTTTATTTTTTAAGTAAAGGGAGAGCAACCAGTTTGTTTGCATGATCTCTAGCAGTGCTTTTCCAACATAGAAATCCATGTTTAAATCGTTGTCATGGAAACCAGCCAGCATTGCTCTCCCCCAAGGTCTGAAGGAGAGATGAAAAGTTTAAGCAATCACCATGGAAACCTAGAGCAGATTCAAGGTGGGTTCAGATCCCCTGCACACTAACTAGCAGATAAGTCTTCAGGGGCTGGGTGCTAGTGGCAGGTGAATTCTGACTGTCCACTATGGCTTCTAGGATCAGGGTTGACCCAGAGGCTTACAACCATAGTCATCATGGACTCAGCATCCATGGAGTCAGCAATGCAGTAGGTGTGTTCCCTCAAAGCTCAGACTTTTACTCTCTCTGTTTGGAGATGGGTCTTGGGGCCTCTTCTGCCCATCCTTCCTTAGAGCTTATCCCTCCCTTTATCGATTTCTGGAGGATGAAGGGAGCTCACAGATCTGCTGTCACAAAATAGAACCCTGCTTGGATTTGCAGGAAGGGAGACATTCAAGGCCCAGCCTTAGTTTCTCTATGGCTTTGGTCAAGATAAATCCCCATTTCATGTTCATAAACAACCAACACAAAGTCTGAGAGTCCGGCCTTCAGTCACCTGAAGTTACAAATGTACATACATGAAAGCACTCCCTGCACTTCAGAGCCCTCTTCGCAGTTGTTGGTAGTTTTTCCTGTGATGGTTTTCCCTCTTGCCTGCAGGGCACTTATTTAGGAATACCTGGCTGTCCTTAAGCTGTGTTTTGAAGTCTAGGAGGATCCCCTGAGGGGCTATGGAAGGGCTCTTACCAGCAATGGAGACCAGAACTAATTAAAAGGGAGTTGTGAAATGGAGATAACCATCTCCCTTGTTTCCTGACAGGTTTATGACTTTCTAGTGATCATTTAGGGGTGGGGGTGCTTGTGCTATAGCATACAGAGAAGTGTATGTGTGCATGTGTGTGACACATACATATGTACCTGACTTAAGCAGTGATGTGAGCATAGGACAGATTAGGGGACACAAGCCTTTGAACAGTGTCTTTTCATCTTGGCCACATATTAGAATCACTGGGGGTCTTTAAAAGTGCCCATGCCAATGCTCAGGCTTTACCTCAGACCAGTTAGGTCAGGATCTTGAAGGAAAGACCCTAAGAAAACAGATTTTTTTTTATCCTTACCCAAAGACATTTTTTCATTGCATTTTTGAGAGAGGGAAAGAGGGATAGTAAGGGAGAGAGAGAAACATCAATGTGAGAGAGAAACATTGACTGGTTGTCTCCTGCATGCACCTGGGTCTGGAAGTGAAACTGCAACCTAGGTATGTGCCCTGACTGGGAACTGAACCCAGAACCCTTCACTTATGGGACAACACTCCAACCAACTGAGCCACACTGGCCAGGGCCCTAGGTAACTAGATTTTATAAAGTCCTCAGATTATTCTATGGACAGCCAAGACCAAAAACCACTGGCAAATGTGAAAGTTCTTTATAAAATAGTGAGTGCCAAACACATATAAGAAATCATCTTCAGTAACAACTTGAAAATTAATTATGATGACAGTGATGTTGAGTAATTGGATGAAGCTTTTCAACATACTCTCAAGAGCTTCACAAAATAAGTATTAAGCTTAATAAATTAATAGTGAAGAATTAATAAAAAGATCTTCAAGGGGAAAATTATTAGAAAAAATTTACAAAACATTTGAGAATAATTAGAAAAGATAGGAAAATTATATTCTTGTGATTAGATGACGTTTCTCAGACTTGACGTATATGCAAGGCATCAGGAGCTCTTCGTATGCATACTGTTTCATCAGTTCTGAGGGAAGCCCAAGACTCCACATTTCTAACACACCCAAGTGCTGCCATTGTTGGGAGTCCAAGGTTTGAAACCTCAGGCTTTGCAGACAGACATACCAGGGTTCAAGTCCTTGGCTTGCCATCTCTGAGATGCTTGACCCAGTGCAGTAGTCATTCTCCACAGTTCTGTAAGCAGTAGACCTCCTATATCTGACCCCACTTCTGGAAAGCACATCTTCCCAAACTCTAACCACATGGTTCAAATGGGCATTCCCAGGTTCTATGGATCCTGCCCTCCCTGCATCAGTTGGATCATGATTGTCCCAAATATGGGCCAAACTGGTCCACTGAGAACCTTCCTGTGTATTTGTACTGGGGACCAAGAGTATCGGTTAGTCTCTGTTGGTGGTAAAGCCCTGGGAGGCAGGGGTGCATTGTCATTTGAGGGAACTGACACACAGAGGGAATTAGAGGGGAGAAACAGAGTTGGAGCATCTGAGTCCCTGTACCCAGAAGCTTGCAACACTGAGTGGCTTTCCTGCTCTTAGGGTGTTAAATGAGCCATTCAAAAATTCTCCTTTTTACTTAAGTCAGTTTGAGTTGGCTTTCTTTCATTACAGGAAAAAAAAAAAAAAAAGCCCTGAACAATATCTGAGGAGAAGTTAATTATTCTGCTTTAGTTTAGTTTATTCATCTGTAAGATACAGCTAGTAAGGTGATCCAATCATGAGGTGTTTTGGAGATTAAATAAAATACTACATGATAGGAGCTTAGCACAGTGTATATAATGTTCTAGTGAGAATGCTCTAGGGCCAGACAAAGGTTGCACTCCCTTGGCCTCTCTCGAATTCACTTGGTCAAAACCCAGCTTTTAGAAAATCTCAATGTCTTCTGGTTCTGGGGTTTCCTGTTGCCACCACAGAAAGCTGTCACCAAATCCAGCATGCTTTTTGAATTTTTCAAGATTCTCAAGACCCACTTCACACAAAGGCCCCAAGACCGCTGTCCTCGGTTGATGTTACTTGTCTATTTAATATCATGTAGCATATTAAGGGCACTCAAACAACATCCCCTGAGATTTCTTTAAGTGGTTATGCTCTTATTTTTCAACTCAACAAATATTAATAGGGCTCCCAGTATTGTTACAGAAACAGGGGTGTTCCAAAAAAAACCCAGAGCTTGTGGCTGGGGGATGGGGAGAAGGAAGCAGTTTTTGGAATGCCTCCATATGCCTGAGGCTGGTGGCCAATGTCTTTCTTATGCAAAATGGCTTTAATGCATCCAAAGCCTCAGGTAGATGGGCGGAGTCTTGAACCAGGGGATGGTATGGAAAAGGCACACAGAGCCTACGTAAGGGTCTGTGAATGGTCAGAATTGTTTGCAACGCCCACTGCGTCAGAGGACGCAGTCAGGGATATATAAGCAGCTGTGGACATTTTTAGCTGGCTCTCTCGCACGCGCGCTCTCGAGCTCTCGCTCTCTCGTGTGCTCCCTTCACGTGGCTTGGTGAAGGGGTCTCCAGGCTGCTTTAAGAGGCTCTCGCCATGTGGTTTTGAGGAGAGGAGATCCGCGTGGTTTGCAGGAAGAAGGCAGTTTGCAAGGAGGCTGAGAATCCAGGCGGTCCTGCATTGAGAGCTGGAGGGCACCACAGCACTGAAAGGACCTCCCCATTCAGGATTGAATGATTGGCAGCTACTGGTAAAACTGAACTGTGTTTGGAAAGTAGGGAAACGGTTTCTCTAACTTTACTAAAACTAGCCTGGTTTGGTAGGGGGGAGGCAAGGATATGTGTTTAAGAGTGTTTTAAAGGACATAAGACTTAACAACAGAAATCCGCAAATAACTAAATCTATATAACTGTTAAATAAACAATTCTTTTTCTTTTCACCAAACTCTGGTATTGAGAGTTATAATTTTGGTGGCAGGCAATTGGGCCCCTAACTAAAGAGCCTGTGGGTTTGTTTTCAACCGGAGTAGCCCAGGGGTTCTGTAACAGTATGAGCAAAACATTTCCTGTAATGGGGATGCCCTTTCTCATTCTGCCTCCCCAGCAGCTGAGTGCAAGGCTTATAAAAACCAATGATAAACGACATGGTGGATAGTGTCACGTGTATAGCTGCAGCAGGAGTTGTCAGCGGAATGTGGGATGCCTGTTGCAATGCACAAATTATAAAGGTGGGAGATATCCAAGGATCTGACACACAAAAAGAACATGGCAACCCTGAGAGGAGTGAGAGTGGTACCTATTTCTAGAGCTGTGGGTGCACGGTTGGCACTTGAAGTGATGGCTTTGATGGAACAACAGTGGTTCAACCAGAAATAGAAAGAGAGAGAGAGAGAGAGAGAGAGAGAGAGAGAGAGAGAGAAAGAGAAAGTGCTAATTAATACGAAGATCAGACACCATGTCAAGTAAGACACTCTAACAGTAAATAAAGCATTCTTTGACACACATTTCAAGAGGGAGAAAGAAACCATTTGTTCAGGGGATAGACATGTTTAAAAAAAAACACATTTGCATGTGGGCAGATGTGTGTAGGTGACCTGGAGGGGTGTGGAGTGTGTGCAGGGTGGAGGGTTTCTTCCTTTATGCTTGTTGAAGGCTAAACCAACACTTGTAGTTCCTGAGCATCCTGTCTGAGACCATGCTGAAGTTTCTACTACTTTTTTTAGATATCGCTGAAAAAACCAGACTTCTGCCTGTATAGCTGCTGGGGTTTCACAGAGAAAAATGGCACATTCCAATTTGGTTTTACTTAAACATTTTTTGTTGTTGTTGTTACCTGAGTAACCCAGTCTCCATGCACTTTCCAGCAGACATAGTTTACATTTGGAGAGGTCACTGCATGATTAAAGCTAATGCATGGCATCTTCTCAACTTTGGGCAGCTTCTTCCAAGTTCTAAGGAGAAAAACACAAAAATCTCAAAAGCCTCTGAATAAGTGTTCCTCCCACATCCTGCGCATAAGCCTTTTCTCAGATTATCCTTAGGTCAGGAATTCCTTTCCTCCTTTCTTTTGCTCCTCTGATTCCCATGCCCTGAGGCCTCTTCAATCCTCCAGGGCAGCCTGTCTGTTTGGATGAGACAATTTGATTGCCCCCTCTTTGGACTCCAGGAAAGTCCAGCATGTGATTGATACCCTTGGTGTATGTGCCCTTATTTCTCATCAAGAAGTATACAGCCTGAAGACAAGAGTGCTTCCCTCAGAGCCCCACAAGGCCATTCTACTGAGTTAAACATTTTTGCCACTATTTTAATTTTCAAGAACTCTTTTTATTCTCTAAGTTTTCCTCTATAATGGCATTTTCTTGTTTAATGAATTATATCTTTTCTGTCCAAAGATAATAATAGCATTTTATTGTTATTTCCTGCCAGAAGGGGGAAACAGGCTGCCAGCGATCTAGGAGGTAGGACTGCCAGTTCCTGGCCCTGAGGGGCGGAGCGGGGGGGGGCTCTCAACTTTACCCACCTGACTTAAGAACTCATATATATATATATATATATATATTTTTTTTTTTGTTTCCTAAGTTGCCATATGTTTATCTTCTTTCCAATTCCCAAATTACTGCTGCTCTTTCCTCTCATTTGCCCTGTCTTATGGTGTGTCTTCCCAGAAAAATTTCTTTCCAGTTCTTTAGATGCATTTGATTTAAGAGGGAGTAAAAGTAGATGCCTATGTTCAACCTACTCTGTTTTCTGGAAGTATGGGAAGCCTTTTTTGGAGTAAGTAACAGGTTACTTTTTCATGTTTGGAAATAATCTACGTTTTTAGAAGCTGCCCTGTGAGACAGGGACTCTCTTTTCCTGGAGGGGTTAAGCCCATCTGGAGTGTCTCTGTCTCAGGATGTGGTGGAGAGGCTTTGCCTTGTAATGGGTCAGGCATACATTAGATAAGATGCAATGTAATCGCTGAAACCTCTGATTACATTACGCTGATTTCAGGCTTTGAGTATGTTCAAGTCCAATATGCTTTCGTTTTTGTCTCATTTTTTGTATAGCCTTTGTGGAGGAGTGGGCTTGGTGAAGAAGCGACACTTTGGGGGAGAGTTTGCTTCTTCTGATTCTGTCACTAAAAGGTCACAGGTGATGAGAGGTCAGTGTCTAGTGCTTGTCAGGGAATTGCCTTCCATGACTCCTTGGAACAGCAGGAGGTGGGGAAGAAAAGCACTTCCAGTCTAATACATACAGTAAACGTGTTCCAGCATTCCTTAGGATAAGAAAAGAAGACCCTAAAACCCAAACAGGATGATGACAATACTAGTAAAACAGATGTATGAGGAGATTCCTAAGCATTACCCAGAGTTCTCATGTTCTGAAAAGGTTCTCCTCAGCATTTTGCCAAATAGAAATCAATAATTTTTACCTCAATGATGTATCTGACAGACACTGGGAGGGAAAGATGATTATTAAAGAATGTAAAGCTATACTTTGAGCTGTTAATAATTGAAAAGCATGTCAAGAAAATAAAGCATGTGTGAAGTATTTGGTCAGTGGGGAAATAAGATGCCATTTATTAAAATTATTCTTTTGTTCAACTTTCCAACAACACAGCCACCATGTACAGTTGATGTGTAGTTTTGCTCACAAGTAGCCATCTGAGCATGTTCCTTTGGTCATCTCCTCAACAACGGAGAAGTTAATGTCTTATAGTTATTTTTAAGCATTTTGTAATGTTTCCTTGATATAAAAAGAAATAGAATCCCTTTACTTCATGATCTGATGATACAGCCAGTATCCATTCATCCATCCAACATCTCTCCATCCATGCATCCAACATTCAGCCATCCAATGTCTACTAGGGGTTCAGAAATAAAAGCTCTATTGTATCCCCCAAGAGTTCCCAGGCTAGTGACGGAGACAGATTGTAAACAGAACATTCTGTCTTAGGTCTATAATCCCAATCATTGAAGTCTGCATGAACTTTCTTTTGAAGGGGAAAGAAAGGCTTTCCTGAGAAGATGCCTGGAGAATGCCCAGAGGATGTTGTGTTAGGCAGGGAAAGCCACCTACATGGACCATGGGACCCTGAGCAAAGAGGATGCTTGTTAGAAGCCTACCTGCTTCAGAACATGGGGACCACTGAGGGTGTGAAAATGCCAGGAAGAGATGAATCCAGAAAAAGAAGCAGGGCCCCAATCCTGAAGTGTTTTTGGTTACACCAAATAATTTAGATTTTATCTGAAAGCAAATGGAGTCACTTAAGGGTTTTGAGCAGGGCACAGACCTCACCACTTCTGGTCTGAGTCATCATCAGAGCACTCACTCAATATGGGAGCCAGAGTGTGTCACCCACAGCTTAGAACTCTGCGATGGCTCCAGCAGCTGCAAGGCCCCCTGGGACCTGGCTTTCTGTCGCTCTCTGACCTCATGCCTTCCACCCTCACCCTGCACCTCTTCTGCTATGGCCACGCTGGCCAGCTTGCTGTTCCAGGAATGCGCCAGGTACATCCACCGTAGGGTATGTCTGTTTGCAAGGAATGTTCTTAGCCCATGTGGCTCACTCCCTCACTTCCTTTGAGCAAACGCCAACCTCTCAATGAGGCATTTCATGGCCTCCCTATTTATTTATTTTATTTTCATCTTGATAACCAATCTTTTCTTCACTTTATTTTTTATTTTTAAATTACAATTGACACACAATATTATATTATTTTTAGGTGTACAACATAGGGATTAGAAATTCATATAACTTATGAAAATAGTCATCTAACTTAAAACCACACACATACACACACACACACTACTCTTAATTTTCCATTCCCTAGTCTGTTTTTTCCTCTTTTCCACAGCATTTATCACCTTCCAAGATATCATATAATTTGTTATGTTTTTTTTCTTTCTCCTTCCATTACTATAACTTCATAAGGGTATATGCCTTTCTTTGTTTTGCTCACTGATGTATCCCAGGCATGCAAGACAAAGACTAGCACATAGTAGATGCTCAATAAATGCTGGACAAGTAAGCAGGAAATTAGATTTGCTTTTTCACAAAAAGCAGCCAATGAAAATATGGAAACTGATATACAGAGAGCTGCAGTGGGGTGGGGGCAGTTAGGAGTTTGATGATGGTGAAAGGTTGACTTCATAAGTGGCTGTTTGAGTGAATGGGGTGCCCATTAGAGTTATTAAGGAGAAAGAATGGTCAGGACCTTATGGGAGTTATGTGGCTGGGACAGCTGACCTGGCCTGGGCAACTAGAAAATAGTGGTGTCCCTCACAGAGCCAGGAGGGAAAGGAAAAATGTGTGTTTTTGGTGGGTGGCAAAGACAATGTGGGATGAGTGAGTGGATGCATACTTTCTCTACGTGTAATGGAGAACTTACTGATTTTACAGTTTCTTCTTTCCTCTCTAGATACAGCCTCTATGAAAACACATACTTTGGCTGAACTAAATGGCTGGAACACAACAAGGATGCCAGCCTGTTAAACCAAGCACGCCATTGTCCAGAGACAGCCAACTGACCTGGAGTCTGCACAATCCTTCCCCATGTGGGAAGGCCACCCTCCCCTCCACACCCCCACTCTTATTAGGGATTTCTGAACCCAAGGGTAGGTAGGACGATGACCATGTCCAGCTTGAAGCAGCTAGAGGAGCTTGAGACCTTCGCCCATTGTCCTTTACAAGATTACAAAGGGTCTTAATATCTGAGAGGGAGGGATAGTTATTTTTTACGAACCATGGGTATGGACTTGAGGGGGGATTGCTGGGGGAGGGAGATGCTGGGTGGAGGGGAGTAAAGGGGAGAAAATTGGAACTATTGTAACAATATAATCAATAAAGAAAAGCTGGGAAAAAAAAATAAGGCAACTTGAAACTTCTAGCCAAGATGGAGGTGTAGGTAGACATGCTGCATCTCCCTCACAACTAAGAAGGAATTTACAACTACCTCAACACTAAAACAACAACACCACCAACAACAAGAAAACAGATGTTCCAGAAAGTTGAACTACATGGAAGTTCAATAAACAAAGAAATAAAGAAGAAATACTCAGACAGGAAGGAGGGACAGAGAGGACATGGTGTTGCAGTGGCAGCAGTGTAGGGGCTGTAATAGCAGCAGAAAGTGCAGTCACACATTTTAAAAGTAGGGAGGGAAACCTGGGAAGCAATCCCAGCCCATATCAGACCACGCAGCTCATGGTTCCAGTGCTGGGGAAAACAGAGCCACATTGCTTCTGAGCCATGTTGCTTCTGACTATGAAAACCAATGGTGGTTGGGGCGGAGGAAGAAACTGCCAGTCTCTCAACAGAGTCAGCTTTAGTACAGGAAGTGGAAGAAGTGAATGAAAAAAGGACACGTACAGAACAAGTAGCACTGTTCCCTCTCAGACCTCTCCCCCCACAAGAAAAAAAAAAAAAAAGAAAAAGAAAACACATACTATTCACCTTACATTTTACTGAAATCAAAATAACTAATTACAATAACTTATTGCTTATACTATAGTCACTGGCCTTCCTTACAGTATTATCTGAGGCTTTAAGAAAACCTCTGTATAAGATACAATCAAATATCTTCCTCAGATGCCTCCTACCTTTCCCTAAATGATAATGTCTGTACCTAGTTTACCTCTGATAGGAGCACACTCATTGTGACCTAATCCCCAGGGAAACCACTACATTTTTTTAAATGCCTGGCAAAACTTTGGCTTCTCTCCTGTCACTTCAAGCAGGCACCTCCCTTCATGATGAATGGTACCCACTGCTAGAAATTTGACAACTTTCTCCTTCCCCGTCCAGAGCTCCCAGATGGTCACCAGCTGGTCTGGGCTGTTGCTTGCATTTTTATGCCTTTATCTGTCTTCTTGGTTTTCTTTTTGATCTCTTGTCTCTCCCTACCTCCTAACAGCCGCCATACTCTATCCCTCTGTGGAAGCACTGATTTTCTAAGGGAATTTGATGATTTTTGGAGCATTACCTCCCTCTCTTTATTTACACATTGCAAGAGAAAGCAGTAGCAGGGATTGTGAGAGGAGAAGCCCTCTGAGAGGATAGCCTTCTTGTGTGAAAGCAGTCAGAATGGACTGAGCTCCCTGACAAGGCCACTGAGGGACAAATGAGCCCAGCAAGTCCAGAGCGACACCTGTCTTTGAGCTGCACTCATATTCTCTGAGGGCGAGGCTGAGGACAGGTGAGGAGATGTTTTGTTCACTTTTTGGTTTTCTGATGAGTCAGCCAAGGGGAGGGAAGAATCACCATTGATATTTTTTGTTTGACCCCTCCATGAACAGAGCATGTTGCACCATCATCCCAGTTGTTTTTAAACAATGCAAAAAGGACTTTGATTTTCAATATTGTAGCTAGAAGATTGTCCAAAATGACAAATAGAAGCTAAGGTGGCTGTGTGTGTCTCCATCTGTGTCTGAAGGGCTGTGAGTGTCTGCTGCATTCATGTGCATTTGGGGGATGTTTCTGCGAGGCTGTGGTGGAGAACTTTGGACAGTGATGAGGTTCTATGTGAGAGTGTCTGTGTGAAAGGTATAGGGCCTGTGCAGGTATATGGTGGACATACTTGTCTGTCTGAGTAGTGACTGTCTCTGTCACCTGACTCTGTGTGTGTACTTGACTCTGTGTGTGTGTGTACAGGGATCTGTGTGTGTGCCTGACTGTGTGTGTTAGAGGGTTAGTGGAGTGCTTTTATGGGGTTGTGAGTGTCTGTATTGGGGGTTGTGGGAGGAATTAGGGGATGCATTTGGGTAAATGTTACAAGAAAATCTGTGGAAGATGGTGGAGGGGTATCTGCAAGGATTTGGGGGCATATTTTGAGGTGTTTGTGGAGGATGTTCAGGGGTATCTAGAAAGTGTGTGAGTGCCTGTGAGGTATGTGTGGGGCTGTGAGGTGTGACTAAGGTGTCTTTGAGGTGAATGAGGGGTGTCTCTGGAGGATGTAGGGGTCACTATGGGGCATTTGTGGAGTATTTGTACATCAGGAATTTTGGGAGTCCCTGTGGGGTGTCTGTGATTGCCTCTGTGGGTGAGTGTGTGTGAGCTTTTCTCCATGCTGTGTGTGTCTGTGCCCTGACAGTGTAAGACAGAGACACGACCTTGGAAAATCCATGAAGAACTCACCTGGCCTTGGCACTATTTTGTCCCTAGAGTGTGACTGTGACAAGCATGGGACCCTGGCCATGGCAGCTCTCTCCTCAGGCCCATAGTCACCAACAATGATTTGCTCACATGGCTTGAAATGGGTGTTCCTGCCTTCCTGAGAGGGGCAGCCTGGGTCCTGTGAGTGTGGACACGGCTGTGCAGTTCTCACCCCCATTCCCATGACACCTACCAACATACCTAGGGGTGTCTCAGCCAATAAAAACCCAAACTTGTCATCACCAGGACTAATTGGGGAGAGAAGTAAGGGCATGTCCAGCTCTTTCCTTTCGGCCAGCTTCCAAAAATGATATAAAAGATCAAGAGACACTGTGTCTCAATCCACTTTGTTCCAAAGGGAATTAATTATTTGCCTTAAGCAGAAATGAAATGTTCTATAGAGATGGTGCTTTTCACTTTATCCAGCTTAGAAACCACTGATGATATGCCCATTCAGAGGGATCCCAGGTCTCCATCAAGAGGCCACCATGGGCAAGGCAGTCTTTACACTTAATGGGCAGTGTTGGTGTTCAGCACCTCTAGGATGTGGCTGACATTTGCACCCAAGTCACACACCTGAGATGCCGCGTTAGCATGGGGATTCAGCAGACCCTTCTGTGGTCACTCCTCAGTAGGTTGAGTGACATTCCAGGCACAAACTGAGAGGTCCCATGTGAAATCAAAATTCACCAGGAGGCAGGTGAACAGGTTTATTTACATATAGGTCCCTGGACTTATCTTTAGGGAAGTAAATGCTATTCTAAGTAGTGCTCTGAATTGCAGCCACTGAGTGACTTTAGCCAGCTATTTATTTTCCTGAATAAAATTTTTTCACTAATTTCTAAGCTAGAAGCCAGAGATGTTCATTCCTGACTTACCTCTTCCTATTTTTTTTAATCCTCACCCAAAGATATGTTTATTGATTTTAGAGTGAGAAGAGTGATTTTGAAAGTGCGCGCGCGAGAGAGAGAAGGAGAGAGAGACATCAATGTGAGAGAAAAAGATCCATCAGTTGCCTCCAATATGTGCCCCAACTGGAGATCAAACCTGCAACCTTTTGGTTATGGAACAATGCTCCTACCAACTGAGCCACCCAGCTAGGGCTTACCTTTCCCTATTTACTTTAGAGAAAACAACTCCAATTTCCAAGAAACAGCACAGGTGGCCACTCCTTCACCTCTTTGTCTCAGATACAATGGAGAGTTTTGTGTGGTTCCTGAGCAGGTGTTGGGATACCACCTGAGCCCATCTCAGGATGCCCTCTTGTGTTGCCTCTTAGTCAGATGAGCCTGGTGACTAATCTTCCATGTCTTTCTGTATACATCTGAACTTGAACCCCCACCCTGCTCTGGGAGGAAAGGTGGTGCAGGCATCATTGCCTTCAGATTCTGAATGAGGACACTGAGGCACAGGTGTCTGGCTACAGCCAAGCCACTGGAAACACACGGACCGAGACCTGAGCTTCAGGTTGGCGTGTCACATTATCTCATTCTCTTTCCCCAGTAATTATGTATTGAGTGCCTGCTGAATGCCAGGTGCTATCCTCTCTAGTATGGTCATTGTACTGAAAGATGAGGCAGATCTCTGACACTTCACAAGGAGGCAGTGACTGAACAAAGCCCCAGGGTGGTGGAAGACAATGAGCATTACAGAAGGAGGGCTGTGTGTGGTGACAGGGAGACTCTGTAGAAGAGATGAGATTTGATCCAAGTGCTGAAGGTGGGAGAGAAATTTAGAAAGCTAGCATGGAGGGAAGGAACATTCCAAGTGTGATGTTTGTAAGCAAGGTGCAGAGGAAGGCGAGCTCTGAAAATGGTCCCTAGAGCTTGGGAGGAGGCGGGTCCAGCAGGCCAGACAGTGGCAAAAGGAATGGAGAGAAGGGGCGAAAGGGTGAGGTGACAGGAGAAGAGAATTCCTTGGTGGAAATGGGAGTCTCATGCCACCAGCAGATATATCATAGGAGACACATGGTAGCTTACTTCTCTGGCTCCATGGCAGGCTGGCTGGTCATTTCCAGACCCACTTCCTTCTCTGCGCATGCTTGCCTTTCCCAGATTCTGTGGCCATGAGACTGACTTTTGGAATGTGGGAAGAAGTGACTCAGCACTGCTAGGTGTGACCCCATACCATGCTCCTTCATGACCCCTCACTCGGGCCTCTTCCTTAACATGCTGCCTGGATCCAAGGCCCCAGGGCAGCCCAAGGTCCCAGTGCACCACACAGGTAGCCCCTCCACCAGATGCACACAGTGAACTGTGAGGGGCAGGAAAGCAACCTCCTCTGTGAGAAGCCACTGGGGTTGTTTGTGACCACAACTCCCCACCCAGACCAATACAGCTGAATCAGTTTACCTGTGCCTCTGAACACTTTATGTCTAGATGAAATGGTCATCCTGATTTTTTCTGTGACTGGTTTGGGTTTCTCTGCTGTATCTCCTGCACCAAACAGAATGATCTGAGAGATCCTCAGAAAACACTTCTTGAATGAATGAATGCATGTAGAGACTTTGGATGGTGTGGTGATACTGCAGCCAGCGTAGGGGGTATTATCAGAGCAAGGCAGGGAAATGCATACATCAGGGGGTGTGATGGCACCATCTGAGAAAATACAAAAGGATGAGACAGAGCAAACCCAAACCCTAAACTGTCTCAAGAGCACTTTCTGGGTTTATTTTTTTACCCATGGCAATAGTTACATAAAGAGATGATGCCCTTGCTTTAAAAAAATATGCCATTCCCTTTCTTCTAAATTTAAATAGAAACTTCAACATTTACCTCAATAGGTCACTGATGGAAGCCAAAAACAGAATGTTTACACGTCCCTGCAACACAGGTTAAAAAAGAAAAGAAAAATAAATTCCCATCAGAAATAAAAAGGCAACATGTTCTTTCCATGCACTGAAACCTTGTGCTTCCCTGGCAGAAACAACAAGCGATCTTTTCCCATTTAGAAGACAGTGGATAGGTCTCCAGCCTTCTCTGTTTCTCCCTAAACAGGTGTGTTTGCCTATTCAGCAAGGAGAATGGCCATAACCTTGGGAGAGACATCAGCTTGACTGGACTGTTCTGTCCAAGCCCAGATGGAGGTCACAGGGGAAGTTCCCCACTGCTCCTGATGGTGCTCTTGGAAGACGTGGGTCACTCCTGGACATTTCTCTCAGTGACCTACACTTGGAGCAGCCTTTGTCATAGAGGAAAGCCCTGGCATAATAGCAGGTGCGTATATCACAGCAAAACTGCTGTCTCTCCTGTGAGATCAATGCTGCTAGTCTGTTCTGGGTATCCTTGAGACTGAACACTGTCTCCTTCAATAACAGCCCAGCTGCTCAGTGACTGCTTTGCATGTATTAGTTCACCAAATCTGCACCATAACCCTTTGGGCGGGCAATTTTATTATGTCTATTTTAAAGGTGGGGAAACTGAGGCAGAAAGAGGTTGAATGATATGACTGAGGTAATGTAAGTCATTAGTGGCCTAAGTGCTGGGCACGCTAAATTTCATGTGGTTTCTGAGCTCAGGTAACTGAGCACTGGGACGAACCTGAGGTCTTAGCTGAGTTCGAGGATATGGAGTTCACAGTGGGTGATGTCATTTTCTTGCTCAGTCTGGATTCAAAAGAAATCTCAGTGTGCAATTTTTTTAAACCTTAGTATGACTTCCATGCAAACTTCTGTATCATGTGTCTTTTTCAGTGCATAATCTATTAGTGAGAATTTCATTGGTGTCATTTGGTTCTGTCATTTTTTCATGCAATTACAGGACCATTTAGATACTCGTTTTATCTTTTAAAAGTCATGGTATTCCTCTCCCCATGTCTCTCCTCCTAGTGAATGCATCACTCTCCTACTCCACACTCCCTCCTACAGCCCTGCCGTTGGGCTTGTCTCGCTGATCCCCGCTGACATTGTTCTCACAAATGGTTTCATTTCTATTAAGTCAAATGGAATTTTCTGCTTCATATCTTCCTTGAGCTGCTTAGACATTGAGTGAACTCACCCACCCATTTCTCCCAGACATTACCCCTCTGCCCTTGGCTTCTTCTGGTTCCCTACCCCTCTCAGCTCCTTCCTTGTGCCTCTAAGGTTGGGGTTTTAGCCCTCTGCTCTCTTCTTTTTCTCTCAAATGCTCCTTGATGTTTACAGCTAATCTGTCTTTTCTAAGCTAACATCATCACATTTACATCTCTACCCTGAACCCCAAATGAGGACTGGAAGCTTCCCACAGGACCCTTGCACTTGGAAGACTATTCTAAAGTTACCTCAAAACATACATGACACCCAACCTATTGACCCAATGGACTGGGACACAGCTCCCTTTCTGAGTGGCATCATTAGCATCCAGGACCTGCTAGAGACCTACACTTGGAGGGAGATAAGATAGGAGAGGATGAGCAGGCCTGTTATGGAAAGGGAGGCCCACAAAACCAACTCCTGGGCCTTCATTTCCCTCCCATTCTGTGTTTAGTGGGCATCAGGTCTGTCTTTGAGGAAGGAAACACAAGATTTATTCCATCCCATTCTTCCTGGGGCCTCCTCCACCCATCCCCTCATCTTTGGGGCCTGGAATAGTGCCTAGCCCTGGATGCTGCCTCCCAGTATTGAGTTTCTCCAGTTAACTTTATAACCTATGGCTCTCACTCTGCAACTTTCATGCTAACGCATCACAATGGTTCCCTGCTATCAACTAGATTAGGGTAAAAGCCTTTAGCTTGATTTTCAAGGTCCTCCATCAACAGGGCCCCTTAGTCACTCAACATTTTCACCCCACGCCCCCAAAGGGGAGCTCTTCCCTCTGGTGCATCCTCTGCTCCTTCTCTGCCCCATCCTTACATCTTGCTCACATGGTTCACTTCATCAGACTCCCTTCTCCTATCCAATTTCTGTTTCCTTCAGGATCTAGCTAATTCACAAAGATAGTTATCCTCAGTCCAAAATGTTCTCCATTTCAGAATTCCTCTAGTACTTATTGTCTAGATTGTGCACCCTTTAACTACTAAAGGTGGGGTTTTCTGGGTTCTTACAATGTTCAAGGATTAAGTCAACCTCTCCTAAAAATAACTCCAAGAGATATATGTCCACCTAATTTTGCCAATGAAAAAACCCAACATTCAGAAGGTGAATATGCCCAAAATTACATCTGGGATTTGAACCTAGAAACTGGCTCTAAAACCCACAGATATCACAGAGGCACTGCACTAAATACCCTTGTGTTTGTTTATTTTTTTTTGTCATCCAAAGGATTTAATGGTGAAAGTCCTTTACTATACTATTTTGTTTCTTTTCCAACAGGCCTAGCTCAGGGCTAAGCACATGATATTTAATAAACACTCATTTATTTTGGCTTCTGGCTTCCAGAGTGAATGATACAGAGACTCCAACTGAGTTAAGCAGTTGATGAAACCAGTGATCACATCAGGATTATTTGCCTGATAAATAACAGATAATATGGCAGAGGTGTCTCACACACCCTAGGCTTGGTTGGAAGTTGCTCTGTCCAGCAGAGGCTTCATGACCACGGCGGAATAAACTTTTACCCAGGATGTTTCATTATGTCTGGGGGAAGGAAGGTGGCTGCTATCTCTAGGGGAGAACAGCAACTAAACCTTCATCCCTCATGCCTTTTATTGAGGAGGATACACATGGGAGATACAAGGTCAAAATTCATGAATCATCAATAGCTTGGAGGCTACAGTTGACAGTAACAAATTATATGTACTAGGACAGAGGGTACAGTGACCAGTCTGTGTCAGGGTCTACCAAACATCTTGACGCCACACTGGCATTAGGTGCAAGGTTCCATACATTCCTTGCTAGAGATTGTTTATGCTACATTAATGATAAAGAAAGCAAAGCAAGTTCTAAAGCATAATAAGCATTCTTTAAATCCAATTCCCATGGAAACCCTCTGAGTGGTCTTTGTTTATGTTTCACACCAGGCTTATGTTGAGACTTAATGACAAGCACAGCCAGAGTGCCGGCGGCATTCATGCTCAGGCTGGGGCTACAATTCCCTAAACCATGAGAAGCAGTTCCCTGCAAGATAATACAGCAGTCCCCCCATTATCCACAGAGAATATGTTCCAAGATCCCCAGCAGGGGCCCAAAACTGCAGATAGTACTGAACCTTATATATACTATCATTTTTCCTATATGTACATATGATAAAGTTTAATTTATAAATTATGCCCATAAGAGATTAACAATAACTAATAATAAAATAGAACAATTATAACAACCTACTGTTATAAAAGTTGTGTAACTATTGCTTCTGTCAAAGAATCTTGTATTGTACTCACCTTTTCACTTAAACGAAGCACTTTCCAGCTTCTCGTTGGCATTTCTGAATTGCCAGCATCACTGTGCCTGTGCTTTTGTGGCCATTATTGAGTAAAATAAAGGTGATTTGGACAGAAGCACTGTCACACTGCAATCTGATAACCAAGACAGCTACTAAGTGACCAACGGGCAGGGAGTGTCCCAGAGTAAGCATGCTGAACAACAGGAGATTCACGTTCTTGATGAGACCAAATGGGACGGTTTGAGATTTCACCTTGCTACTCAGAATGGCATGTGATTTAAAACTTATCAATTATTTGATTCTGGAATTTTCCACTTAATATTTTCAGACTGCCATTGACTGCAGGTAACAAATTGTGGAAAGAGAAACAGTGGGTAAGGGGGTGGGCAGCTGTAATCAGTACCAGGCCAAAGAGACGTCCTGAATAAACTGTATAATTTCAGTGGTCTTTTTTCCAGTTCCTTTGGGAAAAAGAAAACCCAGGTAAAAACCTGAGAGCTCACCACTAGTCTGAAATCATTTTGCTTCTAACTCACTCAAATTATCTCAGGGCTTTGTTGACATTATCTGATAATGATTGTAATCCATCTTTCCAAGTAGAGAGAGGCACCAAGCTGTCAAATAACACTCTTCTATTGGAGGTCTGAGGTCACCTCCGGACTGCCACGGCCAGCAAGTGCTCCCAGGCTAGCTCCAGCATTGGGCATCTTGAAGCATTTCTAAAGGGTAATATTTACAGTGGTGGATAGCTTGGCACTGTGGTGCTTAATGAGATTATTTAAAAAGGCAGCTTTCATTAAGATGGGGAGTACAAGCAAGGTGCCCTTGCTTTTGAGGGAAAGATGAACCAGCAGAAGATGGATGTTCCCCCTTGGCTTGGGAAGCAGGAGGATCAAGTGGCTTGTCATACATTAACAGCCTTTTAAAGTTCCTGAGAAGATTAAGAGGAGCAGCCTAGACAAATGAAAGAAGAGGAATTGTGCAATCTGTCTTGGTAGCACAAACATGGAGACACAGCAGCTGCATTTAACAGGGCAATTTGCTAAATGAGTGGTTGGCCACTTTCCAGATGAGCAGTGTGACATGGGGCTTGGATGAGTCCTTTATTCAATCATGTTCTGTCTAGACAGAGACATGAACTGCCAAGTTAGAGCCACTGCAGTAGCAACAGCAGCACAAGCAACAGCAGCAGCTTTGATAGCCTGACATAAAGTGTGCCCAGTATTGCCAGTGAGGCAGCCCAGCCATAGAGCAGCTGGAGAGGACATGGCATGGAGTGCATAAAGCCTTGGGCAAAGCCAGCTTCTCTGCTGAACAATGGCCAGCTGAGAACAGGGCCTCACTGGACTCACCTACCAGGCACATGGAAGCAGGTGATCTTACTAGGAAGAGGCACCAGCATAAAGTTAGAAAGCAGAAATATTGGTTGTGTTTTCTTTATGTGCACTTCTAAGTAATTTCCCCTGTGGTTTGTCTTGATTTTTCTACTTAGGTTGTAAAGTTCCCAAGGAAGATGAAAGAATATTCCTAGCTTTGCCCCACAACCTTATTCTGCATTCTCTTCTCCTTGCCTCTAGCACTTAATGCAGTCCTGGTTCAAGGACCTCTTTAGAGATGATATCTCAAAGATACTTGCTGAAGCAGTCAGAAGTAGACCAGTCAACCACTGGGTCCTGGGGCCTCTGGGTCTGTGACACATGCCCACTGAATGATTTAAACCATGTCAGGTAAAAATGGAACCAGTCAATGGAGAGTTTGCCTGACTTTAATAAAAGAGGCAGCCACAGGACTTCACTGGACTGGAATGGGGACCCGCAAGACAGTAGCTCTACTGACCTATTTCTCTCTGGTAAGTTATACCCCTTGCCTATTTAATTGTTATTACTGCATTCAGAATTTCCATGGGGGAGGTTTCACTGTGTCCTTTAACAGCCCATGGCCAGAACATTCTGACCAGTTAGTAAACAAGCCTGCTCCCCCCACCCCATAACCCCCAGAACCACAGTGGATAACAACTTCTGCTTATTTCTGTCTCGGGAGGAAAAGTTTAATCCGATGAATCACCAGCAGCACTTCCTGTGACATTCTGAGGAAAACTACAGTTGGCTCAGGAAGAACTTTGAAGCACTTCAATGACTGTGGTTTCTGAGCTACGTGGGATGGAAAGTTTTGAGTCCTGCTCTGTGCTGTACACAAAGCCTTCACACCAACATTGTTCTCTCTTGGAGGTTTCCTGTCATAGCACTATGTCTGCTGTATAGTCAGCCTGAGATAAGTGAATTAAATGAATAGGGCTGTCCTAGAGGGAAATATAGCATTACTCCCTGCCAACCTCACCCAGATAGCTCTTTTCTGTGGACATCTGAGCCTATTTCCTCATCTGTACCACAAAGTACAGAAAATAATGAGGAACTATTTTTTTTCACTTCTCCCAGGGAATGGTACATAACCAGCATTTTTCCAGATGCATAGGTGAGACTCACGTCCATAACCCAGGAGATATCTTTGGGCATGGTCAGCTTATACTTCATCAACGGAGATATTTATGGCAAGAGCCCAGGCAATAAAAAGAGAGTTATTCTGGGATCTAGAATATTCTAGTAGATATGCCAAAGGGTCAGAGCAATAAAGTCACTGAACTCTGAGATAGTTACACACCTGTTCAAGTTTTTGCAATGAGGAAATACCTCGGGTACAAAAAAGGTATAAATGTAGATTATTAACTTTCTTAAGAAACAGGTTTCTTGTACAGCAAATGTAAAACTGACAAATATCAAATGATCTTTAAGTGCATGATCCTGGGTCAGGTTCAACTAAAGAAGCCCAAACGTAGCCATTCATCAAGACAGTCTTTGTGGTGTGATGATGATGAACCAAGTGCCCCTCACCTGTGTCAGCATATCGCAAATGTACTTTCCTTATGTTGAGTGTGACTGGGTCCCTGACTCCAAGGATATATGACCATCAGGAAGTATGCAAATTTGAAGATCTTGAACACTGCCAAGGATGATTAGGTGACATCAGGTGATGAGACAGGCAGAGCCAGTGCTTCTGTCCTATAAATAAATTTATTTCATTCTCATGTGCAATTCATGTCTTTCCTAAATGGTAGCATGAGCTCTTCAATGCCTTTTTCTAGCTTAAAGATAATTTTTTTAAATGAGCATCAAATACTGTTTGAAAATGTGACTTTTTAACGTTCACATATATCTCCACAAAGAGTCACCCATGATTGACATTTTATCTTATTAAGTGCTGCTCATTAAGAACCACAGCTACCAGTAAGATTAAAGCTACCAACAATGCGAACAATTCCTGAAATAAAATGCGACTGATTTGCTTAGAGCCTAAATCAAAGGAAGACAGTGTATTGGCTCATTCGCATCCGGTCCACTAGGGGGCAGTAAATGATCAAGTTTCCAGCCAGGGGCCTCAATGTCGATTGCTATATATGTACCTGAAGGGTGGTAAGCTTTTTGCACGAAGTGAGAAGAGTCACCGCAGTGACGACAGGTGCAGGGTGCAGCCAGCTACTGCTACCAGCACATTCTGTCAGAGGATGAAGTGAAATGGATCATTTGCGTTTTTTACCAGTGAACTTGCATGATAACGAACAAGGCAGTGTAACCCGCCTAGACCCTAGCTTCACCTCTCTGGCTCCTGCTGAATTGCTGCTGAAGTCACCAGGCTGAAAGCACTCAGGGTGGCAGCAAGGTGGAGAGGCAAAGCCAGGGGTCCGATTTTCCAGCTATCTGGGAATGGTGACCTCAGGGGCACGACTGACCATGGGCAGGGCAGTGGGGAGGGGCTCCCTCTTCCACCCAATCTCTATGCTAACATCTATTTGGGGAATGAACTAGAAGCTGCATAGCACAAACCCAGGGACACCAATCCTGTCTTCATCTTTGTTGGTGTGACTGGCTCCCCCTAGAGTTGGGGAGTGCACAGATCAGAGCGCATTGTCCCCACATGGGGGCTCTGGGCTTTAGGTCTCTATAGCAGTGTCCATTGGTTCTCTTTCTTTTGCTCCTTATTATTATTATTATTTTTAAATCTACCTTAAAGGGCTTTAAGGAAAGCAGATACAAAGGCAACACTTGTGCACAATTAGGAATTGGGACCAAGGGCATTTCAATGTCTGCAGTGGTCCTTTCTGGCTTCTTCCTCTGTCTCACTCCTTGATTCAAGAATCTGGTGCCTTTCTGACCTTCTGTCTGTGCTGTTTAAACATTTTCTTCAAAAGAAGATTCTAGGCTATCGAACCATTCAACTTCAGTTGTGTTTACATTATTATGTGCCTTCTCACTTGGGAATGTGCATATAAGCCTTATTTCTAATTGAGAAACAAAACACAAATTCCTTCCTCCCGGCCCCGGCCCCGATTAATGGGAGGCAAACCTGCTGTGCCATTTCCCCTATGTTCTGATTCCAATGTTTTCAGAACAATTCCAGCATCCCTAGTCCCGTTTCCTCATCCATTTACCTGGAGCATCCCTTTTGTCTTACTTGAAAGTCAATAAAGCATCGTGGTTAAATACAGACTCAGATCAAACTGCCTGGGTTCACATCCCAGTTCTGTTCCCCCCCCCCCCCCCCCCAGCAGCTTGTAACCTTGGGGAAATTGTGTGACCATTCTGTGTCTCGGTTTCCCTACCCTCATAAATGTCAATAACAGCATCACCTTATGATGGTGCTGAAGGACTTATGGAGAGCACTGAGCACAGCTCTAGGCTCATGAACGAGTACTCCATATGTGTTACTTCATAGTATTTTATTTATTGGACATAATGCTATATTTCCTCTTCTGTTTTCCTCTCACTTTTTCTCACCCTTCACACACAGACTCCCCCTGCCCTCTCCTACTTCTCCCTAAAAAGATGACAGGTGGTTGTCTGGCCCTTGAATCTGTGCCTACTTCTCTCCTTCCACTCTCCACACCTACTTGATCTTCACTGAGGAGAATTAAGCACTTGTCAGGATCCTTGTAACTAAAGCAAAGAATGTAAAAAGAGAAAATAAGAAAGAAGGAAGGAGAGAAAGAAAGAGAGAGAAATGAAGAGAAAGAAAAAGAAAGAAAGAAAGAAAGAAAGAAAGAAAGAAAGAAAGGAAGGAAGAAAGAAAGGAAGAAAGAAAGGAAGAAAAAGAAAAAGAGAGAAAAAGGAAGGAAGGAAGGAAGGAAGAAAGAACCTTCAGGCACCAAGTAAAACAAGCTGCAGGGCAGACAGGGGGGTCCGACAATGCCCTTTTATGTTCTATTTATAGAATAGTTTTAGAAATGGACACTTGTTTACTTTGCCCAGATCAGAGGTGATTTCAAATTCTCTTCATCTAAATGTCTATTTCCATTGTGCAGGTTCATAATGAAAATAAGAAACTTATTTACAGAGCCAGTGCAGTAACAGAGAGAGAACTGTAAGGAATCCACTGACCACTGCTTTGTGAAGTAGACTCTAAAACGATGTGGCCAGCCTGGAAGGAGCAGCAGGGATGGCCCTGACCTAGCCAGGGATCTCTCCAGTCAGGTCAGGTGGGAGTTGGAGGGAGTGTGGAAGAGGCAATTGGCTCCCTAATCCTAAGGTATGACATGGAGAGGGAGAATATCCTTCTTAGAGAGAGACCCAACTTTATGGGGAAATGTTTTGTGTAGATGGCTGGCTCTAAGGGTCTGGGTGTGCTGAGTGGTTTCAGGGGTGCAGGGAGGGGAACAGCTGCCAGATGGAGGGAGACTGGTGCATACATGAATGGGCAAGAGCAGTGGGACAAAAAGGTTGGAAAGGACAGGAGGACAGAGACTTCTGGCCAAGATGGAGGCGTAAATACACATGCTGTGTCTCCTCACAACTAAGAAGAAATTTACAAACACTTCAAAACTAAAAAACCCTCAGAAAATCCAGAAAATCAAAACTACAGGGAAGTTCAGCAAAAAAATAAAGAAGAAATAATTAGCCAGAAAGGTAGGAGGGGCAGAGATGGGATGGAGAGAAAGAGGAGTGGAGCAGTGGCTGCGGGGGCAGTGCTTGGCAGGTAGCAAGGCTAGAGGCAGCTTGGCTGGTGGGAGCATGGTGGGCAGATGCAGCTAGCAGTAGCCATGGCAAAAAAACACAGTCATACAGTTGAAACTGGAGAAGCAATCCCAGCCCCAAACCAGATCATGTAGCCCACGGTTCCAGTGCTGGAGAAAATAGAGCCATGTTGCTTCTCACTGTGAAAGCAAGTGGGGGTTGGAGTGGAGGAAGAAGCTACTAGGCTTGAAAAAGAGGCAGCTTGCTTAGTACAGGAAGGGGGAGAAGTGCCTGGAAAACTGGTGGCAACTGGCACTTTTCCCTCTTAGACCCCTCCCCCACATAGAGCACCAAAGCGGATGAAACAGTCGCCAGCACTAACAAATACCTAAGGCTCCACCCCATATAATAGAAGACGTGCAACAGCCCCACCCAAATCACAGAGGCAATCACAGAAAGCTGTCATGATGAGGAGACAGAGAAGTATGGCCCAGAAGGTGGCAGATCAAGGTTCCAGTGACACAACTAAGCAACGAGCAGATAGCATGTCTAATGAATGAGAAGTTGGAGGGCTTAAGAGATGTACAGTTTAAGGCATTGGTGATAAAGATGCTCACAGACTTGACAGCAAAGATTAAATAGGACAGAGAAAGAATGAAGGTTATCCTGGCTGAAATGAAGCAAAATCCACATGAAACAAGTGGTGAAGGAAAGGAAACCAGGGTTCAAGTCAACAAATTGGAACATAAGGAAGAAACAAACAGTCAACCAGTACAGAAGGACGAAAAAAGAATTTTTAAAAATGAGGAGAGGCTTAGAAACCTCTGGGACAGCTATAAATGTGCCAACATCTGAATCATAGGGTTGCCAGAAGGTGAAGAGGGAGAGCAAGAAATTGAAAAATTATGTGAAAAAACAATGAAGAAAAAATTCCCTAATTTGGGGAAGGAAATGGACATACAAGTCCAAGAAGCACACAGAGTCCCAAACAAACTAGACCCAGTGAGGACCACACCAAGACACATCATAATCAAAAGGCCAAAGGTTAAGGATAAAGAGAGAATCTTAGAAGCAGCAAGAAAGAAGAGGAGAATTACCTACAGAGGGGTACCTATAAGACTGTCAGCTGATTTCTAAAAAGAAACTTTGCAAGCAAGATGGGACTGGCAGGAAATATTCAAAGTGATGAAAAGCAAGGCCTTACAACTGAGATTACTCTATCCAGTAAAGCTATCATTCAGAATGGAAGGGCAGAGAAAGTGCTTCCCAGACAAGGTAAAGCTGAAAGAGTTCACCATCAGCAAGCCATCATTATATGAAATGTTAAAGAGACTTATTTTTTAAAAATATCAAAACTATGAACATTAAAATGAAAACAGTATCGCAACTATCAACAATAGAAGCAAGGGTATGGAAACAAAGGTGAACTAAGTAGACAATTAGAGTGGGAAGAGAATCATAGGTATGGGGAGCATGTGGGGGGGAGGTCAGCTGGGAAGGGAGAGGGCTGAGAGGGAGGGAAATGGTTCAGGAATTAAGAAGCATAGTAGGAGGATGTGGAATGGACAGGGGGATGTTGAGAAGAGCTTTATGCATGACCCATGGATATGGACTAAGGGTGGGGGGACTGCTGGTTAGACGGGAATTGCTGGATGGAGTGGAGCAATGGGAAAAGAAATTGGAACAACTGTATCTACATAATCAATAAAACATACAAGAAAATGAAAAAAAAATAAAACAAGACAGAGTGGCAGATGGGCAACAGTTGACAAAACCCTGAGGTGTGACCTTTCCCAGTGGCCCTTCAAATCTTCAGTAGTGTCCACAAAAATCACAAAATGCTTGGTACAGCTGGACTTGTCCAAACCAGTGAAAGGACTGAGGAGAGGCAAGAGGAGGAGGCCTGGCTGAACTATGGCAAATACCACCATCACCACTGCAAGGCATATTGGACATCAGGGGGCCACATTAGGCTGGGAGAATAATTAACCAATTTGTATCAGATTTATTATTGCTTTTTTATTTCCAAAGACAGAAGGGACTTACTAGAGACATTCTTTCTATGTCACTATTAGAAATCTGTAAGTCTCTTAAACACTTTATTTATTTATTATTATAGACACTATGAAGCTGTGAATAGATAGATACTGTTTCCTACTTCTAGGCAGCTTCTAGGAAGCTCAAAGAGAAATATGTTGTTTGTTTCTGCAAATTTTTAGGGTATTAAGGAATATATTTTGCTTATTGACATTATCTTCCCATATTTTTGGTCTTTATTCTCATTTGTGTGTGTGTGTGTGTGGTGTGTGTCTTTTTATTCTAATCCATGTTCATTGCTGTCAGTGTTCTTAAACCCTCTTTTAGACAATATGGTTATTAATAAACAAAAACACAAATAAGTACCTTTTTGCCTATCCTGGAAGTTCTTACACTTTAATCTTTTACCGCACAGTATTTCTCAAGTTTTGTTGTCAAATATTTTTGTGAGTCTTATCTTGACTCCTGTCTTTAGAGTTCTGTTTTTGTAAAAGACTTTTCTCACCTCCATTATTATTAAGAGTTTCTCTTATATATTTTTTCTAGTACCTACTTTAAAATCTTAATTAGGCTGCCTACTTTCTGAAAGTTTGCTAATTTCCATGATAGCAAATTTCAATTTTGGGGCATTTGTTCACATCTTTCTTTTTCTTAACAAAGAAAGAAACAGATTGTCTCCTTCCTTCCATTCACTCTCTCCATCTCTGTCAGACCAACAAAAGCACTGGTAGAACCTAGACAGGCCTAAGTTCTTAGGGGGATAGATAACAAAGTGGAATGTAAATATGCCTCAGCTCAAAGGAAGGCTAACTACATTCAGCTATAATTCTTCAGCATGGAAGCCAACGAAACAGAGATGGTGATCACACACCCTAACTGAGAAAGCTACCCAGTGAAATTGGGCTGGGGTGCCTAAGTCTCTGAGTTAATTAAATCCTAAAAGAAAAGATCTCATCTCAAATTTAGTGAGTCTCTCAAAATTTACATTTTGAAAACCTGTCTTTCTCAAGATTTACTACTGGGAATAATTAATATTATTTATAATGTTAACCAAAACAGTTCTCATTTTTTGGTTTTGATCTTTTATGACAAATGGAATGTCTTCAATACTGAGACTTACTGATACATTTAAAAGTGAAGATTCAGCTAGATCAATAAACTAGTAGAACTTCCCTATGTTATCTTGCTGAGTGCAAAATACCAGACACCAATCTACTTATCGAGCCTCGCTTATCATGTTCATCCATTAGCATCTCTGCTGCTTCCGAGCAGCATCTGATGAGCATAAATTTCAGGAATTAGGAAAATATCAGAAAGACTCTATCAGAAACTCTAAGAAATGGTGAAAATGGAAGGAATGAGCAAATATGCTCAGTCCAGACACAAATTAGGCCTTTATAGGTTCTTCCTTATCTGAATAAATAACACAATGTTCAGTTTTTCCAGTTAAAACTTTGGTGCAGGACCACACACCTAAACACTCTATACCATGAGTATAGTATAGTATTCCCTCACTTATCGCAGGTATTACATTCTAGATCCACTCCCCCCCTCCGTCCTGCGATAGGTGAAAATCTGCGATGTAGGAACCTTACATTTTAGTATTTATATATATTTTAAGGCTTTATAAACCCTTCCCAGTCCCTTATTAACCCTTTCCACACTTTTATAAACACTACTTATGTTCTTAAACATATTCTACACTCTTAAACCTATGTAACTTTAACAACATACGTATATAGGACTGCAAAATCCCACAATATAGCGAAAAATTCACAATAAATAATTAAATGTAATATTTTTAAAAATTCCGCGACACAGGAGGACGCAATAAGTGAACCGCGATATAGAGAGGGACTACTGTATATCAGTACAAATGAATGTCAAAATTAAGGGTTTTTTTACATTCTGGTTCAAGAGCCTCCTTTGAGAAGACATTGTCAAGCATTAACTAGGTAGATTATATGTTAATACATGTCACGTCATCATGTGGCTTATTTCTTCTTCTAATATTAGGCAACGATAATTCATGGTTTCTATGCCTCAGCATCCAGAGACCAGGCACGAACCTGTAGGGAAGTTAACCATTCACCTGATCAGGTACAGCAGAGCTGTAATTCTCTACATTATTATTCCATAGTACAGAAAAAGGAAGCATGGGCCAGTTGTCTCTTTAAAAGTGCTATTCTTTCAATTTTGATAATTTCCAACTCAACACCTAATTGACTGCAATACTGTCATCACTGTGAGCACTGGTATTTTGAAAATTTGTCCTTGAAAACACAGAACTGTCAATATTTTCCCAAAGAAGTGTCTGGCATTCTTTATAGTTTTTCTTTCTTTAAAAAATTTTGTTATTACAACTCAGGAAAAACGAGGAGAAAACATGAACAATACTAAATGCTCCGGATATAAAATTATTCAGTATTATCTATTGATTTCATTCAGGCAGCTCTTTATAAGTTCGAATGGTTCTGAACAGTCCATTCTAAACATCTTTTTATATGGATTGCTTGGTCAAGTCCATGGTAGCTTGATAAAGTCCTTGATACTGACAGAGGAAATGAGATCGCCAAGTTGTCCATATTTATTTAGTATAAATGACTATTCTTGGTTTCCACAAAATATTGGAAACTATTTTTGTGTTAATTTATGTTAAGTCTCAAAGTTCACTAGGAAATTACCCAGAAACTCCTATTTTACAATGAATGTTTGGAAAAATATGTATAAGCCCTGCTAGAAATATAATAGACTACTTTTGTAGTCTGGCTGGTTTAGCTCAGTGGATTGAGCGTCGGCCTGCGAGCTAAGTGTCGCTGGTTCGATCTTCCAGTCAGGGTACAGCAGAGAAGGAAAACTCTGACTCCAAAAAACCTCCGCTGCCTTGCGGCATACCTCTTCAGGGGAAAGGCTAAGGGAGTAAACCCCGACAGAAAATCCGGAGCCGGAGTCCCTAAGGCGGTTTGACGTTGTAGTCAACACCGGCAACTCCTGCGGCGCACCTGAAGCCAAGCTGTATGGACTCCGTCTTTCCCTTGGACCCTTCAGCTGCGAAGAGAGGGGGGGGTCTGCTGCATGGGCAACAGCAGACTCTCCATATTACCCTGCCCAGGCTCTGTAGCTTCAGCGTCATCGCAAGATGTCGATTCAACACGGGAGGAGACAGATACCATGTCACTCCCGAGTCGGACTGCACAGCCATTCTCGGCGGTGCAGATAGACTCTTAAGAAGCTACACCATCGTCTCTCGAGACGGACGGCTGCCGACCGACTTTAAAATCATTTAGATCATTATTGGGAATTTACTTTTAAATATATTGTTAGATGAGGACTTCCATTTTTTTCTAAATAAATAGATAAACAAAGATTTGAAGTTCTTTGCTATGTTATTAAAAGGTCCTGTTTGGGCTAAAAAAGTTTCCCTGTATATCTTATTTTCATAAAAGATTTAAACAACAGAAATTAGCTCCTTGCACACTGTTGTTCTTCCAACACTTCACTTTTTATAATTCTTAGTGATTTTAATGTCAATCATATATACACCATGTATACATACCCTTGATTTTGTTATTAATAACAACTGGAACCCCACCAGAATCTCAATTTCAAACATTGTAAGTCCAGTTTTTCCAGATCATTTGTTTCATACTCTAGCTCTAACACTGGTACTTTCAATCAATTGGTCCTAAAACATTGTTGCTGTCCCAGACTCTTCCATGCCTCATTACCTTCTTTGATAGCTTAAAGTCCATGGTCAGTTATAACCAGTTCCTCATATACACCCTCAACACTCTGTTTCATTCTTTATTTTTTATTGTTATTCTATTACAGTTGTCCCAATTATCCCGGTTCTCTCCCCTGCCCCACCCACCCTTCTCCCAACTCCCACAGTCAATCCCTACCCTATTGTCCATGTCAATGGGTCATTTACCTGTTTCTTGACTAGGCCATTCCCTTTCTTTCCCCACTTATCACCCTCCCCTCTCCCCTCTGGTCACTGTCAGTCTGTTCCTTGTTTCCATGCCTCTGGTTCTATTTTGGTCATTTGTTTGTTTTGTTCATTAGGTTCCTCTTATAGGTGAGATCATATGGTATTTGTCTTTCACCACCTGACTTATTTCACTTAGCTTAATATTCTCTAGTTCCATCCATGCTGTCGTGAAAGGTAGGAGTTCCTTTTTTCTTTCTGCTGAGTAATATTTCATTGTGTAAATGTACCACAGTTTTTTGATCCACTTGTTTACTGATGGGCACTTAGGCTCTTTCCAGCATTTGGCTATTATAAATAACACTGCTATGAACATAGGAGTACATAGGTTCTTTTGAATTGATGTTTCAGTATTCTTAGGGTATAATAGCAGAGTGGAATTGCTGGATCAAAAAGTAGTTCCATTTTTAGTTTTTTGAGGAAATTTCATTCTGTTTTCCACAGTGGTTGCACCATTCTTCATTCCCACCTACAATGCACTAGGGTTCCCTTTTCTCCACATCCTCACCAGCACTTGTTGTTTGTTGATTTTTTTAAAGTATAATTTATTGATTATATTGTTACAATAGTTCCAATTTTTCCCCTTTGCTCCCCTCCACCCAGCACCACCCCTCCCCTAGCAATCCCCCCCCCCGAGTCCATGCCCATGGGTCATACATACAAGCTCTCCTGCTTCACCCTTTCATATATTCTTCTTCTTTTTTTTAATAAATAAATGATTAATTAATTATTTTAACAACAAAAAATAACAATTCCTCCCTCTCAGACTCAAGACCCTTTATAATCTTATAAAGGACAATGGGCGAAGGTCTCAAGCTCCTCTAGCTGCTTCGAGCTGGACATGGTCGTCTTCCTATCTACCCTTGGGTCCAGAAATCCCTAATAAGAGTGGGGGTGCAGAGGGGAGGGTGGCCTTCCCACATGGGGAAGGATCGTGCAGACTCCAGGTCAGTTGGCTGTCCCCGGACAACGGTGTGCTTGGTTTAACAGGCTGGCATCCTTGTTGTATTCTGGGGCCAACAGATTTGGCAACAGAGTTAAAAGACATCATTCAATCCATAACCACTAGATAACAGTGTTTGTTGATTTTTTAATGATGGCCATTCTGACCTGTGTGAGGTGGTATCTCATTGTGGTTTTAATTTACATCTCTCTGATGGCTGGAGATGTTGAGCATCCCTTCGTATGTCTATGAGCCCTCTATATGTCCTCCTTGAAGAAGTGTCTGTTCAGGTCCTTTTCTCATTTTTTATTCAGGTTGTTTGTCTTCCTGGTGTTGAGTCATACAACCTCTTTATATATTTTGGAGTACAAACCCTTGTCTGAGGTATCATTGGCAAATATGTTTTCCCATATGGTTGGTTCCCTTTTCATTTTGATGATTTTTTTTTAGCCGTGCAGAAACTTTTTAATTTGGTGTGTCCCATTTGTTTATTCTTTCCTTTATATCCCTGGCCCTAGAGGATATATGGATGAAAATATTGCTGTGTGGGGATATCTGAAATTTTACTGCCTATGTTTTCCTTTAGGACATTTATGGTGCCATATCTTATGTTTATGTGTTTTATCCATTTTGCATTTATTCTGGTGTATAGTGTAAGTTGGTGGTCTAGTTTCATTTTTTTGCATGTACCTGTCCAGATCTCCCAACACCATTTTTTGAAGAGGCTATTTTTACTCCATTTTATGTTTCTGCCCCTTTGTTAAATATTAATTGATCATAAAGACATGGGTTTATTTCTGGGCTCTCAATTCTGTTCCACTGATCTATGTGTCAGTTCTTATGCCAGTACCAGACTGCTTTGATTACAGTGGCTTCATAATATAGTTTGATATCAGTTATTGTAATCTTTCCTACTTTGTTTTTCTTCCTCAAGATTTATGAGACTATTTGGAGTCATTTTTGGTTCCATATAAATTTTTGAAGTATTTGTTCTAATCTTTTAAAATATGTAATTGGTATTTTAATAGGGATTGTGTTGAATCTATAGATGGACATTTTAAAGATGTTAATTCTTCCAATCCATGAACACAGTATATGCTTCCATTTATTTGTATCTTCCTTAATTTCTTTCTTCAGTGTCATGTAGTTTTCCAGGTACAAGTCTTTTACCTCCTTGGTTAAGTTTATTCCTAGGTACTTTATTTTTCTTGTTGTTATAGTAAATGGGATTTTTTCATAGTTTCTGTTTCTGATATTTTATTGTTGATGTGCAAAAATGCTTTTGATTTCTGAATATTGACTTTGTACCCTGCTATTTTGCCAAATTCATTTATTAGGTCAAATATTTTTTTGGTGGAGTCTATAGGGTTTTCTGTGTACACTATCATGTCATCGGCAAATAATGACAGTTTTACTTCCTCCTTTCCAGTTTGGATGCCTTTTATTTCTCTTTCTTGCCTGATCGCTGTGACTAGAACTTCCAAAACGATGTTGAATAGAAGTGGAGGGAGTGGATATCCTTGTTTTGTTACTGATCTTAGAAGGAACGCTTTTAGTTTTTGCCCAATGAGTATGATGTTGGTGGCAGGCATTTTTGTACATGGCCTTTTATATTGGGATATGCTCCCTCTATTCTCAGTTCGCTGAGTACTTTTATCATAAACCTCATCAAATGCTCTTTCAGCATCTATTGAGATGATCATGTGATTTTTGTTTCATTTTTTTTATGTGGTGTGTTACGTTTGTTGATTTGCAGTATTAAACCATCCTTGCATCTCTGTGATGAATCCCACTTGATCGTGGTGTATGATCTTTTAATGTATTGCTGGATCCAGTTTGCCAATATTTTGTTGAGCAATTTAACATCTATGTTCACCGGTAATATTAGCCTCTAGTTTTCTTTCTTTGTTGTGTTTTGGCCTACTTTTGGAATTAGAATATTACTGGCCTCTTAGAAAGAGTTTAGGGGTTTTTCCTCTTCTTGAAATTTTTGGAATGTATTGAGAAGGATATGAGTCAGTTCTTTCAATGTTTGATAAAATTTGCCTGTGAAGCCATCTGATCCTGGGCTTTTGTGTACCAGGAGTTTTTTTTTTTTATTATTGCTTCAATTTCACTGGTTGTTGTTGATTTATTCAGGCTTTCTGCTTGTTATTGATTCAGTTTTGGAAGATTATATGTTTCTAAAAATTTGTCCATTTCACCCAGGTTGTCAAATTTCTTGGCGTATAGTAGTTCATAGTAATTTCTGACAATCCTTTGTATTTCTGTGGTATCAGTTGTGATTTCTCCTCTTTTGCTTCTGATTTTATTTGGCTAAAGGCTTGCCAATTTTATTTATTTATTTTTTCAAAGAACCAGTTCCTGGCTTTATTGATCATTTGAATTGTTCTTTTAGTCTCTATGTCATTTAATTCTGCTCTCATTTTGATTATTTTCTTCCTTCTACTCATGCTGGGCTTCATTTATTGTTGTTCCTCTAGTTCTTCTACATGTAAAATTAGGTTATTTATCTGAGATTTTCCCATCTTTTTTAGGTAGTCCTGTATTGCTATGAACTGCCTTCACTGTGTCCCTTAGGTTTTGGGCTGTTGTGTGTTCATTTTCATTTTTTTCCCAGAAAATTTTTGATTTCTCCATTGATCTCATTGTTAACTCATCCATTATTTAATAGTGTGTTATGAAGTTTACATGAATTTGAATGTTTTTGAGTTTTTTCTTTGAGGTTGGTTTCTAGTTTCAAGCCACTGTGATCTGAGAAGATGCTTGATATGATTTCAATTTTCTTAAATTTGTGGTGGCTTGTTTTGTGTCCTACCATGTGGTCTATCTTTGAAAATGTTCCATGTGCATTTGAAACCAATGTATATTTTGCTTCTTTGAGGTGAAACATTCTGTATATATCAGTTATGTCCACTTGATCGAGAGTATTGTTCAATGCCACAATATCCCTGCTGGTTCTCTGCTTGGAAGATCATCCATTTCTGACAATGAGGTGTTAAAATGTCCTATTATGAGTGCATTGCTGTCAATATCCTTCTTGAAGTCCTCTAAGTTTTCTTTATACATTTTTGTGCTCCTATGTTGGTTGCATATATGTTTATAAGGGTTATATCTTCCCTTGAGTATTATATGGTATTCTTCTTTGTTTCTTTTTATGGTTTTGCTATGAAATTTATTTTGTGTGATATAAGTATTGCTACATCTGTTTATTTTTTTAAATGTCTATTTGCTTGGAATATTTTTTTTTATTCTTTCACTTTCAGTCTGTGTAGGTCTTTTGTTCTGAGGTGGGTCTCTTGTAGACAACATATTTGCAGTTCATGTTTTCTTATCCATTCTGCTACCCTATGCCTTTTGAGTGGAGCAACATTCCATTTACATTTAAGGTTATTATTGATAGGTACTTATTTATTGCCATTTTCTCCCTTTGTACCTGTGTTCCTCTACTCACTCTTTTCTTCTTCATCTTCTTAAAGCAGTCCCTTTAGCATCTCTTGCAATGCTGGCTTGGTGGAGATGCATCCTTTTAGTTTTTTTTGTCTGGGAAACTCCTTATTTCACCTTCCACTTTAAATGGGAGTCTTGCTTGGTAGAGTAGTCTTCATTGCCGTCCTTTGCTTTTGATTACTTGAAATATTTCCTGCTATTCACTTCTGGCTTGTAGTATTTCTGTTGAGTAATCAGCTGATAGCCTTATCAGAGCTCCCTTGTATGTTACTAGCTGTTTCTCCCATGTTGCTGCCTTTAAGATTCTCTCTCTGTGTTTAAATTTTTCCATTTTAATAATGATGTGTATTGGAGTGAGCCTCTTTAAGTTCACTATGATTGGGACTCTCTGTGCTTCCTGACTTTTGTGACTTTTTCTGTCATCAAGTTAGGGGAGTATTCTGTCATTACTTTCTCACACAGTTTTTTTTATCCCTACCTCTTCTTTTTCTCTTTCTGGTATCCCTGTGATACAGATATTATTATGTTTCATGTTGTCCTGCAACTCCCTTAAACTCTTTTCATTCTTTTTTAGTCTATTTTTGTTTTGTTGCTTTGTCTGGACATTTTGTTCTACCTTGTCCTCCAGCTTGCTTATTCAGTCCTCTGCTTCAGCTAGCCTGCTTTTAATTTCTTCTACTGTTTTCTTCATTTCAGATATTGTATTTTTCATTTCACCCTACTCTTATTGATAATTTCTATATCCTTTTTCATGCTTGCATAGTTTGCAGTAAGTTCCTCAAAGCTTCCCTGGAGTTCTTTGTTGTTCTCACTGAGCTCATTGAGAACTTTATAACCATTATTTTGAATTCAATGTTTGATAATTTGCTTGCTTTAATTTTATTTAGCAGTCTTTCTGTGGATTCCTCATTTTCTTTTGATTTGGGGTTATTTCTTTGTCTCCCCATTTTAGGCAGCTCTTTTTGTTTGTTTCTGCTTCTTAGATTGGTCTTTTACTCCCTATCTTTGTGGTATTATCTTCTGTGGTAGGAGACCTGTGGGATTCAGTGGTGAAGTCTCTTTGATCTCCTGAACTTGATGCTCTTTGGATGTTATTTATCTGTTTATGTGGGCTCTCTGGTTGTAATTTGTCTTTTGTTTTTGTTGGGTCATTCTTTGGTGGGTCACTCTGCCCACCATGTCTTGTATGCTATTGTACAGGCTCTGTTGGATCAAAACCAAACAGCCCAGGAAACAAACCCACAATTGCAAAAATAACTCCCATCCACAATCACACCATCAACAGAAAATGAGCCTAAATTAATAGAGGTGTAATGATATTAAGGCTATTATAAAAAATGAAAAATGAATATGAGATGACTAACAAATAAAAATGATTTTGAGAGGATAGAGGGAGGAGCAATAATAAGAATAGGGAATAGTGACACAGCAAAGAGAGAAAGAAAGTAAAATTTACATCATAACTAAAAAAGGGATGGAAGAAGGTAGAATACAATAAGAGAAGAGAAGTGTATAGTATTAAGTTTAAATAGAAATTAAAAAAATATATAGTGAGAAAGAGAGAAGAAATAGAAACCAAACTGGAGAAAAAGCTTCACCGCAGCACTATCAGCAACAAATGAGCAAAGATTAACATATGTGTGCTGGGAATAAGAGGGAACAAAGAAAGGAAGAAAAGTTTAAGAGATGTTTAGAGGAAAGAGAGGTGATTTTGAAAGGATAGAGGGAGAAGGAATAGTAAGAGCAAGGATTGAAAACCTGGTTAGGACAGGGAAAGATTAAAATTTAAAATGAAAAAAGAAAGGGCAGGAGGAAGGCAAAATATGGTAGGAGAAGAGAATGGTAAAATTTGAAATTTGAAATACAAAAATAGTGAAGATCTAGAAATAAAATTGAAGAAATGTAACAATGACCACTATATCCACAAAGAGTAAAGATTGATGAAGGTGGAGAGAAAATAAAGGTATTTTAAAAATGGGGAAAAATGTGAGATGACTAATGACAAGATAAATGGTTTTGAGAGGCTGGAACAAGGAGAAATAGTCAGTACAGAATGGAAACAAGTTGTAGCAAGTGAGATAATAAAATTTAAAATGAAAATATGAACAGGAAGAAGAAGATAAAATGGGGTAAGAGAAGGGAGGAGAAAATATGAGATTTGAAATAAACTATAATATAAAAACCAGCGACATAATAGGCACGAACTTGAAGGATAATAAGTGAATGTTTAAAAGCTAGGCAGAAGAGAAAGTAATGCAAATCATGAAGAAGATCATGGTAGAATTTATCTCAGTAGAATCTAGTTTTACCACTGTGTTATCTTTCTGGATCTGCCTCTGGTCATGTCAGATGGTGTCCCAGTGTGGGCCTAGGCTGCCTGTTGAGACTACCAGCTATCCACAGTTTGTGGCTGTCTCAGTCAGTTTTTAATCTAGTCAATCTGTAATCATCAGTAAGGCTTAAGAACCACAGGGTGGGGCAGAGTAATTCCTGTAGGTGGGGCTATTGCTTCCCCTCGGGCTGATATTTGAGCAAGATGGCTCCTACAGTGTGGGGGATGACTCAGCATGGGAATCCCATTGGCTGCTCCCTCAGTTCTCTCCCCAAAGCTACTGCCCCCAGACTCTCCTCAAGCATCTCTAGTCCACTCTTCCCTCTGCTTTGCCAGAGCCCAGGGTAAGTGGCTGCAAATGAAATTTTGTGCATTGGCCTTTTAAGAGCTCTCTGTGACTCCAGCCATCTCTCCCTGGATGGCAGAAACCCTGCCACTTTTCACAGTTGGAAGTTATCTGGTGCTGTAGGCTGGGGAGACCAGCTTGGGATTTATACCCAACACTTCTCAGGGGGAACCTCCCAGCTGCTGAAATTTCCCTCTGGAACTTTAGCTGCCATCCATGGGAGCCAAGCCAGCCCTCTCGTGTCTCCTCTGCACTCCGTACAAGTCACGTTGTGGTGAAGTGGTTTCTTCTGTCTGTCCTTGGTTATAAGGCTTCTCTCCAGTGTGTTCAGTTGGTTATTCCAGATGATTTCTCTACAATTTAGTTGTAATTCCAGATTGACCCTGGGAAGAGGTTAGTGTAGCTTCCACGTACTCCTTTGCTATCTTGGATCTCCCTCTGTTTTTGTTCTTTTTTTTTTTTAGAAATTTTTTTTATTATTGATTATACTGTTACAGTTGTCCCAATTTCCTTCCTCCCTGCTCCCCCTTCCTTCAGTTGTCTCCTCCCTTAGTCCATGCCCATTGGTCCTGCATATAGTTCTTTTCAACATCTTCCTGTCCACTCCACTCTCTCCCACTATGCTTCCCAATTCTTGCACCATCTCCTTCCCTCTCTCCCCTCCCCCTCCCCACTGACCTCCCCCCAATATGTTCCCCTTACCTATAATTCTTTTTCCCTTCTCATTGCCTACTTAGTTTGCCCTTGCCTCAGTTCCCTAGCTTCTGCTGTTGATTGTTGTAATACAGTTTTCATTTTAATGTTCATTGTCCTGATACTCCTTCTTCTAAGCAAGTCCCTTTAACATCTCATATAACAGTGGTTTGGACCTAACAAACTCCTTCAGTCTTACTTTGTCCTGGAAACACTTTCTCTGCCCTTCTATCCTGAATGAGAGCTTCGCTGGATAGAGTAATCATGGTTGTAGGTTTTTGCTTTTCATTACTTTGAATATTTCTTGCCAGTCCCTTCTTGTCTGTAAAGTCTCCTTTGAGAAATCCACTGAGAGTCTAATTGGGACCCCTTTGTACATGATTCTTCTCTTCTCTCTTGCTGCTCTTAAGATTCTCTCTTTATCTTTAATTTTTGACATTTTGATGATAATGTGTCTTGCTGTGGTCCTCCCTGGGTCCAGCCTATCCAGAACTCTCTGTGCTTCTTGGACCTGTAAGTTCACTTCCTTTCCCAAGTTAGAGAAGTTCTGTTTCATCATTTTTTCACATAATTTTTCAATTTCTAATTCTTCTTCTTCACCCTCTGGCAATCCGATAACCCAAATGTTCATTCTCTTATAGCTGTCCCAGAGGTTTCTGAGCCTCTCGTCATATTCCTCACTTTTTGTTTCCTCTTTCTGCACTGGTTGACTGTTTGTTCCCTCCCTATGTTCCGATTTGTTGATTTGATCCATGGCTTTCCCTTCCTCACCACTTGTCTTGTATGTATTTTTGTTCATTTCAGCAGGACTAGCCTTCATTCCTTCCCGGTCTTGATTCAGCCCCGCTGTTATGTCTGTAAGCTGTCTTATGACTATGACTCTAAATTGAGCTTCCAAAAGATTCACTATTTGTTCCTTGGTCAAGGCTTTTATTTGTTTTTTCATTAGCTGTGTGATTGGTATTTCAATCATTAATTCTGCCATTCTGACCATTTTGTTTATCTTTCCTTCTTGGGTGGGGCGCTGTCACACCTCCTACACTGTATTGGGCAGAGCCCTGTGTGCTCTTCACAACCTGGCGACCTTTCTCACCACCCTGTGGTGCTTTGCATGGGGGTGGGGGTGGGGGTCCAAGATGGATTCCCACTGTTACTCTTCGCTGGCGAACAGGGCCGCCTCCCAATGGGGTCCGCCCTCTCTGCTGTTAGAATCGCGAGCTGAAGGATTTGGTCTGCAGCCAGGGCTGGCCCCAAGGCACCTCTCTCCTCCCCCCAAACACAGGCGTCTGCTCACCAGGTCCTGATGTTTACCACTGTAGCTGCCACCTCCAGCACAATTTGATCTCTCTCAGCCATGGGCTCATACATCCTACCTGTCCGGACTAGCACCACTTGTTTATGACTTCATATGTTGGACTTCCATGTAGCTTTATTTTCAGAAACTTCTCATTATTTTTAGTTTTGCATTAGCTGTAATCCTTCTTAGTTGTAGAGGGAGACAAAGCATGTTGGTCTATGCCTCCATCTTGTCCAGAAGTCTGTTTTTGTTCTTATTGCTGTTCTTTCTTCACAAAAGCACATCCGTTCAGTTTCACTTTCCACTTACCCCATGCCTTCATCCACATGAAAATGTGGCTGGAGACAAACCACAGCACTGTGCTGAGTAGTGTGACTTCAAATTCATGACAACAAACCACCAAAGAAGTTCTTAGTGCTTCCTGGCCGCTATCCCTTGTCTCCCACTCCCTAAGACCATTTCATACTTCTTCTTTTCTTTGAAAATCTCCAAAACTCATTCCAATTCCCATTCTCAGATAAAGATCTTGCCTCCTAAGTCACCAAGAAAACAGAAGCCCTCAAAACAGACCTTCCACCAGATCCTACACCTATGGCACTCACCTGCACCCAGGCCCACCCACTCGGCCTTTCACTTGGGTCCCTCTGATGAACCACCCAGGCTACTCCTGAGCTCTGCCTTCATGAGTATCTTGGATCCCAACCCATCCTGACTACCATGACTATCTTTCTACCTTCTCCCCCTCTCTCCTACACTATCAGTATTCCAGATAATCCACATCGGCCTACAAATGTGTTCTTAATTCTCTTTGGGAAAAATTAAAAAGACTTGTCTTGATCCCTTTGTCCCTCCAATAATCACCCCATTTTCTTTCCCTTTATAGAACTGTTCCTTGAGGGAGGGGTTAATACTTCCATTTCTGTCTTCCAATTTCCCCTCAAAAGCATTCCCATCAGGCTTTTGCCCAACCTCACACAAAGCTCCACACTGCTAAAGCCAGTGGAAGCACTGGATCCTCATCTCTCTACTGGTTGCACTTGATACTGATCACCCAGCTGTGAGTGCCAGGACTTAACCCTTCCTACCCTACATGTGCTAATGGCAATGTATCTGTCAGCCTTATGACTTTAATTTAAACTCTTCATGCTGATGACTCTGACTCCCCCAAAACACACACACTGAGTATCTTGAATTTCTAATGCCCTTACCTGGTCCTTCTTCCTTCATAGCAGGTAGTACCTGCTAACATCCTATGTAATCACATATGACGTTGATTATTGATTATCTTGAAGCCAGGCTCCCCTATACCAGGGCTTCTTGCCTGCTTTATTAACTAATGTATTCCCAGTGCCCAGAACAATGTTGGCCCACAATATGCAACATTGATCTTTACTATTGATGCCTTCCTACACTTCCAGGCCTGTACCCCTTCAAAGCCCCTGGCCTGGCCTGGAAACTTTGTGGCTCACTGTGGCTCTCCTTTCAAGTTCCTCTTTCAGCACCTAATGAGCTCTGCCTTGTCCTCGACCCTCATGTTTTCTTGTCCCTCCTGTGCTGTATTTCTCCTTGGCCCATCCTCCTAACACACAATCTACTGATTTTGCATATTACCTGTCTGATTCTACTAGAGTGGAACTTCCCTGAGAATGTAGGTTTTATCTGTTTCTTCCACCACATGTCTCCAGCACACTGAATGGTCCTAGCACGTATTTGTGGAAGGGCCTTGCTTAGAAAGTCCCTGTTGTAATGTTCTCTGTGATCAACTTACAAGACAGTGTTGCATCTTCATGAGTGTGGCCTAGAAGACAGCCCCATAGGATGCACTGGCTTGTATGCTGTCCTCATGTCCCTCCAGGAGGTCCTCATTTTACTCTTGGTTGGTTGACCTCTAAGCCTCATGCTATGACCAACCTTGGCCACTACCCTGGAAGCCATAGGATGCCTCTCTTGGTCCTAGTGCTCCCACTGCACACTCTCCATTGCTGTGGCCTCCTTGATTCCTAAGCCTCAGTCACCACCCAGCCAAACCCAGGGCAGCCACCTCACCCACCCTTAGTTCTTTCTTCCAGTGGAATGAATGCTGGTTGTCTAGAACAGTGCCCATCATAGTCTAGGTGCTCCCAAACCCATTCATTCCTTTGTTATTCATATATTTATTGAACATACCATGTATCCAGCACTGTTCTAGGCCAATGGGATATAAAAACTATGGTTCCATTTTAATGGAGAGGCATATAATAAATAAATAATGTAGTAAATATGTCATATGTTTATGAAGATAAATAAAGCAGGGAACGGTAACAAGAAATTCTGGGTTTGGGGATGGGTGATGTTGAGAGTGTATTTTCATGTGGGGTGGGTGGTAAGGCCTCCCTAAGTGGGTGACACTGTGGTGAGCCACATGGATTTCAGAAGGAAGGACACCCCTTGATGAGATGATGGTGAATGCAAAGGCTCTGAGGTGCAGGTATGCTTGGGGTCTTCAAGGAACAGCAAGGAGTCCAAGAACCTGGAGCTGAGTGAGCAAGAAGGTCCCAGGAAGGAGAGAGTGGTGCAGAAGAGGCATAAAAAGAGGAGGGAGGTTTCCCCAGAACTAAAACTGAAAGGGGACCTTCTGAGTTTGGGGAAACAATAGGAAGAGGAGAACCAGAAGGAGGGGCAAGAAGAGCAGGCTGAGGGTTCCAGCAGTGGGTACATAGGCCAGGCTACCAGCAGAGCCACCAGTGGGCACTGGGTCCCAGAAGACATGACAGAACTGGCCATGTGAAACTCCAGGCAGACAGTGCCACTGGGCCTGAAGGGGCCTTGACACTGGTCTCCTTCCTACCAGTGGGCCCCAAACTGTGCCACAATATCAGTGGGAGTACCCCTGAAGTGACTGATCTTAAGGTGGATGCTGAGAGCTCAAAACAGAGCTGAGTTTGAGCTCTGGAGAATAAAGTAAGTTATATTTCTTGCACATTCACAGTTATAGTCTTGGAGTCACACTGGCTGCATCATTCTACATGCATTAAAACAAGAGAAACATGCTGTACTTGCATCTCTAGCTTGTCTTTGCCCCTGGAGTTTGTCATATTTTTCTTACAACAAAAATGGTAAATGTTGCCTTATGTGGGAGGCTCTGCTCTGCTGTTGCCTACCTTGAAAGGGGCCTCAGAGTGTGAAATCACTGACTTACCCTATGAGACACAGACTTCAGTGGAATTTTTGCAAAAAAAAAAAAAAAAAATAGAAAACCCCAGAAACACATTCATCCCGAGTATCAGAGCCAAGAAATTATTTATATCACTCTGCAGTGCTGGCAGGAGAGCGTATTCCTGGAATTCAGGGCATCTGAGACATTTCATGGTGCCACAGTAACATCGAGCAATAAACATGGGCAAGACCAACCTAGAAATATCAAGTTGTTCAAAGAAAGTATCTTTCATTTCTTTTCAAGATGCAAAGGGGTCTAAGTTAATACTGATAATCTCCTTCCTCCTCCAGAAATTGCTCTAGCTAATCTATTTTAATCTCAATAAAGGAAGCATGCGCTCTCACCTCATTTGGGAGTTTGGGGTCACTAAGGGGAGTTTTATGCAGTGAGCTGTGGCTGAGGGACTCATGAGAGCATTTTGTCACGTCCACTCACCTGGAGCTTTCATAGAGCAACAGGACAGGTCCCGGCCCAGGGCAGACTCAACATCTGCCCCTGGAAAAAGTAGGGCACCTAGGAAATTGAAATACCTAACTGTGTTTGGATTGCCTCCAGATTTCATTTCTTTGAATTTTTTAAAATTGCAAAGCATTATGATAAATGAGTCAATTGCTTACAAGTCTTGGTAACCAAAATCTTAGTTATCTCTCCATCTCTACATTTGTTTCCTCTCTGAAATGCAGTGGGATCAAGCATAGAACAAATCTCCTTATTTTCCTCTCAGAATAGAGAGACTCAATGACTCCCAGCTGGGAAAGATGATGGGGAGACTGAGACTGATGACAACCGGTGGCAAAAGAGAAAAAGACCAGTCAGCTAATGGATCACACTGAATGTGTCTCTAGTTATTGACATTAGATTAATCTCCTCTAGACACCAGCCTAGTGTCCCACCAATGCTCCCAACTCATATCCAAGCTAAGGAAAGAATGCAGGCCACGTTCACATGGTGCATGCTTGACCCAAACCAGACTGACTATAGACATTGGAAAGAAGCCTGGATTCTGTCCCTTATGTTGGAAGAGTCATCTAAGGCATCATGGGGATTGCTTTTACAAGATATACTATGTCTTAAGAGAGCCAGACAATGTCCTGATGTCAATTTGGTTGAAAACCAGGAAAAACTTTTGTATCTCAAGGATTCTGGGAGGAAGTGCAGATCATGTGACAAGCATCAGTGTCCAAAAAGACCTTGTACTCACTGGGGTAGGGACCAGATAATATTGAGATTTGTTCAAGTTTGTGAGCACAGCATAATCAATGCTGCCTGGAGTTTGTGGTCCAAGCTGTAAAGAGGAGAGACTGAGGCAGTGAACCAACCAACTAGAACATGTAAGAAATTGTGGAGACCCCCACTGGGGAAGTGAATAAAGACATGTGAGGAGAAAAGGGACAAGAATTGGTCAGTGATTGGACATAGAAGGCAGGGAGAGAGGAAGCAACCAGAGAGGATGTGAAGGCTCTCAATCTAAATGATGAAATGGAGACTGCAATCAAGACAGAAAACACAAGAAACACTTCAGAAATTGGGGAGGGTACAACCACGTTTTGACACTTTAAGCTGAAAAGGCTTATAGGATATCCACATGGAGCTGAATCTAGTACTTTGAGGTCAGGGGTCACAAAGTAGGTTTTAAATCATGGTCAAAGCCATAGAAAGGAAAGACAATACTTCAGGAGAGAGCATAGTAAAGGAGAAGGCTATGGGTAGCATGAGAGTGGAGAAAAGTGGAGGAAGAGGAAGGAGGAACTGTTAGAGTAGGAGAAACAGAGGTACCATTGCAAAAGTCAAGAAAAGACAAGTAAGCAGTAAACATCAGAGTTTGATACAATTAAGACTCAGAAGAGGGAAAGGATTTGCTTCTTAAGGGTTACTGCATTAGGTGTAATGAGAGATAGTGAGGTTGTAAAGCCTGGCAGTGATAATGTCAGGACATATGGCAGAAAACCAAGGACAGCCTGCTGAGTCCTGAAGGTGCAGGGCAAGGGGGCATGTTACCTTTAGGCCCTGGCTCTACTCTCTCCCAGGGTTTCCTGTGGCTTCCTTGGCTCATTGCTCATTCCCATGTTTCCTTCAGGTCTTAGGTTTTCGTCGTTGTTGTTTGTTTCTTTTTCAATTACAGTTTATATTCAATATTATTTTGCATTAGTTTCAAGTGTATAGCGTAGTGGTTAGACAATCATATACTTTACAAAGTGTTCCCCCTTATGTTTCAGTACCCACCTGACAGCATACATAATTATTATAATATTATTGACTATATTCCCTATGCTGTACTTTACATCCCCATGGCTGTTCTGCAACTACAACTCTGCACTGCTTAATCCCTTTTGTCTTTTCCACCCAGTCCCCCAACTCCTTTCTACTCTGGCAACCATCAGTTGTTCTCTGGATCTATGAGTCTGTTTCTGTTATGTTTGTTCATTTATTTTGTTCTTTAGATTTCACATATAAGTGAAATCATATGGTATTTGCCTTTCTCTGGCTTATTTCACTTAGCATAATACCCTTTAGGTCCATCCATGTTGTTACAATGGTAAAATTTCCTTTATATGGCCAAGTAATATTCTGTTATATATATGTACCACCAATTTTTTACCCACTCATCTCTTGTTGAACACCTGGAATGCCTTTATATCTTGGCTATTGTAAATACTGTTGCAATGAACATAGTGGTGCATATATTCTTTCAAATTAGTGTTTGGCTTCAGGTTGTAGTTTGAATGTCACCTTCTCAGAGAGCCTACCCTAACAATCTTGCTTAGTACTGTAACCAACAGCCCTTCCCCCCATTCCCACTAACACACTCCTACATCCTTGTTATAACTTTCTCTTTTTGCTGTAGCACTTATACCTTTAACATACTATATAACTTGTATATTTATAATATTTATTATTTATTGTCATTCTCCCCCTACTCAGACAAATACTCTTTGAGGTACTTTGAAGGATTCCCTGTACTCAGGACAATGTTTGGGCTGCAGTGGTTCTACTATAGTATTTGTTGAGTGAATGAACATAGCTGACTGGAGTACAAAAGAGAGGGTGCTAATGCCTAGAACAGAGGCATAAAAAAAGCACTGTGGGATCCCAGAAGAGAAGAAAATAACTCTGATTCTGAGGATTGGCAAAGACTTTCTGAGGAGTTGATATCTGAGTTGGCTCTCAGGAATTGACAGGATTTTTGCATTAGATGTGACTGTTGAGTTGGCATGCAGGTGAAAATAACTGTGATAGGCTCCTGGGTGGAAACTTGCTTCACATGTGAGGAAAAGCAGGCTATCCCAAGGACTAGAAAATTATGTTTAAGAGGAGGGCTGGGAAGTGGGGTGGGCACAGTGCAGGTTGTTAAGGGCCACATGTTATGTTTGCTTATACCTACTCGATTTCAAGGTGGAGACATGAGTAGATAGTTGGATGTAAGAGTTTGGAGTTTAAGAGAAATATCTGTCCCAGAGACATAAAATTGGCAGTTATCAGTGTATTGGTGGTATTTAAAGCCTAGAGACTGAAGGAAATCACTAAAGGATGTGAGTGTAGATAGAGGAGAGGACAAAGGATGGAAAACAGAAGTGTTCCAATGATAAAAGGTTAGGGAGAAGAGGAGGAAACAGCAAAGGAGACTGAATAGGAATACCAGTAAAACAAAAGGAAAATCAAGTGTGGTGTCCAGGAAGGCAAGTGGATCAACTAGATCAAATAAATTTGATGGGTCATTGAGAAATGAAGCAGATTAAAGTGTGCAGCATGGGGAGGACAGGAGGGTAATGAGACTGAATCACAAAGAGGAAGGACAGTTGGCCTGGCCATTCAAAATGGTCTGGAAAGTAGGACAGAGGAACTCAGAAGGATGAGCCAACTGAAGGCTGTTCAGTGTGGGACAGCTTGGTGGGGCTGGGAAAGAGAAGAAAGCCTGGTCAGAATGGGATGATTTTTTAAAGAATTTTTGCTGCAAAGAAACAGGCTATGAGCTGGCAGTACCAGTTGGACATAGAGAAGAATTTTGTTTGTTTGGTTACTATGGAAGAAGTGGTATTTTTATTAGCTAATGGGAAGGATCCAGTGGAGAATGAAAGGTTGATGGACAAAGAAGGGAGAGTTGTTGAAAGGATGTCCTGAGTAGATAAGAAAGGACATGATCTGGTACCTAAGTGAAGATCTGTGCACTTGGAGCACAGAAAGCTCAACTGGAGTAGCGAGGGTGAAGGCAGCGAATATGGTGCAGATGCTGGTAGGGGATGGGAAGGGATAGAAGTTGGTGGAGGTTCTTTCCTGATCACTTCAATTTCTTAATAAGGTCCAAAAATTACAAGACCAGTAGCTGAGATGAGTATGTGGTGGTGGTGGTAGTGCGGGTGTGGTGGTGGTTAGGGATTTGAGGAAAGAGGAGAGAGAATAAAATTGCCGACTGGAAACGGGTGTGAGTGTACCTGAGATACATGGATGATTGCCTGGGGTCTCAAGGGCCCATAACTTTGCGACCAGGAATTCAAAGTGAGCTCTCTTGGTGTGGTTATATGTTTCTCCAGCTGTACTTACATCTATCTCCTCCACTTTATTTTTTCTCCTCAGCAGATCTTTAGAATAGAGCCTTGTTTGAAAACAAAAGGTCAGATTTGGCCCCAAATACAAGATAGTTGGAGAGGAAATCTAAAAATCCCATGGGGCATAATTCCTTGCCAGCCTGTTTTCCTGAAAAGCCCATTTTCCTTAGCTTTACAATGACATCTGTCCTTCACCAAGACCTAAAAGTTAATTCATATTCCTGGCATCTTATGTTTGAACAAACAGTCTCCTCTTTGGCATACTCTTAAAATATGCTTCTCCCTCCAACAATTCAGAAAGCAGGGATAAAGTCATATTCTTTTCTGATTTTAATCATGTTGCTTTCTTTCTGAAATGTCTAGCTTCTTTAAGTCCATTCCCCAATTTAAATCATGCATACTTTATGCTCTGTCCTACTTCCCAGACCATCTTGAATGGTCAGGCCATTGTCCTTCCTCTTTGTGATTCACTCCTTTCACCCTCTTGTCCTCTCTCCAAGTCGGGCACACTTTAACATTTTTCACTCTTCAATTCAAGTTAAATTCCATTCCTCACTACAGTGCTGGGCAAGGGTTTAGTTTTATGCACAGTTTCCATCAGTAGCTGCTTGTAAATTTGGAATGATGAGGAATGTCATCCGTGAGACATGTATAGTCACCCCATGAAACTACAAGGTGCCTGGGCCCTTAGAGGGTGGGCATAATTTTCCACCTCAGTGTAACACATGCTCATGCATGACACTCCTGGACTGTGGCTGTTACACCTGTAATGAAGGTGGAAGGAGGACCAGCCCAACTGTAGAGTTACTGTAATTCTAAGGTCTAGTCCCAGTTAAATTGATTATGCTTTGATGAGGGCAGGGGGAAGAGGCAAGGCCTCAGTTCCTCTTAGTTTAACACCCAAGCTCCACACTCTGCCATGTGAGGATACTCAGAAACTCTCAGCTGTTGCCATCGTAGCTGACACTTCCTTTAATCTCCATTTTTTACTTGTCCTTCCCCACAAGGTCTGGCACAACAAGCTTAATAAGTGTTTGCTAATTGGGACTGAAGTCTTCAGTCTTTAAGGAAAGTATAATATGTGGAGGAAAGTCTGGCAGGCAAAGGCGGAGAAGCTGAGGAGATCCCAAATAAGCTAAGAGGCAAAACAGGGGCCCTTCTGATAGCCCCTCTTCTCTCCTAGACCTCTGTTATTATGACAGATTTAGTTATAGTAAAGTTATATTTCTTTTTCTCAGACAGAATAGAATTCAAATATTAAATATGAAAATAAAATCCGCACAGAATTAAGATAGAAGATGTAGTCCTCAGCAGGGCATAGATGACTCTCAGTAACAAATCTTTCCTTCCTGGTCCTCTTTTTCTCTCATTCAAAGGTGTTCTTCATTTCAAGCATGTTAATTTCTACAAAGAATTTAATTTTATCTCCCATTCCTCCCTCTCCCCACTTTTGCTTCTATGACTCTCAGGTACTGCAATGTCTTTTCTGTCCTTGGGCCCACCACACCTACTTGTCCTCCAGCTCAAAGGTTACTCTTCTGTCCATCCCTTTGTCTGCAGGGGTGGTATCCCCCACCCCCACCCAGCCATGTCCCTTTGTGCCCAATGCATACTCTGTCTAGTAGTTATGTCTTGTGTGGGAAAGTTTGGTTGACTTGTCTGTCTCCCCAACTAAGGTGCATGTTTTTTAAGTCTCTGTTTTAGAACTTATTTTATGGAGAAGTGGTATATAAGATAGAAACTTCATTTTTACACATAATAGAACAGGAAAGTCTCTAATTTAGAAAGTAAAGCCAATATCCATTTGGTCTCTTACTGATGTATTATTTTAACAGAATGTTTCAAAATTTAAGGTTTTCTTCCAAGAACTCTTCTGGGGTAGGTTGATGTCATAGCCTTTGGTAAAAAAAAATTTTTTTTCTGTGTTAGTTTATTTTATGCTCAAAGAGGGAAATCTATTATCCTAGGTTAGCAGACAAATTAGCAATAGATCAAACTGGGATAAAAAATACTGATTGTTTAATGTACTTATTTATTTTTAGTAAGAACATAGCTATTGAATGTCTTCTAGGATCCAAGAGCTCTACTAGGCAGATACATTCATCACTCATCAAAAGTATTTCTCTTGCCTGTTTTATTTTTATATCTAAAATTTAAAAGTCTGAGGCATACCTCAGAGTGTATCTACAGTCATGTGAAAGTTTTATTGTACATGAAATTGTATCTTAAATGTAATGACAAACTGAGCTCCAAACATGGCAATTAGTTTACAATGTCCTCCCACAAAGGCACACAGACCCTGTGAAGAGTGCTCCCTGGAGCATTCAGTCCTGTGACTAGGCATCATTGTGTTCACTAGAACCTCACCTTCCTGGGATATCATGATAAACACCACTTTGGTGCTAATATTGCTCTAAGTGATTATAATTAGGTCTGGGTGTGAGGGGGTGGTGAGCTGAAATGAAGATAAAATGCAAAATTTATGTTCTGCTTAGCTAGAAACCAATAAGGAACCAAACCAACAATTCTTAAGTAAGGTTTTAGGGTGACATGGGAACACATCATTCCGTACTCTATCCCGGTCTGTGGGGGTTCTAACTATAAGCACTGTTTCAAATTAGTCTTCTGTTGAGTGGTTCTGGAAGGTTAACAGCAGAAAGTTAATGAAGAGAAAACCAGTCTCCATGTCAGAGGAGCAATATCCTGAACCTCACTCCTAGTCTTTTGGGACAGCCCTCCAGCAGAGGAGGGGGCCCCAGAGAATGACATCAACAAATAGTCCCACTGTGCTTGGACTGGTGTATGGCCAATACCATTGGCTCTATCCCAGATGAACCCCTCAGCAAGAGAAGGGTGACGTGGTTAGAGTGCATGACCCAAGTCAGTAAATATCCACACTATTGTGCTGAGTGGCACTTGCATTGCTGGGCATGTGTGTGTTCTCCCAGGGGTGTCTTCTTTTCTCATCAAAGTGACCTTTCTTGAAAGCAATGATAACACAATCTATCATTTTAAAGAAACTGGCTCTTCCCTTCAAGCCACCCTGGCTTTCTTACCTGACTTAGGTTTCGTATCTTAGATTTGTGCAATTTATGGAGAAGGTGCTGTGACCGATTGAACTTGTCAAAAGTGGTTTGTGAAGTTTTGTGCTGGAGATTTCTCACTGGACGATGCTCCATGGTCAGGTAGACCAGTTGAAGTTGATAATGATCAAATTGAGACATTAATTGAGAACAATCATTGTTATACCACATGGGAGATAGCCAACATACTCAAAGTATCCAAATCAATAAAGTTATTGGTGAAAATGAGTCTTTTATTTTATGAAAAAAACTAAATGGACTTTTTTGCCAACCCAATATATTTTACTGAAATTGTTGAGTAGCTGAAAAGACTTCTATCTCATAAGGAAGAGAAGGAGCAAGAAGAGGGGAAGGAAAAGGCAAAATAAAACCTGATTCTCCTTTGCACACTTAACTAAGAGATTTCTAACTTGAAATTTGACTTAAATATATCTTGAGAATCTACTATGCACCCACTGGTGTGCAGGCACCGGAGAGTGCCCAGTGAAGACTAAGGCCCGAAAGTTGCCCAGGACCTGTGTGAACTCCAGTGCCATAAACAGGACCCTGCCACAGAACCTCCCAGGGGGACGATGACTTCTGGGTATGAAGGAGGTTCAGGGGAATCCATGGAGATAACATTTGGGCCATAAGAACTTGGGTATCATGTCTATTCATATGTATGTTTGCATACCTAACCTTGGTGCGTAATAGGTGCTCAACAAACATGGTGGGATAGATGTCGGGGAAGGGAGCAGCATTGGGAGCAGTGTGGCAGTGATAGTGCCTGGCCTGAGTTGAGGGATCTCTGCTTATTTTGGCACTTGAAGGGCCTGAAGTCTTGGTGGGAACAAAGGCTGGAAAGGGAAGGGGCTTGAGTGGCATCTGAAAGGTGTGAATATCACTGGAGACTGAATCAGCAACCATTAAAAAACAGAGCAATATGGTCAGAATTGAGTTTCAGGAAAATTAATCCAGCCACATTTACAACATAGATTAATTCATAATGGCATGACTAAAATAATTTCATCTCTCTGGGCTTCCCTTTCCTCACTGGGTGGAGGAAGTTTCTTATGTTCTGGACAATATATGATGTGTGACATGATCATGACAGGCTTCCTGGAAGCCACGACATTTACAGATTGAACACAACTGAACATAATTGCCCAAGAGGGGAGGAGGGAAGGTTCCAGGTACCCACAAGAGACCTGCGCCCTGGAGGCACTCTTACCAGCAGTTGAGTTTCAGAGGAACAGCTTCCAGGCCACCAATCCGACAGCAGGGCACCAGGTTGGAAAGTTCATATAGCTGGATTTCATTATTCTTATTCAAAGATCAAGCACACTTGGAGTAAACTTTCAACGCCCCATTTGACTTTTGTAGAACATCTTTTCTGTTCAATGATGCCTGACCAGTGAAATGCCTGCCCTGCTAAGCACTGCCTCTAGCTAACCCTGGGGTGTCCACCCCAGTTCCACCATTTGGGGACATCTCTCTGCTGGGTTCTACACTGGCTGTGAGCCCTGACCTTCTCCAGGAGGCCAGTGCAGTTTTCAACGGCATGGGCTCTGGACACCAGTCACTGGGGTTCAGAACCCAGCTCACCATCAGTTTGCTCATCTGTCAAAGGGGAATCATGTCAATTCCTGCCTCAGAGGAGATACAATGAGAGGATGTGTGAGAAAGTGACTAGTTCAGCACCGGGGACTTGCTAAGTGCACCAAAATGTTAGCTGTCATGTGTTGCTGATGATAAAGATGATTAGATCTGCGAAGTGGAGGGTTGAAGCCTTCTTCAATCACTGAAAGGTTAACTCAGTGCTCCCCTAAATTCCCCCTTCATAATCTATAGCCTTGACCCATTCCCTCCTGTGTTAGCTTTTCTGCCCTGGAGCTGACTGACAGGACAATTTGTGGTGTAGGGAAAACAACTTACCCATCTTATTCACATGGAACATGCAGGGGTCTTCAAGATCCAAAGCCTTGCCTCTCCCTGGGTGTTTTTAAAGTCTATTTTCCTACTTCCTTTCCATTCGCCATACAGCTTGAGGTGTTATATGCCTTGTGTCATCTTCTGATTTTTCACCTCAGAGTGTCTCTCATAAGTGACTGACTGTTCAATCTCTGAGAACTATGTGTTTAAGAGAAATTATAATTAAAGTTACTGAGCATGGTTTTAAATATGAAACCATGTTGAATTTATAAATCCACATTTGTTGCTTTTTAATAGTTAATATTAATTAATTAATATACACATATATTAATAAATACATTCTAATTATTAAATTTCACATTAAATTTAATTGTGACATGAGGTTGGTTTAATTATTTATTAAATACTAGGGAGCCAGGGGCTGCTGGAGGAGACCAGTGGCAGAGGAGCAAACCCTTAGGTCTGGGCAGAGGAAAAGCCAAGGGGGAACCCCACGGTGGACATGAAAAGACATACAGACATATTAAAAGATACTAAATATCACAACCATTAGGAAAATGTAAACCAAAACCACAATAACATATCACCTCACACTTGTCAGAATGGCTATTACAAAAAGCCAACAAGCAACAAGTGTTGGCGAGGATGTGGAGAAAAGGGAACCGTGTGCACTGTCGGTGGGTGTAAATTGGTGCAGCCAGTATGGAAAACAGCTTGAAGCTTCCTCAGAAACACTAAAAACAGAACTACCGACACTTTCCTCTACTCCCCGACCCGAGGAGCCGCTCTCTCTGCGCGGTGCATTCTGGGGACCCAGGTGGAGCCAGCCGCTCCCGCCGTCTCCTGAGGGAAGCAAGAAAAGGCCACACGGGGGAGGGGAGGAAACGCCGGAGTCGCCACCGGAGTTTAGTCCATTGCCCAGCAGCTGCCGCCGGAGAGGCCCGCCCACCCATTCACCCGTCCCCCTGCCCCGTTCACGATGCAGCCTGCTTCTGCCAAGTGGTACGATCGCAGGGACTATGTCTTCGTTGAATTTTGTGTTGAAGACAGTAAAGATGTTAATGTAAATTTTGAAAAATCCAAACTTACATTCGGTTGTCTTGGAGAAAGTGATAATTTTAAACATTTAAATGAAATTGATCTTTTTCACTGTATTGATCCAAATGATTCCAAGCATAAAAGAACGGACAGATCAATTTTATGTTGTTTACGAAAAGGAGAATCTGGCCAGTCATGGCCAAGATTAACAAAAGAAAGGGCAAAGCTAAATTGGCTTAGTGTGGACCTCAATAATTGGAAAGACTGGGAAGATGATTCAGATGAAGACATGTCTAATTTTGATCATTTCTCCGAGATGATGAACAACATGGGTGGTGATGAGGATGTAGATTTACCAGAAGTAGATGGAGCAGATGATGATTCACAAGACAGTGATGATGAAAAAATGCCTGATCTGGAGTAAGGAATGTTGTCATCACTGGATTTTGAGAAAGAAAAATAACTTCTCTGCAAGATTTCATCATTGAATTTCTGAGTTGATTGCTCTAAAGGCAGATGCTGCATTTGCCTCCCTTAACCCATTTTCCAACCTGTTTGTTTTCTTAAAGGCTTCACTAAGGGTTGATATGTACCATTGTATGGGGCAATTTTAAGTCAGCTAAGGCAATAACCTTATGCATGAACATTTCCCAGACTTCCATGATGCTGTTGAGGTCCTAAGCAATTGATACAGCATTTGTGATAAATAAAAAATTTCACCTAAGTCTCCTTTACTTCATAACATAGATACATGATAGGAAGCTCTTGGATTATTGAACGATAACTATGTTTTAGATTTTAGAACATGGACCCCAACTGACTGAAACAAATCGGTTGATACCTTAAACTGGTAACCTGTTGTTCCTCTGGTATATTCTTCAGGACTATTCCATTAAAGTTATATTTTTCAAAAAATTTACTTTACATTATTGTACATTTAGTGATCACATGTCAGTGTTCCAAATGTATCTTAGCTAAAACTAGTAAATGCCCTAACCTAGATGGTTTTTGAAGCCTGTACATTTGGTATTGTTTGGCCCTTAAACTTTTACATCTCTTAGCATGGAGGACGAAGAAAGGCTGTACATTGTTGCTTGAGAGTCTGTACATTTAGGCCAAATTTGTATTTGCACTGTCAGTATGGCAAATGAGTGAAAAAATGTTAATACACTATTGGGTCGCCCCCCTCCCCCTTTTTTGGATCCAGCTTGTACCAGGGCTGAAAACCTCAATTTATGTTCATGACAGTGGGGATTTTTTTTTAATATCTATATTCTTTCTAATAAACTGTTGGAAGACTTCTTGGTTGTCCTCTTAAGTGTCTGGTTTACTGTAATTTCATGTATTGCCATTTACTGGAATTGAGTTATTTTTACTTGAGAAAGAATTTGGGAATATTTCTGTTTGGAAAAAAAAAAAAGGCTTGCTGTAATATCACAGGAAACCTTTTAAAAGTGGCTCTGTAATAGCAAATTGTCAATGCACTTTCCAGCAGTTGGAAAAGAAAGTGTTGTGATTTGATTGAAATAAAACTAAATGTGTTGTCCTCCTCCAAAAGAAACAAAACAAAAAAGCAAACAAACAAAAAAACCAGAACTACCACATGACCTACAATTTCACTTCTGGGTATTTATCAAAAGAAAATGAAAACACTCATTTGAAAAGACATATGCATTTCTATGTTCACTGCAGCATTACTTATAGTAGCCAAGATATGGAACAACCTAGGTGTCCATTGATAGATGAGTGGATAAAGAAGATATGGTACATATATGCAATGGAATATTACTCAACCATAAAAAAGAATTAAATCTTGCCATTTGTGACAACATGGAGGGATCTAGAGGTATTAAGTAAAATAAGTGAGACAGAGAAAGACAAATACTGTACAAATACAATGGAATCTAAAGCAAAACAAAATAAACAAACAAACAAACAAACAAACAAAAAAGACTCATAGAAACAGAGACTAAAGGGATGGTTACCAGAAGGGAGGGGCAGGGGAATGTGTGAAAAGGGAAAGGAGAATATAGTCAATAATATTGTGATTAAGTTTACATGGTGACATATAATTACTAGGATTAGTGTGCCATCACATTGTAAGGTATAAAAATGTTGAATCACCATATCATACACCTGAAACTAATATAATCAATATGAGATTGTATACCAAGTATATGTAAATAAAAATAAAGTTATTTATTTTTCATTTATTTATTTTTTATTGAACTTATTGGAATGACATTGGTTAATAGGATCACATAGATTTCAAGTGTACATTTCTATGATACATGATCTGAACATTGTGTTGTAGGCCCTCCACTCAAAGTCATCATCTTCCAGCCCCATTTATTTGTCCCTTTTTATCCCCCCATGCCCCTACCCACTTCCCTCTGGTAACCACTAAACTGTTGTCTGTGTCTATGAGTTTCAATTTTGTATCCCACATATAAATAAAACCATAGTTCTTAGCTTTTTCTGACTTGTTTCTCTTAGCATAATATTTAAAAAGGGGAAGCTCCAGTAAGCAGAGTTGTGGGAATCCCTTTCAAGCCCCATCGCTTTCCTTGACCATGTCCCCCAGAGCCCAGTGATAAACAGCCTAACTCTGTAGCCTGTACCTCCTGGATCATAGTTCAACCTCCCTCAGTGGTGAACTTGCTTTTGCTTTAGCCTTGATTTCAAATTTTCCAAATTTTCTACTCACCAAGCCACAGCCCTTGGCCCTGTCCATTACTGAGGTTAACAAACAGCACATTAGTTTTCTTTCTGTTGCCCTTGATGAAAACCTCCATGGTCTTTCTTCCCAGCCTGAAACCCATTCTTCTGATGCTTTTCAGCAGTGAGTATAATCATCTCCTCACTGTGGATTTTATTTTTTGAAACAGTCCAGAGCACTTTGGACTGAATGTTGGTGGATAATAATATATGAATATTATTTTGAATCTAAAATAAAGTGTGCTAAAAGGTCACAAGACTAATTTTTTTCCTCATCTGGCTCATACCTTCACTCTGGAAGTATGTATCTCAAAAGAGGGCCCCCATCTGTATTTGAAGCGGTCACAATATCCCTGCAGTGGGCCAAACAAAACAACTTTACAAAGTAGCTTTCATTGATATAGGAACTCTAGTATTTTTTTAAAAGGGCTTCATTACTTAATTCTTATAATGTGTGTGTGTGTGTGTGTGTGTGTGTGAAACTGCTCATGGAAATCAATTTCATAACACAACATCTTCACTTCCAGGTTGCAGACACTCACCCCATCCTTATGATCAGTTTGTTGTACTGTGGCATGCTGATGACATCTGTCACCCACCTGGGCTCCTGACTGATGGACTTGTCTTAAAGGGTTGAAGGATGGAAATGAACAGAAAAGTGCCTTTTTAATGATAAGACAATTGCAGTTGTTTCAAGCCATCCTTGCCCCTAATACTATGCTTAATATTACAGAGTTTTCTTTAGTTGACTTTCTCCTACAAGGATAAATAACCAACTTTATTACCTCTCTCTAGGGAGGGCTTATTCAGTAGCCTGGGGGCTTAGGATGACTGCAACTGGTAGTGTAGATGGTAAGTTTCCTGAGATGAATTTGCATCTCCAGCACCCAGCAAAGAGGCAGGGCTATGTCAGGGGTTCAGCTATTTGTTGAGTGAGATAATAATAGACTGACTTTGAAGACAGAATATATTCTGGACTGGGTCAGGCATTGTTATTACCACCCTAAGTGTACTGCCCGAATGCTTTTTGGCCTTCTGAATTTCTGATTCTGTGATTCAGTTAATTGTCTTGAGAGAAACCCTAGCATAGCTCCCAAAACCATTAACAGTGAAAGAAATAAAAAATTATTTTCCATTTGTCATTCATTAAGACATATGATAAGTGACACAGTGAAATAACATGTAATTCATTACTCCATCTGATTTTAGAAGCAAAATGAAGAATTATCTTGTTCTATATATAGAGATAATATTTTATCTGCATTCCATTGACAGGCAAAGTCCAACATGAATATATTCAAGGACACAATTTCTGTAATCATGCCATTTGAAGAGTAGTTTAAAATAGCAAATGAATCAAACTGGAACACTCAACATCCTTATCAAATGAAAATCATATACAAAAACTCTCTTTTTTCTTTTTAACTTCAGCTGCAGGGACCAAAAATAAATCGCTCCATCTTCTCTGATGGTGATTAAGGTGTCGTCAGGCATAGAGAGAATGTGCAGCATGGGACCCCCATTTGACAGTCCCTGCAGCATAGCAGGCAGCCTGAAGGAAACCTCTTTTTGTCAGGCAAAAGCATCAGCTTACTCTGAATACTCTAGCTGCAAATACGTGCAGAAGGCATCCTGGAGAAGAGAGGGAAATTCATTAATAACTATTGTCTTTCTAGTTTCAAAAATTCTCTTTCTCATCAGTGCACAGATACCACCCTTCTTGTTCATGATGTAATTACTAAATTAATATGAACCAGTTCATTAATATGGACTTGGCTATAGGATAATAACTGGGTGTGCCAAGTCATATGGGGCTGGGAGTCTGCTACCCAGTTGTTGGGCTCTCTTCCCCTCCCAGTCTCTCTCCCTGAATATGAAGATGATAGTGATGATGGTGATGGTGATGATGGAAAGTTCACCATGTTTCAAGCAATGTTGACCTTCATCTCAATTCTCATACTAATTATATGAGATAGTTACTATTCTCTTCATTTTATAAATTGGAAAACTTAAGCTTAGAAAGGTTAAATAATTGGCTTAATTTCAAATAACCAGTAAGTGGCTGGCAATAAACTTGAGTCCCATTGCTCTGAATGAAGAGTCCCGACCCATCAGGATACATGCCTCATGTAGAATCTCAGCAGTGTGCCCCAGGAAAAGGACTCTGTGGTCATAGGGAAAGGGGGGGGTGCTATAGGAATGAGACAATGGTTATAGGGCCTGGGACCATCTCTGTTTTCTCTCCATTTTCCCCAAAGCCCCACTTCACTAGTGTCTTCTCTACTCTTCCCTAGAATTTTGTTGCTTTTCAAACCATATAATACTAAAACACTTGTGTTTGCTTTTGTTGGGGAACTGGCCCAAGGACTGAATAGAGTTGTCTTTCTCTCCACTTGTCATCTTAGAACATAGTTCATCCTGCAACAACAGAAGGTCACTGGCAGACACAAGGACAGAGAATGTTAAAAGTAGACATGTTGGCTCTTCATTATTATACAATCCAAACTGGGTAATATTAATAATGCTAATAATAACATTTATTGAGAATTTACTCTGTGACTGACCCTGTTTTAAACACTTTACATGTGTTAACTGATTTCTTGCTCACTGGTGTTTCACTATTGCTTTTGGGTGAGGTGGTAGATGTATCCTTCATCCCCTAGTTATATGATATAGTTGTTGAAACCTGCCTTAGCTACTTAAATTCCTAGTTAAACTATTCCAAGTATCATTTGATGTTATAGGAATTTAAAAATTATGAACCTGCATCTCCCCTAAGTTTGGCAAAGTTTCAAAGGAAAAAAGTGTACTCCAAAAAGGAACGAGCTCAGAACCAAACATTTTATGTTTTCCTTACTAACTTCAAATTTGGTTCACAAAACATAATCCAGCTTACCCATTGAATTCTGCCCACTGATTCATAGTCTATTTTCATGAAATGTTCTATTTGTTCAATACTATACAGAAGAAAAAACTAAATATGTATGTATACTTCACAGGAGTAAACTATTTACTAGATTGTTGGGGGAGGGGATACAAAAAGAAGGGAAATATTCATGTTTCCAATTCATGAATTTCATATTAAAAATGCATAATACTCAAAATATCTATGGAAAGTGTGTTTCAAAACATTAATAGGTTGATTAACTGGAATTCAGCACTCTGACAACAAAATTCTTCCCTCGTGGAGGCTGGGGGGCCTAGAACTTCTATTTTTTAAAGGAAGCCCTAATTAGCAGGAGGAGTTACCTGTGTCTTTGTGCTTTTGCTCCCAGGAGATCCCTCTCCACTCCAGTCAGTTCTGGCCAAAAGACTGGACTGTGTTTAGGGGCTCCAGTTTGAGATAAACAGCAAAGCATGTTCTGAGGACAATGGCTAGGAAGGTAAGAATACTTGCTTGGGTATAGCCCAAGACAGAAAGATGAGCAAGTCATGAAAATTATTTTCAAGTATTATAAGGATTATTCTGTGGGGGAGAGAGAGTATATTTCTTCTGTGTGGCCATAGCAGGAAGACTATAAGATGGACCCAGTGATCACTGCCTCTTGGTATTCATAGCCTTGAGCAAGTTGCTTGGGACCAACATTGAGGGTATGTTACTTCTACGATTAGGTTATATGAGATCTTAGTTTCTGTCTTGCTAGAAGGTTCTCTTCTTGACTGGCTCTAATGAAACAAGTTACCATGTTGTGAGCTGCCCTACAGAGAGGCCCCATGGCAAGGAAGCCATGAGGGCAGACTCTGGCCAATAAGCAAGAAGGAATTGAGGCCTTAGTCCAACAACTTGCAAAGAATCAAATTCTGGCAAAACCTCATGTGCTTAGAAGCAGGTTCTTCCCCAGTCAAACTTTCAGATGAGGTCCTAGCCATGGTCACCACCTTGATACAGGTCCATGAGACATTCCAAAGCAGAAAGTCTAACTAAGCCATGAGTGGAATCTTAACTTACAAAAACTGTAAGATAATAAATGTATATTGTTTTAAGCTACAAGTTTGTGATAATCTATTATGGTGCAATGGATAACAAATACAGTGCCTCAAAACAATAGAAATTGGGCTAATGGGTAGAATGCCATGAAAGACCAATTTCAACTCATAAAGAGAATGAAAAATTCTAAGGTCAGAGCTCTCCAACTTTGAAATGGGCGGCCTTATAAGACAATGAACTTTCTTCAGCTGAAGATATTCAAGTATATTGGCTCATGGCTTAGCAGAGAAGATAATTTAGTATTGAAGAAGTTATATACTAAGTGACCACTAAGGTCCCTTCACATTCCAAGGCTCTATAATTTCAGAAGTGTATGTAGAAGGCGGAATCAAAAAGAGACAGTCAGACTACATTTCTATTTGGGGGAGTAACATGATGGCTTTTCTTTTATAAGTCCCAGAGGAGTTGCCTTTGTGCAGTAATGACAGTAAAATGGAGAAAGTAAAATGATGCCTGGTTTTCAAGACACCAGAGCATTTCCTCTTGACAAGTCAATACCCAGTGCCAGCATAGAGGTCACAAGGAAAGACCCTGGCTGTGGAACTAAGCATAACCCTGGATCCCTCAAAGTCATCATCAAATGTAGACACCTCATACTCCTGGGTGTGGCTGACAGCACAGACTGCAACATTATAGTGAGACAATACCATAATATGTAACACATATTTTTGGAATGAATGTCCAAACAAACCTAAACACCCAGAGGAATGGTTTCAAGAAGACTCTAGGACCAGAGATGGAACAGAAAACAGGCAATTTCAAGATGAGAGCAACACTACTGGGGCTCAGGCTGCCCATCCAAACCAGCACTGTCACGAGGAGTAGAGCCTGGGAGAGCACACCTGGACACCTTGGAGGCTGGGCAAGGTGGCATTAGGCAAAGGCCATGCAGCATTGTGAGTCATGGTGGGCATAGGTCTTTGGGTGGGCAGTGTCATCATATGGACTCTCTGGTTCTGCTGCACTGTGGCTCTGCCTAGAGAGACCCAGCTTCCTCCTTCCATCCCAGAGCTGAGGGAACACACTGCTTTCTCTGCATGATTATGTAGGACACTGGGGACATTGGAATACTTCCTCTACATATTGAGTCACTTGTTGAAGCAAAACTGATTGATTACCAATGGTATGCCAAGCCCTGTTCAGATGCTTTCATGGCATTCACTGTCTAGTGGCAGCAAACCAGTAACATAAAGCAAAATGATAAATTCTGTGTTACAGGAAACTGCAGACCACTCTTGGGTTAAAAGGAGGAGCATGTAATTATTTCTAGAAATGTTATGACAGACTCCTTCGAGTCCATGATGGTTGTACTGCCTTAAGTCATTCATTTACTCAGCAACATTTGCTGGGCACTTGTATGTGCCAGACAGGGCACTAAATTCTGGGACTATAAAGAAAATCAAGCTCCAGAGAGAGTCCTGACTCAGGTAAAAAATGGGAGGAAAGTGTTCTAGGCAAAGGGAACAGCACACAGAAAGATGTAGAAATGGGAAGATAGGCCCCCCCTCTCTGTTTTCCAAGGAAAACACAGGGCTTTGTGTACTAGAGGACTGAGCCCCATTCCTCTAGGTGCCATGTGTATCTGAAATGCTCACCCTATACAATATGCTTTTCCTGCATGTTAGTGCCTTCTACCCTTTTGGGCATTGGATTTTGACTAAGGCAACATTTCTTAGAAAAAGCAAAGGAGGTACAATACTTTCTGGTTATTAGCAAGTATTACTAGCATGAGAAACCTTACAGTAATGGTCAGGGAATGGGGGTGTTAGATGTCCTCTGTAGCTGTTCTTCCTGTCTAGCAGAATACCTAGCCTTAATTGGATACATGCTGCCTCAGAATAAAGACCACATTTACCTGCCTCATTTGCAGCTAGATATGTGATTAATTTCAGAGCAAAATGTTGAAAATGCCATGGGCAGTTACCTGAATTTGTCCTTAAGGGGAAAGAATAAATCTTTTCTTGCTACTTCTCCCTTCCTGCTGCCCAGAATGAGGCATGCTGGCTGGAGTCTGAGCAGCTATTTTGAGCCACAAGGACAAATCCTTATGCTAATGGTGGGAGACCAGCTAAGTAGAGCTAAATCTGGTTCTGATGATTTCATGAAGCCCCTTGACCCCCTGACTTTTTACATGAGGGAGGAAAAACTTCTGTCTCCATTCAGTCTTGGTGGTTTAGAGTTTTCTGTTGCCCTGAAGGTGATATTGAGCATTAGCATCAGACCAGAGTTTGAATCTAAATCTGTACCCTAGTAGCTGAGGGGCTTGAGGCAAGTTATTCAGATTCTTTAAACTTCTGTCCTTTCAGCTATGAAATAGGAGTAAGCATGCTTTCTGAATAGTCCTGGCCTGCTATTCCAGAGACTGAGAAAATAAAATATATAAAGATGCTAAGACAGTATGGATACATAGTCAAAAGTCATTAACTGTCTGATAAATAAATGAAGAAGGAAATGGTTTCATTCCTCCTCAGTGATGTACTGGATACAATTTATCTAGTGCAAACTGCCTCAAATAACTGATGTTCCCTCATTCCGTCTCCCGTACATGTTTTCCTGGATGTGTGGCAGGCATCGTGCTGGCTCTTGCCTCTGCGCTTCTGCAAATGCTGCTCCCTCTGGAAGGCCTCACCTCTCTGTCCCTCAAAACTCAGCCCAAGGTTCATGTCCTCCAGGAGAGCTTCCTGACCCTCTGGGCTTGTTTACATGCTCCCATAGCACCCAAGTTTAATTCTAGGGTGACTCTGACCTCCCAAGGTTAGGGACCATGTTTTGACCAACTTTGTTGCCACAAGGCCTAAAACAAAGCCTTAGTAAATAGTTAATAAGTAAATATTGCCCCAATAAATATATATTGAATAAATGAATGAGAGGAAAAGGGAATGAGTACATAACTAGACCTGCAGACATTCTAAAAATATAGGTAATTAGACATCTTTGGTTAAGAAGTCTGGGATACTGGTAAAACATCTAAATAGGTGCTATTTAATGAACATGTTCTCCATAGCAGAGAAAACATTAATCACACCTAAGCTTCCCCTGTAGCCACTGACACCCAGGGCTTTGCACCTTAGAAGGAAGGGGCAGTTGGGAGCCTTATCAGACAGCAGTCTGACAATGGTGGTTTTTTTTGTTGTTGTTGAAACTCTAGGGACAAAATCATAGATCTTTACCTTGCATATTCCTTTTTCTGTAGTTGAAGACATAATCCTGAAACCTTAGTTTGTAGAGTCTAAACAGCCTCTCCTTTTATAATGTGTATTTTATCTTATAAATACAACTCAGTTCATTGCTATGGTCTGAACATGTGTGTCTCTCAAAAATTCATATTTTGAGATCTTAACCACCCAAAATAATGATACTAGAAGGTGGGGCCTTGGGAGGTGCTTAGGTCATGAGGGCAGAACCTTCAAGGGGGATTTGTGCTACTATAAATGAGACTTCAGAGAGCTTTCTTGCCCCCTTCTACTATGTAAGGTTTCAGCAAGAAGTCTCAACCTGGAAACCCTTTCCTGAGCATGCTGGGACCCTGATCTCAGATATCCAGCCTCTAGAACCATGAGGAATACATGCTTACTGTGTTTCATCCCCTAGTTTGTGGTATTCTGTTGTAACAGCTCGGGTGGAGTTAATTCATGAAAATTTGACATTCTGGGCTAATAACTGGGCTTGCCAAGATGACAGAGAGAATGTTTAAAATATTTAATTCCCACACAGTTTGGGGGTGGGAGAAGTGCCCAAACCTTTTGAAAACAACCCATATATTATTTCAATCAGAGACTTAACAAGAGTTTTTCTCCTTTTCAAAAAAGTTTTTAAATATATTGTTGGTCTAGCACGCTATTGTTGGTCTAGTAGGCTGCTCAGTAAATTGAATGCTCTTAGCACAAATCAAAGTTTGGAGCTGAGAGTGGTCTCTTAGATAGGTCACTCAAGCCTAATTGGTTCCAATGGCTAAAATTGTAACTGTGGTTTCAATGATCCAACATTTTTATAAACCCTTTTATTCTTACTTTATTCTGTGATTTTATTCTCTGCTTCATTATGCATTTGAAATTTTCCATATCCAGCAGCTGTTTTCCCCTGTTCTCATACTCCTTGGAGGAAGAACACTCATTAGTGTGGACATAGTTGCATTATGTTTCCTCTAGGAGCAAAACCCAAAGACTTGAGTGTCTAATTAGACTTACCTAAATTCCGTAAACTTCTAACATGTTATCCCTTTTGTTCATTTCTCCGATGCATTCACAATGTGTTCCTAATTTCATTATGAAGTGACAATTAAGAAGAATTTATTCTTCCTTGCTATTTTACTGGAATTAAAAGGATTGTACTTTTCACTGAAAAATCAACCATCAAAAAGAGAATCAAATTATCCACATAAATATTTAGAAAGCTTACCTGGCCGATTCTTACCTGAAGAGGGCATTTAAGTTCTGAAGCTCTTTCGGGATCATTTGATATTCAATCTCATCAAAACTAAAAGGAGGCAACTCACAGACGCCCACTTCCACCATGCACAGGTGTCCCGGGCCCCGCCCCAAGGGGCAAAAAACCAACTCCCTGGGCATGGCTCAGCAGGCTTGAGGCTAGCGCACAGGCCACCGTGCATGCGCACGAGCACCAAGGCCGGCTCCAACAGGAGGCAAAAGAACAGGCCCGCCACCGTGTGAGGGTGTCACAGGGGCGCGCGACCCAGCCGGCGCGAGGCTAGCGCGACCAACACCACACGCAGGCGCACATCGCTGCTGCCAGGATCAGGAACCTCTGGCCCGCCTCAATAGACCGGTGGTAGATCCAGAGAAAGAAGACTGCACACAAAGGCTGAACTGAGTAAAAACTTCCTTTTTTAAAACTTTTATTTCTCTTTTAGTTTTTTTATTTGTATTTTATTTTACTTTAATTTTAAAAAATTTCTTTGTTTTAATTTTAATTTTAACTTAAAAAAATTTAAAACTATCTCTTCAATTTGTTTCATACCATCTCTCTCACCCTTCCTCTTTAATTTTTGTTTGTCTTTTGTTTAGCCTCCCTTTCACACTAAATATATAGCATATAACTACTATGTAAATCTAATACTATACAATTCCATTTTCTTACTATATTCTGCATTCTTCCCTATCTTTTCTTTTATTATTAACATAAAATCTAAATATTACTTACTGTCTTGCATTGTCTCAAGACTACTTGTTAGTAATATTAATCTATCATCCCCCCTCTCAAAAATCATCTTCTTCTTCATTAAAAACAACTCTTATCTATTCTTCCTATAGTATAATAGCCCTAACCTCTCTACATTTATATTAATACTGGCTCATTTGCTGAGGATAGTGGGATAGAGGGTGGGGGATATTTTTGAGGGTGTGGGTTTCTTGCTTGGACTGTGTGTTTATGTTTTTAACAGCATCTCCACAAAACAACTCAAGACAAGGTGGGCAGAGTGACTCTCAATCAACTAGCCAGAGGGAAGGTCCCACCAAAGAGCATCTGAAATATAACCAGACAGCATAAACAAACAACATAAAGGGTACCCCAAGAACACCAGGCTCAGGGGATCAAAGAGACTGTACCACTGAAACCCCAAGATCTCCTATAAAGAATCTCATACCACAAAGGTGGGAAGTCAAAGCAGACAAATCCAAAAAACAAAAACAAATAAGAAGAATCCAACATGGTAAGATGCAGAAACAATCTCCCAATGAAAGGAAAGAGGGATCCCCAGAAAGAGAGGTAGCTGGAATAGACATAACCCAAATGACAGACATGGAATTCAAAATAATGGTGATGAAGAAGCTCAATGTACTCGACAACCTCAAAAATAACTATGACAACCTCCAAGGAAATTACCAACAGCTCCAAGAAAATTACAGGGATCTTACAGAAAACTACACCAGCATAAAAAATGACATAGAAACCATTAATAAGAACCAGGAAAAAATGAAGAATACAATCCCTGAACTAAAAATCACAGTAGAATCAATCAAAAGCAGGCTAAACGAAGCAGAGGATTGGATTAGTGAGTTAGAGGACAATGTAGAAAAAAATTCCCAGACAATACAACAAAATGAAAACAGATTGAAAAAGTATGAAGAGGTCTAAGGGAATTACAGGACAACATGAGACAAAATAATATCAGGATTATAGGAATAAAAGAAGGAGAAGAAGAAGAACAAGGGATAGAGAAGTTGATAGGAAAAGTAATAACAGAAAATGTTTCTAATATAATGAGAGAAAAAGTCATGCAAGTCCAAGAAGAACAGAGAGTCTCAATTAAGAGGAACCCCAAAAGGCTCACTCCAAGACACACCATAATTAAAATGGCAACATTCAAAGACAGAGAGAGAATCCTAAAGGCAGCAAGAGAAAAACAACAAATAACACACAAGGGAGCTCCAATAAGGCCATCGACTGATTTCTCAACAGAAACACTACAAGCCAGAAGGGAATGGTCAAAAATTTTCAAGCAATGAAAAACAAAGTCCTACAACTAAGAATGCTCTACCAGGAAGGCTCTCATTCAAAATGGAAGGTGAAATAAGGAGTTTCACAGACAAAGGAAGACTAAAAAGATACATCTCCACAGACCAGCATTGCAAGAGGCGCTAAAGGGAATGCTTTAAGAAAAAGAAAAAAAAAAAAGAGAGGAAGAGGAACACAGGTACAAAGAGAAATGAATAAATACATGTCAATAATAACCTTAAATGTAAATGGATTAAATGCTCCAATTAAAAGACATAAGATAACGGAATGGATACAAAACAGGACCCACATATTTGCTGTCTACAAGAAACACACCTCAAAACAAAAGATTTACACAGACTGAAAGTGAAGGGATGGAGAAAAGTATTCCAAGCAAACGGACACACACAAAAAAAGCTGGGGTAGCAATACTCATATCAGACAAAATAGATATCAAAGCAAGGACCATAAAAAGAGACAAAGAAATACATTTCATAATACTTAAGGGAACAATCCATCAAGAAGATATAATACTGATAAGCATATATGCACCCAACATAGGAGCACCCAAATACATAAAGAAAATACTGGAAGACCACAAGAAAGATATTAACAGCAACACACTCATAGTAGGGGACTTTAACACTCCATTATCAACAATAGACAGATCTTTGAAGAAAAGAAACACCAAGGACATACAGGCATTGAACAACACACTAAACCACATGGACTTACCTGATATATATAGAACTTTTCACCCCAAAGAAACAAAATATCCATTCTTTTCAAATGCACATGGGACATTTTCAAAGATAGACCACATGATAGGACACAAAACAAGCCTCAACAAATTCAAGAAAATTGAAATCATATCAAGCATCTTTTCAGACCTCAATGCCTTGAAATTAGAAATCAACCTCAGAGAAAAAAATCAAAGACATCCAAACTCATGGAGAATGAATAACATGCTATTAAATAATGATAGGGTTAACAATGACCTCAAGGAAGAAATCAAAAAGTTTCTGGAAACTAATGATAATGAATACACAACAGCCCAAAACCTATGGGACAGAGCAAAAGCAGTCCTGAGAAGGAAGTTCATAGCAATACAGGCATATCTGAAAAGGATAGAAGAATCTCAAATAAAAATTCTAATCCTAAAGCTATAAAAACTAAAACTACAACAACAAACAAAGCCTAGGACAAGAAGAAGGAAGGAAGTCATCAAGATCAGAGCAGAATTAAATGACATAGAGACCAAACAAACAATTCAAAAGATCAACAAAATTAGAGGCTGGTTATTTGAAAAAATAAACAATATCGACAAGCCTTTAGCCAGGCTCATCAAGAAAAAAAGAGAGAAGACGCAAATAAACAAAATCAGAACAGAAAAAGGAGAAATCATGACTGATACCACAGAAATACAAATGGTTGTAAGAAATTACTACAAGCAACTCTATGGCAAGAAATTTGACAACCTAGAAGAAATGGACAAATTTCTAGAAACATATAACCTTCCAAAACTGAATCAAGAAGAAGTAGAAAGTCTCAACAGTTCAAAAACAAAGAAGGAAATTGAAACAGTAATCAAAAATCTCCCTGTACACAGAAGCCCCGGACCGGATAGCTTAACAGGCAAATTTTACAAAACATTTAGGGAAGAACTAACTCCCACCCTCCTCAAACTATTCCAAAAAATCCAAGAAGAGAGAAAAATCCCAAACTTTTTCTATGAAGCTAGTTTTATCCTAATTCCAAAACCAGGTCAAGACAGAACAAAGAAAGGAAACTACAGGCCAATATCACTAATGAACATAGATGCTAGAATACTCAATAAAATACTGGCAAACAGGATCCAGCAATACATTAAAAAGATCATACTCCGCGATCAAGTGGGATGCATCCCAGGGATGCAAGGATGGTTTAATATTCACAAATCAATAAATATAATACATCACCTTAACAGAATTAAAGACAAAAATCACATGATCATATCAATAGATGCTGAAAAAGCAATTGATAAAATACAACACCCATTTATGATGAAAACACTCAGCAAAATGGGAATAGAGGGAGCATACCTTAATATAATTAAGGCTATATACGAGAAACTGGAAGCCAACATCATAGTCAATGGACAAAAACTGAAAGCATTCCTCTTGAAATCAGGGACAAGACAAGGATGTCCACTCTCTCCACTCCTATTCAACATAGTGTTGGAAGTCCGAGCCACAGCAATCAGACAAGAAAAGAAATAAAAGGCATCCAAATTGGGAAAGAAGAAGTAAAACTATCATTATATGCAGATGACATGATAGTATACATAGCAAATCCTACAGACTCCTCTAAAAAACTACTCATTTTAATAAGAGAATTTGGCAAAATAGCAGGGTACAAAATAAATATACAGAAATCTAAGGCATTTCTGTACACCAACAATAAAATAGCAGAGACAGAGACAAAAAAGAAAATACCATTTACTATAGCAACAAGAAAAATAAAGTACCTAGGAATAAACTTAACCAAAGAGATAAAAGACCTGTACTTTAAAATTACATAATATTGAAGAAAGAAATTAAGGAAGATACAAATAAATGGAAGCAAATACCATGTTCTTGGATGGGAAGAATCAACATCATCAAAATGGCCATATTACCCAAAACAATTTACAGATTCAATGCAATCCCTATCAAAATACCAATGACATATTTCACTGACCTAGAACAAATCCTCCAAAAATTCATATGGAACCAAAAAAGAACCCGAATAGCAAAAGCAATCCTGAAACAGAAGAACACAACAGAAGGAATCACGATACCAGACATCACACAATACTACAAAGCCACTGTGATCAGAACAGTCTGGTACTGGCATAAGAACAGACATATAGATCAGTGGAACAGAATTGAAAGCCCAGAAATAAACCCAGGCCTTTATGGTCAACTAATATTTGATAAAGGGGGAAGGAACATAAAATGGAGTAAGAAGAACCTCTTCAAGAAATGGTGCTGGGAGAACTGGGCAGGGACATGCAAAAAAATGAAACTAGACCACCAACTTACACCACACACGAGAATAAACTCAACATGGATCAAAGAATTAAATGTAAGCCGTGACACTATAAAAGTCCTAGAGGAAAACATAGGCAGTAAAATTTCAGATATCCCATGTAACAATATCTTCATGGATACATCTCCTAAGGCAAGAGAAATAAAGGAAAAAAACAAATGGGACTACATCTGCTCAGCAAAAGAAAACATCAGCAAGATGAAAAGGAAACCAACCATATGGAAAAACATATTTGCCAATGATATCTCAGACAAGGGACTGATCTCCAAAATATATACAGCTTATATGACTGAACATCAAGGAGACAGACAACCCAATTAACAAATGGGCAAAGCAACTGAACAAACATTTCTCCAAAGAGGACATACAGAGGGTCCATAGGCATATGAAAGAATGCTCAACATCACTAGCCATCAGAGAGATGCAAATAAAAACCACAATGAGATACCACTTTACACCAGTCAGAATGGCCATCATCAAAAAATCAACAAACAACAAGTGCTGGTGAGGATGTGGAGAAACGGGAACCCTACTGCACTGTTGGTGGGAATGCAGATTGGTGCAGCCACTGTGGAAAACAATATGGAATTTCCTCAAAAAAACTAAAAATGGAACTGCCTTTTGAACCAGTGATTCCACTGCTAGGATTATACCCGAAAAATCCTAAAACCCTAATTCAAAAGAACTTATGCACCCCTATGTTCATAGCAGCACTGTTTACAATAGCTAAGTGCTGGAAACAGCTTAAGTGCCCATCTGTAGATGAATGGATCACAAAACTGTGGTACATTTATACAATGAAATACTATGCAGCAGAGAGAAAGAAGGAACTCCTGCCATTTGCAACAACATGGATGGAACTAGAGAGAATTATGCTTAAAGAAATAAGCCAGGCAAAGAAAGAAAAATACCATATGATACCACCTAACACAGGAGACTAAAGAACAACATAAACAAATGAACTAAATAGAACAAGGAGCAGAATAACGTTATTAGAGGGGAGGGGGAGGGAGAGAAGAGGGATATATAGGGAAGGGTTTAGTCAAGGAACGTGTGTGACTCATGGACATGGACAATGGGGATGGATATGATTGTGGGAGAAGGAGTGGGCTGGATCAGGGTGAGCAATAGGGAAAAAATGGGACAACTGTAATTGAAAAACAAACAAACAAAAAACTAAAAGGAAAATAAATTAAAAACATACAATGTTAATAATAATGCCCATAGGATGGAAATCCTAGAAACCTAAATTTCACCCTTTATGAGGTCAATGAGGTAGCTGAGTGTCAAGTAATACTTAATAATTCAACTTTCATTTTTTCTTGTCTCTACACCAATTCAACTGATTATTTGGTCCTCCAATCTGGGGTAGGGGTGGCTCTACTAGACTTAAAGGAAGGAAGAGGTGATGATGTAGAAGGAGAGGAGATGATAGGCATGGCCTTGGGAGAGACAAGATCCACAACTGGACTAAAATGAGAAAAGGGAGACTGACAATATTTTGCCACATCACATTCCAATGACTCTCTGTTCATTGTCGGAGGTCCTATACATTCGAAGTGCCTTCTGACCTTTCCTTGTTCCCCATGTCACCTTACCCAGGCTGAGCCAGGAGGAGGCCTTGGGAAAACTCTTCTGTAATCTTTTCCTGGGGTAAATTTTCTGAAACTATGGCCAGAGGCACTTGGTGTTCTTAGTATTAGGGAAACTGGTTGTCATTCAGTCATCTGTCCTGAGCTCAATAAGCAGATCACCAGAAAATGCCTTCACACCTCCAGGCTCTTAGCCACTATCTCAACAATGTGCTTTTATAAGTAAAAATCTGTAAACTTCTGGCTTAGAATGAATAAATAAATGGTCGCCAGTGGGTCACCAGCTAAGCTCTGATATTCTTACATCATTCCATGAGGCCCAAGGAAGATAACAAAGAAATATATTGGGTATTTCTCTCCTAGGATCATCTTCTGAAATGTCTATGTCCCAGCCTTGAAGTGGTGATCTTACCATAAAACAATGACTGACATCAAAGCTATTGAGAGTGCAACCAATCTGTAAAACTGAAGCACCTTTCATATTCTGTCTTGAATGACCCCCAAAACACTTTTTAACTTGCTTTTACTGAGAAACAAAATTGGAAACCTACCTCTAGAATGGGAAAGCACTCCATCTGAAGTTTCTACTTAAAATTTATCAGTGGGGCTCTTCTGTCAAGACCTAAACTCAGGAGGTAACATTAAAAAGCTGACTGGGAAGAAGATTTCTACAATATTCCAATAGGTGTGAGAGAAGATTCCATCAAACTGAGGGGGCTTTTCCCTTAATAAGAGCCATTACTATGGAACAAATTCAAGACTTTCTTAGACTAAACCCTCTTTAGCACTCAAAAAAGCAGGTGAGAGTATACCAGACTCATACTAGACTCACATACAACACATAGGAAAACAAGGCACTTGAGGCCTAACAAGAAGATGGAGCCTTAAGAGCACATGACTTCTTATCCTGCATCCTAGACATAAATTATAGAGGGAAAAACAATTTTTAAGGCTTTGAAAATTATTTCCCTTAGAATTGAAATCTTATGGGAAAGAAATGGTATTATTTCAATTTTTCACATTTTTCTGAGCCTTTACAATGCTAAATATATAATATAAATACTTCATGAGTCTATATGTTACATAAGACATTTACATTCCTAAATTAACAAAATGACTCTAGATTTGTACAAAGCAATCAAAATGTTTTGATTGCTATAAACTTTTATCCTTCTACCAGCCTCCAATATCTTTTTGCCTGGCTTCAGAATCTCCTGAAATTTTATTCAGGGAAAATTATTTGTCCATTAACTGTCTTATTATGATAAACTTAACTTTCACCTTTTTCTACCTTCTTTACTAAAAAAGAACAAACAGCAAAAAATTTTCATGTCCCCCAGGAGGGGCTCCCCAATCCAGAAAAAGACTAACTCAACTTGTCTCCATAAATTTATTAGAAATACTACTGTAAGAATGGGCTGAAAGCCATCATTAATGGTAGTAATAAAGGATCTGAAATCTAAAGCCAGTGTGATTATAGAATTTATAAAGGGCTTGCAGTAATTTTCATTTAAGAATAAAATCCTACTTCCCTTCTCTAAAGAGGACATACAAGTGGCCCATAGATGTATGAAAAGATGCTCAATGTCACAATGCAAATTAAAACCACAATGAAATACCACCTCACACATTGGAATGGCTATCATCAATAAATCGACAAGCAACAGTATTGTCAAGGATGCAGAAAAAAGTAACCCTTGTGCACTGTTGGTGGGAATGCAGACTGGTGTAGCCACTGTGGAAAACAGTATGGAGTTTCTCAAAATACTAAAAATGTAACTGCCTATGACCCAGTGATTCCACTTCTGGGAATATATCCCAAGAAACCTGAAACACTAATTCAAAAGAATATACGCACCCCTATGTTTATTGCAGCATTATTTACAATAGCCAAGTGCTCATCAGTGGATGAGTGGATAAAAAGCTCTGGTACATTTACACAATGAAATACTACTCAGCTATATAAAAGAAGGAAATCTTATCCTTTGCAACAGCATGGATGGACCTGTAAAGCATTATGCTGAATGAAATAAGTCAGCCAGAGAAAGACAAGTACCATGTGACTTCACTCATATGTAGAATCTAATGAACAAAATGAACTATCAAGCAAAATAGAGATGGACCATAGACAGAGAGCAGGCTGACTGCTGTCAGTGGGTGGGAGGGTTGGTGGTCTGGGGGGAGGGGATTGAGAAAAAAAGAATAAAATTAGACCTAAAAGGCTTCTTTCTCAGCTTCTTTTCCCCAGAGCCATCCCTCCATCTGCAACAAGTGTCCTACCCTACCATGCCTTCTACTTACACCATGACATACCCACAACCTCCGGAACCTTCCAAGGTTTGCTCTTTGTCACCCTGGGCATTCTATTCCACTTTTGCCTCCTGGATACAAACACACCTCCTACATACTCCTTCCTGCTTGCCCTACTCCCACTGTTACCAGATGGGGACTGGGCCTGGAGCAGATCTGCCTCCAGCTGGCCTGTAGTGTGTGGGTTCTTGACTTTGGGGTGATTTCACAACACCAGTCCAGGTGATTTTGAGAGTACATTTGTTAAAACTTGGAACAATGAAACAAAGGAAGGGCTTAAGGTAGAAGAATCAACAGAAGAGGGTAGGCAGGGCTGCTGTTAGTTCACTGGGAACTCAGAGAAGAGGGAGCCTTGGAGTGAGGATTTGGGTGTTAGCCTGGGATGAGCTGCCACTGCCCACTGCTCCCCTGGTTGTAAGTCTCATGGGGTCCCTTAGAATTTAGGAGAAAGTAGAGATACAAGGCAATGGAGTGCTCTAGTGTCAGCAAACTCTGGGTCCTTTGTCTTGAGGCTTTTTGTCTTTCTTTGGTTACAGGAATCCTAGGGAGGTCTCAGGGAAGGGTCTTAAAAGAATATTCATTAGCTTTCCAGGTGTGTCCTTTGATATGTTGATTCATCAAAATGTGCATATAAAGGGGTCAGGGTTATTTTCTACTCAATTTCATTTTTTAAAGAATATCATTGAAGAGGGACTGGGACCTAGGCTATTCTGTCCCTGTATAGTCTGGAATAGGTAAACCATTTTCTCCTAGATGTCCTTGGTTAGGGAAGATAAAACTTTGTAATTCATTAACTGACTGTAGACTGCTCAGATCATTTGGCCTTGTTCAATTATTCTTTCTAGTTTCCCTTATTTCACTTGTCAAGGAATTTCCCTAGCTTCTTACTTTCCTGCCTCACTACATCCACAAAAATAAGAAATGTGAGAAAGTTAACTACAGATTTTTCTGGCTTGCAGTACACAACTATGTTAACTAAGTTTCCATTGCACTTAAGAAGCAGGTCCTTAAATCTCACAGACCTCATCAAATTTTCATATGTCATGATAAGAAGTGAAAATTCAATGATCATTAGCCAACTTTTTCAAAAGGCAATCATATAAATTCATTTTGGAGAAACACAGCTAGAAAACAGAGCCATTGTGCTTTTCCTTAAAAAATATAAATCAGACCTTCACATAATTGCATGTTTTTAAGGCAAATTTGGAATACAAAGCAGAGAAAACATATGTCTCTTCTGGGTACTCCTGTGCTTGGCAGTGCTAGAAAATTTCTAACTGCCATTGACAGCAAGTTACACTGTATCACTAAAAAGCCTGAATGACATGTTTTCCTACAAATAAAAACACAGAGAGAAGCCTGACTATTTTATTTTCAAAATCTCATAGCTATAGTGACAACCACAAATAATTCAGTCCATAATTGTGGTGTCAGTTTTTGAAGTTATTATCTATTGCCCAGCAATGCACTTGTCTTTATTCAAATGCAATTTCATAAAAACCTACCTGGATAATTCTCTGATATCCTATATGAGAGGGAATTCAAGGGGCTATGATTTTGTTTGTCATTACATGGCAGTCTCCCCAAAGCAAGTGGTTTTTATGATGAGTGGTTTTCCCATAACGGTTCATTTGCCTGCTGGTTGCTCATTTGCAATGAGCTTTCCTATTGTTAAAACCCAATGTCTCTTTCCTTCTCTCTCTAAGAGTCTCCTCAGTCAGAATGGCTTAGGGGTAATTTTATGTCTATGACAAGAAAATTGACTAATTAATTGAATAAAGTAACCTTTTGAAAATCTGTCCCATAAGTGGCTATCTCTATAGCTTCAGAAAATGGACAGATATGATCCTGTCTTAAGATCCTAAAAGAGATAGTAACTCTTGAAGCTTTGAGGAGTTCTCCAGGTTAAAATTTACGGGAGACAAAGGCAGAGTGTCCTGGTGAAGAGGAAAAGAAGGGTGCTATAGGGAGTTCTGCAATGAACCTAGATTGTAAGATCACTTATATAAGAAAAGATCACAGCATCACCAAGGGAAGACAACAAAAAAGGCTTGGATGATTCTACTAGGAACTTTCAAACTAAGCAAAGGTGTTAAGAAAGATGATCTCTTTAGCTATGTTAGGAGAAGAAAGATTTAAAAAACAAAGTGGCTTTACTTTAAAATAATCAATGGAAACTTAGGCAGCACTACTACTCGCATCCAACCTTGATAGAGCTTATAAACCAGTTGCTAGATACTTTACTTGCATGTTCCCTATAATCTGTCCAATAACTCTGTAAGGGAGATAGTACTATGGTGCCCATTTTACACACCAAAAAATTGAGGCACAAAGATGCCAATTAAGTTGCCCAGCTTCCCACAACTAAGTGCTAGAACCAGAATCCAAACACAGGCAATCTGTGCTGCCCACCAGGTCACTCTATTTTCTGTCTGGGGTCCTTGACCAGTTCCAGCTCTGCAGGGAGCACAGACAGATGAGAGGCTATGGAGGAGTGTGGACTTCAAGACCTGTAATGTCCATTATCATTCTTGTCTTTTCCTCTCCAAAAAATCTAAAAATCAGAGTAAAGTGTTTCAACCCTGTTGTGGACCTCTGACCAGCAGGGTCCATGGCATTGTGGATGAGGGAATAAATGCACAGTGACTGCAAGAATCCTGTGGAGAAGAGGGGACAGAACTGGCCACTTTCTAGAGGAGAAAGCACAGTTTGCCCCTGCCTTAACAGGCTTTTATTGATTTCTTAGGTGATTACATCCAAGAAAATTGTGAATCATTGTGCTAATCATTGCCTTCTATGATTATTACTTTTACATATTAGAGGAAAGAATGTTACACATGCATGGATGATAAGGATAACTTGTCTAGTCACATCCTGTTCTTAGAAATTGGCCCAGAATAGGCCCTAAGAAACTGCTTCAAGGTTACACGCTGAACATCTGTTGTTCTCAGCCCAGGATGAGGGGTTATTTTAGCAGAAAGGAAGCTTTTTAACATTATATAAATGCAGGCCTGGTTCCCACGGGAAAACTGGTGTGTTGAGTGGGTCCTGCGTGCCATCATGCTCCCAGTGCTTTTCCACTCTGGGGCTGAGCTACATTTGCCACCACCAAGCACCCCAGCTTCCCATACAACCCAAGTTGCTTTTCCCTTAAAAGTGAACCTCAAATTCCCCTACATTTGGACATATTCTTTGGTTTTTTTTTTAATGGTTAAAAGTAATGGTGACACTTGGTGAGTTAAATCCTCTCCCTTCCCTCAGTGAACACTTTTTCTTTATTTTTATTGTTGACACTATTAGAGATGTGCTCATTTCCCCCATCCCTTTGCCTGCCTCTACCCAACCCACACCTCCACTTCCCTTTAGCCATTACCACCCCTCAGTGAATATTAAAGACGTCTCACCATTGGAATATTTTAAAGCTTATGTAAGCTTCTTCTTTTTTTAAAAAAAAATTATTTATTTATTTGTTTGTTTGTTTTTATTTTTAGAGAGGGGAAAGGAGAGAGGGAGAGAAACATCACTGTGTGGTTGCTCCCCACTCGCACCCCCAACTGGGGACCTGACGTACAGCCTAGTCATGTGCTCTGACTGGAAATCGAACCTGCGACACTTGGTTCACAGGCCATGCTCAATCCATTGAGCCACAGCAGCCAGGGTGTAAGCTTCTTTTTTAATCCTCCCAAGGATATGTATATTGATTTTTGAGAGAGAGGAAGGGAAAGAGAGAGAGAGGGAAACATCAGTAAGTTGTTTCTCCTATGTGTCCCAACCAGGAATCAAACTTGTAACCTTTTGGTATATGGGACAACACTCCAACTAAGTGAGCCACCCAGCCAGGGTAGATTATATAAGTTTTAAGAGGATTCAAATTTGCTGCAAGAAGCAGCCCAAGCATTTCCCTGCTTGCTTCTCAAAATTAACCTAAAATGAATACAATGATGCTTTTTCAGCTGGCTTTCTAGTAGTTAACAAAAGAGAGAGATTATGGGAGATCCAAGATGGTGGAGGAGTAAGTGGAAGCTATACTAACCTCTTCCCAGGACCAAGCTGGAATTACAACTTAACTGTGGAGAAATCGTCTGGAATAACCAACTGAACACTAGCTGGAGAGAAACCTTATAATCATGGACAGACAGAAAAGGCCTCTTCATGACAATGTGACTGTAGGAAGTGCAGAGACACAAAAGGGCTGGCTGGGGTCCCACAGGTGGCAGCTGAAGGGACTGAGAAACAGCTCAGCAGCCAGGGGTTCCCCTTGATAAGGGTAGGTTCTAAACTGTCAGCTGGGCTTCCCAGCCTACAGCAACAGAGCAGAAAGTAAGATAGCATCCAGCTTTAAAAAGTGAAAAGCTGCAGGTTTCTTTTCTTTTCTTTTTTTTCTGGCCCGAAAGAAACAGCTGGAGACAAAGAGTTCTTAAAAGGATCACATACAAAAATATATTGGAACCCACTTACCCTGGGCTCCAGCAGAAAGAGGGCAGAGAGGACTAGCGATGCTTAAGGAGAGTTTGGGATGGTGGCTTTGAAAAGAGAACTGAGGGAGCAGCTGACCGAGTCCCAGTGCTGACTCATTCCCCATACTGCAGACAGACCACTCTCCAGTGATGTCAGCCTGAGGGGAAGCAATAGCCCCACCCAAAGGAATCAATCTGCCCCACCCTCGGTTCTTAAGCCTGATGGCTGAAGACAGATTGAATAGGTTAACAACTAAAGGAAACAGACAAAGGTAGTAGATCTCTGCTTGTCTCCAACAGACTGCCTAGGTCCAGACTGGGACACGATCTGGCACCAGCAGGGGCAGATCCAGGAAGTGAAGGTCAATCTAAGAAGCAGAAACAAACAAGAAGTGTCACAAAAATGAGGAGACAGAGAAACAACCCCCCATTGAAAAGAAAGGGAGAAATCCCCAGAAAGAGTGCTAAATGAGATAGAAAAAAGCAAACTATGAGACATGGAATTCAAAAGGTAAATTATAGGGAACCTCAAAGAGCTCAGCAAGCTCAAAGAAAACTACAAAGGACTACAGAGAAACTACAAGGAACTCACTGAGAATTACATTAGCATTAAAAAAGACACAGAAGCTATCAATAAGTGCCAGGAGGAAATGAAGAATAAAATTTCTGAATTGAAGAACACAGTAGAAGAAATCAAAAGCAAGCTAGAGGAAGCAGAAGATCAAATCAGTGAGCTGAAAGACAACATAGAAAAAAAATTCCCAGACAGTGTAAAAAAACAAAAAAAGACTGAAAAAAAAAATTAAGAGGTTTTAAGAGAGTTGCAGGCCAACATGAAATGTAATAATATCTGTATCATAGGAATACCAAAAGGAGAAGAAGAGGAGCAAGCAGGAGAAAACCAGACTGAATAAGTAGTGACAGAAAACTTCCTTAACTTGAGAGAAAAAGTCATGCAATTCCAGGAAGCACAGGAAATCCCAATGAAGATAAATCTAAACAGGCCCACCCCAAGACATATCATAATAAAAATGGCAAAACTCAAAGACAAAGAAAGAATCCTAAAAGAAGCTAATAATATACAAGGGAGCTCCAATAAGGCTATTAGCTGATTTCTCAACAGAAACACTACAAAACAGAGGGAATGGCAAAAAATATTACAAGCAATGAAAAACAAGGCCTACAACCAAGAATACTTTACCCAGAAAGGCTCTCTTTCAAAATGGAAGGTGAAATAAAGAGTTTCCCAGACAAAAGAAGGCTAAAAGCCCCAAGCCAGCATTGCAAAGGATGCTAAAGGGTCTGCTTTAAGAAGATGAAGAAATGGAGAGAGACAAAAAGGAACAGAAGCACAAAGGGGAAAAATGACAATGAATAAGTATCTATCAATAATAACCTTAAATGTAAATGGGTTAAATGCACCAATCAATAGACATAGTGTAATTGAATGCATTAGAAAGCATGAATCACATATATGCTGTGTACAAGAGACCCACCTCTGAACAAAAGATCTACACAGACTGAAAGTGAAGGGATGGAAAAAGTATTTCAAGTACACAGACATGAAAAAAAGCTGGGGTAGCAATACTTATATCAGACAAAACAGATTTCACAGCAAAGGCCATAAAAAGTGACAAAGAAGGACATTTAATAAAACCTAAGGGAACAATACATCAAGAAAATATAATCCTTGTAAACATATGTGCACCCAACATAGGAGCACCCAAATATATAAAAAATCTTGAAGGACTTCAAGAAGGATATTGACAGCAGAACACTCATAGTAGGAGACTTTAACACCCCATTGTAAAAAATGGACAGATCTTCAAAGTAAGGAAACACCAAGGATATTGGTGCAACCAACAACACTAGATAAATTAGACTGAATTGATATATGTAGAACTTCTTACCCCAAAGAAGCAAAATATACAATCTCTTCAAGGGCACATGGAACATTTTCAAAGATAGTCCATATGGTAGGACACAAAACAAAACAAATTCAAGAAAATTAAAATTATATTAAGCATCTTCTCAAATCACAATGCCTTGAAACTGGAAATCAATCTTAAGGAAAAAACTCAAAAACATTGAAACTCATGGAGAACGGATAACATGCTATTAAATAATGAATGGGTTAACAATGACATCAAGGAAGAAATCAAACATTTTCTAGAAGCAACTGATAATGAACACACAACGGCCCCCAAACTATGGGACACAGCAAAAGCAGTCCTGAGAGAAAAGTTCATAGCAATGCAGGCCTATCTAAAAAGGGTAGAAGAATCTCAAATAAAAAATCTAATGCTACAGTTACAAGAACTAGAGTAATAACAACAAACAAAGCCCAGAGTGAGTAGAAGGAAGGAAATCATCAACATCAGAGCAGAATTAAATGACATAGAGACTAAACAAACAATTCTAAAGATCAATAAAAGTAGGAGCTAGTTCTTTGAAAAGACAAATAAAATTGACAAGCTTTGAACCAAGTTTATCAAGAAAAAAAGAGAGAAGACCCAAATAAACAAAATAAAAAATGAAAGAAGAGAAATCACAACTGATACCACAGTAATACAAAGGATTATAAAAAATTGCTATGAACAACTGTATCACAAGAAATTTGACAACCTAGATGAAATGGACAAATTTCTGGAAACATAATCTTCAAAAACTGAATCAAGAAGAAGCAGAAAACCTGAACAGACTGATCACAACTAGTGAAACTGAAGCAGTAATAAAAAAAAAACAAAAAACAACAACAACAACAAAAAAAAAACTTCCAGCACACAAAAGCCGTGGACTGGATGGCTTCACAGGTGAATTTTACAAAACATTTAGTGAAGAACTAACTCCTATCCTTCACAAACTATTCCAAAAAATCCTAGAAGAGGGAAGACTCCCAAACTCTTTCTATGAAGCCAGTATTACCCTAATTCCAAAACCAGGTCAAGACACAACAAAGAAAGAAAACTACAGGCCAATACTGCTGATGAACATAGGTGCTAAAATTCTCAACAAAATATTGGCAAACTGAATCCTACAACACATTAAAAAGATCATACACCATGATCAAGTGGGATTCATCCTAGGGATGCAAGGATGGCTTGATATTCACAAATCAAGAAACATAATACACCACATAAATAAAATGAAAGACAAAAACCACATGATCATATCAATAGATGCTGAAAAAGCACTTGATAAAGTACAACACCCATTTATGATGAAGACATTCAACAAACTGGGAAGAGAGGGAACATACCTCAACATAATAAAGGCCACATATGAGAAACCTGAAGGCAATATCACACTCAATGGGCAAAAACAGAGCATTCCCCCTGAGGTCAGGAATGAGACAAGGATGTCCACTCTCTCCACTCCTATTCAACATAGTCTTGAAAGTTCTAGCCACAGCAATCAGACAAGAAAAGTAAATAAAAGACATTCAAATTGGAGAAGAGGAAGTAAAACTGTCATTATTTGCAGATGACATGACAGTGTACATAGAAAACCCTACTGACTCTACCAAAAAACTACTGGACCTAATAAGTAAATTTGGCAAAATAGCAGGGTACAAAGTCAATGTTTATAAAACAAAGATATTTCTGTACACCAACAATAAAATATCAGAGATAGAAACTAGAAAAAAAATTCCATTTACTATAGCAACAAGAAAAATAAATTACCTAGGAATAAACTTAGCCAAGGAGGTAAAAGACTTGTACTAGGGAAACTATGTAACACTGAAGAAAGAAATTAGGGAAGATACAAATAAATGGTAGCATTAATCATGTTCATGGATGGGAAGAATCAACATCATTAAAATGTCCATACTACCCAAAGCAATTTATAGATCCAATGCAATTTCTATTAAAATACCAGTGACATATTTCACAGACCTAGAACAAATACTTCAAAAATTTATTTGGAACCAAGAAGACCCTAAATAGCCACAGCAACCTTGAGGCAGAAGAGGAATCACAATACCTGATATGAAACTATACTTCAAGGCCACTATAATCAAAACAGTGTGGTACTGGCATAAGCACAGACATATAGATCAATGGGACAGAATAGAGAGCCAAGAAATAAACCCAGGTCTATATGGACAACTAGTATTTGATAAAGGGGAAAGGAACATAAAATGGAGTGAGAAGGGCCTCTTCAACTAATGGTGCTGGGATAACTGGACAGGGACATGCAAAAAAATGAAACTAGGCCACCAACTTACACCATGCAACAGAATAAACTCAAGATGGGTAAAAAATTTAAATGTAAGTCATGACACCATAAAAGTCCTAGAGGAAGTCATAGACAGGAAAATTTCAGATATTGCATGTAGCAATAGTTTCACCAATATCTCTCATAAGGCAAGGGAAATAAAGGAAAGAATAAACAAATAGGACTACATCAAACTAAAGAGTTTCTACTCAGCAAAATAAAACATCAGCAAGATGAAAAGGGAACCAACTGCATGTGAAAACATATTTGCCAATGATACCTCAGACAAGAGATTAATCTCCAAAATATACAAAGAACTTATACATCTCAACACCAAGAAGACAGACAACTCAATTAAAAAATATGCAAAGGATCTGATCAAACACTTCTCCAAAGGGGACATACGGAGGATCCATAGGCATATGAAAGAATGCTCAACATCACTAGTCATCAGAGAGATGCAAATAAAAACCACATTGAAATACCACCTCACACCAGTCAGAATGGCCATCATCAACAAATCAACAAACAACTTGTGCTGGAGAGGATGCGGAGAAATGGGAACCCTGGTGCATTGCTGGTGGGAATGCAGACTGGTGCAGCCACTGTGGAAAAGAGTATGGAATTTCCTCAAAAAACTAAAAATGGAACTGTCTTTTGATCCAGAAATTCCATTGCTAGGATTATACGTGAAGAATCCTGAAACTCCAATTTAAAAGAAGTTATGCACCCCTATGTTCATAGCAGTGCTATTTACAGTAGTCAAGTGCTGGAAAGAGCCTAAGTGCCCATCTGTAGATGAGTGGATCACAAAACTGTGGTACATTTACACAATGGGATACTACGCAGCAGAAAGATAGAAGGAATTCTACCATTTGCGACAACATGGATGGAACTAGAGAGAATTATGCTTAGTGCAACAAGCCAGGCAATGAAAGATAAATACCATATGCTATCATCTAATACCGGAAACTAATGAACAACACTAACAAATGAGCAAAATTGAACCAGCGGCAGAGTAATAGTGACAATGGGGGAGGTGGGAGGGAGAGAAGGGGGGTAGGAAGGGGAAGGGTCTAGACAAGGAACTAGTATGAATGACCCATGGACATGGACAACAGGGTGGGGATTGACTGTGAGAGAAGGGATGGGTGGTGTGGTGTGAAGCAATGGGGGAAAAAGTGAGACAAGTGTAATAGAAAAACAATTTAAAGTAAATAAATAAACAAACAAACAAATAAATGAAGGAAAAAAAAAAGAGCAATGCTTCTTAAACCTTGCCAAATAAAAAATGCAAAGCTGAACTAGCCTATGCAGTGGTCAAATATTGTGTTGAGAAGGATGCTGAGGCAATATTTACTCTTGAGGGACAGATTTGCTGTCTGCCACAGCTTTGGAAGGAGCAATGAGAACATAAGCAACATATTTGTGCTATGGGCAAGGCAATAGGGAAAGAGACAGATGAGGACTGTGCTGGAAGAGATCTTAGTACTCACAGAGTCATTGTCCTTCCTTTATAGTGGGGAGACTGAGGCCCAGAGAAGATAAGTAGCTTGCCTACGGTCACATCAATACTGAGTGTCAATATTGGAAGCTTGGTTTCTTTCTACCTTAGAAATGGAATGAACTCTTCCTGTTCCTGGAACAAGTTGATTGAAACTTCACAGAGTTGGAATAACAGGAATATTTCTAGATGTTGTCATCAAGGACCTCCTGTGGTTTGTTTCCTCACAGCCTCTCCTTAACTGCCCTCTGTCTGAGCACTGTCATAGCAGGAGATGCCTGACACCCCCACCCTGAATTTCCTCTCTAGTCTATCTCCTGAGGGCACCTCCTTGCTTACTGACTGAAACTTTTCCAGCTGTTAGCCTGCAAAGGGAAAAAGGCTCCACCACACATTCTGGTGTTCTGGGCACCAGCTCCTGAGAAACAAGATCAGGGAAGGGAAGGCCAACAGGCTGGAGACAGGAAGAATCAAAGCAAATTTATTTTAATTGCTCACTGCTGTGGTAAACTGTCAAAATGGCCCACACTCTTTGCCAAGTAACTCACAGTGCCTTCCCATCTTGTCTCTGGGCTTGGCTGGATGACTTGTTTTGTTTCATGGAAAACAGGAAAGTGTTGTGCAAACTGTCTTAATAATGTTTGCAAAACTGGGCATGCCTCTTGCTCATGCTATCAACATGAGACTATTCTCAGGCCTGTCTGCTAGAAGATGAGAGGCACTTGGAGCAAGACCATAACTATATAAAAGTTTTACAAAGCATCGTGCATGTGTGTGTGTGTGTGTGTGTGTGTATAACTCATAGCATGCACATATATATATGTTTAACAGAGTCTCACTAAAGATTATGATATAAAAATGTTTGAAAGTCATAATTTTGTGAAACACTATTTACTATTTAATATAAGCAATGTACTCTGTTACTTTTTATTTTAGTCTGTTCTATTTCCTTTTTTCTCCCCTGTCCCCAATTATCCACTAACCTGATTTCATGACCCACCAGCAGGCCAGGACCTGCAGGCTAAAAGGCACAACATACTTGTCATCAGGCTCTCTCATGTTAGCAAATGGGCCTTATTCATCTTTGTGCTTTTGGTGCCGTTCTCAGTCTACAGGCAGTCAACAAGAGTTTGTTGAGTTCGACTGAATTGAGAGAAGCTTACAACTACAAAATCCCTGGGTTTGCCTCTCTAATCCCTGCCTCCTGGATCTTCTCTTATCTCCCCAAACTCCAGGGACATGTTCTGGGCCTTAGAGCCCCAGCTCCTTTTCCAGTCTCAGTAGAAACCATTTGTGAGTCACTGTTCACAGCTCTATCAAGTTCAAGAATCTTTTCCAAAGCCACCCATCCTGGTGCCGCATTTGCTGACTCTTAGTGACAGACCAGCCTGCAGAAGAGAGGACCCCACCCCAAGCCTGGGCATACAGACCATGTAATGTTGGAAGATGGAGGACAGGTACCATATAGTATTCACCACTGTTTCCCTGTGTCAAGCATGGTGTTGGGCACATAATAAGTGCTCAAAACATTACCTATTCAATTGAACTTAAGTTAGTTTATCCCTCTGGACCTCAGTTCCTTTATCTCTAAGGGAAAGAAATTTGATGAATTTCTTTCTAGCTTTAAAAACCTAATTCTAAATAGCACCAACCAAATATGAGTGTGTGCACAGGTGGGATAAGCAGCTACCTACTCCCTGTGCTTGATCTGTGTCAGGAAATGACCCACTGCCCTGATGGTTGCTTTACTCACTAACCAGAGTCCAGCTAAAGATTTACCAGAGAGTTTAGCTAAAGATTTCTTCTTCACATGAAGGAACTCAGCCTTTCTAAAGTACTTTTTTTTTCAAAGGTAAATTTAAGCTATTTTCAGTCTTTTACACCCTATTAAAGAAGAAACTTCTAGATCTTTTCCTGAGATGAGGCCTTGAGAGAGGGAGGAATGTTGTATGAAGGAGCTGACCTAGGGTGGTGCAGGAACAAGGCTGGAGACTTCAAAGATGACCAAGTCTGGAGTCAGTGATGATAAACCTGAACCAGTTTACAATGGGCCAGTCCTGCTGCCTACTACCTTCCTGGGCTCTTCCCCATTGGCTGTCAGCAAAGAAGTTAGTGGTAGAGCCAAAAAAAATGTTGTGTCCTATATCCAAGCCAGTATTCCACTTTATGAGCAACATTGGCTCTTGTGGTTTTTAACACATATTAAAAATAGCTGCTGTGTGCCTCTTTTACCACAGCTAGTTTAAATATGCACTGCTTAGGCCATCCTTTCATTTGGACATGACATCATCCTATGTCCTCAAGCACAGCCTTGATTCTGCACCATCCTACATACACTTCACGCCAGGTGTCTCAGATCCTGCCACCATTCAGAGATGGACACGAGGAGCCTCAGACATCAAAGGCAACCTGTCAACACAGTATAGTCATAAACAATATGGTTTGGACTACTGCAGTTTCCAAAATGGTTAACCCAGTTAGCAGATGATCAAAACCCAGGCTGGCCAGAGTTAGTTAACAACTCACCCTTAACCCTGAAATGTCCCACACAGTTCTGCCATCCTCTGACAATGACTAGAACTTCCTCCTTAATCCCAGAAGTCTTAAAAGGTGTTGATGGGCAAAGTGAAGTTTGGAGCAGAACGTACATGATGAATGCTGGATGCACTGACTTGAGAGGTGTTTAGAAATAGATTGTGAGGTTACTCTGTGGCTGGGGAAGTCTTATTACATTGGAACCACTGGTTCCAGACCTTTTGGACTTCAGCATTTTTACATCATGACTCAATGGACACTTAGAAAAAAAAAGTATACAATACACTACTCATGCTTATTCCAGAATATTAGCTATTGTCTGTAATTTTTTTTAGATGTCAGTCATATCCCAGTATATCAACTTCCTGACCTGTTAATTGATCTCACCCACAGGTTGAAGATCGTGTTCCAAGGAAGCCCCCTCTAATAGATTATCTGCAGATCACTATGGCAGAAAGAACAAAACCTAGTTCTTAACTCCTCGTGACCCTGCTCCTCAGGCCCTGTTTGCTTGAAGGACTTGTGTCTTGCTTTGTGTTGTTTGCTCCATGTGGGGTGGCCTCTACAACCTTGGAAAACTTCTAGCCATCCTTAAAGGCCCAACCCATAAGCCTCTTCCTCCATGAAGCCTTCCCAGTTGCCCAAATCAGAAGTAATTTCCCCTTTCCTGTCTCCCTCTTAGGAGCATGTGTTTTTTGGATACACATCTTACTTACTTACCAAGTTTCTACTTCCTAAAAATTAGTCATGAATCCATCACCTGCACTGATTTTTGCCATTTCTATATTATTGCTTATTTTACATATTACCTTCTTTGGCCTATTCTAAACAATAGCACTGGGGAACACAATTTTTGTTGACTTAGATCTGACACTTGTTTTTGATTAACTTTTGGCATCTAAATTCAAAACTGACCCCAGTTTTTCTTTATAACATCAACTTTTTAAGGTAAAGGATACCCTCCCTTTGTCCCAAAAATCATACAAAATATACATACAAAGAAAAATAAAGAAAAAAATTACCTGAATATACTGTTTCTTTAGAGTTATTTTATTCATGTAAAGACTATATATTGTTACTGTAAGTCAAATTGTGTACAAGTAGTAAAGTTCTGCTACCAAATATACATATTAAGGTATTTTACCTTATCAAATGATAGGCTAGGAAATGCCAAAATGAGATACTTGAAACAGTCTCCTTTAGTTGTCAAAGCTTTAACAAATTGCTTCATGAGATCCCTTTTATGTGCAGAGGTGGGAAATAACGTTCTTTCTGTCAACAAGTGGCTCATGTAGAATGTTTGGATTACCACGTTTGAGGTCAGATCTTGGAGGCCAATTCAACTCCACCCAATGCTTCTCACAAGCTCTGCTGTCCCACGTACACAGAAAACAGGGATACTTGGTGTATCCACATTGTTGACCAAGAAGGAAGCAGAACATTTAAAGGTCAACACAGATGATCCAATTGTGCTTGTGATATTGCAATAGATAGATGACTCTATGTCTTCATATTCTTCACAAAAACAAACTGACTGGCCAACTGGGACTCCACAAAATAAATTGTCATTGTGGAGGAGGACATATTTCAAGCTCGGCTTTGAACTGTTGAAGAACAGTCGCTATTCAGTTGTGTTCTAGATTGGAATTCCCAATTCCTCCATTAAACCATGTATGTTATGGCAATACACAAAGCTACTGTCACTTCGAAAGTACTGCAGAAATGCACTTTCTCTTGATAGAAAGTAGGATGCCTTCGCTCCTTTTTCAAGCAAATTTTTCTCATGCAGTTTTTTTTAATTGATTGATCGAATCTTTTTATCTTTTTAAATTTTTTTTCTTTTTTTAAAGTATATTTTATTGATTATATTGTTACAACAGTTCCAATTTTTTCCCCTTTGCTCCCCTCCGCCCAGCAACCCCCTGCTGCAGCAATGCCTCCCAAGTCCATGCCCATAGGTCATACATATAAATTCTCTCACTTCACCCTTTCATATATTCTTCTTCTTTTTCTTAAAATAATTAATTAGTTAATTAATTATTTTAACAATAAAAAATAACAATCCCTCCCTCTCAGACTTAAGACCCTTTATAATCTTATAAGGAACAATGGGCGAAAGTCTCGAGCTCCTCTAGCTGCTTCAGGCTGTACATGTTCACCGTCCTACCAACCCTTGGGTCCAGAAATCCCTAATAAGACTGGGGGTTGGAGGGGAAGGTGGCCTTCCCAAATGGGGAAGGATCGTGCAGACTCCAGGTCAGTCGGCTGTTCCCGAACAATGGTGTGCTTGATTTAACAGGCTGGCGTCCTTGTTGTATTCTGGGGGCAACAGATTTGGCAACAGGGTTAGAAGACATCATTCAATTCATAACCACTAGATGACAAAAGGCAGGGATTAATTTTTCAATGTCCCACATTAGGGAAAAGAAGGGCTTCTTTGGAGGAAGGTGTGCCAGGCACATCTCACCTCTCCAAAACCCTTTTGCCCATTATACTTAGTTTGGGCTGAGGGAAATATTTTAGGTTTTCTCCCTCTCAGACCTCTGGGCTCTTTCTGTCCAAGCCATTAGGATTGAAAAGAGAACCCAGTTTTAAAGTGAAGCCCAATGACCACCCCATACTTCACCAACCCAGCCACTTAGTTCAGCCAAACCATTGAGTCTCATGAGGCAGCGATGCAGACAGGATTAAGTGAGGCCTATACATACAGAAAATCACTCAGGTAATGAGATCATAAGCTTATGCCCTTTGAAAACAGAAAACACATGTTAATTTATGTAACATAACCCACAAACAAGTCCCTAAATCTGTAAGACTGTCTTATTGGAAAGACATCCAGTTGCAAGGCATTTGACATTTTTCTTGCCTGTAAATTAAACATCTTTGATGACACCACAGACATATTTTAACTTTCAAGGGAAAACATATTTTAAATGAAGATAAACTTTAAAGATGGTTAGCTACAGTACTTCATAGTCTACCACTGAACATTGTGATTTTCCTTGAGTCACAATTTTTCTCCCTAAGATTACCCTCCTGTTCATTAAAGGGACTGCATTAAGTCCATTTTTAATTTATCCTGTTCATTTGCATAAACACAACAAGAATAGCAAATGATCACTTATGATCTACAGTTCTGCTTTGCTGAAACTTATGCAAGGAACATTTAGGGTGACCTTCAATCTGCCCTTCAGGGCACAGAAGCTGAGCCACATACCTGGCATTCAGCCTTGCCTGTAAACACCTGTATTTTCCAAGTCCTTCTGGTTTTCCATTGTGCCTTATGGTCCCTTCTAGCCATCTTTCAGGAAAACAATCTTTATTCTTTTCCTGGAAAGATTGCTGTGGACTGCACAATCAACCAAGGTACCAGGCCTTATATCTCGTGGGGTCTTATTACCTTTGAAAGTCAATCCCAGTTCCTCAGGGCTTTTTGGTAACAATCAGAGTCCAAGCATGTTTCGTTTAGGCATGACATTTCAGTCAAAGTCTTGGTCAAAAAAAAAAACCTCTATTAACAACTGGTCTTACTAGTTTTATGCAAAGATCCTTATGTCATTACTTACTTCTTTAGAAAGCCAAACTCTGGAGGGATCAGATAGGGAGAAAAATATACAGTGTGAAGAAAAATCCTTGTCCTTCTAATATTCACTGAACTTGCATTTCCATTCTTTATATTTTCATTTTTTCCCTCACTAAAAACTTTTTTGTTTGTTTTTTCATTACAGTTGTCCCACTTTTTTTCCCTTTTGCTTCCCTGCACCCTGCCACCCGCTTCTCCCACAGTCAGTCTCCACCCAGTTGTGCATGTACGTGGGTCATTTATACATGTTCTTTGACTAGAACCTTCCCCTTCTTTCCCCCTTCTCTCCCTCCCGCCTCCCCCATTGTTACTGTTAGTTTATTTGTTGTTTACACAACTTTTGTTCAATTTTGCTCATTTGTTTGTGTTGTTCATTAGTTTCTTGTAATAGGTGATAACATAAGGTATTTTTCTTTCATTGCCTGGCTTATTTCGCTAAGCATAATTTTCCCCCTTTGCACTTCTGTTCCTCTCTGTCTCTCTCTGTTTCTTCATTTTCTTAAAACAGACCCTTTAGCATCTCTTGCAATGCTGGTTTGGTGAAGATGTATTCTTTTAGCCTTCTTTTGTCTTGGAAACTCCTTATTTCACCTTCCATTTTGAATAAGAGCCTTGCTGGGTAGAGTATTCTTGGTTGTAGGCCTTAGTTTTTCATTGCTTGGAATATTTTTTGCCATTCCCCTCTGGCTTGTAGTGTTTCTGCTGAGAAATCTGATGACAGCCTTATTGGAGCTCCCTTGTATGTTATTAGTTGTTTCTCTCTTGCTGCTTTTAGGATTGTCTCCTTGTCTTTGAATGTTGCCATTTTAATTATGATGTGTCTTGAAGTGGGCCTGTTGGGGTTCCTCTTCATTGGGACCCTCTGTGCTTCCTGGACTTGCGTGACTCTTTCTCTCCTCATGTTAGGGAAGTTTTCTGTCATTAGTGTTTCAAAGAGGTTTTCTATCCCTTGCTCTTTTTCTTGTCCTTCTGGAATTTCTATGATGCAGATATTATTACGTTTCATGTTGTCCTGCAGCTGTCTTAGAACTTCTTCATTCTTGTTCAGTCTTTTTTCATTTTGTTGCACTGTCTGGATGGCTCGCCGATCCAATCTTCTGCTTCCTCTAGCCTGCTTTTAACTCCTTCTACTGTGTTCTTCAATTCAGAGATTGTATTCTTCATTTCCTCCTGGCTCTTATTGATAGCTTCTATGTCCCTTTTCACACTAGTGTTGTTCTCAGTAAGTTTCTTATAGTTTTTCTGGATTTCCTTGTAGTTTCCTTGGAGTTCTTTGTAGTTTCTGCTGAGCTCATTGAGCTTCTCCATAATCCATGTTTTTAATTCCATATCTGATAGTTTGCTTCCCTCTATTTAATTTAGCACTCTTTCTGGGGATTCTATCTTTCCTTTCAATGGGGGGTTGTTTCTCTGTCTCCCCATTTTTGTGATTCTTATTGTTTGTTGCTACTTCTTAGATTGATCTGCACTTCCTGGATCTTCCCCGGGTGGCATCAGATCGTGTACCAGTCTGGCCCTAGGCAGCCTGTTGGAGACTTCCAGGGATCTACTGCCTTTGTCTCCTTTAGTTATTAATCTATTCAATCTGTGATTAGCCATCAGGCTTAAGAACTGTGGGTGTGGCAGCTTAATTCCTGTTGGCAGGGCTTTTGCTTCCCCTCAGGCTGTAGCCACTTGGAGGGGAATGGTCTGCCTGCAGTACTGGGGATGAGTCTGCATTGGGACCTGGTCGGCTGCTCCCCCAGTTCTCCCCTCAAAGCCACCACCCCAAACTCTCCCCAAGCATCTCCAGTCCTCTCTGCCTTCCCTCTGCTTGAGCCCATGGTAAGTGGGGGCCAAAATATTTTCATATGTGATCTGCTTAAGAGCTCTTTTTCTCCCGCTGTTTCTCTCCGGCTTGCAAAAAACCCTGTGGCTTTTCGCTTTTCACAGCTGGATACTAGTTTACTTTCCACTCTGTTGCCATAGACTGGGAAGCCCAGCTGGGGGTTTAGACCCTGCCCTTCTCATGGGGAACTCCAGGCTGTTGAGCTGTTTTTCAGTCCCTTCAGCTGCCACGCGTGGGAGCCCAGCCAGCCCTTTTGCGTCTCCACACTCCCTTCCGGTCACGTTGTTATGTAGCGGCCTTTTCTGTCTCTCTGTGGTTATAAGACTTCTCTCCAGCTAGTGTTCAGTTGGTTATTCCAGATGATTTCTCCAAAATTAAGTTGTAAACCTGGACTGGTCCTAGGAGGAGGTTAGTGTAGCTTCCACTTACTCCTCCGCCATCTTGCATTCCCCTTCTCATGCAGATTTGATGCTAGGAGTCCTGAAGCCTTTTTGGATAGTCCCAAATCTCATGCCAAATCATTCAACTCATGCTGATCAAATCCCTTACAAATTGAGTCATCTTCAATTTCAAAATCTTCATCATTGCTGTTACTTAGTTCTTTACCATACTTCTGTTTTTCAAAAGAGGGTAGTTCAGTGAAAACTGGCACTGGGATTTCAGCCGAATGAGGCACTGGGCATACAGCTGATGGTAGACTAGGATACTCTATTTTACATTTATTTTTCTTGTTATATCCTGATGTTTTCACTATACAAAAGTAACAGTCACTTGAATAATTTCCAGGCTCTCACCAAACAATAGGTATACCAAATGGCAATTTATCATGTGTTTCCTTCATCCACAACCATAAACTCTTGCACACCTTGTGAGGGACCCAAGACTTATCTTGATCACCAGGTTTTACTTTAAAATATGCAAAATAGGCTTGCCTGACAAATGCGCTGATGTTTGTCCTTTGACTGGTAATGGTGAAATTGCCATAGATATTGCAAAATGAATCAGCGTAGTTTAGGCACTTATGACAAGAAATAGCAGAAGCAGACATGATCTGAAGGAAAGGAAATAAGTATGTCTATAAATAAAAAAATAAATTCCGCTAACTTCTTGTATACAGACAAGAACTCAGTTTACACTTTGGAATACAATTCACTATATAGAGCGGCACACAACCTCTCACCACACTGTCTCACGTGTAACTGAATAGCCTAGACAAGTATAAACCTGTTGCTAGTCTCCAAGTTCATCCCCCACCCCTCCCCACTTAAGAGAGGTTTTCTCTCAGCCAGTATGAGAGCTCTATTGCTTCCCTCAATCCAGGCCCGATCCAGCCTATAGTGGTCACATTAAGATAAGCTGTAGAGAAAAACTTGACATGATAGAAGAAAAATAACTGCAGTTTTGAGAGCAGCCTGCCTATTTAAGTCTAAAACAGCTGAAAAAATCGAACTCAGCAGGAATTATGTTAAAAATTGTTTTCCTGTTCCCTTGTTCCCCTGTGTAGTAATCATGAAATTGTGTATGTAAGTGTGCTTTTTAGATTTCTACTGCACATTAACATAATATAGTATTATTAACACTTTTAAAGTCTCATTATGGTGATGCCTAAAACATTTCCTTTGAGAAAAAACTGCTAGCTGCTAACTATGTAGCCTTGAGGGGCTATATTTTGTTTGAGTTTTCTCTAGTGCTCAGTACATGGAATTGAAATCAAAGGAAATTGAAATTTATTCACATCCTGAGCATATTAGCATTAATCTGATTTATCCAAGGAGTCAGTTGTGACCTTGGAAAGCAAAGAATGGGACTGGAAAGGCATTGTACATAAGAAAGGAAAGTGTTGATAAACATGGGAAAAAGATAAAGAAAGACAGAGTTATGGTGGGTTTGGGGGATGTTCTGAGTTGGAGGAGAGTGCATGGGGAAAGAGATATTTAAGCATCATTAAACATATGAATGGAATTTTACCTAGGAGGAGGCCACAACACATCCAGTATGGACCCTGGCTTTAAACTGGGTCATGGTCAGAAAGCTGATCTCCTGTTCATGGGCCCTAGAGCACTGCAGCCCAGTTCCAGAGCCCTGCCTGAGAGACCCACTGCCCACACAGTCAGGCTTGTTGTCCTCCTTACTTTTTCTACACTCAGGCTCCAAGCCAGGTGCATGCGGCTTGGTCTTATCCTCCCTTGAGCCGGGTCCTCCGCTCCAACGGAGTGGCTGTGCATCCTCTCTTGAGTGAGGCAGGCCCACAGCAGCCAGGCTCTCTCTGATGCTGAGGTCCAGTGGGGTAAGTTTGAGCTTAATGCATTACCAGCTCCCCAAGATCGCTGCTTCATCCATGATGCTGTCCTGACCCCAACCAGAGACAAAGTCCTGTGAGGGGTCTCTATAGGAAGACTGGATCCCACCGCACCTCATGCCCATTGCCATGACCCCACTTCCAATTTCCTTTTGACCAGCCTAAGCAGCCACCTTCTCAGTGGTGGCGCCAAAAGTAGGAAAGGAATTTGAGTGTGTGGAAAGCAGAGTCTCTGCTTTAATTGACCAAGATGGGACACATTGAGCTGAACCTTTTCCACTCTTCTTTTAAAAAAAAATTAAAAGGAAAAGAGAAAAGGAAAGAGACCCAGATACCTTACCCCAAACTACTAGTTTCTTAAATATTCTCAGGTCTGAATAGACAATATAACAAGTAATCAGTAAGCTATTAGTATAAAATCCATGGAAGTTAAGATTGTAATTAAAGCCTGCAACAAAGCAAATCTGTCATAATTTTTATTGTAGTGCATAATTAGATAGAAATGACAAGTTGTTTAAGCAATAATGCTAATTGTTATTAATTTTACAACAGTGCTATGGAGGCTGCTCAGGGAAATCTCCTAAAGGTGCCTTACATTGCTGGGTTTTTTATGTAAGTGTTTCCATCTTAAAAAGACAGAGACAATAATAGATTTTTTTTAAAAGTACTCTGCTCTTTTTTATCTATACTCAGAGTAACACTTGGTAGTCTTTGAGTAAACTTTCTTGGCTTAATAATCTTGCTTATTGGATCTTTTAGAAATATAGAGATTAGAGAGAAACTCATACAAAGTTGGTAATCTCATTTAATTTTATTGGGCCCATAATTTGGGCTCTGGGTAAAGGAACAAAAAGGTAGACCAGTTATCCCATTCAGGATTTGCCTTAGGCTATCGGGCAGACCTTGGGGCCTCGGCAGGGGTCAGGATCATTGGGTAATTAAGAGCACCCCCTTTTCAGGGCATCCTTGATGCTGCATGTCTACAGAGCCTGTGAAACCCTTTGAACAGTCGCTTACTCTTGGTGCCCTAAAATTTTACTTTATGTGACCAAAAGACCATTGAGTTTGTCCTGGAGGAAAGGTGCCTCTAATAATGGAAATCCCAACACAACAGTCAAACCAGGCTTTTCTGTGTTAATAGGAAAGGAGGGGAGGAGAGCTGCATGTGAACTGAATGGAGCAAGATTTGGGAGCATGTGGGAGGGCAGAAGGAGTATGGATGACCTGAGAATATGAGCATTGAAATAAAATACTTTGAGCATTTTAAACGAGAGCCCTGGGTCTCTGCAAGAAGAGGCTAAAGGGAAGGGGAGAGAGGATCATAGGCTATAGAAGTGCTGCAGACACACCATCTTTTTTCTAGGGTGGTATAGAGGTACAGCTACATGGCTTATAATATTTTGCTTCCCCATCTGTGAAATGGCCATAATCATAGTGCCTACATCATAAGGTAAAAAGTCAAATAAATGTTATAATGATGTCAAGTCTTCAGAGCATTGCAAGGCACACAGTAGCTGCTCCATGCATGTTAGTTCTACTTCTTCTTCTTCTTCTTCTTCTTCTTCTTCTTCTTCTTCTTCTTCTTATTATTATTATTATTGCCAGCCCTGCCTGTGCCTATCCTACAAGAGGCTGATCAAGAGCCCTGACCCTCCTACCCACAGCTGGTTGGGTGAACTATGAGATATCCATCAGTCTTAGGATGATTGAAAAGATGAGTGGGGCCACTGTGAGTCTCTTTCTCACTGCATAAACTATGACTTCTGAAAAGTGTTCATGGGATGGCAACAGGATGGAAAGAAACAGGCATGGAATGTACTGAATTATGTGAGTACTGGGGCCCCAGAGTAGAGATTTTGAGATATTGTTCCTTGGATCTCATCTATCCTTTGCATTCACAGCCACTCCAGCTCATTAAGACTCAGCTCAGAAACAGCGGCTGTCCTAGGATTTCCATGAGATTCCCTGTTATTTCACATGGGCCCCCACCACAAAGCTCCTTGGCTTATGCTACTTTGATGGGGCATCTCTTCCTTGTAATCCAAAACGCTAGGTCGAAACAACAAATGATCTGTGATGGAGGCTCCACACATGTTTTCTATTTTATTTTCTTTGTTATTCTCTCTATTCTTTTTTTTTTTTTTACAATGAGTCTATACAATTAACTTATGAATATAGTATTCTATTACCCTGGCTGGTTTGGCTCAGTGGATTGAGCGTCGGCCTGCGAGCTAAGTGTCGCTGGTTCGATCTTCCAGTCAGGGCACATCAGAGAAGGAAAACTCTGATTCCAAAAAACCTCCGCTGCCTTGCGGCATACCTCTTCAGGGGGAAGGCTAAGGGAGTAAACCCCGACAGAAAATCCGGAGCCGGAGTCCCTAAGGCGGTTTGACGTTGTAGTCAACACCGGCAACTCCTGTGGCGCACCTGAAGCCAAGCTGTATCGACTCTGTCTTTCCCTTGGATCCTTCAGCTGCGAAGAGAGGGGGGGTCTGCTGCATGGGCAACAGCAGACCCTCCATATCACCCTGCCCAGGCTCTGTAGCTTCAGCTTCACTGGAGAGGACACTCCAGCGTCATCGCAAGATGTCAATTCAACACGGGAGGAGACAGATACCGTGTCACTCCCGAGTCGGACTGCACAGCCATTCTCGGCGGTGCAGATAGACTCTTAAGAAGCTACACCATCGTCTCTCGAGGCTCTGTAGCTTCAGCTTCACTGGAGAGGACACTCCAGCGTCAACGTAAGATGTTGATTCAAGATGGGAGGAGACAGATACCATGTCACTCCCGAGTCGGACTGCTCAACCATTCTCGGCGGTGCAGATAGACTCTTAAGAAGCTACACCATTGTCTCTCGAGATGGACGGCTGCCGGCTGCCGATAGTATTCTATAATGAACACTTACTCTGTAATGAAAAAAAAAAATGCTTTTAAACAAAAGAATTGGCCCACTTACTTGCAGCAAGCAGGAAGTTTATGTGGGAACAACCAATGGACTCTAAGTCAATTCTACATTCAGTAGCTTCTTATTATCCAATCATGTGCCCTTGCCCTAAAATGAGAAAGTCAGCTAAGAAATATCTAGGTTCCACTTGGGTTCTGTGAACCCTGAGGGTGGGGGGAAGACACCTACTAAGAAGGGCTCCCTGTGGCTAACTGTGCTCAATTAAAAAAGCAGAGCCTAGCAGTCATTTCTGCACAGAGGCCTCTCATGCAAACTACACTTCACAGAGAAGCCTCTGTGCTAAACTGCCTGCCTCTGTACTGAGAGACACTGAACTGCCTGGCTGGCATGGAACTTGCCTGCTTGCACTGTGTTCCTGCCATCTTAGCCAGTCCTTATAAAGGAGTTCCTGGGATCCTATTTCAACCAATAGGAACTCAGACTTTCACCATTTAATCAGAGCTGTGCAGCCTCTAGCAATCAGAATGGCTCTATTCTGACCAACCAGGACAGTGCCATTTGGGTCAAAATGATTAACAGACATTCCTCTGAGTTCTCATCAGAGGAAAAAGAGGACATTTTCAATAGCAGATTACTACCCTCATAAGGATCCCTCTGTTTATGAAGATAACACTCATGGCCTTTCTGGGTAAGGTGACTCGCTAACAGGGTTTTCAGGAGATGGGGATAATTGCTTTCTCAGAATTGTAATTTTCATTGGGTGACCTTCGTACTGCTTAATTAGATATAATGTGAAATCTAACCAGAACCATAAATCAAATTACTTGCTCAACTACCAGAACCGTTTGAGCCCAGCAAGCATCTATAGAGCATGAGTAGTCATTGACAATAGACTCATCCTTGATTATGTGCTCAGAGCCCAATGAGGAGTTTGTGCCATACAATAATACTTCCTGTTGTACCTGGATACATACTTCTTCCTAAGTTGGATTAGAAGCAAACTCCTTCATCTTGACAGATCCTTTATGGGGCATTCCAGTTTTGCTTCTACTCTCAATGGCTGGTTAGGTTTTGAATTTTCTGACATTTTTAACAGGATCCCAACTGGGCTCAGAGCTATTTTAAGGTCTAGTTGTGGATTCTTTTGCTTGTTATTTTGATCTGTACAATCAGGACACTACAAGCTATTGATGCCCTGTATAACCAAATGTTTAAAACCTCCTACAAAAACTTGAGTAACAGTTGTTTAAAGGATATAAATGCCCATCAAGTCATGGCATCCCCTCCATATGTGTGATTCATGATGAATGGAACCTTTACTTCTGATGCCAAATACTTTTGTCCATTACCCATGCTTTTTCTTATAAACTAAGTGCCTTTGTTGTTCTCTAACATTTCCCAAATTGTTTTAGCTATTTTTGTAAGAGATTGAATCGTTGAGTTTAGCAGGTGCCTGAGACACCTTTGGTAAACAGATTGCTGTAGGTGCTCTATTGGTTATTGCCCTGCCACAGGAATCCCACCGGGGGACTAGATGGAAACAGAGGAGGTAGCCAAGCTACTCTGGCACCAACATGGGACAAACTGACCTTGTTTGCATGAGGATGGACCAAACAGGAAGCAGGGATGAGGACTTCTGTCCATATAAACCAGGTCCTCTCTGGCTCTGGAGCACACTTTCCTTTTCCACCAAAGAATAAAGGCTGAGTCTCCCTGGCTGAGCTGAAACACTGAAGATGTCTTATCAGAGCAGAGGAGAGCTGTCTAGCCAGAGAGGGGCCTGGCCACAGAGCCGCCTGGCCCTGAGGCAGCCTCACAGCCATGGTCATTTCCCCATTGTGTTGTAGCAGTATTGGGCTGTTCTACAGCAGTGCTGTTTTCACAGCCATGCTCAATCACTGTTGAGCTGTTTTCTTCTTGCTACACCCCAAATTAGGGATTCCTGTTGGTGTTAAATTGATGCCAATGACCATTGGTTGTCAGTTCTAAACACTATTGTTATCCTACTTTTTATCCATTTTAGCAGCATCTATTCATCCAAACTTGCAACTAGCCTGAGGAGGATGGTTTTTTCCTGAGTCAGACTCAGTGTTCTGGAAGAAGTGACCCTTCAGAATCCGAGTGTGCATGGTGGCAGAGCATTGCAAAGCTATTCCTTCATTTTCTTTATTCTCTTCTTTTGATCAGCATTTATTAAGCGCATGCCTTAGAGCAGACATTGGGCTATATGCTGGGACTATGAAGACAAAGCAGAGGACAGACAAGTGAACCAATCATTTTAACATTGAAAAGTGCCATGTCAAAGGGTATTTGTTGGAACCTTGTAACAACACAGAGAGGAAGCACTTAATTCAGGGTGGTGAGGCTGGGAAGCAGTGGCATTTTCCAAGGGAGAAGCCTTGGAAAGAATATTAGTTTTCTAGAAAGACAAGACAGGCAGTGCCTCCCAGGAAAAGGCAGAGCGTGTAAAACAATGAAGAGGCAAAAATGAGCTGGATGCCAGATGGCATCATGGAGTTCCAAGTAGGTAAGTAAGCACAGGGGCGATTTTGTTCCCAGCCTGGGAGATGGAAGGCATGAAGCCAAAAAATTAGTGGGGATCAGATCTTGAAGAAATGTACATGTCATACTTAGGAACTTGGTTATTACCTTTAAGAAAATGAAGAGGCACCTCCATAAAGCATTGTAAGAAGAAGAAATTGTAGAATGAGGTGACTCGCAGAAGGCTTATATAGAGTGTGTCTTACTCTTGCTTAGAAATGCTGGTGTCACTGGATACCATGTGCACAGGGGATGATGGTCAAGGTTAGTAATTCAGAGGAGATTGTACACACAGGTTAATAAAAAAAAAAAATGATCAGAGCAAGGGTAGATACTGGGAAATATAAAACTGAGGATTTCAGAACAAGGGAGCCTAAGACCTAGAAGCAAATTCTGGTGCTCACCCTCACATTCAGTTTGGAAGGTGAAGCTGGGGATCCCTCTACTCCTAAAGATTCAGGCAGCCTTCAATGGCTGCAGGGTCTGTCCTAATGGTTGTCTTGCTGGCTCCTAGACTCCAGCATGCCAAAATCCCCCTCAGCCTCACTGCCTTGTGAACCACAGTTAACCATCAGCCCAGCCTCAGAGCCTGAGGTCTTTTGGATTCTTTCCACTGCCAATGTTCCTGGAAATGAAAGCACAATTTGACCAGCTGCCCAAACTCAGAAATTTAGTCATTATTTTGCTCCTTCTCATCCTCCATTCCCTTTATCTGCTCAGTTACCAACTCATTCAATCCCTCTCCTATTATCTTTTGGTTTTGTGACCCTAACACAGGTGGTTTCTGGGTCTCCCTAATCCTCTTGAACCCAGACCTCCTTCTCTAAAGCACTTTTGCTCATGCCACCCTCTGCTTAGAGCCTAGAGACTCTCCATTGTCCCACGGTCTATGCATACCTGCCACTCTCTGGTTGTCTGACCTTGGGAAAATCATTTAACTTCCTTTTCCTTTCTATAAAGTGAAGTTCTCAGGTGATCCCTCAGGTGCTTTTTACAGTTGCCTTGCTGCACTTTGCTCTCCTCACTTTACACCTGTTAGAATGACTGCTATAAAAAAGACAAGAGATAAGTGTTGGTGATGATGTGGAGAAAGGAAACCCATGCACTGTTGGTGGGAATGTAAATAAATGCAGCCACTATGTAAAACAGAAATTAGAAATAAAACTACCATATGATCCAGCAATTTCTCTTCTTGGTATATATGCAAAGGAAACAAAATTATTATCTCAAAGAGATATCTGCCCCTCCCTCCCCCATTAATAGCAGCATTATTCACAATAGCTAAGGAATGGAAGCAATCTGTGCTCACTGAAAAATTCGTGGGTAAAGAAAATGTGGTATATGTAAAATGGAATATTATTCAGCCTTAAAAAAATAAGAAAATCCTGCTATTTGTTACAACATGAATGAAACTGAAGGGCATTATGCTCAGTGAAGTAAGTCAGATAGAGAAAGGCAAATACTGTATGGTGTCACTTATATGTGGAATCTAAAAATAAAAATAAACTAAACTCATAGAAAGAGAAAGTAGAGTGGTAGTTGCCAGGGGCTGGGTGTGGAATAGGGAGAGGCATTAAAAGGGTACAAACTTTCAGCTGTAAGGCAAATAAGACTGAGGATCTAATGTATAACATAATGACTATTAGTTGATGACACTGTAGTATATAACTGAAATTTGCTAAGAGAGTAGAACTTAAATTTTCTCACCAAAAACAAAAAAAAAATGTAGGGGGAAAAAAGACTCTTTTCATGGGTCCAACCTCAACTCACATAAACCCTCTGGATCCCAGGTTTCCTTTTCACCTAGGAACACACAGTCTGGTCTCACCTAAGACCTTTTCTGCTCAAACTGTTCCCACACAAAGTACAGCCCATTACAGCAAGTACGTAAACTAAGGTAGAAGCCTCAGTTATGGGTCAAGGCATGTGCTACTCACTACCAGCTGTGGCATGTCGCCTAGGTCTCTCTATTAGCTTGCTCTTCTCTGTGTCTGGTCAGGTCTGGGGCCAGAGAGGGCAGGCAGGTAATATTATAGTGTCATCAAACATCACCTCATTCCTCACTAAATGTTTTCCTGATTCTTGTGACTATCATGGCTCTCTCACCAGGAACATCCCATAATTCATAGTTTTTGTCCCCCTCCCCCAGTTTATATGTTGAAGCCCTAATCCCCAATGTGATACTATTTAGAGATGGGACTTTGAGTGGTAATTAGGTCATGAGGGTGGAGCCTTTGTGAATGGGATTACTGCCATTATAAGAAGAGACAGGAGAGAGAAAATTACTTTTTCCATAATGTAAGGATACAAGGAGAAGTTGGCTGTCTATTAACCAGGAAGGGAGCTCAGCAAGACCCTCTCCATATTGTCACCCTCCAGAACTATGAGAAATAAATGTTTGTTATTTAAGCCCACAGTTTATACTATTTTGTTATGGCAGCCAGAGCTAAGACAGACTCCTTGGATGGTGAATTTAGGTTTGTATTGATATATTTAAATGGGTTCTTCCTTGTTAGAAATAGTAAAAACTGAAACCAAGGAAGCTGAGATGCAAGATTTATTAAGAGGAACCTGCCGGGCTGTCTCAAAGGAGAGATCAGAGGCTGACAAGGTTTTAAAGGGAGGGATAGAGAATGACTGGAACAGGGTATTGGGGCACCTAGTGATTGGTTGGGCCTGGGGGTAACGGCGTGAACAATGGGTTGAGTCTGGGGGTAATGGTGGGCACAATGGTGGGAACAACGAGGTACTTGGTGTTTTGTTGGGTATGTTGCTGGGGAGAAGAATAGAATAAGGGAGTAAAAAATATTCTACCCCTTACTGGTGTTTTGCAAGATTTGAGGAACTTTTCACTGGACTCCTCAATAGTCATTGTTTGTGGTTTTTACTTCCTGCTAATCAACTTATTGGGTGGGGTTTTTGAGGTTCTTACTGAACCTAAGATTTCTGTACCTCACCTCCACTGTCATCCCCTAGCCACTTTATTTTATTTTATGTTCATTTTTTGGTTTTTCAATTACAGTTGTCCCATTTTTCCCCCACCCAGCTCACCCCTTCTCCCACAATCATATCCCTCCCGGTTGTCAATGTCCATGAGTCATTTATACACGTTCTTTGACTAAACCCTTCCCCTACTTGTACCCCTTCTCTCCCTCCCCCCTCCCCCCCTATTGACTTCTATTCTGCTCCTTGTCCTATTTAGTTCATTTGTTTATGTTGTTCTTTAGTCTCCTGTATTAGCTGATATCATATGGTATTTTTCTTTCTTTGCCTGGCTTATTTCTTTAAGCATAATTCTCTCTAGTTCCATCCATGTTGTTGCAAATGGCAGGAGTTCCTTCTTTCTTTCTGCTACATAGTATTCCATTGTGTAAATGTACCACAGTTTTGTGATCCACTCATCTACAGATGGGCACTTAGGCTGTTTCCAACACTTAGCTATTGTAAATAGTGCTGCTATAAATATAGGGGTGCATAAGTTCTTTTGAATTAGGGTTTTGGGATTTTTCGGGTATAATCCTAGCAGTGGAATCTCTGGTTCAAAAGGCAGTTCCATTTTTAGTTTTTTGAGATAATTCCATACTGTTCCACAGTGGCTGCACCAGTCTGCATTCCCACCAACAGTGCAGTAGGGTTTCTGTTTCTCCACATCCTCTCCAGCACTTGTTGTTTGTTGATTTGTTGATGATGGCCATTCTGAATGGTGTAAAGTGGTATCTCATTGTGGTTTTTATTTGCATCTCTCTGATGGCTAGTGATGTTGAGCATTTTTTCATGTGTCTATGGACCTTCTGTATGTCCTCTTCAGAGAAGTGTTTGTTCAGTTGCTTTGCCTATTTCTTAATTGGGTTGTCTGTTTTCTTGATGTTGAGTTGTATAAGCTCTTTATATATTTTGGAGATTTTTGATTACTGTTTTAATTTCATTCTTTGTTATTGGTCTGTTGAGGCTTTCTACTTCTTCATGATTCAGTTTTGGAAGGTTATATGTTTCTAGAAATTTGTCCATTTCTTCTAGGGTGTCAAATTTCTTGCCATACAGTTGTTTGTAGTAACTTCTTACAATCCTTTATATTTCTGTGGTATCAGTCGTGATTTCTCCTTTTTCTGTTCTGATTTTGTTTATTTGAGTCTTCTCTCTTTTTTTCTTGATGAGCCTGGCTAAAGGCTTGTCAATTTTGTTTATTTTTTTGAAGAACCAGCTCCTAATTTTGTTGATCTTTTGAATTATTTGTTTCTCTATGTCATTTAATTCTGCTCTGATCTTGATGACTTTCTTCCTTCTTCTTGCCCTAGGCTTTGTTTGTTGTTGTAGTTCTAGTTCTTGTAGCTTTATGGTTAGATTTTTTATTTGAGATTCTTCTATCCTTTCCAGATGTGCCTGTACTGCCATGAACTTTCCTCTCAGGACTGCTTTTGCTGTGTCCCATAGGTTTTGGGTTGTTGTGTGTTCATTGTCATTAGTTTCCAGAAATTTCTTGATTTCTTCTTTGATATCATTGTTAAGCCTATCATTATTTAATAGCATGTTATTCATTCTCCATGAGTTTGGATGTCTTTGATTTTTTCCTTTGAGGTTGATTTCTAGTTTCAAAGCATTGTGGTCTGAAAAGATGCTTGGTATGATTTCAATTTTCTTGAATTTGTTGAGGCTTGTTTTGTGTCCTATCATGTGGTCTATCTTTGAAAATGTCCCATGTGCATTTGAAAAGAATGTATATTTTGTTTCTTTGGGGTGAAAAGCTCTATATATATTAGTTAAGTCCATGTGGTTTAGTGTATTATTCAATGCCTGTATATCCTTGTTGTTTCTTTGCTTCAAAGATCTGTCTGTTGTTGATAATGGAGTGTTAAAGATCCCTACTATGAGTGTGTTGCTGTTAATATCCTTCTTGTGGTCTTCTAGTATTTTATTTATGTATTTGGGTGCTTCTATATTGGGTGCATATATGTTTACCAGTGTTATATCTTCTTGATGGATTGTTCCCTTAAGTATTATGAAATCTCCTTATTTATCTCTTTTTATTGTCCTTGCTTTGAAATCCAGTTTGTCTGATATGAGTACTGCTACCCCAGCCTTTTTTTTCATGTCCATTTGCTTGGAATACTTTTTTATATCCCTTTACTTTCAGTCTATGTAAATCTTTTGTTTTGAGGTGTGTTTCTTGTAGACAGCAAATATGTGGGTCCCATTTTTGTATCCATTCCGTTATCTTATGTCTTTTAACTGAAGCATTTAATCCATTTATATTTAAGGTTATTATTGACATGTATTTATTCATTTCTCTTTGTACCTGTGTTCCTCTCCTCTTTTCTTCTTCTTTTTTTCTTAAAGCATTCCCTTTAACACCTCTTGCAATGCTGGTTTGGTGGAGATGTATTCTTTTAGTCTTCCTTTGTCTGAGAAACTCCTTATTTCACCTTCCATTTTGAATGAGAGCCTTGCTGGGTAGAGTATTCTTGGTTGTAGGCCTTTGTTTTTCAGTGCTTGAAATATTTTTTGCCATTCCCTTCTGGCTTGTAGTGTTTCTGTTGAGAAATCGGTCGATGGCCTTATCGAAGCTCGCTTGTATGTTATTTGCTGTTTTTCTCTTGCTGCCTTTAGGATTCTCTCTTTGTCTTTGAATGTTGCCATTTTAATTGTGGTGTGCCTTGGAGTGGGCCTTTTGGGGTTCCTCTTAATTGGGACTCTCTGTGCTTCTTGGACTTGCATAACTTTTTCTCTCATCAGGTTAGGAAAATTTTCTGTCATTACTTCTCCTATCAGCTTCTCTATCCCTTGTTCTTCTTCTTCTCCCTCTTTTATTCTGATGATCCTGATATTATTTTTTCCCATGTTATCCTGTAATTCCCTTATATCTTGCTCATATTTTTTCAATCTTTTTTCATTTTGTTGTATTGTCTGGGAATTTTTTTCTACATTATCCTCTAACTCACTGATCTGATCCTCTGCTTCATCTAGCTTGCTTTTTATTGATTCTACTGTGTTTTTCAGTTCAGAGATTGTATTCTTCATTTCTTCCTGGTTCTTATTAATAGTTTCTATGTCATTTTTTATGCTGGTGTAGTTCTCCATAAGTTCCCTGTAATTTTCTTGGAGCTGTTGGTAACTTCCTTGGAGGTTGTCATAGTTATTTTTGAGGTTGTCGAATATATTGAGCTTCTTCACCACCATTGTTTTGAATTCCATGTCTATCATTTGGGTTATGTCTATTCCATCTACCTCTCTTTCTGGGGATTCCTCTTTTCTTTACATTGGGTGGTTGTTTCTGTGTCTTACCATGTAGGATTCTTTGTGTTTGTTTTTGTTTTTTTGGATTTGTCTGCTTTGACTTCCCGCCTTTGTGGTATGAGATTCTTTATAGGAGTTCTGGGGGTTTCAGTGGTGCAGTCTCTTTGATCTCCTGAGACTGATGTTCTTGTGATACCCTTCATATCATTTGTTTTTTGCTGTCTGATTATATTTCAGATGCTCTTTGGTGGGACCTTCCCTCTGGCTAGTTGATTGAGAGTCACTCTGCCCACCTTGTCTTGAGTTCTTCTGTGGAGATGCTGTTAAAAACATAAACACACAGCCCAGTCAGGAAACCCACATCCTCAAAAATATCCCCTACCCTCTATCCCACTATTGGCAGGAAATGAGCCAGTATTACTACAAATGTAGAGAGGTTACGGCTATTATACTATAGGAAGAATAGATAAGAGTTGTTTTTAATGAAGAAAAAGATGATTTTTGAGAGTGGGGATGATAGATTAATATTAGTAGCAAGTAGTGTTGAGACTATGCAAGACAGTAAGTAATATTTACATTGTGTGTTAATAATAAAACTTAAAAAAAGAGAGAAGAATGCAGACAGAATATAGTAAGAAAGTGTAATTGTATAATATTACATTTATATAGTAGTTATAGTCTATATATTTAGTGTGAAAGGGAGGCTAAACACAACAGACAAACAAACAAAAATTAAAGAGGAAGAATGAGAGGGAGAGATGGTATGGAACAAATTAAAGAGATAGTTTTTTAAAAAATTTTTTTAAAGTAAAAATTAAAATTAAAATAAAAAATAAGAAATTAAAAAATTTAAAATAAAATAAAGTACAAATAAAAAAACTGAAATAGAAATAAAATTTAAAAAAATAAGAAAGAAAGTTTTTACTCAGTTCAACCTGTGTGCAGTCTTCTTTTTCTGGATCCACAGCTGGTCTATTGAGGCGGGCCGGAGGTTCCTGATCCTGGCGGCAGCGGTGTGCGCCTGTGTTAGGTGTTGGTCATGCTGGCCTCGCACCTGCTGGGTTGCGCGCCTGGGTAACACCCGTGCACATTCTTTTGGCGCCGGTTGGAGCTGGCCAGGGTGTTTGTGCGTGTGCACATGCGCACATGCACGCACACGGTGGCCTGCTTGCTAGCCTCAGGCCTGCCGAGCCGTGCCCTGGGAGTTGGTCTCTCGACCCTTTGGGTGGGGCCTTGGACACTTGTGCATGATGGAAGTAGGCTTTTGTGAGTTGCAGCTGCCCACTGTTCCTGCACCCGCCTCGGCGGGCATGAGTAGAGCTTGCGCAAGTGGGCTGTGCGCCAGCTTGGCGCCTATTGGGGCGGGCCAAGGGTGTCTGCGCATGGTCTTCTGCATGCCCAGTGGGCTGATTTTGTACCTGTTGGCGCGTTGATCTTATGCCTGTTGGGGTGGGTCTGAGGGGCACCTGGACGCGTGGCCAGCGACCTGGCTGTGCGCCTGGGCCAGCAAACGAGGGCACGTCCCTGTGCGCACCCACGCGAACCAAGGGGAGGGTTGGGGAGTGGGCGAGTGCACTTCTGCGTCTGCGCTTCTCAAGAGTCTCCTATCACCCCCAACCTCTCATCCCCTCTCCGCAGCACACAGGAGAAAAATATAAAGGAAAAACACGTTCTTACTTACACAGCAGTACGCTGTTTCTTGTCTCTCAGCGCCAGATGCCACCTGGACCACTCCTGGCTCTGCCAGTGGGCGGAGACCCACTCTCCTCCTGATTCCTCTCTGGGAAGCCTGTGGTCACTAAAAAATCTTTGTGTGTTTCCAGCCACAGCTTGGGAAGTCAACTCAGTCAGAAATCCCATCTCATCCCTTTTTCCTCCACTATCCTCACCAAACAGCTCATTCCCAGATGGTCTCTGATGCAGCAGTGCCAAGGCTCAACTCCTGCCATGTCCAGATGCTCACTGAGATGTTCTGTCTGCAATCATTCCAAACTGCAGACGGGTCTCAGGAGCTAGAAAGCACAGCCTCCCCTCACTCCTCCGCCATCTCCCCCCACCCCACGGCCATGAGTTATTTTAAAGCTATCAAAGAGTTGGTCATTTACAATAAGGGGAGGACAGGAAAACTTATCTCTTTGTAAAGAAATGTGACTAAAATCCCAGAGAAATTAGTGATTCCTCCTACTGTAGGCTCAGCAGAGGCTACCCCCCCCCAGCCATTTTAGTGGGACCTGCTTGCCCTTCACCCCAGTCCCAGTGTTTGTATTTGCTCAGATCACCTTCCCCTTCCCCTTCATGACTTCCTGTTTCTTCCTTTTGTTTTTCCAACAAATAACCATCTGATCAGGCCCTCATCTGGGGAAAACCCATTGAATCCACTTTTCCGGTTTACCAACCAGCCTGCCCCTTGTCTCTGACCGGAGCACCACCCTTCTTTTCTCTGGCCACCAGCAGCTATGGGTGGAGTTTTTCATTATCTGCTCTAGTCCACACAACTCCTTCCCTTGCCTCCCCACTCTGGCCCCCAGCCTGCTTAGATGTAAACACAGAAGGGATATTGAAGAAGTCCCGTGCAAATAGGGTTTTCAAAAAGCTAAACAGTTCAAACCAGAACTAATCCAAACCATCACAGGGGTGCATTAGTATAGGGACAAGATCAGAGCCAACACTAACATCTTCTTCTCCCTTAGAGTCTGTCTGCACAACGTGCTCACCAGGCTGGTTTCGGATCAGGAGTTGCACACCCTGGTTGCCCATGGCAACCCAGCTGCTCTGGAGCATTAGCATTTGTAAATGTGTGTGAGCTTAAAATTATATTATTGATTCTGTCTGGAAGATGATAGCTTGATTTGTTTATAGCTCTGAATAAATTACTCATTATCCTTTACAACCATCAGAGTATGAATTTCTCTCTTTCTTTCTCCTTCTTTTTAATTTTTTTTATTTTTAGAGAAACAGCAAATTGTGTCAGCAGATGAGAAACAAAATGTTTCCCCTAACAACCATACTAAAGGAATCCATATCCAGGGCACCAACCTGGGAAATGATTTGAGCATGACTGAACAGGTAACACAGGGGATGGATTGGGAGAGATGGAAACTATACTGGGGAGTTCCTTCTAAAGGGACCATCAAGTGTAGTTTGAATCACACCAAAAAGCAGATAGGAACAAAGAGAGATTTACCCTCAGCCTGGACTTAATCAGTTCAAGTTGAGACCAACCTTTCTCTTCTGTTTTCTTTAATGGGTAATTGTATACTCTGGCAGACTGAAGTATCGCCCCAATCATCACCCCTTCCTGAAACCATGCTCTTTGCCCTATAATTCTGTAGATCCTTCCACACAAGGCATGATGTGCTGCCCTTGACTTTAGGCTTGATTTTTAGCTTGCCTTGACAACTAGCCAAACTGTCAGTGTGCCAGTTCTGAGTCTAGGCTTCATGAGACCACAAGTGTTTCCACTGCCTCTCCTGTGCTTTTCTTCATTATTATGAGAACTTCCCTCAGGTAACTGCCACCCCTTCAGCTGGGACTCACAATGTGGAGCAAAGTCTGTTCCACCAGCAAATTCAGTTGACCAATAGCAATATCCAGCCTAGATGAGCCTCTTCAGCCACGCAGCAGAGACGTAGAAAAGAAATGCTCACTGCTGTATGCCACCAAGGCTTTGTACATGCTTGTCAGGTTGTGGTAACTATAATTATCCCCCATCTTTCCAACATCATAGCCATCAGTGTTACTGATGATGGAAAAGAAAAGAACAACATCCCTCAGCTCCCTATTTCACTGGTCATTGACCACAAGCCTTATTGAGAGAAAGTCCAGAGCATACATTAGAATTTCAATTCACATTGGATCCTCATGCTGCCATCGAACATGGCATTGCTACCAAGAACTTTATTGGGTGGCCAACACACCTGAGAGAAGCTCCAAGTAAGTTGTAAAATTTTATCTCCACTTCTCCCCAGTGCTCATGGACATCCTGTCAAAAATTGCTGGGATTATGTTTGCATTGGGGAGGAAGAGTGTCATTACACCTCTCAGGAAGCAGTCATTGTTTCCATCAGTACATCCCAGAATGAACACTTTTATCAGAATGCCACATATTATTACCCTCCAGCTCTTTGTAAACCTCCATGTTTCTACTCTCCATTCAATGTATGTACAACCCAAGCACATCCAATTATTTTCAACAACTGTTTTTTTAAATCTTCATCTGAGGATTGATTTTTTAATTTATTGATTTTTTAAAAAGAGAAAGGAAAAGGGAGTGAGAAATATAGAACAATTGCCTCCTGTATACACCCAGACTGGGAGCCAAATCCACAACCTAGGTATGTGCCCTGACTGGGAATCAAACCCTCAATCTTTTGGTGCATGGCATGACATGTCAACCAACTGGGCCACCCAGCCAGGGCTCAACAAGTGTTTATTGCACTCATTGTGGACTGGGTCCTAGAAGTGGCAAGCTGTTAAACAAAGGACAAGTGGTCGTGGTGGGTAGTTAGGGAAGTGAATCAAGACTTACTTCCAGGCATTTGTTATGAAAAGCCAAGCAGATGGAGGTTCCATTGTCTAAGATGGGAAAGCCCAGGGAAGGGCTGGTTTGGTGGAAATAATAAGTTGAATTTTGGACGGATCATGTTTGAGCTATTTCAGAGACATGAAAGTGTGGAGCAAGTGGTCAAATGGCAGTTAGATGTCCACATATGGAGCTCAGAGGAGAGGTTTGGGCTGAAGACACTAGTTTGGAGGGTTGTCACCAGGTAGGTGGGATTTAAAACCACAGGCCTGAGCAGAGAGTACACACAAAGAAGATAAGGGAGCCTTGACTTGTGGGCAACTGCTCCTTGTGGTTTAGGGAATTGTAGCCCTGGCCTGAGCCTAACTTACCACCCCCACAGCTTGTCTTTGAGTCTCAACAAAGGCTGCATGGGAGACATACCCGTAAACCATTCAGAGGGTTTCCATGGGAATTGGATTTAAAAATGTTTATTATGCTTTGAAACTTGCTCTGCTTTTCTTTATCTCTTAATTAAGTATAAACAATCTCTAGCAAGGAATATATGAAACCTTGCACCTAATGCCAGTGTGGGGTCAAGATATTTAATAGACCCTGGCAAAGACTAGTCATTGTACCTGCTGTACGGGAACTTGTAATCTGTTATTGTCAATTGTAATCCAGGCACCTGGAAGCTATTGATGATTTATGAATTTTAATCTTGTATCCCCCATGTGTATCCTTCTCAATAAAAAGCATGAGGGATGGAGGTCTGGCTGCTATTCTCCACTAGAGAGGGTAGCCACCTCCCTAACCCCCCCCAGACAAAATAGTGTCCTGGATAGATTCGTTCCACCGTGGTCATAAAACCTCTGCTGACAGAGTAGTTTCTAACTGAGCCTAGGGTGTTGGAGGCATCTCGGCCTTACTGACTGAGTGTTGAGGGGTCCCAATGTTAGAGACAAGGTAGAGGAAGAGGAGTGAGCAAGAGGGACTACAATGGAGCAGCTAGAAAGGTAGAGATAAAGTCAGTGTGAGTGCCTAGGAAAAAACCTGTGGGTGTGCATGCACTTCTACCCACACACCCTTCCCTTGCTGACAGTATGTTGCCTTTGGGTGGGTGTTGGAGATTATGTCCTTTACGAGAGGTATAGTTTCTGGTTTCAGGGGGCAACTCGTGGGGGTCAAAGACAGCAATGGTAACCTGCTCTCCCTGCTGGTTTGGGTTTAGTCATAAACATGTCACATAACTGTGGCCAATCCAATGGGAGTAGAAATCCAATGGGTAGCTTTTGGGGAAGGTTTCATGCTTCTAAAAAGTAAAGAAAAGAAGAAAACCAAGTTCCTCTTCTCCCTCAGATGTGGACTTTGGATAAAGATGCTGCAGTCATCTTGCAACCAAGACAAATGTGAGGCGAAAACCCGAAACATTAAAGATAGCAAGAATGTTTGTTTTAAATGACACCTTTGAATTGTTGAATAAACCATCTTTGGAGAATTCCCTAACCAACCGATTTATGACATAAGGTAATCAATTTTCTAAACATTTAGGAGTTGTGGGTCTTTTAAAACCTGTAGCACAAAACATCTAAGTAGTACCAGTGGTTTTATGAGACAGAAAGGAAGGTAACTCACACCCACTGGTAACATGATTATGCCAGGGGCCCAAAGGTGACAGGTGATGCTTGGCCCACAACTTATTACTTTCTTTCACCTTATTTGGGGGAATAGCAATTACCCAATCTTTTAAGTGTCTTGCTTGTCACTCTTAATGCTAATTTAATATTATGCTTACAGTTTTTTTCTTTCAAGAGCCAAAACACAAATTCTTCTGTCAAGCTAAAAGCATGTTTTATGTTAGCCATCTCAGAAGAAGTGGATCTCTTTTAATTATGACATTTCATCAACACTCAGCCCATAGAACGGATGGATTGAGAGGTTGATTTGGAAATATTCTAAAGCTTATTTTCCTGCTAACATGGAATAAAAGATTCATGATAGGGCAATGTGAGGAGAAAAATAAACACCTAATGGTCAGCACAGAAAGAAAATTACATAGAAACTTAAATATATATAAAGTATCCCGAAGTTAAAATGTTTGATGACATTTAGTATCTTAATTAGCCAGGTTTTAAGATACTGACTATAGAGAATATCACCAGTTTCCGATGTCCTTACAGCTTTTTGAATATTGTTCTTTTTAGTCAATTAATGCTTCTGAAAGAGCTTTAATTTTATATTAACATAAAGTCCTCATGATAGTCTCAGGAATTATTCAAATTCAAGGTTTTATTTTTAAGTGCAATTAAGTTATCAAGGCAGAAGCTCTGATTACTGGGGTAACATTGCATACCTAGAGCCAGGTGAGCATATGAGCCCAGGGCCTGGCTGACTGCATGCTGACACACCTGCCAAGCCAGGGCAGTGTGGTCAGGTCCCACAGTGAATGAACAGGCTTCACCTTACCTTCCTCCTGAGGAGCAAAACCTGCATCCTTGATAACATACACAGTTACTTTATAATCCTCATTTTTGCAGTAGACAGCTCTCTGCCTCTACCCCAAGCATAATTTTAGAAAATTCTGTAAGATTTTTGTTTAAAGCATGGAATAAAAGTAACCTTTCCTTTTTTTCTTTTTTTTTAAGTATATTTTATTGATTATGTTGTTACAGTAGTTCCAATTTTTTCCCCTTTGCTCTGCTCTGCCCAGTACCCCCCTTCCCTCCAGCAATTCCACCCCCCTTACTTCATGTCCATGGGTCATGCATATAAGTTCTTTGGCTTCACCCTTTCCTATATTATTCTTAACTTCCCCCTGTCTATTTTGTACCAATCGATTATGCTTCTTAATTCCTGCACTATATCCCCATTTCTCCCCCTCCCCACTCCCAGCTGATAACCCTCCAAGTGATCCCCATACCTATGATTCTGTTCCATTTCTGGTTTGCTTAGTTGGATTTTGTTTTTATTTTTTAGATTCAGTTGTTGATAGTTGTGAGTTTGTTGCCATTTTAGTGCTCATAGTTTTGATCTTCTTTTTCTTAAGTAAGTCCCTTTGACATTTTATATAATAATGGCTTGGTAAAGCTAACTCCTTTAGTTTTACCTTGTCTGGAAAGCACTTTATCTGCCCTTCCATTCCAAATGATAGCCTTGCTGGATAGAGTAGTCCTGGTTGCAGGTTGCCTTTCATCACATTGAATACTACTTGGCACTCCCTGCCTACAAAGTGTCCTCTGAGAAATCAGCTTATAGTCCTATAGGCACCCCCCTGTAGGCAACTCTCCACCTTTCTCTTCCTGCCCCAGGGCTCTCTCATTACCTCTCACCTTTGGCATCTCAATCATGATGCATCCTGGTGTGTCCCCTCTGGGTCCAGCTCGCCCGGGACACTCCCAGACCTGTATGTCCATCTCCTTCACAAAATTTGGGAAGTTTTCCTCATTTTTTTTCAATTCTTGCTTCCTCATTCTGCATCGGTTGTCTGTTTTTTTCTTCCTTATGTTCCAAATCATTGATTTGAACCCCAGTTTCCTTCCCTTCACCATTGGTTTTATGTGGATTTTCCTTCATTTCACTTAGCATAGCCTTCACTTCTTCTCTTATGCGTTTGACATACTCAAGCATATCTGTCAAGCCCGTGAGCATCTTTATCACCAGTGTTTTGAATTCTGTTAGTTTGTCTGTCTCCTCATCTGTTAGGTTGGTTATCTTCGTGTCGATTAGTTCTCCCACTGGAACCTTGATCCGTTCCCCCTTTTGGGTCATACTTCTCTGTCTCCTCATTCTAACAGGCTCCTGTGTTTGTTTGCCTCCGCATCCCAGGTAGAGCTGTTGCTCCTGTTATGTTGTAAGGGGCAGAGCCTTAGGGATTCATCAGTTCAGGGTGACCTGTTTCACCACATTGTGGTGCTCTATGTGGGGGAGGTGTCCGAGAAGGAACAATGCTGCTTGCCCAGCACTCGCCCCTTTTCCAGGTACCTCTCCCACTTCAGCACTGGACTGGTACCCCTTTAGTTGCTGACCTGGCTGTTGTTCCCAGAGTGGGTGGGTGTGCGGACATTCTAGGACCATGAGGGCCCTTTAAACAAGCAGACTCTGCTGAGAGATCGGCAGTTTCTGCCTCTGCCTCAACCCCCACTGGTCTGCACAGTCAGGAGCAATGAGGCTTGATTTTCCCCGGTGCTGGGATAGTGAGCTGCTAGGTCCGGCGAGGAGCTGGGAATGCTCCCAGGTGTCTCTCCTGACTTTAAAATGTGTGACTGTGCTTTCTGCCCACCTGCCACTGCTGCCGCTGCTGCTACCACCACACCACATCCTCTCCACCCCGGCTCCGCCCCTCCTACCTGTCTGGATGAGTATTTCTTCTTTACATCTTTGTTTGCTGGACTTCTATGCAGTTTGATTTTCTGGAACTTCTGGTTGCTTCTAGTTTTGAGGTAGTTGTATTCCTTCTTAGTTGTGGAGGGAGATGCAGCGTGTCTGTCTATGCCTCCATCTTGGCCGTAAGTCCTAAAAGTAACCTTTTCTTATCTATTAAAGTTAGATGTTTCTAACCTTCCCAAAGCAGAACCTGCTCTTCTTCCTCTCTTGTTCATGGTATTTGACAGAAACACCTGCTGTGTGCTCCTTTACATATTAGAATTGGGTTCACATGGCTCCCTGGAGCATTTACTGATGATAAGAGAGATGTAGGTGAAGAAAATCTTGCTGCTTTCTACCTGGGAGCAGCAAGGCTGCAGAGCTCTGCCCACAGTGGTGGCTTGCCTCTCTGCACCAGGGTTTGTAACTGAAGTAGTAGGGTGAGTCTCTGTTCTCTCAGCTCCTCCCCAAGTACACTAATTCCATTACATGTGAAAGTAACTGATGCTGGGAGGTGCACCAAGTGGGAGATGAGAGGGAGTGAACAAAGAGAAAAGTAACTCTGGTATAAAGGTACTCTCATCATCTTGTCCTGCCAGGGTGCAGTTAATAATTATTATTATATGTGGGTGCTCTCCATCACCCCAGTCTGAAGCTTGATTACCCCATCTCACTCCTCTACCTTCCCCATTTCAAATAGCAACTCCATTTTTTCAGTTGCTTAGAGAAAAATCCTTGAAGTCATCTCCCTTCCCTCTTTCCTAAACACACATTTTGTCCACCAACAAATCCTGTCAGTTCCACCTTTGAAGTATCTCCAGAAACCAACCACACCTCACTTTCCCCACCAGAACCTCCTAGTTCAAGCTACCATGTCTCTCACCAGGACTAAGGCAACAGAGTCCCAACTGATCTTCCTGTTGTAATTTCTACCCCCCTACCATATAGTGTATGTAGAGTGATCTTGTAAAAACAAGTTAAATAATGTCAATCCTCCACTCAAACCCCAGCCATAACTTCTGATTTCATCAAAGGAAAACCATGGCCTCAGAGGCTCCTGGGACGTGTCCTTCTACCTGCCCGATCTTACCTACTGCCATCTGCTCTGGCTTCCCTGGGACCACGGTGACCTTCTATTGAAACATGTAGTCCTCTGCCTTTGTCACCTTCATCTGGAAGGCTCTTCCTCCCGGTACCCACAGATTCCTCTCTGTGTCCTCACTTCTGTCAGGAGTGAGCTTGATGCCATCTTACCAAGGCCTCCTCACCCACCCCTCACACCTCGCTATCCTTGGTCCCTGTGTTTCTCTTCATATTTCTGAATTTAACATTGGATTATATATTTACACAGTATATTATATATGAAATACATATTTGCACTACATGTACATTTTTCTTTACATTTTTGTAACTGTCATTATAGCATATATTTGGTTATCAGTTATCAGTTTTTTCCCTTCAGAACATAAGCTAACATAAATTTCTTTTCCTGCTGAATCTCCATAGTCTAGAAATGAGCCTAGTGCAGGTGAAGAAAGTCACCTCAAATTGCAGACCACCCAGATGTCCTTCAACCAGTGAATAAATTGTGACATATCCATACTCAGCAATAAAAAGGAACAAATTGCTATAGATTGGACAACAACAAAATAATCTCAAATTTATTTTGCTAAATGAGAGAAGTCAGACACAGAAGATTACATATTGTCTGATTCCCTTTATAGGAAATTCTAGAAAAATCAAAACTAGAGGGATGAAAACAAAGGGTGTTACTTCTTTGTATCATGATTCTGCTGGTGGATAGAGTACTTTAAGCACTTGTCAAAATCTGTAGTTCCATACACACAAAAAAGTGAATTTTGTTGTATATAAATTAAACAAAGAAATTTCTGGATTTTCCCCAAATCCTACCTAACTGATACAGTCTGAGCAGGCAACTATTGACCAGTGAGAGCTTCAGCAGCCCTTTTAGACATGGCAGACACTCTGAGCTCACCATAGTCTTCACCACTCCCTATCATCTCCCACTTGGCTCGCTTCCTTCATTTAGGTTATCTCCCAAGCCCCTGTAGGCCCTTAAGTTTGAGACTCTTGCTTTTGAAAATAGCCTAATATAGTTCTATTACATCCAATAAAAATATGAGTTTTATAATGTTCCAGTAACCTTGCTTGACTCTTCAGGCTGGGTTAGGGAAGCCACTCAGAAATTCCATAGCACTCTACACATAGCTCTATTGTACTGCTCTTCAGAGTTTGTTGACATTTTTCCTGTATCAGTTAGAATGCTACTGACTCCTAGTGGCAGAGGTTCAGCTCAATCCAGCTTCAGTCAAATGGGGAAACAAATTGGTTCATGTGGCAGGGGTGGAGCTCACATCAGGTACACACACTCCACTCTCATCAGGATCCTCTCTGTCATGGGTCTTCTCTCATGTGTCCATTCTCTTGGGTTGGTTATTCCAATGAGATTGGAAGAAAGACTACAAGCAGCTCTGGGCATGTCTTCTTACAGACCTCATAACCACAGAGGAAAGAGCGCTCTGCCACATCTCCACTGGGGAAAATCTGAGATTGAACCCTGACTGTGGCCAGAGAGGAGATGTACCATACTTGGCCCAGTCTAGGCAAGGAACAAAGAATTTCCAGCTGACATCATAACCAGGTGGCTGGATTTAGGGCTGAAGAGGTACCTCAAAGTGAGGTAAACTACTCTGGGATGATAAAAGGTCACATTTGCAAACTTGTCTTTATTTTCCACTAGACTTCCCAATCACTTTTTTTAAACCTCATCCATGGATACGTTTATTGATTTTAGAGAAGAGAAATATCGATGTGAGAAAGAAATATTGATCAGTCGCCTCCCATATTCACCCCAACCACAAACCGAACCCACAACCTAGGTATAAGCCCTGACCGGGAACCGAACCTACAACTTTTTGGTGTACCGGACAATGCTCCAACCAAGTAAGCTACACTGACCAAGGCTAGACTCTCCAATCCTTAAGACTAGATTCTGTGTTTTTGATTTCCGTATCTAATACAGTACAATGTCTGGCACAAAAGACTCTTAAAAAGTATTTTTAAATGCATGTTGAATGAAGGATAAAGTTTAAATTGTCATAATCATATATCTTAGATTTTCTGGAATAATCCCAATTTCATAAAATGTGATTTTTTTAATGAAGGTAATTCTTTAAATTTATAAATAATTTTACTTCTTGTTTTGTAAAGCATTTTATAAAATTACATTTGGAATCATACTCAGTACTTGGCACACACTCTGCTATTGGTTTTATTTCAGAAAGCCTGGCCATTATCTTGGTTGTATTTTTTGGCCTCCAAATCCCTTTTAACAACTTCTCTAGACAGTTCTGTGCCACCAGAGGCTGACCCTTTGGGCTGAGTCTCCCTCAATACTTTCTGGTGGACATCCATTGGGCTTGGTTAATGGGAGTCGTTGCAGGCCATATTATATGAGAGGGAAAGAGAAAGTGAGGGTGGAGTATTTCTTCCCCCTTTCTCCCTGTTCAATGTCTGTCTAGCTGTGACTACTTTCTTCATGACTATGGCTCCCCGGGAACAGCAGCTTCTCCACATGGCCAGATCTCACTGAGCATCAGTCACACTGTCCATTCAGGTTTACAGAAGGTACAAGCTTTCTGTCATTGTTGCTCTCTGCCAACCTCACCCTCAGAAGGAGCCCCCTCATTTAATCCCAATCATGTGAAATAAATGGCGAGGATACTGTTTTCTGCTTAGACGGTAACTGAACTATTAACCCTAGCAGGTGCAATTGCCAATTAGGTCATTCTTCTAATTCAATGGGTCTTCCTCTTTGCTGCATGCTAAAATTACCTAGGGAACTTTAGGACAGACTGCTGCCAGGTTCCATCCCCAGAATTTCTGATGTCATTGATCCAGGAAATGGCCTGGACCCTGTCAGGATTTAGAAATCTCCCCAGGCCCTTCTAATGTGCAGCCAACTTTGGGAAGCATTGCTCTGAGCCATACACCTCCTGTACAAAGAAGAGATTTTCAGCATATAATTAAAAGCCAACCACACAGTTGACCCTTGAACAATGTGGGTTTAGACTTTTATCAGGTCAACTTACATGTGGATTTTTTTCAATTGATTCTTGCAGTTCAGACTGGTGGTTGAGAATCCACATATGCTGAGGGCTGACTTAAGTTATGCTCAAATTTTCAACTGTGTGGGTGGTTGACACCCCTAATCCACTGCGTTGTTCAAGGGTCAACTGTATATGATCCATTGTGGTGTATTTATTTATTATAAATTATTGCCTTCTTCAGTTGAAAGTTGACAGTACTGTTATTTTTCTACTCTCCCATTCATGAAAGCATTTTATAAAACAAAATAGAACACGTTTAAACATATTTATCTAACAGTTTCCTCAGGAGGTTAAATGCAAAGATCAGATGTTTCTGGCAAGCATAGAAACCAGCTCCATGTACTTTTCTGCTGGGTGTGTATAGTGGGTGAATTTTGCAAGAGGATGGAAAGGGCCACAAATGAGCCATCAGGGGATACTACAAGCAAAAGTATTATACTTCAGATTCATTGTCTGTGTTGAAACCCCGCTGTCTTTGAACTATAATAATAGAGGTACTGGTGAAACATAATTAACTCATGTTCAGTACATTGACTTATCTAGTCTTGGCAACATGGACTGAGAAGGAATCATATGGGAGTGAGGTGTGGGATGGGCAGAGGAGGGCAAAGGGGGAAATATTGGGACAACTGTAATAGAATAACAATTTAAAAATCTTAAAAAAAATAGAGGTACTGGTATGACATAATTCACATCCAGTACATCCGCTTATCTGGTCTTGGCAACATGCAGTGAGAAGGAAGCATATGGAAGCAGCCACTCACTTCTTTTGGCACATTCAATTCAGCAGTGGCTACTAAATTCATGAGAACACTTCTAGGGTTCAATGTTCAAGATGTTTTCATCATTTGACAGTTTTTAAATATAAAAGAACCACATCCATACTCTCCTATTTAAAAGACTATACATTTGTTAATGGTGATCAGACTCAAAAGTTTTAAGAGGGAGAAATTCTTTTCTCCAGCCTTTCATTTTATTTTTGAGGTTTCCAGAGATATCTCATCTAAATAAATACCGTGCCTGTATCAGTTAGCTGTTGCTACATTAATCCCAGTGGTGTGAAACAAAAAGAACTTATTTCTCATAGTTTGTGGGCCAGTAGGGCAGGTAAGCTGGGGTAGCTTTATTAGTTTGGGCTGTTTTAACAAGATACCATAAACTGGACAGTTTATAAGCAACATATATTTCTCACAGTTCTGGAGGCTGTGAATGACAAGATCATGGGGCCAGCTGATTCCATGACTGGTGGGAGCTTCCTGGTTTATAAATAGTTGTCTGTTCTCTGTGCCCTCACATGGTAGAGGGGGCAAGGGAGCTCTGGGTAGGTCTCTTTTATAAGGGCATTAACCCCACTCATGACCTAAGCACCTCATAATACCACCACCCCAGGGATTAGTATGCCAACATATGTATTTTAGGGGGACACAAGTATTCAGACACTAGCAGTAGCTGTCCTCCACAAGTCTCTCCTCCCCCTCTGGGTCAGTGGGCAGCCAAGGCTGATGCCTACTAACATCTATTGGTTAAAGCAAGTCCATAAAGGCTGGGGAAATATATTCCATTTTTAGTAGGAGTGACTACAAAGTTACAGAGCCAAGTGGGTATAGGGAGAGATTAAGAACTATGGACAATAATTCAGTTTACCACAATGCCTAGAAATAATGTCTGTCAAATAGTGCATTCCAACACTGTAAGTAGGACCACCTTTCTGTGTCCAGCCTGATGGAGGGTGACACTCATCCATAGGCTGTCTGCCACAAGGCAGTGGAGGTGATGTTGATGTTTCTTGACTGTCCTGGCCTTTAGAACACCAAAACTCTCTCCAAAGGTGTAATGAGAGGTTTGTGGGCAGCAGGGGAGGATTGAATGGTGAAGCACAGAGGATATTCTAGGGTGGTGAAACTATTCTATGTGACACTGTGCTTTTGTCAAAACCCATAGAACTTTACAGCACAAAGAGTAAGCTTTAATGTATAAATATTTTATGAAACACCATTTAGGATATAAGGGGTTCCCTTGGGGACTCCCAGCATGTGCAGCTTGCTCCTTTTGGAGGTAGGTAGGAAGCTGCAGCTGCATCCATGACATGTCTCTGGGGACTGAAAACTCTAGTCCTGGACAAAGCTTTTCTAGCACAGTGTGAAGAAGAGAAATAGCATAAAATCTAACCATGCTCAAGTGCGAGCCACAACTTAAATCAGCAGAAATGTTTTAAATGTCTAGAACACTGAAACTATAGACTGAAAGTTCATGTTATAGAAACCAATGGCAGCGTCAATGGAAAACCTAAAGAATACATTTAACAGTAACTCTAGGAGATTCAGCTGAAGACAAAAAGATGACTTTCTAAAATTAAAGCTAAAGTAAAAATTGATATCTGTATTTTAAAATATGGTAAACAGAACAATCACTGCTAAGAACCAAACTCATGCTGTGAGTGATAAAAATGAAAAAAAATCACTTAAAAGTAGTCAAAAACATTTAAAAAAGAAACTATAAATAAAAAGAACACTCAAGGGAGAGATCCAAGAGGCATCACATGCAAATATTACTACACACAGAAGGAGAAAATGTATCACAGAGACTAACATAGGTAAGACAGATAAAAAATCAAAGTAAATTTATTTAAGTTAAAGAGTCCAAATGAAACAGAACACAGCCTCGGAAAATTACTGCAATACTCCAAGGGTAAAGAGACAATCTAATAAACTTCCAGGAAAAAAAACAAACAAACCCAGATCACTTACGGTGTTCATCGAATCCAGCTAGTATCTGACTTATAAGTTATACTGTAAATTTAAGGACAAGGGAATGACAGAGCACTATTGAGAAAATAGGAGTAAGATCCAGAATTCTATACCCAGCCATAATATATGAGGGAGGACCCTCCCCAAAATGGAATTATCTTCTGGAGGTTGGACCTGTTGTCGTACAGGCTTCCCACACTAGGTGAGTGTTCTAAGAACCCATCTGTATCAGTATATCAGATGGCATTGTTGTGAGAGACTGCATTCGGCTTCAATGAATTTTTTTTTTTGAAGACTCTTTCAGCGCAGTTGCCCATTTCAAGATGGGTGATTTACGAGTACACCTGCCAAAACTGTTCTGAGTGTTCATCAGTTTTGGACTAAAAACAGCATGACCCTCATACTCCACCCTCCCTATTCATCTGCTCTTTCCCCAAGTGACCTTTTTTTTTTTTTGGTTGTTTCCTCGGATGAAAAAGTCCCTGTGGTGGAGGTGCCTCACACACCCTAGACTCGGTTGGAAGTTGCTCTGTCCAGCAGAGACTTCGTGACCACGGCAGAACAAACTTTTACCCAGGATGTTTCATTATGTCTGGGGGAAGGAAGGTGACTGCTCTCTCTAGTGGAGAACAGCGATTAGACCTTCTTCCCTTATGCATTTTATTGAGGAGGATACCCATGAAAGATACAAGGTCAAGATTCATGAATCACCAATAGTTTGGAGGAGTTAGGACTACAGTTGACAGTAACAGATTACATGTACTAGTACAGTGGCCAGTCTGTGTCAGGGTCTATCAAACATCTTGATGCCACACTGGCATTAGGTGCAAGGTTTCTTACATTTCTTGCTAGAGATTGTTTATGTTATATTAAAAGATAAGCAGAGCAAGTTCTAAAGCATAATAAGCATTCTTTAAAATCCATTTCCCATGGAAACCTTCTGAGTGGCTTTTGGTTATGTCTCCCGTTCAGGCTTATGTTGAGACTTAAAGACAAGCACAGCCAGAATGTCGGCAGCAGTCATGCTCAGGCCAGGTCTACAATTCCCTAAACCATGAGGAGTGGTTCCTTACAAGTCTCCAAAGGGAAACATTTTGCCAATGTGGAAGAGGTGAAACAAACAAAAATGGCAGCAGCACTAAAAGGCATCAAAATCAGTAAGTTCAAAAACTGAGCAGTGGAAAAATGTTTCGATAGGTATATTGCATCAAATGGAGAGTACATTAAAGGTGACTGAAGTTTAAACATGTAAGAATTATTAATTAATTATTTTTTTAAAAAAGAAGAAGAATATATGACAGGGTGAAGCGGGAGAGCTTGTATGTACGACCCATGGGCATGGACTTGAGGTGGGGGATTGATGGGGAGGGGGGTGCTGGGTGGAGGGGAGCAAAGGGGAAAAAATTGGAACTATTGTAACAATATAATCAATAAAATATACTTTAAAAACATGCAAGAATTAATACACAATTTTTATAAATAAATTCTAGGGTTTTTTTGCCCCCTCTTGCAATTTAATGCAAAAGAACATTTTGGGGCAAGTAAGAATTCAATGTGTTGCCCTGGGGACCCATCTGAGGAAATACATAGAAACTATTCTAGCCAAATAAAAGTAAATCATAACATGAATCTCAGGATTTGGGAAAATAATAGACTGCAAAAAATAGTGATAATTAAATATAAATTGATGATATCAATGATGTGACTGGGAATTTAAAATATGCTTAGGGCCTTAAACAGAAAAGGAAATCCCTAATAAAAGCTTGAAGCAAAAATTCTCAACTATCTCAGTAATGCAATGTGCATGTGTATGTATGCACAGTCAGGGGATGCAGTGGGGTCTACAACACAAAATAGAAAAACAAAAGATCTCTCAGTAAGTGGGGATGGGGGGAATTATGGAGGAAAAGGTATTGGGACCATAAGAATTATGTAATTTCTACATATTAGTTGAGAAATCCAAATTTAGTAATGACCAAGTGTGATAAATACTATTAGTATAATGAAAAATAGTATAATTTAAAAGTTAACAGTGTAATTAAGAAATAAAGAAAATTAGGAAAAGTAAAACTGAAAAGAAAATAAAGAATATCAAACAAAAATAATACAGGGGTTATACAACTAAATATGTCAGGCATCATAATTACTGTTTACTGACTAAGTTCTCCTCTCCTATCAAAAAAAAAAGACTCTGATACTAGTTATAATATAAAACCCAGACATAAGGTATTTCTAGAAATACACAGAAACAAAGTTACAGAGAAAGACTGGAAATTAAGGGAAGGCAAACATAAACTAAGCAAATGCAAAGGGAAAAAATAAACAGCATTAATATCAACTAAAATGAAACTCAAGGACAAAAGCATTAACAAGGTCAAAAAGGAAAAAATAATGAGAAAAAGTTAGTCAATGGACAAGTTGTATATAAGTCATAAACATTAATAAATAAACTATAGCAAAATCACAGAAATACTAGGAGATATTGATGAAAACATTTTTATTGTGGAATGTTTTAAATATTCTTTCAGAATTTGACAGTTCAAGGATATAATTAAAGATACAGGGATTTGAAAAATACAATAAAATATGCATTTTTCTTTTCTTATATTCCTGTAATATACAAATCAGTCATATTCTTGGCATAAGAGAAAACTTTACTAAGTTTCCCAGAGTTTTTTTTTTTTTATTTTCAAACAAGGAATCAATAATAAAAAGATTTTTAAAAAATCCTCTAACTATTGGAAAATTAAGAAAGCTCTTTCATGTAATTCCTGGTTCAAGAGGAAGTTAAAATTGAAATCAAACATTAAGTATTCAGAAGAGAATAGGAAAAGACTTTATATCAAAACCTACTGGGTACAGTTAGAACTATGTTGGGAGGTGGGGAGGGTATTTATAGCCTTGAAAGAAAACAACTATTCAAAGTCATGAATATGATATTTGGAATATTTTGGATATTGTTTTTCCTTGATTTTTGATAAAATGGCCCAGTAGACCCTTTCATTTTCTTCATTTGGACTACATCCTTTTTCACTTCATCCCTTTGTCAACGTCACAGTAAGAGTGAATAAAGCGTTCAAGAATTTTTCTGTCTGAAAATTATGAAGAAAAACAAGATGAAAATATCCATTTAACTATTTAAGTGCTGAATAGATTAATTCTAGGAGGGAGGCAGATATCTGATAATAGAACTCTATGTACAAATTTAATGAGCCCAAAATAATCAAAGGACATTATGGCTAATAGCTAAAAAGGCACAGTTATGTGATTATTGATTAGAGAGAGCAAACTTAATATTCAAAGAACCAACAAGTTTTCATGGAAAGAGTACAAATTTTGGAATGAAACAGATGTAGGTTTCAGTTCTGCACTGGCAAGTATTAGCAAGTCATTTGACCTCCCTTTTTAAAAATTTTCTTATCTTTGAATACAGGCAATAGTATTTACCTTGCACAGGTGTGGGGATGGATTAGGAATGCTGGGTGTGACAAACTGAGACAGTGCCTGGTTCATAAAGACACTCAATAAATACTATAGCTTAACCCTTTTATTACTGGATTTACAGTAGTAAATAGTGATGATAAATAACAGAGACTATTGATCCAAAAGTTCCACAAAAGCCAGGGCTGTTTTTGTTTCCACTGACATCGGTAGGCTTTGCTGGTTTTGAGTGATAAATGACCTTTGGAAGACCTTTCAACTCCCTTGCCTTCATTCCCTCATCCGGAAAACAAAGAATCTTGCCTGACCTGAACATCTGTGGTTTCCTAATTTTAATTACACCTTTTTGAACAGTACAGAGTGGAGCTGTAAAACTTTGCTCATGCCTAGCAATGATCACCTGTGGAGCCCAAACCAAAAGAACCAAAAGAGAGGAAGAATGCAAGTGATAACATGCTATCATAGTTGATGGTACAGATGACAGCTGAGGTCTACAGGTCAGGGGTGTGTGCGTGCGTGTATGTGTGTGTGTGTATTCCTATTTTCTCTCCAGTTAGGTTTGCATATTTGTTTTTGTGATCTTACATTTAATTTTGAACCAGCCCTACCTTAGCCAGAACTTTTTTGACTCCAGCATTTTTTAAATTGAAAATGTACACTTTATGAAAAGTGTAATATACTGATCTTCTAGTGCAACTTGATGGTGTGACACTTGCACACATGTAACCCACACCCATATAATAGTGTAGAATATGTTCACTGCCCCAGAAAGACCCATCAGGCTCCTTCCCAGTCAATACCTCCCACACCAACACACTCAACATTCTGATTTCCTTCTTATAGATAAGTTTTGCCTGTTGTAGACCTTAGAATAAATGAAGTCACACAAAATGTATTATTTAGTGTCTGGCTTCATTTGCTCAGCATACTCTTTTGAGGTTCATACCTTGTGTTGAATATATCAATAATTCATTCTTTTTATTATCTAGTAGTATTTCATTATATGACTATATCACAGATTTGGGTTGCATCCAGTTTGGGACTATTGGAACACAAAGATTCTAAATATTTTTCTACGAGTTCTTTTGTGGGCCTATGTTCTTTATTTCCTCTTATGTAAATACCTAGAAGTAGAATTTCTGGGTCATGGAATAGATATATGTTTAACTTTATGGGAAACCACTATATCTGTTTCCAGAGTGATTATACTATTGTACAATTACCAACGATGTATTGCTCCATAGTATAATATTTGCTATTGTCAGTCCTCTACATTTTAAGCCTAAAATGTCTCTATTTTTCAGTCTTATACCAAAGAGTTGATTTTAAAAGGAGCAAAATAAAAATGTTTTTGATACCAAAAATAAGCATATAAGATGAATCAAGTTTGGCATGAATTAATAAAAAAGATGAGACTGTGTCAAATTTAATGTCAATTTAAATAATTGTTCAAAAAGGCTGCCAGTTGTAATCCAAATATCCATACTTATTACATATAGATGCAGATTTAGGCCCCCATGATTTTGTTTACGCTGTTTCCTCTGCTTCGGAATGACCCTGCTTCTTCTTGTCATGTGATTCATTCTTGATACTTAAAGAAGGCCACCTCTGAGCAGCCTTCCCTAATCCACTGTCAACTCACAGGCTTGGGAATATCTCTTGCAGGCTTCTAAGGGACCTAAAGAGTACTTTGATTACAAAGCTTGGATAACTATGTACTGTCTCCCACCCCTGGCATTGAGTTCCCTGAGAAGAAGGGTTTGCTTTTTATGTATCTTTGTATCAAGTGAGCATTTTATGTATTTGACCTAACTGAATGAGTAAATAAATGCATTTTTAACAAGACTGAATATATCCTAGGAAGAAATACCCTTTGGATAGCCATATTCCTGGGAGTTTTAATTGGAGAAAGCTATTGCTTTGAATGCAAGATGAAAAATTCTGAAAAGCAGATTTCAGATAATTTTGTCTTTCAAGGGGGGATAAGTGGAAAAGTGACTGTCTTTACCAATACATAGCAGAGGCCCAAAGAATAAGCTCTTGGGTGTCTGAATCACTCAGAGATTAAAACCATTTTGAAAACAGAATGGCCACTACAGACATCTAATTCAGTTTCCCCAAGTTGTAAATGCAGAAACTCATACCAAATAGTGACACACAGAGGTAGTAGGAACAAACAGTTCACCATCAGCTGCTCCTCTTTCATTCTTCCCAAGCTTTATTTTGTGTTTTCCTGGAGTTTTCTCCATCCACCCTCACCCCGCTACTTCTCAGTCCCCTGCCCCCATCCCACTTGAGCCATCATGCTGATCCTTCCCCTCTCTTTCAATCTATACCTGAACTGGTGTCTGTATTATCTAAGAGAGACAATCCCATAAAATAACTTAAGCTGAGATGATAATAAATCAGCTAATACATCTGCCCAGTTTTTATTCTCTTGCATACCTGCTCAGCCCTACCACTACCACAAAAGAGCTCTGCTGAGATAGTCGCCATCTGAAAAACATGAGTGTCATCCTGGACAGTGGAAAAGACAAGAGGTTCTGGCCTTCAGAATTCAAAGGGAGCCTCCTGCTATTTGCTTGTCAGCCTCTGGCACAGCTGTCATTGATGAATAGGCCATTTTAAAGCAAAGCTACAAAAGAAAAACAAGAACCAACTGGAAGCAGATCCTACATGACCCAAGTCAGTGCCAAGCAGCAAGGCTATGAGGGGTTCCTGCCCCTAGTGCTGTCCCAGGGGAACCAGAGAAGCAAGTTAGCTAAGAAGAAACCAAAGCCTAGACCGACCCTAAAGCTACCTTGTTAGGTAACAGGTAATGTCTCAGCTGTCTAAGGAGAAAAGCCCAATGGGGTAACAGCGTTTCTGTGAAGGATCAGCTTACCCAAAGAATCTTAGAGAAGCCAATCTGAGTAGAGTAGAGGCTACTAGAGGACTCTTAGGGGACATGGCTGAGGCTCTAATTACACATGACACACAGACAACAGACAGAGGCTTGACAGCCAGCATGGTTTTCATGTGGACAGAGAAGGGACAGATCCATCTGTATCATGCATTCTGGGCAGATGGAAGCATCTGTTTCCAGAAGACAGAAACAATCTAAAGGCTCAAATAGATGTGGCTTCTATAGGCAAAAAGAAACATGACAAAATGCAGATGATGGTTTCATACATCTGAACCAAAGCTGGCAAGAGGCTCGAAGAACAGGCTCAAGACACTGCATACTTCTGCTCTGCCTCCTGGAAAGATCTGATCAGTGACCCTTTCGAAGGTCCCCTCTATGTCCTTCTAAGCTGTCAGACTGGCCCAGAGGCATCTGTTAGCAGAAATGAGCTTCCTGAGGGACATACAGACTTCTTTTGCTTTAGAGTGAGGCAGTGCATCTGCCACTGGTACCTTCTTGAGACCCAATATTCAATGTCTGTTAGGGGCCTTTGGGGCATCAACCCTCAGTCTGTAAAGGTGGAAAATACCCCTTTCCCTCAAACACATACAAAGCACACACATAAGCACATACATGCACATCCCCTTTCAGTCTTGCCTCCAGCAGGGTTTCAGTCTGGTATGGGGCAGCAGAGCCATGAATGAAAGGGTTTCAGCAGGGATTTCAGAGAAGCCAGCTCTTCTGATTGTGGCTGCAAACAGAAATTGGGGTCTCAAGAAAGGGAGTGGCAAAGAGCAGGGGGAGGGTTGCTGAGTAGCTGGTGGAGGTTCTGAGCTCAAGCCTGACCACAAGGCACAAAACGAGGCAGTGACCCCCACATAGCCTAGAGCATAGGTAGGATGAACGAGATGGTCCACTGTGTGCAGGGAGAAATACTAGAAACTGTTACATTTCTTCTTACTTTGTCCTTCACATTTTGTCTGCTTTATAATGTACATAACATATTAGTTTCGTGGTATATGTATATACTTTACATAAATGTCTGCTCTGGGCCATGTGCTGAAAAATGAGGTGTAATATAGGGCACGAACACTAGCACTGGGTGCTGACAGGCTGCTCTCAGACAAGTGTAGTTTCCTCTCCTCCAGCTCTTATTCTCTGAGGTGACACTTCACATACTCAGACTGACCAGTTGCCACTGAGGTGTTCCCAAGTAGATTTCTGTCACTATGCCCCACCTGGGATAAGTCCTTGTTATGTGGAGTGAGCCAACGTGGTCCTGGGAATGGTGCTTGCTCTTTTTGAGGATATGATACATGAAGGTACTCATGTACCCTAAAAGCCTGTCACAGAAAAGTACCACCAAACAGGAAATAAAGATTACACTGAATAAAACAAGACTATGAGACAGTACAAACAGCCACTGGAGAATGCCATTAACTATTAGAAGTTACCCTGAAACAAGCACAGGCAAGTGAGGTCAGAAATGAATGAAAAGATCTATTTTCTTTTCGATAAGAGGAGATTTAGTTACTGGAGCTTCTTTTAAGAAATGTGTATTTTCAATGGGTTGAGGTTTGTGCAAAAACTATGGATATTCTTGAGGCAATATTTTCCTTTTTGTTTACAATTTAACTCCCATGGCTGGAAGTTGGAACAATTTCTATTTTGTGTAAAGTGATGTATTATGACCTGCAAATTCATAAATAAGTAACTCAAGACCTCATCTTACCTGTGTAGGAAACACTTTGCAGGTACTCTGTTACTTGAGCAGGAGTAAATGAGTTCAAGATTGTTAAGAAATCCAGGTAGGCTTTGCTGTAATCACTTTGGTATGTGGTCTGCTTCTTTGTACGGTCCTGATTCTTCATGTGGCTGTACAGCACAGAAGGCACTAGGGGACATACAGGGAGGAAAGACAGAGGCTTTCACCAAGAGAGGAACTCCTGCCCTTATTTGTTGACTATGTCCCTGACAGCCTTGAGCCCAACCTGGCACTTACTCTGCATCCTTAATGGCACTGGAATGGGAGGTGCTATGTGAGTCACTCAGGGCAGGCAGAGCAACTGGGACTCAGCACTGTCGCCGTGGGGGTGGGAGGCATTGGAGATGACGGCCAGAGGTTGAGTTTGACCACTGTTTTTGAGAAGTCTTCCCTGGAATTGACTCTTCTGCAGGTCAGCATGTTACGATGGTAGTATTTGCCACCTGCTTTGTTTCCCTTTTATGCCATCTCCTGGACAGACTGGGACTGACACGTAAAGGGGCCTACCCCAGCTGCCTTAGGAGGAGCAGTTTGGAAGAAGGATGACATCTGCAGTCAGCACTCATTGCACTTTCAGACTAATGGAGGTGTGAGGTGCAGACCTTCAATTCTGAGTGTTGTTTATTTAATGTGGATTCTGATAATCACAAGTTATTTTTTTTTAAAGTAATGAAGATGTTGGAGAATCTGTCCACAACTTGTCCAGTCTTTGTAAGCCTTAAGTACACCTTAAATACTGCTTCGGTTCCAGGTATCTCATTGAAATGGACCATTGGCCAGATGGAGGGACCAGCTGGTGAGTGGGCTTGATGCTACATCCTAAGAAGAGTGTTTATAGGGTCTGGAAACACTTTAAGTGCAGGAGACTTATAAGGCATATATAAGGTATTTATACAATGATAAATTTATACTCTGGGGGAAGAACAGTAATGACTGTAAGGTGAACGAGGAAGATTCTAGCTGTTCAGAACTTTCAAATAGTGGAAATATTTAAGAATGAAGGAGACCCTTGGGAATGAGCACTCCAGTGAAGAGTTTGAGGAGGGACACTATCACCCCTTGGCAAGGACAGTATAGTCATGACTCATATAGAACATGATGGTCTAGATCAAGTAAATTCTCAGCTACCTTCTAACCCCAGATGCTAAGTGTCTGTTCTGTGATTTCTGTGTAAAGTACTACTTGGTCCCAACTCCATGCCAGGAATCAATTACTATTTCAGAATGACACCCAAGAATCCTCTTAACCAGCAACATGGAGGTGGCTGGGTTAGGGAACTTCTAAAAACTCTGTTGAAGGCAACAGAACTCTGGGTCACACATGCATACAAACACACACCCCTCTAATCTGAGGATGCTTAAAGGGTGTGCCTTGTGGATAAACTTTAACAAGACTAATTTGATTCCCACCTAATCTCTTTCCTTGTCAATTTATAGCAACTGAATTCTTTCTTTCATATAATAATGAAGGGGGATAATCCCCCAATCCCAACACCTGCTTTCTGAGACTGAGGATATACTCATTTCCTGGAATAAGCAGTCAGTTCTCTTTGAGATTTACTCATTTCTAGTGTTTGAGGCTAGGCACCATAGAGACATAGCTTTAATTCCATGAGGGATCACTGGCATTCTTTCCCACTCTTACTACAATCAAGAGGAATTCTTGGGGCAAGGGGATAGTATCTATGAAGTTGCTTTAAAAGCTATGGGTGCACTTACCTAGGCCCTGAGAAGCAATTGGTAGGCTTGAGTAGCATCCATATTTGAAACTAAAATCCTGAAACTCAGGAATTTTAGGTGGAACTTGGTAATTATGTCGAAATTCAGTGTCTGTGGGGAGAAGTAACTTTTTCCATTCCAGAAACATCTGAGAACTTTGCTTAATCCTCTGAGCTGTGGAGAGTGTAGAAATAAAAGGCAGTGATGACTCCTTCTCAGCTATTTCTAAATAGTGTCATATTTTCATTTCATTTTGCTCTGGCAGTAGCTTCCAATTTATCACACTAAACCTCACTCTTCTTGTATTTAGAGGTATGGTCAATTTCAAGCAAGAAATGATTTGCTGCTTTATCAGGCACAGGAAGTATATGCTCAAGTGATTAGAAGTAGTTTCTAATGAATGTATTTTATGTTGGTTAGGAGTGCTCTTTGTTCTGCTCCAAGGATGCCAAAGGCAGGAGTAGGGAGCAGGGAGAAAGGTTTTAGGTAGGGCTGGGGTTGCCATATAAAACATAGGATTCCAGTTAAATTTGAATTTCAAATAAACAATGAATAATTTTTTGTGTAATATTATATAAGTACTTAGTATTTATCTGCTATATATCATTCCAATTTAATCGGGCATCCTATATATTTATTTGCTGCATCTCACAGCACTAGGTGAAGCATTGCATATTATTACCCTTAAGTGGAAAGAACCACACAAAGCTTATCCCCTACTGATGGAAGTGTAGGTAACATCATTGTCATTAGTGGAAAATTAGCACTATTATTTCTTTGAAATAAATCTGCTAACAAAGTTCATTAAATATATAATCATTAGATATATATTAAGCACTGATCGAACACCAGGTACCACAAGCACTCTACCAGACTACAGAGGAGACAGTCGTAAGCCATCTCACTCAGATGAGTTCACGCTTAATTTTTGCTACAAAATGTTGGTGCACAAGCACATTACACAACCCCAACTTCATATAGGACTAAGATGTTCAATCCATGAACGTCACAGGCAGTGTCCAAACAGTGTCAATTACTATTGAAACTAAACTCAAATTCTTGTTCCCAATTAGTTTTTCAAGAGGTCTTTTCAAAATATATTCAAATGTACATTGTATATCAAACAATATGTGATGCCATCTCCTGGCACCCAGGAGCATTTTGCTATTGATTTTTTAAAAATGATCTCAGTCTAGATCAGCATATTTTTAATTTAGATGACTCAGGAAGAGAGGGTGTGGGTACTCAGTGGCCTTCACAATGAAGCCATAAGCTGCCCAAGAAGACAAGGTTAGAGAGAGGAGGAAACTCTAGGGGTCAAAATCAGAGATCTCTTAACATATTTCAGAGAATCATCTGGCATTGTTCCTTGTAAGTACCATCTATAACTTGGTTTTTATAAATTACTATTAGCTTTATAGGAGAAAAATTCCTGTTGAAATACTTGATGTCACTACTCAAAAGCAAATGTTTTCAGTTCCTATATGTGTTCTGTGCCAAGTTAAAGACAATTAAATCATTGTTTTACCTTTAAAAAATACCTCAAACAAGTATAATTAGAAAGTTAGATACTGGACAAACAAATATGGAATGTGATGTCTTGCAAGCATAACACTTAGAACAATAATTAGTACATGGAGATAATCCATCATAATGCCTGGGATGTTTTTTCCCAATCATACCTGCTGAACCTCATCCAGACACTGCAAATCTCTAGAAATGGGACTCAAGCACTTAAATTGTGAACAAGTTTCTCATATGCTTAAGCATCATTGACTCAGAGCCTTGAATAAGATGCTACAGAAGCCCAGAGAAGGTGTAATGAGCTCTATTAGGGGAAGGGGAGGAAGACAATAATTAAAAGGCAGACATAGCATAGCAAAAGTCATGCCTTCATAAAGGACTAACACTGAAGCAAGAAGTACACAGTGTACTCATGAAATGTAGTCTGGCTGACAGGAGTGTGAGGTATGTAGTGTGAGGAGAAGTAGCTGAGGGTGAAGCAGGAGAGACAAGTTAGGGTCTGGAGGGGTTGGCTAATGAGGACCAGAATGGACTGGCATACAAGTAGAGTACGTAATTGCAGATGAAGACCCAGAAAAGACAATAATCAGGGCCTAGACTTACTACAAGTTCCTTTAAAGGTAAAGATCAAATCATAGTCTACACTCATCCTTAGTACTTATCACAGTAATAGATCTCATTAAATATTTACTAAATTAATGAGTGAACAAAAGAAAAAAATTAGAACATAATTGCTATGGATTAGCAATTCATCTAAAGCACACACTAATAACTGCCTATGTGATGTATGCTTAAAATAATACTTCGTTATTAGTTCTTCTTAACTAATGCTTTCATTGTCTTTATCAAATTTCATGTTGATGTGTTCCTTTGGCATTATTAAGGAGAGAAGTTCCTGATATGTATGGGCCCAACCAACACCTGAAGTCCCCTTAGTGGTATTCAAGTATGAACAGACGAGACATCATGGCCCACAACTAACCACCCCTGCAAGGCCTGGATTGTCCCTGCTCCTCAGGAGCTCAGGTCCCACTCGTTTCTTTTCCACTTGATAACGATGACATACACTACAGCTCTTATAGCCCAAAGAGAGAACCTGGCCCATTTAAGATTAGGTATGGCATCTGTTGAAAGGCCCAGTCCAAAAGTAAATCTACAGCAAGAACTATTCAAAACCACTAGGACCCTTGGCACATAACCTATGGCCAAGTGAAAACCAGTTCTGTTGCTTTTATCTGCTGCTCAGCCAAGCAGAGTTCTCCAAGCCTGAATTTCTCAAGGAAACAGGCCCCTTTTGGTTCTTCTCACTCATTCACCATAATTCAATAAGAGGACACTCAGGTGAGACGTGGTCCCTGAGCTTCCAAAGCTTAAACTATTAGAGAAACAGATTTTAAAAAAAGATAATTACAATATTATGTGATAAATGCTGCAGAAGAGGAGCTACGAAAACATATTAGAGGACCATTGATCCAAACTTGGAGGATAAGAAAAGACTCCTTGGGGAGAAATGGGGCTTACATTCAGACTTAAATGATGGATGGACATGGGCTAAATAGGCATTCCGCAGGGAGCAGCAGTGTGTATCAGGTGTGAGGCTGCTGGTGGTTTGGTGAGTCCAGAGGACAGAAAGTAATCAGTCTCATAGTGTGGGGACTGGCAAGGGGAATTGCTGGAGCAGCGGACAAGGATTAGAGTGTACAAGACCCTGAGGACAACAGGGAGTCATTGAAGGGTTTTAAGCTAAAAGATGATATCAATTGCACACCTGGAAACTCACTATGGCTATAGCATGGACAGTTAACTAGAGAGACAAAAGCACAAAAGGGAGTTGGATTAGAGGTCCTCCAAATGAGATACATTTGTACCCAGAACTAAGGCAGTAATTGCAGGAAGGAAAAGAAACAGATGGAATAAAGAGATTTAGAAGGGTGTCTTTGACAGGTCTTCACTATTTATTTAGACAAGAGGACATAGTATTTGTGCATGCTGAAAGAACAATGTTGGAAGCTCAATGACATATTTTTTTTTAAATATTTTACTTATTTATTTTTAGAGAGAGGAGAGGGGAGGAAGAAAGAGAGGAAGAGAAACATCAATGTGTGGTTTCCTCTTGTGCCACCCCTACTGGGGACCTGGCCTGCAACCCAGGCATGTGTCCTGACTGGGAATCGAACCAGAGACCCTTTCATTCGTAGGCTGATGTTCAATCCACTGAGCCACACTAGCCATATTTTAAGAATACTGGCATTTCTGGCCCTGGCCAAGTAGTTTAGTTGGTTAGAGCATCGTCCCTATGAGCCAAGGTTGTGGGTTCGATCCCCCGTCAGGGCACATACGAGAATCAACCAATGAATGCATGAATGAGTGGAACAACAAATTGATTTTTATCTCTCTCTCCCCTTTCCTCTCTCACTAAAAATCAATAAATAAATCTTTAAAAACAAAACTGCTGACATTTCAAGTGTTTTTCTATGACCCTTAATGTTTATCTCCAATATGGAGTTCTTTTGATTCCATTCCCTTCTTAACCAGAGATATATTTAGTGCAAAATTGAACCAAAGAAGCTCTGTATTCTGGTATGCCAGGAACAGGAGAAGGGTGTAGTGAGATTCTGGACCCCCAAAAAAAGAAGGGTTCAGGTAGAGTATGCACAGCAAGCGGGGAGCTCTCAGTCCCTACCTGTCCCGCTCTCAGAATTCCAACAGCCAGCCATTTACCTTTCTGGAAAAACTAATATACAAATACTGGCATTTGGGGGTTTCCCAATAAAAATAGAGATCATCACCTAAGCCAATCACCAGCTAACAAATCCCATCTTTGTATGTAGTTTGCAATCAGATTTGAGTACCTCCTTTGTAGATTTTTGAACCCTGGAGCTTAATACTTTTGGTAAATCACTTTAAGTAAAAAACAGAGCCCACAGAAGTGAGACTTAAGTTTTATTAGCTTCAGTAAATCTGCCTTCACTCCCTTGTAAATATAAACAAAAAAACAAATTTTCATTAGACCATTAAGATACAGAGAAGATAGAGATGAAGCAAAGAGCAGATGAAAACACTAAAAATCAAGTAAATCATAAGTATTCTAAAATTTATAATAGATCTACTGCATCTATAAAACAACAGAATACTGTGTTCATAAAATAATCAGAGAGAAGAAGAAAGAGAGCTTGGAAATTAAAAACATGAGAGCTGAAATTAAGAATTCAATATAAGAGTTGGGTTAAAACGTTAAAATATTTCAAATAAACATAATTAAAATACATAAAGAAAACTACTATGAGAGAAAAATGTAAGAAAAATAAGAGGATCAAACCAACTCACAGGAGTCCCCAAGAGGGCAGAGAAAGGAAATGGGAGGAAAATAGAAAAAAAGTATATGGAAACAATTTCCAAAACCAAAGGACATACGTGTCTAGATTGAAAGGTCCTGATTGTCCAACATAATAAATAAGATTCTCACTAATGCATGCAAATATGAAATTTTACAGTATCAGGAGTAAAGAGAATATCTTAAGAAACTCCAGGAAAAAATTTATGGAATAGTCAGGAATCAAAATGGCATTAGTCTTTTACATACAAGTCCTGGCACTAAAAGTCCTTTAGGGTACCTGAGGGAAAACTATCATCCTAAAATTCCATACCCAAGCAAACTATCAAACAAGTACAAGGGAAGGAAAATAAGATATTTTCAAATTGGAAAGAACATACTCAAAAAAGTTCCTCCCACATTCCCTTTCATAGGAAGCTACTGGAAGACGTGTTTCAACAAAAAGAAGGAGGGGGAACAACACAGAGGAATATGTGGACTCAGGAAACAAGATTAAGAGCAGGAAGAAGCCAAAGAAACACCCAGAATGATGAAAAAAGAAGTCTCAAGGTACAGTTGGGCAGCACATTTACAGAGCAACTCTTCTAGATTAGAGAAGATTGATGGAAGGTGTCAGCTCTCCAAGAAAATCTCAAACTGATGTCTGTATTTGGGAAAAAACTTGGTAAGTGTGTGACAAAACATTTGGAAAAAAAGTAGTGACAGGCACACAGAAAACTAAGCAAATGAAAAAAATTATTAACTCTAGTTAAAAACAAAAAGTAAAAAGAAACATAATTATAAAATAGTACCTAACTCAGGATGTTTAACTTGATTCCTTCATCTTCACCTGGCTCACTTGTCCTTGTCCTTCAGCCCAAGAAGTCTTTCTTGACCTCCCGTCCCACGTTCAGCTAGATGTCCTTTTGTGCACACCCACAGCACCCTGTATTTCTCACAACAAGTACCTTTTTATACTTGATTGTTTCTGTTGGTAAATTGCCTTTTTCTATGTCTATCCTGTGAGTTCCTTGAGAAAAGAGGCACCTAGCACATTAGTAGGAAAGACGAGAAATAGACATGCTTACCTTTGGCTCTGTCCACAAAGTCTCTCCTAGTATGAGAAATAAACTGATTTGATATGGCCTTTCTGACCTCATCCATTGAAGCAGAGATTTTCCAAGGGAAGTAGCTCTTCACTGATGTGGATTGGCCTGGAGGTAATGTCCAATGAAAGGGGTCCTACCAATACATACACAATTTTCAAAAAAACCCACATGGGTTCACCTAATGGTTTGTGTGTGTGTGTGTGTGTGTGTGTGTGTGTGTACGTGCAACCAGGCACCTCACTGCAGATGCTGTGTGCACAGGAGCCTGTCCACAAGAGCTATCGGTTTACCCAGCTATCAGTTTACACAGGCACTTTGTCACTTTCTTGATGAAAGAAAATGTAATTGCAAAGTCCAAAGAATTGTGCCTCCACTAGAAATCTTCAGACAAGACCAGAGGAAGAGAAGACCCCATGAATTTTAGCGTTGGCCATGGCTAAGATAGCTGCTGCTTTGCCTTGGGAGCTCTAAGTCCTCTCTCCTCTTTGCCTCTGAAGAAATTTATGATTATAAAACTTGGGACCTCCACCACCTCTTTCCATTTTCCCTCTCTTCCATCTCACTTCCTATTTCCCTGAGAAAACTGAACCTTCACAGCCACCACACCTCCTCCCAGCCACAGCATGATGATAGAGGAGCTGCTGGGCCACCCAGCAGGACCTGACCCCACCTGGCATCCTAAAGCCTGTGTTTAGTCTACTCCAGCACACCACCCAACAATTCTCACCTCTCTCTTGCAACTTCCATTACTCCCTCTCTCCTGGGTACCTGTCATCAGTACCCATGCCTGCCTTTATTTCTCCATCTTATAAAGAAAACTTCCTTCACCCTACTTGCCCCTCTGGTTACTAAAATATTTCTCAGTTTGCCTTTACACTGAAATTCCTCAAAATAGTTAAGAATACTCCACTACCCCAATTTGTCTTTCAAGTCTCTTTTAATCTTCAGGTTCTCACTCCATCCCCTTCCTTCCCTTATAATTTCTCTATGTGAATTTCACTCCAATTAAAAACAATTTATTTTTAATGAGGGCGTAGGGAAGAAGTAGTTAGAAATAAATGTGAAAAGGTGGACAAAAAGAGTTTAAGAAGAACAACTGTAGATGATGAAGGATCTTTGGGATACATTCAAATCTCAGTTATGAATTATTGATACAGTATTAAATTCAACAGATATGCAAATATTATCTTACTTGACTGGTGTGAGAATTGTGGCTCCCAATCTCTCTTGGACTTCCAGCTTTGATCAAATCTTCTTTAGAACATAACTTCCAAGAGTACTCATCATTGTAATGTGTCTGATTGGGAAGAGGATCACTAAGTGAATATGTATATCCTAAACTTCGGATACTTTTTTGACTACAAGAAAAGACAGTGAAAATTAGAGTAAAGAATTAAATACTAAGCTCACAACAGTACACATATAAAAGAATTTCACTCATTACATTTTTTAAAAAAGACTGGTTGGATTAAGACTTGATGCCAGAAATCATTTAATTTCCAGAATTCCCTAAAAAGAAACAATCCTGTATCTTAGGATGGATCCTAAAATGAAATTTTAAAAATTAACAATAGGAAATTCATTAATTTTTTAAATTCATTTTTAAAGAGTTGAGTACTCTCTTGTAAAGTAGTACTTCAGTGTCACCAAACAGTCGAGGAAGAAGAGTGTCTCTCTATAGAAGTATTCCAGTTAACAAAAGGAAAAAATATAAGCATTAGGATATCACTGCTTTGCAAGTCCCTAATGAAACAATGCATCCAGGCAGTGATCAGCAGTTTTCATTCATGGCTCAAAAAGAGGGACCACCAGGTTTGATGTGCTCTTGATAGACATGTACACTACAACCCATATAATATTACTGCTAAAATATTCAACCTGAATCTAATGAAGTTTCTGGAATGTCAGATTACAGGAAATACATGAAACTAGAAATATTTTAATAACATGATGGGAGTGAAATCAGAAAAATCCATAATCCATTTTTTCAACAAAGAAGTTCTCAGAGAAAAAAAAAAGGAGAGCCTGTAGATTAAGTGAGGTAAGAGCTATAATAACCAAATAGAATGCGTAGACCTTATTTGGATTCAATTTCAAATCAACTAATTTTTTAAGGTTTTTAAAAAATTTTTCCTTATTTTTTAAATTGTTGTCCTATTACAGTTGTCCCATTTTTCCTGATTGCTCTCCCCTGTCCTGCCCACCTCCCCTCTCTCTCACAGTCAATACCCATCCTGTTGTCCATGTCCATGGGTCATTTATATTAGTTCCTTGACTATACCCTTCCCTGTCTTTCTCCCTTCCCACCATCGCCCCTCCTGTCTGATCACAGTCTGTTCTATTTTGCTTGTTTGTTTTGTTCATTAGGTTCCTGTATTAAGTGAGATCATATGATATTTGTCTTTCACCACCTGACTTATTTCACTAACCATAATACTCTCCAGTTCCATCCATGTGGTCTCAAAAGGTAGGAGTTCCTTCTTTCTTTTTGCTGCATAGTATTCCATCCTATAAATGTACCACAGTTTTTGATCCACTCATCGACTGATGGGCACTTAGGCTGTTGCCAGCACTTGTAAATAGCACTGTTATGAACATAGGGGTGGCATAGGTTTTTCTGAATTGGTGTCTTAGGATTCTTTGGGTATAATCCTAGCAGTGGAATCGCTGGATCAAAAGGCAGTTTCATTTTTAGTTTTTGGAGGAAATTCCATATTGTTTTACATAGTGGCTGCACCATTCTGCATTCCCACCAACAGTGCACTAGAGTTCCCTTTTCTCCATATCCTCACCAACTCTTGTCTGTTGATTTGTTAATGATGGCCATTCTGAATGGTGTGAGGTGGTATCTCATTGTGGTTTTAACTTGCATCTTTCTAATGGCTAGTGATGTTGAGCATTCTTTCATATGCCTATGGACCCTCTGTATATCCTCTTTGGAGAACTGTTTATTCAGGTCCTTTGCCCATTTTTAAATTGGTTTTTCTGTTTTCTTGGTGTTGAGATGTATAAGTTCTTTATATATTTTGGAAATCAGACCCTTGTCAGATGTATCATTGGCAAATACATTTTCCCATATGGTTGGTTTCCTTATCATCCTGCTGATGTTTTCTTTCACTGAGCAGAAATTTTTAGTTTGATATAATCCCATTTGTTTATTATTTCTTTTACTTCCCTTGCCCTGGGAGCTATATTGGCAAAAATATCTCTCCATGGGATATCTGAGATTTTACTGCCTGTTTTCCTCTATGACTTTTATGATGTCACGGCTACATTTAAGTCTTTTATCTATCTTGAGTTTATTCTGGTGTATGGAATCAGTTGGTGGTCTAGTTTCATTTTTTTCATGTCCCTGTCCAGTTCTCCCAACACCGTTTGTTGGAGAGGCTATCTTTACTCCATTGTGTGCTCACTCTCCCTTTGTCAAATATTAATAGACCATAGAGACATGGGTTTATTTCTTGGCTCTCTATTATGTTCCATTGATCTATATGTCTGTTCTTATGTCAGTACCAGACTGTCCTGATTACAGTGGTCTTGTAATAGTCTGATATCAGGTATTGTGACTCTTTGTACTTTGTTCTTCTTTCTCAAGATTGCTTAGGCTATTTGCTGTCATTTTTGGTTTCATATAAATTTTTGAAATATTTGTTCTAGGGCTGTGAAATATGTTATTGCTATTTTAATAGGGATGGCATTGAAACTATGAAGTGCTTTGGGTAGTATGGACATTTTAATGATGTTGATTCTTCCTATCCATGAACATGGTATATGCTTCCATTTATTTGTATCCTTCTTTTTTCTTTCTTCAGTGTTCTGTAGTTTTTCTTCTTGGTTAAGTTTATTACTAAGCACTTTATTTTTCTTGTTGCTATAGTAAATGGGATTTTAGTCCTCATTTCCCTCTGTGATATTTCATTGTAGTATTATGGAAATGCCTTTGATTTATGAATATTGACTTTGTACCCTGCTATTTTGACAAATTCACTTTTTAGGTTGAGTAGTTTTTTGGTGGAGTCTATAGGATTTTTCTATGTACATTATCATGTCATCTGCAAATAATTACAGTTTTACTTCCTCCTTTTCAATTTGGATGCCTTTTATTTCTTTTTCTTGTCTGATTGCTGTGGCTAGAACTTCCAAAACCATGTTGAATATAAGTGGAGAGAGTGGACATCCTTGTTCTGATCATGATGTAAGAGGAAAGCTTTTAGTTTTTGCCCATTGAGTATGATGTGGTGGCAGATTTCTTATAAATGGCCTTTATTATGTTGAGGTATACTCCCTCTATTCCCAGTTTGCCAAATGTTTTTATCATAAACAGGTGCTGAACTTTATCAAATGCTTTTTCAGCATCTATTGATATGATCATGTGATTTTTGTCTTTCATTTTGTTTATGTGGTGTATTACGTTTCTTAATTTGCAAATATTAAACCATCCTTGCATCCCTGGGACGAGTCCCACTTAATTGTGGTGTATGATCTTTTAAATGTATTGCTGAATCTGGTTTGCCAATATTTTGTGAGGACTTTAGCATCTGTGTTTATCAGCCATATTGACCTGTAGTTTTCTTTCTTTGTTGTGTCTTGACTTGGTTTTGGAATTATAATAATACTGGCCTCATAGAAAGAGTTTGGGAGTGAGTCTTCCCTCTTCCTAAATTTTGTGGAATAGTTTGAGAAGGATAGGAGTTGGTTCTTCCCTAAATGTTTTGTAAAATTCACCTGTGAAGCCAGGCTTTTGTGTGCCTGGAGTTTTTTTATTACTGCTTCAATTTCACTAGGTGTTATCAGTTTATTCAGGTTTTTTCTTCCTCTTGATTCAGTTTTGGAAGATTATATGTTTTCATAAATTTGTCAGTTTTACCCAGGTTGTCATATTTCTTGTTATATAGTTGTTTATAGTAATTTCTTATAATCCTTTGTATTTCTGTGTTATCAGTTGTGATTTCTCCTCTTTCATTTCTGATTTTATTTATTTGGATCCTCTCTTTTTTTCTTGATGAGTCTGGTTAAAGACATGTCAATTTTGTTTATGTTTTCAAAGAACAAGTCCTAGTTCTATTGATCCTTTGAACTGTTCTTTTAGTCTCTATGTTATTTAATTCTGCTCTGATCTTGATTATTTCCTTCCTTGTACCCACTCTGGGCTTTGTTTTTTTTTTTTTTTTTTTTCTTCTAGTTCTTGTAGATGTAGGATTGCATTGTTTATTTGAGATTCTTCTATCCTTTTCAGGTAGGCCTGTATTGTTATGAACTTCCATCTCAGGACTGCTTTTGCTGTGTCCCATAGGTTTGGGGCTGTTGTATGTTCATTATCACTTGATTTCAGAAACTTTTTGATTTCTTCCTTGATGTCATTGTTAAGCCACTCATTATATAATAGCATGTATTCATTCTCCATGAATTTGAATGTTTTTGAGTTTTTTCCTTGAGGTTGGTTTCTAGTTTCAAGGCATTGTGATCTGAGAAGATGCTTGATATAATTTCAATTTTCTTGAATTTATTGAGGCTTGTTTTGGGTCATACCATGTGGTCTATCTGAAAATGTTCCATGTACATATGAAAAGAATGTATATTTCGCTTTTTTGGTGTTGAAAAGTTCTATATATATCAATTAGGTCCATTTGATCTAGAGTGTGGTTCAGTGCCAAAATATCCTTAATATTTCTTTGCTTCGAAGATCTGTCCATTGTTGATAATGGGATGTTAAAGTCCTCTACTATGAGTGTGTTGCTGTCAATATCCTTCCTGAAGACCTCCAAGATTTTTCTTATATATTTGGGTGCTCATATGTTGGGTGTATATATGTTTACAAGGGCTATATTTTCTTGATGGATTTTTCTCTTAAGTATTACAAAATGTCCTTCTTTGTTTCTTGTTATGGCCTTTGTTGTGAAATCTGTTTTATCTGATATAAGCATTGTTACACCAGCATTTTTTATGTCCATTTGTTTGAAATATTTTTTTCCATCTCGTCACTTTCAATCTGTGTTGATCTTTTGTTCTGATGTGGGTCTCTTGTAGATAGCATATATGTGGGTCATATTTTCTTATCCATTCAGCTACCCCATATCTTTTGATTGGTGCATTTATCCATTTACATTTAAGGTTATTATTGATAAATTCTTATTCATTCATTGTCATTTTTACTCTTTGTATTGTGTTCCTCTGTCTATCCCTGTTTCTTCATCTTCTTAAAGCAGTCTCTTTAGCATCTCTTGCAGTGTTGGTTTGGTGAAGATGTATTCTTTTAGCCTTCTTTCATCAGGGAAACTCCTTATTTCACCTTCCATTTTGAATGAGAGCCTTGGTAGGTAGAGTAGTTTTGGTTGTAGGCCTTAGTTTTTCATTGCTTGGAATATTTTTTACCATTCCCTTCTGTCTCGCAGTGTTTTTTTTTTTTGAGAAATCTGCTGATAGCCTTATTGGAGCTCCCTTGTATGATATTAGCTATTTCTCTCCTGCTGCCTTCAGAATTTTCTCTTTGTCTTTGAATGTTGCCATTTTAATTATGATGTGTCTTGGAGTGGGCTGTTGGTGTTCATCTTCATTGGTACCCTCTGTGCTTCCTGGATTGCATGACTTTTTTCTCCCAAGTTAGGGAAGTTTTCTGTCATTACTTTTTCAACATGGTTTTCTATCCTTTGCTCCTCTTCTCTTTCTGGTATTCCTATGATATGGATATTATTACATTTAATGTTGTCTTGCAGCTCTCTTAAAACTTCTTCATCCTTGTTCAGTCTTTTTTCATTTTGTTACACTGTCTGGGAATTTTTTTCTACATTATCCTCCAGCTCACTGATCTGATCTTCTGCTTTATCTAATCTGCTTTTGATTCCTTCTACTGTGTTCTTCAGTTTAGGAATTGTATTCTTTATTTCCTCCTGGGTCTTACTGATAGTTTCTATGTCTTTTTTAATGCTGATGTAGTGCTCAGTAAGTTTCCTGTAGTTTCCCTGGAGGCCTTTATAGTTTCCCTGGAGTTCTTTAGCATTTTCTTTGTGCTTGCTGAGCTCATTGAGCTTCCCTGTAATCATTATTTTGAATTCCATGTCTGATAGTTTGCTTATCTCTATTTCATCTAGCACTCTTTCTGGGGTTTCCTCCTTTTCTTTTGATGGGGGGTTATTTTGTTTCTCTGTCTTCTCATTTTTTTGTTACTTTTTGTTTGTTTCTGCTTCTTAGATTGATCTTCTTTGACTTTCTGTCTTTTTATTGTAATCTTCTGTGGTAGGAGACCTGTGAGATTCAGTTGCACAGTCTCCTTGACCTCCTGAATTTGATGTCCTTTGGATGCCCTTTATGCCATCTGTTTGGGCTGTCTGGTTGTACTTGAGTTTTGGTTGTTGTTGTGTGGCTCTTTGGTTGGTCCTTCCGTCCAACTAGCTGACTGAGAGTCACTCCTCCTACCATGTCTTGTATACTGTTGTAGAGGTTAACTTTCTTTACCAGTACTGTCCCTGGCGACATCAGTTCATGTTCCAGTCTGGGCCTAGGCAGACTGTTTGAGACTATCACAGATCTACTGTCTTTGTCTGTCTCCTTTAGTTGTTAATCTATTCAATCTGTGATCAGCTGTCAGGCTTAAGCACCCAGGGTGGGGCCAATTAGTTCCTGCATGCAGGGTTATTTCTTCCCCTCAGGCTGATGCCACTTGGAGGGGAGTGGTTTGCCTGCAGTAGGAAAAATGAGCCAGCACTGAGATCTGGTTAGCTGCTCCCTCAGTTCTTTCCCAAAAGCTACTGCCCCAAACTCTTCTTAAGCATCTCTAGTTCATTCTGCCCTCCTTCTGCTAGAGCCCAGGGTAAGTGGGTACCAAAGTATTTTCATATGTGGTCCTTTTAGAGTTCTTTGTCTCTAGCCATTTCCCTCAGGCCAGCAAAAAAACCCAGTGGCTTTTTGCTTTTCACAGCTGGATGCTATTTTACTTTCTGATATGTTGCTGTAGGTTGGGAAGGTCAGCTGGGGGTTTAGATCTCACCCTTCTCAGGGGGAACCCCTGGCTGCTGAGTTGTTTCTCCATCTCTTCAGCTGCTATCCATGGGTGCCCAGCCAGATGTCTTGCATCCCTGCACATCCAACCCATCACATTGTGATGAAACAGCCTTTTCTCTTCGTCCATAATTATAATGCTTCTCTCTAGCTAGTGGTCAGTTGGTTATTCTGGATGATTTCTCCACAATTAAGTTGTATTTCCAGATTGATCCTGGGAGGAAGTTAGTGTAGCTTCCACTACTCCTCCACCATCTTTGATCTCCCAACCTTTTTTTTTTTAAAATTATGACACAATTGGGGAAACCTGATTGCTGATTGGCTATATTTGGTATTAATATAAATGTTAGGTGACATAATAGTATTGTTATATATTTTTAAAGAGTCCTTATCTTTTAGAGATATATAAAACTTATTCAGAATTTAAATTATATATAAAACCTGGAATTTGCTTCAACATTAGCCAGTGGGAAGGCTGGGTGGAGGGTGCACATAAAAAATTTCCATGTGTTCTTGATTACTGAAGCTGGGTGATAGCTGGAGATTTATTGTGTTCGTTCGTTCGGCAGCTGTCCATCTCGAGAGACGATGGTGTAGCTTCTCAAGAGTCCATCTGCACTGCCGAGAATGGTTGTGCAGTCCGACTCGGGAGTGACACGGTATCTGTCTCCTCCCGTGTTGAATCGACATCTTGCGATGACACTGGAGTGTCCTCTCCAGTGAAGCTGAAGCTACAGAGCCTGGGCAGGGTGATATGGAGGGTCTGCTGTTGCCCATGCAGCAGACCCCCCCTCTCTTCGCAGCTGAAGGGTCCAAGGGAAAGACGGAGTCAATACAGCTTGGCTTCAGGTGCGCCGCAGGAGTTGCCGGTGTTGACTACAACGTCAAACCGCCTTAGGGACTCCGGCTCCGGATTTTCTGTCGGGGTTTACTCCCTTAGCCTTTCCCCTGAAGAGGTATGCCGCAAGGCAGCGGAGGTTTTTTGGAGTCAGAGTTTTCCTTCTCTGATGTGCCCTGACTGGAAGATCGAACCAGCGACACTTAGCTCGCAGGCCGACGCTCAATCCACTGAGCCAAACCAGCCAGGGTATAGATTACGTCTATAAGAAACCATACTTCTGGAAAGTGGAATACAGCTGGATGATAACTATTTTACTTGTCATCCAGATGTGTGGTCCTAAACCAAACAGAAGTGATCACAGGTACATGAAGATTCTCCATAGGAAACAAGCACAGTAGTTTTAAAGGGACTGATTTTCGGATCTTCATTTCTGAATACACTCTTTCCTAACAGGCACCTGCCTAAGAGGAAACCTGCATAGCTATGAGTCCTTTCTTTCCCACAGTCCTTTCTCCCTTCTCCACTCCATCATAGGGTCTTACTAAGGTGCATTACAACTCACCTGGGGTAAACCTCCAGCTGTGAGAGGTGCCCAGTGGAGAAAAACTTTGTCCTAGATTTCAGGGCAGCCCCCTTGTCATCCAATTCCACACTCTTGCCTAGGTCTCCCGCTTATTTCTGAGAGAGTGAAAGGTGAAGCTATAACAAGGGTATTACAGCCTGTGCGGGATGTTCTGAATTTAGGTGCAGTGCAGTGGCATCGCTTAGAGTAATCTCCAGTTTTCCATCTTCTAAAAATTATAAAACATTCAGTCTTCCTTAGGGAAAAGCCTCTGGGAAGAGAGCAGAGAATATAGAATACTTAAAATGTCTCTCTTCCCCACAGATTTAAAGCATTTTTTCCAGCATTTTCAAAATCTCTAGGATATGTCCTCAGATGGAAAGAAAAGCTTCTCTGAGTAGATGAAGCAGGAGGGGGTGGTGATAGTGATTCTTTTAAATGTAACTGGAATCTTTTCCAAAGTTACTAAAGTTTTAAAGATTCACTGGATAAAAGTGGTGCATAAAAATTTGTGACTTTTTCAGATTTTGTGTTCATCATTCAATAAGTTATTTAAATCTTATTTTTAAACACAATCATATTATGAAATATTTACCCCAATGCAGCCAGTCTTTATTTTATTTTATGTTGTAAAATATTAACAATACATGACAGTATATGCTGCCTTGCCAAACCAATTAATTTTCACCACATACAACTTTATCTTTTATTAAATGCAGAATAAATGTTTGAGTTGGTGTCTAAAGACTTCAGTGAACTTATTTCTGATTTCTGTAGATAGTTACTTTTTAATTATTCCCAAATGTTAAGCACTAAAGTTCTAGACACTTGAGAACATATTTAACTAAGGAACATATTTTTTATTATACTCATCTCTTCACAGATAACTTACATATTTTTTTGCATTATTTATATTGCTTGAATATAATTGATCATATTAGACCTGATTCTTTTCACACTTCCCTGTCTACTTTTAATAATCTTCCCTAAAATATTTATTCCATAATTTATCAGTAGTTTTCATAATATTCCTCATAACATATATTAACATTTATTGGAATTGGTAGTACAGTCAGATTTTATTTTGACTGTAAGCAAACCTAATTTTTCTTGTTGGTTTGACAACAAGGATTGATTTTACTGACAAGGTAAATATGGTGAAAATTGTATGAATTAAGTTTTTAGCTCCATGATTTTGATTAAAATAATTTTAAGTATGTGATGATATAACTTTTTATTTTAAAAAAAAGATTGTATTGGAAAACATTTATTGAAACTAATGTTCCCATTTTCTAAGTCCTTTATGAGTATATAATATTAAACAGATTTGCTCCAAGTAGAAGAGTAACATGTAATTTATAGTCATTTGTTAAGACATGCCTTTTCAGTACACTTCTCAGAAAATGAGACAGGAAATAACTCAATTACTGGATGACGACTCATCTAATTATTTGCTTTAGATAAAATTGAAAGAGTACCCACCCAGGGTGTCAGCCAATCAATCATTAAAAATACAATACAGAGTTCAGAGTGCTGAGTGACACTAAAGATACCTTTCATTCATGTCTACTTACTTATGTGAACAAAGTTCTCAACACCAGCATCTACAAATTTAAAAATATTTAAAGAAGCAGAAAAAATTAATGCTGAATGTGGTGTTATTCAAAAAGCAATAACACTCAAAACTAGATACATAAACTAATTGAAAACAAAACAGCCCCTTTTATCTCATTAAGATGTGGTTCCAAAAAATTTACTTTTTGTATTTAGTAATTATTAACATTTGTATTGTATGTATTGCTTTGAGCAAGTGTGTATTAAAAATTGTGATAACTCAATACTTAGGGTCACATAACATGTTTAAAAATTAATTTCAATTACTATACTAAAACAATTACCAAGAAGTATAATGGAGTAATCAATAAATTGCTCTTAAATACAAAATATATTATAGCAGGCTAAAATTCTATAGCAGGAAGTAGGATGGGACTAAGAGTTTAGAAGGAAAAGAAATGAAGTAAATTATCTATTAAAGAAGAGCTTGTTTGTGCATTGTTTAAAAGGATCAGGTAGCATGTATCAATTTTCTAAGGTATTTAGATTACCCATTGGTTATATTCAAAGAAAAAACTTAGTTTTATTTTTAATGTCAATATTTAGAATGGGCTTGAAGTTTTCTCTTTTTCAACTATTTAAGTTTATGATGAAAAGTTTTCTGTGAACTTAAACATGTTAAGTTTGAGGCCCACAGACCTAAACTTCATTAGTAACCATTTGTTTTCGGCTTTCATCCCAAGTGTTTCTTCTTCAGATAACTGTTACTGTCTGGGAAGCTGGCGGAATAATTACTGTCAGAGGATTAATCTCCCAGTGAAGGGGCATAATGTGACTCAGTGGGGTAGCCAATCACTCGGAAGTGAGGAGTCTTACAGCCCTGTACTTTTGGAAGTCTGTCATATATTATGCTGGAGAGAATGAATGCAACATATTTGAGGAACTTCTTAGCTCTAGTCACTGTGCTAGTACTTTCATTCTGTCCTTAGAACCATCACCAACCATAACACTGAGCCACAGATAGCTTGTGACTTGTCTCAGGTAGCAGAGATAACACAAATTAGAGCAGGGATCAAATGTTAGAATCCATTTCTCCCCAACTCTAAAGTCATGGTCTTGCCAATACTCCATTTGACTTCTTAATAATTTGAACTTTTAAGGTAAAAAGATCCTCTTCCTTGGAAACAATTTACAGAGTAAACACAGACAAGTGAAATGTCTCCATGCTAATTTCCCACCTACCCTTGATGCCCTGAAAGATGCCAGGGCTTTCTAGGCCCACTCTCACTCACCCACCAGTGAGTTCAGAGAGGTAGCTTATGAACAGAAATTCTCACCATCTGCAATTCAGTTGGAACAGGAGAAGTTGCTGACCAACATTGCTTTAGGAAGCAAAAAGTGGAAGAGTGAAGGTAAGGGTAAAGGGACTGTGGCCTTCTTCCAGCTTCTGAGACTACTGGTCACTTATCCATTCATTCAGTTGTCATTGCCTGCCTACGGTGGCTCAGATAATGGATTTAATTCACCCTCAGTGTTTAGGCAGCACAATTCTATTAGCCTAGTTATGGCTCTATTGTCAACCAAGACACACAGTAACTTGATTAAGAACCTGTGGGACTGTTTTCTTAGTTTTCCTGCAGGAGGTTTGGACACCGAAAAGGGAACACTCTCTGGTCCCTGGAGGAAAACTATGCATGCAGTAAGTCCTACCTGAGTGCATTCTTCATAAGCCCTCTCTGGGTACTCTTACTTGTTTTGAATTCTAAATAATAGAATACAAGTGAACAAATTCAAGTGTGCATGCCAATCTAACTCAGGTAGGGGTGTACCGAATTAAAGCAGGCACCGCTCCCATCTTCAGTGTGAATGCAGTCTTCATCATGGTGGCGTAGGAGTCCCAGTGGGTATCACCTGTTAGAAGTACAATAAAACACTTTTAAAAGAGTCAGGCCAACATATATTAATCAAATGTTGTTTTAATAATTAAAATTGATTTGCAAGAGAAAAACATTTTGTATGGTAATTCTGAGTCTAAAGGAATAAAGGCCAACCTGTGGCCTCCACTAAGAGAAGAAGCTCAATTCAATTATCTGAGTTTTTCTCCCTATATAAAAATAGGTCTATTGTTTTTCTTGAGAATTCATACATGCTATTTTAATGAGTTTAAGCAATACATAAAAACATAAAGCAAAATTTTATTTGAAATTCTGTAATCTTAAAATGTTCACTGTTTCTGATTTAGTGACCAACCTTTTTGTAGATAACATTAGACAAAGCTGTAAACACATGAAATGATTGTGCACAAAGGGGCTCAGAGTTTATATGTCAGGTTTCATTCTGGATGCCTTCTCCTGCTCCTTCTTCTCCATGCTCATTATCATTTGCCTCCCAGTCCCTCCATCCAGCTAGCCCATGTTAACAAGTGTACCTGTTTCTTCCCAGACTTCTATACAGGCTGATATAACTATATACTGATTTATATATACACTTATAAATACATTGACATACAGATTTTTGTTCTCACCATTTAAAAAATTAAAGGATATCCTGAAACCTATATAATTCCATTAACCAATGTCTCCCCAATAAATTCAATAAAAAGATTAAAAAATGGGTTCATATTACACAAAGTGTCTCTTTCTTCTCTGTCATATAACAGTGTCATATGGGAAACCCCTCGATCTCATCCAGTGTAACTCTAACTCATTCTTTGTAATGCCAACAGACACCAGAAGCTGGAAGAGTCAAGGAAGGATTCTCCCTAGAGCCACCAGAGGGAGTGCAGCTCTCTAACACCTTAATTTTGGGCTTCTGGGCCTCTGAAATGTGAGAGAATAAATTTCTGTTATTTTAAACCACCAGTTTGTAGAAATTTATGGCAGTCATTGGAAGTAACACAGCACTTAAGAACTTAATCTATGGTAATATTTTAATAGTAGTTAGTCCATAGCAGTTATCATCACCCTCATCCTATTTAGGGACAAAGCTGGGTAGTGACACAAGAGGCCCACCTTTTGAAGGGTGCCACTTCTGGAAGGGAAGGTGGAGAGATCCCAGACTGAATGTAAGAGGAAACTCGCCCAGGGGAAGGGAATTTTGGAGGAGATCCAGTGAGGTCTGGTGATCAAACCAAGGCGTCAACAAAGCTGCCCTCCCTTCTACTCTGAGCAGCTGGGACTCTCTAAACTGAGCTGGCAAAGCCTAGGAGGACAAGAGATAATTTTGTGTTGAGTCTGAGGCCCTTCTGTGGCATCCAAATGGATCTGGTATACACTTGGATATTTTAGTCTGAAAAGGAGAAGGAACATCCCAGTTAGAGTAAAGATTAGAGAGCCATTGACATCTTCATGGACTTGAAGTCCCGTGGCAGGGGTGGCCACTTCCAGAGGATGAAACCCGAGAAGGGTACATCTAGGGGATGCCCACATTTGCCCAACAAAAAGGGAAGAGGAGACAGTGAAAGAAACCAAGACTGGTGGCTGGAAAGGAAGAAGGAGAGCCAGGAGTGCTGCGCCTCCTCTTTGCTCTACCGCCATATAGAAACTGGGTGTTTTACATAGTTTTTGGTCTTAATCATTTTCATTTTCTACTCTCATTTTACAGAAATTAAATGCAATGGGAAGCACATTCCATTCATTCTTGTGGAACTACAATTGTAGAGAATTTGCAGTTGCTCTGCAATCCCCATTGCTTCGTAGTCCCCGTGGAACCACAGTTACCCAGTTAGAAGGCTGCAAGGAGTCATTACTGCCATGGGAAGGGCCAGGCTGGAGCAATCATGCCATCAGCATCACAGCTAGAGTGGGTCTCCCTCCACTGACACCAAAAGCTGAGTGAGTAAATTTGCTGCATTTGCATGCAAAAGTAGTTTTAAAAGCTTTACATCTGTTAAATACAAAATCACTTGGAAAGAAAAATCAGCAAAGGTTACAAGCAACAGCTGAAGGCTATAGTTTTCAGCCTCTGCTACTGCCACGTGAGGTGGGGGGCGGGTGATCAGGACAGCTGCCTCTGTGGTTTCCCTTGGGGGGCGTGTCCCTGCATTCTGCACTGCTGCCCCCACTTTCCGCGCTGTTTCTCAGGGGATCAAGATTTCCTGCTTAGGCTTTGGTTTTGGCTTTTTTTTTTCTCCTGGAAAAGCACTAGTCCCTCTTTTTTCCTGCCCCATGCCAAGTATTTCATGGGATGTTTAAAAGCACCTGAGCGTTTTAGGACGGGATTGGCAGGAAGAGTGTTGAGGGATGGATAGAGGTAAGGTCATAAACGCCCTTTCATTTTCCCTGACTCCCAGCCTCTCCTTAAACTGAGTCCCATCTTTGAGGGGAGAAGCAAATATCCTTAAAGACCAAAACAGCCTTTTTTGCCTCTAGTGTATCTTATCTCCAGGAAAGAATCCAGCCCCACCTCTGCACCACTTCCCGGCTAGCAGGGTCCACAACTTTACCTGGCCGGATCTTTGGGACGCATTGAGAGGAGTACGGGGCCTCCGGCCCAGGCTGTGCCATTCTTGCCTCAACAGGCAGTCCGGAGTCCTTGCTCAAGGTGGATCAGAGCTGCAGGCACTCGGATACTTTGTGACGCGTCGCCATGGAGACATGGGTCAGTTCTGCAGCTCAGCCCCAGCGAGCTTTGCAGGCGGCACAGAGAACTTAACACAGCAAGCTAGGTGATCATGTGAGGAAAACAAGATGTGCTTCTAGTAATATGGATACCTTGCTTTCATGTATTTGTACAGGAGCTTTCTTGAACATTGTCTTGTGTATTTGGGGAGATGAACAAAAGGGAAGTAGATGGAAAAGAGACATTGTCAGATTTGCAACTGCAACGTTTCACAAAAGAGGGCAAAATTGTCACAGATCTTTGCAGAAAGTAGGAACCAAGAAAGGGGACCAAGTTACATGGATTCTCGTGTAGTTAGAACCAGAACCATAGTTGCTGAGAAAATTTCATGCTCCAGGCGGGTCATCCCCGCACAGGAATTAGAAGAGGACAGGAGGGTGAAAGTCTCCTTAGGAACAGGAGCCGGCAGGCATGTTTGTGACACCTTGCTTAGTTCCATCGTGCTTTGTAACTTCTGCCCCTGCAGCTGAAACTGCCAGTCTCACCCCATGTACTAGAGCTCTCCCAGAATGTGGAGGGTTTTTATCTTCATATTTTTAGCAACTACCTGGTAATTTGACACATAGTAGGTGTTTAGTAGTAACGTTGAACTTCTCCAGGGTAGGACACAGCTATTCCCTACTTGGATGCAAAGAGGAGACATTAGGTGGAAACTGCTGGGAGCATGTTTAGAAAGTAATTTACACCATTTCTTATCCTTGAAAGGGTGGTTCTAATATAGGACATTAGAGGAACAGTAAAGTGGAACAAAGGACACAGAATTGGCATCTAAGTAAGAATTCCAAGTATTAATGGAGGAAAAAATGGGACACTGTAATTGAAAAACAAAAAAGTAAAATTAAAAAATAAAAAATAAAAAAAGAATTCCAAGTATATATGCAGGGAAGTTCTTTAAAATGAGGATCCAAGTTAGCATTTTCTGAGATTTGAGTCTTATCCATATAATGGAATGAATAGAACTCATTCTGGGCTCTCAGATTTTACAGCAATGAATGGTGGAACACATTATAAGGCATAGGCTTCTGTTGATGTTATTAAAAGGAATGAGTCTAAGTTAGGATTTAGTAGTGGCATCTAAATTAAGGAAGTAACACCGAATAACAGATTACTATGTGGAAATGGGAGAGCTAGTTACCATAGCATAATTTAAGAGAAATTTATTTATTTTAAATAGAACAGTGAGCATGTAGAGTTTTAAAAGTAAGTTCTTATTAATATCTTCCATTTGTTTCCTCTTGGGTAAGCCGTGAAATGGTGTTCACACTGAATGGGAAGTTCCTTGTACTTTCAGCCTGGGAGTAAAGCAGAAATTTCTCTGAGCCCCAGTTTCTTTGTAAAATGAGTCTACTAGTACTCACCTCACAAGGTTTTAAAAATGATGAATACTTCTCAATGACAATTTATAAACTGTAAAGCCACGCAAACCTAAGGTCTTACTCCTTTGTCTTACTGCTATTCTGATCTTCATTCTTTTTATCATCTTTCATTTCTGCCTTAAAATGGAGTTTGGGAACAAGTTCTTTTTTTTTGTTGTTGTTTTGTTTTCTTTTCTTTTGTTTTTCAATTACAGTTGTCCCATTTTTCCCCCATTTCTCTCCCCCACCCAGCCCACCCCTTCTCCCACAATCATATCCCTCCCCATTGTCAATGTCCATGAGTCATTTATACACGTTCTTTGACTAAACCCTTCCCTTACTTATCCCCCTTCTCTACCTCCCCCCTCCCCCCTATTGACTGCTATTCTGCTCTTTGTCCTGTTTAGTTCATTTGTTTGTGTTGTTCTTTAGTTTCCTGTATTAGGTGATATTATATGGTATTTTTCTTTCTTTGCCTGGCTTATTTCACTAAGCATAATTCTCTCTAGTTTCATCCATGGTGTTGCAAATGGCAGGAGTTCCTTCTTTCTTTCTGCTACATAGTATTCCATTGTGTAAATGTACCACAGTTTGTTGATCCACTCATCTGCAGATGGGCATTTAGGCTGTCTCCAGCACTTAGCTATTGTAAACAGTGCTGCTATGAACATAGGGGTGCATAAGTTCTTTTGAATTAGTGTTTTAGGATTTTTTGGGTAAAATCCTAGCAGTGGAATCACTGGTTGAAAAGGCAGTTCCATTTTTAGTTTTTTGAGGTAATTCCATACTGTTTTCCACAGTGGCTGCACCAGTCTGCATTTCCCACAAACAGTGCAGTAGGGTTCCTGTTTCTCCACATCCTTGCCAGCACGTGTTGTTTGTTGATTTGTTGATGATGGCCATTCTGACTGGTGTAAAGTGGTATCTCATTGTGGTTTTTATTTGCATCTCTCTGATGGCTAATGATGTTGAGCATTTTTTCATGTCTCTATGGACCTTCTGTATTTCCTCTTCGGAGAAGTGTTTGTTCAGGTCCTTTGCCCATTTTTTAATTGGGTTGTTTGTTTTCTTGATGTTGAGTCATATAAGCTCTTTATATATTTTGGAGATCAGTCCCCTGTCTGTGATATCATTGGCAAATATGTTTTCCCATATGGTTGGTTTCCTTTTCATCTTGCTGATGTTTTCTTTTGCTGAGAAGAAACTCTTTAGTTTCATGTAGTTCCATTTATTTATTTTTTCCTTTATTTCTCTTGCCTTAGGAGATATATCAGTGAAAATATTGTTACGTGGGATATCTGAAATTTTCCTGACTATCTTTTCCTCTAGGACTTTTATGGTGTGATGGCTTACATTTAAGTCTTTGATCCATCTTGAGTTTATTCTCATGTGTGGTGTAAGTTGGTGGTCTAGTTTCATTTTTTTGCATGTCCCTGTCCAGTTCTCCCAGTACCATTTGTTGAAGAGGCTCTTCTCACTCCATTTTATGTTCCTTCCTCCTTTATCAAATATTAGTTGATCATAGAGGCCTGGCTTTATTTCTGAGCTCTCTATTCTGTTCCATTGATCTATATGTCTGTTCTTATGCCAGTACCAGACTGTTTTGATCACAGTGGCTTTGTAGTATTGTCTGATATCTGGTATTGTGATTCCTCCTGCTGTGTTCTTCTGTCTCAAGATTGCTATGGCTATTCGGGGTCTTTTTTGTTTCCATATGAATTTTTGGACTATTTGTTCTAGGTCTGTGAAATATGTCATTGGTATTTTAATAGGGATTGCATTGAATCTGTAAATTACTTTGGGTAGTATGGCCATTTTGATGATGTTGATTCTTCCCATCCAAGAACATGGTATTTGCTTCCATTTATTTGTATCTTCCTTAATTTCTTTCTTCAATGTTATGTAATTTTCAGAGTACAGGTCTTTTATCTCTTTGGTTAAGTTTACTCCTAGGTACTTTATTTTTCTTGTTGCTATAGTAAATGGTATTTTCTTTTTTGTTTCTGCCTCTGATATTTTATTGTTGGTGTACAGAAATGCCTTAGATTTCTGTATATTTATTTTGTACCCTGCTATTTGGCCAAATCACTTATTATATCGAGTAGTCTTTTTGTGAAGTTTATAGGGTTTTCTAGGTATACTATCACGTCATCTGCATATAATGATAGTTTTACTTCTTCTTTTCCAATTTGGATGCCTTTTATTTCTTTTTTCTTGTCTGATTGCTGTAGCTAAGACTTCAAACACTATGTTGAATAGGAGTGGAGAGAGTGGACAGCTTTGTCTAGTTCCTGATTTCAGGGGGAATGCTTTCAGTTTTTGTCCATTGAGTATGATGTTGGCTTCAGGCCTCTCATATAAAGCCTTAATTATGTTAAGGTATGCTTTCTCTATTCCCATTTTGCTGAGTGTTTTCATCATAAATGGGTGTTGTACTTTATCAAATGCTCTTTCTGCATCTATTGATATGATCATGTGATTTTTGTCTTTCATTTTGTTTAGGTGATGTATTATATTTGCGAATATTAAACTATCCTTGCATCCCTGGGATAAATCCCACTTGATCATGGTGTATGATCTTTTTAATATATTGCTGGATCCTGTTTGCCAATATTTTATTGAGGATTTTAGCATCTATGTTTATCAGTGATATTGGCCTGTAGTTTTCTTTCTTTGTTGTGTCTTGACCTGGTTTTGAGGTTAGGGTAATACTGACTTCATAGAAAGAGTTTGGGATTTTTCCCTGTTCTTGGATTTTTTGGAATATTTTGAGGAGGGTAGGAGTTAGTTCTTCCCTAAATGTTTTGTAAAATTCGCCTGTGAAGCCATCGGTCCAGGGTTTTTGTGTGCAGGGAGATTTTTGATTACTGTTTCAATTTCCTTCTTTGTTATTGAAATGTTGAGACTTTCTACTTCTTCTTGATTCAGTTTTGGAAGGTTATATGTTTCTAGAAATTTGTCCATTTCTTCTAGGTTGTTAAATTTCTTGCCATGCAGTTGTTTGTAGTAATTTCTTACAATCCTTTGTGTTTCTGTGGTATCAGTCGTGATTTCTCCTCTTTCATTTCTGATTTTGTTTATTTGGATCTTCTCTTTTTTTTTTCTTGATGAGCCTGGCTAGAGGCTTGTCAATTTTGTTTATTTTTTCGAAGAACCAGCTCCTAGTTTCGTTGATCTTTTGGATTGTTTGTTTAGTCTCTATGTCATTTAGTTCTGCTCTGATCTTGATGATTTCGCTCCTTCTTCTTGCCCTAGGGTTTGTTTGTTGTTGTAGTTCTAGTTCTTGTAGCTTTATGGTTAGATTTTTTATTTGAGATTCTTCTATCCTTTCCAGATATGCCTGTATTGCTATGAACTTCCCTCTTAGGGCTGCTTTTGCTCTGTTCCATAGGTTTTGGGCTGTTTCATGTTCATTATGATTAGTTTCCAGAAATTTCTTGATTTCTTCTTTGATATCATTGTTAACCCTATCATTATTGAATAGCATGCTATTCATTCTCCATGAGTTTGGGTGTCTTTGATTTTTTTCTCTGAGGTTGATTTTTAGTTTCAAGGCATTGTGGTCTGAAAAGATGCTTGATATGATTTCAGTTTTCTTGAATTTTGAGACTACTTTTGTGTCCTATCATGTGGTCTATCTTTGAAAATGTCTCATGTGCACTTGAAAAGAATGTATATTTTACTTCTTTGGGGTGAAAAGTTCTATATGTATCAGTTAAGTCCATGTGGTTTAGTGTGTTTTTCAATGCCTGTATATCCTTGGTGTTTCTTTGCTTAAATGATCTGTCTGTTGTTGATAATGGAGTGTTGAAGTCCCCTACTAGGAGTGTGTTGCTGTTAATATTTTTCTTGTGCTCTTCTAGTATTTTCTTTATGTATTTGGGGGCTCCTATGTTGGGGGCATATATGTTTATCAGTGCTATATCTTCTTGATGGATTGTTCCTTTAAGTATTATGAAATGTCCTTTTTTGTCTCTTTTTATTGCCCTTGCTTTGAAATCCGTTTTGTCTGATATGAGGACTGCTACCCCGGCTTTTTTTTCAGGTCCGTTTGCTTGGAATATTTTTTTATATCCCTTTACTTTCAGTCTATGTAAGTCTTTTGTTTTGAGGTGTGTTTCTTGTAGACAGCAAATATGTGGGCCCTGTTTTCTTATCCATTCCGTTACCCCATGTCTTTTAATTGGAGCATTTAATCCATTTACATTTAAGGTTATTATTGGCATGTATTTATTCATTTCCCTTTGTACCTCTGTTTCTCTCCTCTTTTTATTTTATTTTATTTTATTTTTCTTAGAACATTCCCTTTAGCATTTCTTGCAATGCTGGTTTGGTGGAGATGTATTCTTTTAGTCTTCCTTTGTCTGAGAAACTCCTTATTTCACCTTCCATTTTGAATGAGAGCCTTGCTGGGTAGAGTATTCTTGGTTGTAAGCCTTTGTTTTTCATTGCTTGAAATATTTTTGACCATTCCCTTTTGGCTTGTAGTGTTTCTGTTGAGAAATCGGTCGATAGCCTTATCGGAGCTCCGTTGTATGTAATTTGCTCTTTTTCTCTTGCTGCTTTCAGCATTCTCTCTTTGTCTTTTAATGTTGTCATTTTAATTATGATGTGCCTTGGAGTGGGTTTTTCTGGGTTCCTTTTCATTGGAGCTCTCTGTGCTTTCTGAACTTGTATAACTTTTTCTCTCATCAGGTTGGGAAAATTTTCTGTCACTATTTCTCCTATCAGTTTTTCTATTCCTGTTCTTCTGATCCCTTTTTAATTCCAATGAGTCTGATATTGTTTTTCCTTATGCTATTCTGTAATTCCCTTATTTCTTCTTCGTACTTTTTCAATCTTTTTTCATTTTGCTGTATTATCTGGGAGTTTTTCTCTATATTACCTTCTAACTCACTAATCTGATTCTCTGCTTCGTTTAGTCCGCTTTTGACTGATTCTACTGTGTTTTTCAGTTCAGAGATTGAATTCTTCATTTCTTCCTGGTTCTTGTTAATAGTTTCTATGTCTTTTTTTATGCTGGTGTAGTTCTCTGCAAGTTCCCTGTAATTTTCTTGGAGCTGTTGGTAACTTCCTTGGAGGTTGTCATGGTTGTTTTTAAGGTTTTGAAGTATATTGACTTCTTCACCACCATTGTTTTGAATTCCGTGTCTGACATTTGGGCTATGTCTATTCCATCTACCTCTCTTTCTGGGGAATCCTCTTTTTTTTTTTTTTTTTTTAAGTATATTTTATTGATTATATTGTTACAATAGTTCCAATTTTTTTTTCCCCTTTGCTCCCCTCCGCCCAGCATCCCCCTTCCCCAACAATCCCCTCTCCAAGTCCATGCCCATGGGTCGTACATACAAGCTCTCCCGCCTCACCTTTTCATATATTCTTCTTCTTCTTTTTTTAAAGTTAATTAATTAATTAGTTAAATATTTTAACAATAAAAAATAACAATTCCTCCTTCTCAGACTTAAGACCCTTTACAATCTTATAAAGGACAATGGATGAAGGTCTCGAGCTCCTCTAGCTGCTTCAAGCTGGACATGGTCGTCGTCCTACCTACCCGTGGGTCAAGAAATCCCTAATAAGAGTGGGGATGTGGAGGGGAGGGTGGCCTTCCCACAAGGGGAAGGATCGTGCAGACTCCAGGTTGGTTGGCTGTCTCTGGACAACGGCATGCTTGGTTTGACAGGCTGGCATCCTTGTTGTATTCTGGGGGCAACAGGGTTAAAGGACATCATTTAATCCGTAACCACTAGATGACAAAAGACAGGTATTAATTTTTCAATGTCCCACATTAGGGAAAAGAAGGGCTTCTTTGGAGGAAGGTGTGCCAGGTACATCTCACCTGTCCAAAACCCTTTTGCCCATTATACTTATTTTGGACTGAGGGAAATATTTTAGGTTTCCCCCATCTCAGGCCTCTGGGCTTTTTCTGTCCAAGCCATTAGGATAGAAAAGAGAAACCAGTTTTAAAGTGAAGCCCACAGACCACCCCGTTCTTCACCAACCCAGCCACTTAGTTCAGCCAAACCATTGAGTCTCAGGAGGCAGCAATGCAGACAGGATTAAGTGAGGCCTATGCATACAGATAATCACTCAGGTAATGAGATTGTAGGCTTATGCCCTTTGAAAACAGAAAACACATGTTAATTTATGTAACATAACCCACATACAAGTCTCTAAATCTGTAGGACTGTCTTATCGGAAGGAAAATCCTTGTCCTTCTAATATTCACTGAACTTGCATTTCTATTCTTTATATTTTTATTCCTCCCCCACTAAAAAATTTTCTGTTTGTTTGTTTTTCCACTACAGTTGTCTCACTTTTTTCCCCCCTCTTGCTTCCCTGCACCCTGCCCCCCCCCCACAGTCAGTCCCCACCCAGTTGTCCATGTCCATGGGTCATTCATACATGTTCTTTGACTAGACCCTTCCCCTTCTTACCCCTTCTCTCCCTCCCATCTCCCCCTTTGTTACTGTTAGTTTATTCCTTGTTTACATACCTCTGGTTCAATTTTGCTCATTTGTTTGTGTTGTTCATTAGTTTCCTGTAACAGGTGACAGCATAAGGTAATTTTCTTTTGTTGCCTGGCTTATTTCGCTAAGCATAATTCTCTCTAGTTCCAATCATGTTGTTGCAAATGGTAGAAGTTCCTTCTTTCTTTCAGTACTTATTCATTGTCATTTTCCCCCTTTGTACTCGTGTTCCTCTCTGTCTCTCTGTTTCTTCATCTTCTTAAAGCAGACCCTTTAGCATCTCTTGCAATGCTGGTTTGGTGGAGATGTATTCTTTTAGCCTTCTTTTGTCTTGGAAACTCCTTATTTCACCTTCCATTTTGAATGAAAGCCTTGCTGGGTAGAGTATTCTTGGTTGTAGGCCTTTGTTTTTCATTGCTTGGAATATTTTTTGCCATTCCCTTCTGGCTTGTAGTGTTTCTGCTGAGAAATCTGATGATAGCCTTATTGGAGCTCCCTTGTATGTTATTAGTTGTTTCTCTCTTGCTGCTTTTAGGATTCTCTCTTTGTCTTTGAATGTTGGCATTTTAATTATGATGTGTCTTGAAGTGGGCCTGTTGGGGTTCATCTTCATTGGGACCCTCTGTGCTTCCTGGACTTGCGTGACTCTTTCTCTCGTCATGTTAGGAAAGTTTTCTGTCATTAGTTTTTCAAAGAGGTTTTCTATCCCTTGCTCTTCTTCTTCTCCTTCTGGAATTCCTATGATACGGATATTATTACGTTTCATGTTGTCCTGCAGCTGTCTTAGAACCTCTTCAGTCTTGTTCAGTCTTTTTTCATTTTGTTGCATTGTCTGGGAGTTTTTGTGTAGGTTGTCCTCCAGCTCGCTGATCCGATCTTCTGCTTCCTCTAGCCTGCTTTTAATTCCTTCTACTGTGTTCTTCAATTCAGAGATCGTATTTTTCATTTCCTCCTGGCTCTTATTGATAGCTTCTATGTCCTTTTTCATGCTCACGTAATTTTCTGTGAGTTCCTTGTAGTTTTTCTGGAGTTCTTTGAAGTTTCCGCTGAGCTCATTCAGCTTCTCCATAATCCATGTTTTGAATTCCATATCTGATAGTTCGCTCCCCTCTATTTCATTTAGCACTCTTTCTGGGGATTCTACCTTTCCTTTTGATGGGAGGTTGTTTCTCTGTCTCCCCATTTTTTTGACTCCTATTGTTTGTTGGTGCTTCTTGGAATGATCTGCACTTCCTGGATCTGCCTCTGGTGGCGTCAGATCATGTACCAGTCTGGCCCTAGGCAGCCTGTTGGAGACTTCCAGGGATCTACTGCTGTTGTCTGTCTTCTTTGATTGTTAATCTATTCAATCTGTGATTAGCTGTCAGGCTTAAGGACTGTGGGTGTGGCAGCTTAATTCCTGTAGGCAGGGCTTTTGCTTCCCCTCAGGCTGACGCCACTTGGAGGGGAATGGTCTACCCGCAGTACTGGGGATGAGTCAGCACTGGGACCCAGTCAGCTGCTCCTCCAGTTCTCCCCTCAAAGCCACCGTGCCAAATTCTCCCCAAGTGTCTCCAGTCCTCTCTGCCTTCCCTCTGCTTGAGCCCAGGGTAAGTGGTGGCCAAAATATTTTCGTATGTGATCCACTTAAGAGCTCTTTTTCTCCTGCTGTTTCTCTCCGGCTAGCAAGAAAGCCTGTGGCTTTTCGCTTTTCACAGCTGATACTATTTTACTTTCCACTCTGTCGCTGTAGGCTGGGAAGCCAAGCTGGGGGTTTAGACCCTGCCCTTCTCAGGGGGAATCCCCGGCTGCTGAGCTGTTTCTCAGCCCCTTCAGCTGCCACCCGTGGGAGCCCAGCCAGCCCTTCCACGTCTCCGCACTCCCTACCGGTCACGTTGTGATGTAGCGGCCTTTTCTGTCTCTCCGTGGTTATAAGACTTCTCTCCAGCTGGTGTTCGGTTCGTTATTCCAGATGATTTCTCCAAAATTACATTGTAAATCCAGACTAGTTCTAGGAGGAAGTTAGTGTAGCTTCCACTTACTCCTCCGCCATCTTGTTTCTCTGGGGAATCCTCTTTTCTTTCCATTGAGAGGTTGTTTCTGCGTCTTACCATGTTGGATTCTTCTTGTTTGTTTTTGTTTTGGGGGTTTGTCTGCTTTGACTTCCCACCTTTGTGGTATGAGATTTTTTATAGGAGATCTGGGGGTTTCAGTGGTGCAGTCTCTTTGACCTCCTGAGCCCGATGTTCTTAGGTTACCCTTTATGTCGTTTGTTTATGCTGTCTGGTTATATTTCAGACGCTCTTTGGTGGGATCTTCCTTCTGGCTAGTTGATTGAGAGTCACTCTATCCACTTTGTCTTGAGTTGTTTTGTGGAGATGCTGTTAAAAACAAACACACAGCCCAGGCAGGAAAACCACAACCTCAAAAATATCCCCCACCCTCTATCCTGCTATTGTCAGCCAACGAGCCACTATTAATATAAATGTAAAGAGATTAGAGCTTTTATACTATAAGAAGAATATATAAGAGTTGTTTTTAGGGAGGAAAAGTATGATTTTTCAGAGAGGGGATGATAGATTAATAATAGTTGAGACTATGCAACATTATATGTTAATAACAATAGAAGAAAAGGAGGGAAGAATGCAGAATATAGTAAGAAAGTGGGATTGTATGGTATTGGATTTATATAGTAGTTATATTCTATTTATTTAGAGTGAAAGGGAGGCTAAACTAGACAGACAAACAAATAACAATTAAAGAGAGAGAATGAGAAGGAGAGATTGTATGAAACTAATTAGAGATATATTTTTCCCCCCTTTCCCTTTAAGGAAGACAAAAAAAGAGGAATGTTTTTACTCAGTTCAGCCTTTGTGTGTCCTCTTCTTATTCTGCATCCATAGCTGGTCTAATGAGGCGGGTCAGAGGTTCCTGTTCCTTACAGCAGTGGTGTGCACCCACAGTGGCCTGCACGGTGCGTTCCTTTGGCGCCTGTTGGAGCTAGCCAAGGTGTCTTTGCGCGTGCGCCCCTGTGCGTGCAAGGAGGCCGAGAATTTGCCTCAGGCCTGCCGAGCCGCGTTCTGGGAGTTGGTCTCTCACCTCTTATGGTGGGGCCCCAGACACTTGGGCACAGTGGAAGTGAGAGATTGGCGCCTATTGAAGCTGGCCGAGGTGCTTTTGCACTTGCATGCCCTTGCGTGCACAAGGTGGCCCGAGAGCTAGCCTCAGTCCTGCCGAGCTGTGCTCTCGGTGTTGGTCTCTCGCCTCTTAGGGCAGGGCCCGGGACACTTTGTGCTCAGTGGAAGTGAGCGTCTGTGAGTCGCTGCTGCCCGCTGTTCCCACGCCGCAGCCTCCCGTCGGGCACGAGCAGAGCCTGAGCAAGTGGTCTGCGCTCTGGTTTGGCGCCCACTGGAGCTGGCCAGGGGTGTCTGCACGTGGTCTTCTGCGTGTCCAGTAGGCCTTCCCTGTGCCCGTTGGGGCACTGATCTTATGTCTGTTGGGGCATGTCCGAGGGACACCTGGACCAGTGGCCCCACACACCTGGGCCAGTGAATGAGAGCACTTCCCTATGTGCACCCGCACGACCCAAGGGGAGGGTTGGGGAGTGGATGAGCATGCTTCTGTTCCTGCGCTCCTCAAGAATGTCCTACCACCCTCAACGTTTCCACCCCTCTCTGCAGTCCACGAGAGAAAAATATAAAGGAAAATTACGTTCTCACATGCACAGCAGCACACTGTCTCCTGTCCTTCAGTGCCAATGCCACCTGGTCGAGTCCTGTCTCTGCCAGTGGCAGAGATCAGCACTCCTCCCAACTCCTCTCTGGGGAAGCCTGTGGTCACCAAAAAGCCTTTGTGCACTTCCAGCTGCAGCTCAGGCAGCCACCCCAGTCAGGAATCCTGTCTCGTCCCTTTTCCTCCGCTATCCTCACTAAACAGGTCATTCCCAGATGGTTTTCTCTAATCCAGCATTGCCAAGGCTCGACTCCTGCCAGTGTCCAGCTGCTCACTGAGATATTCTGTCTGCAATTAGTCCAAACTACAGACGGGTCTTGGGAGCCTGAAAGTGCAGCCTCCCCTCACTCCTCCGCCATCTACCTTCCCCGGGAACAGGTTCCTTTTATTGTGAACACTATAATACAGGGAAGGAGGATTCCTGCCTCTGAAGTTGGATCACTTGAAGCAACCTTTTTCAATGAAAAAGTAGAATCATTTTTCCTTTCTTCTTTCCTTCCACAAACACTGACTGTGCACTGAAACTGAGCTGCATGACGACATTAAGGGCAACACCCTGGATATCATGGGAGCTTGGGGAGGTTGTTCTAGAAGAGGAAATGTCTCCTAGATGTCTGGGAGGCAGCCAGGGGAAGAGGGAGAGGTGCCAGGATGCCAAGCAGGGGCCCAGGAGACATGAAACAGACAAGTACGCCAGTACCCTGAGTAGCATGGCATTGCTGGATTGTAAAGAGTGAGGAGAATTTGAGAGGCAGCTGGAGCAGAGGCCCTGCAGGCCAGGCTGAGAAGCTCAAACTTGAGAATTGACTGGAGTGGGTTAAGCAACAAAGCAAAGGGGTCAGTTCAGAAGTTTAAGTACATCCTGGCCTTTTTTTCTGGGAGCAGGAGAAGCAAATGTCCATATGACCTTGCCAGAATAAGTTGATCATTCAGAAATAAAGACGTCTGGGTCACTAACATGCCTTTTACAGACTTCTGATTAAAAACAATTGAGAAATTGTATCGAATGGGTTAATTGTTTAAATGATCACAGTAAATTTCTTCCTGTACACACACAAACATATGCATGGACACAGAGGAACATAATGTGAATGGGTTGTGGAGGGAGGAGAGACAGCAAGTATAGAACACTCCAATTTTGTCTGTAAGAAACAAAGTCTCCAGCTGGGGAAAGGGAGTGGGTCAGGTAGAGAGTTAGTACTTAATGGAAGAGAAGAGTCAATAAGTTCTTAGGCCAAAGGTAAGAAACAGGTAGAGTGAGCTGGGCTCCCCAGAGGGAGCCCATGGGTCCCCATTCAGTAAGTCAGCTGGGGCCTGAGATTCTCCTTGTCTAACAAGATCATAGGTGACTCAGAGTTTGAGACAGACAGATCTAGAGCCTTGTTCCAGGACCTAGGGATTGACAGAGGGCTCATTAGATGCATAGAGACTCAGGCCTGTGGAATCAGATCTATAGCTTCAGGAGACTTCCAACAGATTCTTTTGCTCATTCAAGTTTGAGAAGCTCTGCTCCAGGTAATGTGAGGCCAGGTTGTCTCCCGATGAGAGGGAGAACCGGAAGAGTTGCTGGGAGAATTTAAAGAGAAAGCTGGTGTAGGATATTTAAAGGTCTTGGCAGGTAGTTGCTTCCAAAAGCCCAGAAGGGGTCTCAGACAATCTACAGTGATTTCTCACATACTCTGGATGTGAATGTTCTGAGTGAAGTTTCTCTGGCTTGGCTGTTATATTCACACAAAAGACATTTTATTACTATGTACTATGTCAGTGGTTCTCAACCTTCCTAATGCCGCGACACTTTAATACAGCTCCTCATGTTGTGGTGACCCCCAACCATAACTAAAACATAGTGGTTAATCACAAAAACAATATGTAATTATATATGTGCTTTCCAATGGTCTTAGGCAACCCCTGTGAAAGGGTCATTTGACCCCAAAAGGGATTGCGACCCACAGGTTGAGAACTGCTGTACTATGTAGTGCTTTTATTCTAGTGTCTTTTTTTTTATTTTTTATTTTTATCAATGTGTGGTTGCCTCTCATGTGCCCTCAACTTGGGGCCTGGCGTGCAACCCGGTCATGTGCCCTGACTGGGAATCGAACCAGCGACACTTGGTTTGCAGGCCAACACTCAATCCACTGAGCCACAGCAGCCAGGGCTCTAGTGTCTTTTTATATAAAAAATAACATATTACTTTTTCTCCTTTGTTTCAGCTGATTAATTCATAAAACATTTTCTGAATTTTTGTGATGGATTCTATTATTCAGAGCTCTTTAAGAGAACAAAACTGAGACAGAGAGAGAGAGACAGAGAGACAGAGAGACAGAGAGACAGAGAGAAAGCTGATTTTAGAAATGGGCTCACATAGCTGTGTAGCCTGGCAAGCCCAATATCTGCAGAGTGGGTCACAGGCTGAAGGCCCAGAGCAGAGCTGATGTTGAAGCTCAAGTCTGAAGGCTATCTGTGTAGAATTTACTTTTGCTCAGGGGAGGTCATTCTTTTGTTTTATTCAGGACTTCAGCTGATGGGAGAGGCCTATTTGCACTGTGGAGGTCAATCTGCTTCACTCAAAGTACACTGATTTAATGTGAGTCTCACCCAAAAGAATCCTCATAGAAACATCCAGAATAATGCTTGGCTACCACGGCCCAGTAAAATAGACACATAAAATTAACCATCTCAGACTCAGGTCTTCCTGAGGTTACCTAGTTCTTACCTGCCATTAAGAAGGGTTGTGGTGAAATAGCCCAAGAATGACTGCTATTTTTTATTTAAAAATCCAGAAAAAAATCTATAGTATTCTCTATTTTATTGGAACAGTCCAATTTAATGGGGAGAATTCTAAACTCTGCTTCCAACTGTCCACTCACTAAACTTGCATTTTATCCAAGTAATACCATTAACAGCAAGTATAGACTATTGATTCTATCAAAACATTGTCAACCCTCTATAAATGTCACCTCTCTTCTGGGCTATCCTGTTCTCTTAGATTCTTGTATTTTTCTCATCTCTGAACTCTTAAGAAGTAAGCTGCGCAGGCCAGCCATTGGTAATTACCAATGCCTTATACTGTAAGTTCTTACACGTTTATTCAAGTGGTGAATGTCAAGTGTGAACACTCATTTTCAATTGGCTTTACAAGCATTTATCTATCCAAATGAGTGTACTTGTCTTTAAAAGTAGTCACTTATTCTAATGACACTGCTATTGCTTAAAGCATTCAAAAAATTCTTTATAAACACCCTTTAGAAATGGGTGCACACTCTTTTGAATTTCTTAGGTAGGGACATAACTTTTCTCTGACATTATATTGAGTATCTGAAACAATAATAAGACATTTGAATTATAATTAAGGTAGGCAATCACATTGGGAAATATTATCCTTTAGCTAAATATCAAACTTTCATCATGAGGTAATGAGAAGAAAACACTCTCATTCTGTAGATAATGTCCAGATTTGTGTTCTTGTTGGAATAAATTAATAGCATCCATGGTTACCCTTTCACTGAGAGCTTAGCTAAATCAGTCAGTTTGATAAATCAATCCTTACAGATTTGTTTTAAAACTATATTTTATAGTTATACATCATAACTCACAAGCATCATAGATGTTTTCCTTTTGGAACTTCTCTCATAGCACTTATTTTATTGTTCTTAATAGCTTGTAGACCTGACCTGTCTTTTCTTATAAGATTGGAAGCTCCTGGAAAGCTCAGGCCATACTTTAGGTACCTGTATATGCCAGTATCCACCTCAGTGAACCACACATAGTAAGTATTCAATCATATGCATTGAATGAATGAATAAGTTAATGAATTTAATGGATGAATTGCTTAGGTCATTGTGGTCCTATAGATTTCTATTGATCTTAAAATATCTGACTTTTGTCATTTACACCCAAGATTGAGGCCACTTTTACTCAGGAAGATCCAATTTTAAAGATTGTCCAATATCACTCCTCTGTAACATTTGCTAATAAAATGTATTAGCATGGTGTATATTTCCTTATAGGCAGTTGATAAAATTTTGCTGAGTGAATATTGAATGACTGAATGCATTTGGTTCGTAGTTGACAAGTTTATTTTATGATAAAAGAAAACTTCTTGACCTTTAGTTCATTCCTAGAGTGCTTACTGATGGGGTTTTTTTTTTTTTTTTTTTTTTTTTTTAACTCAGATACTCTCAAAAAAACCTTTTGTGTCAATTTCATCAATTTCTATTAATTGAGTATCTATTTTGTTTGGAAAGCATTTAATACTTGGCATCCACCTAAGGTTGATTTGTCCTGATGTAAAACTTATTTTATTGTTAATACTCCTCATTGGCACTGAGTTGAGTAACAATTGTTTATCCTCCTCTATTACTAAAAGCATTCTCTTTTCTGAAAGATCATATCAAATTTTGTTTCTTTTCTCTAAATACTGCATAGCCCAGCTCTTCAAAAGACTCAGGAAAGTGTCTGTGAAAATCACAATTCTTTTTGTAATTTATTAAGATACCAGACAAACATACAAAGCACAATGGAAAGATCACACACACACTTGGTTACAAATTTAGTCAATTTTATGTTGAATGATAAGAAAAATTTAATTGCACAAAGGTAGTACATAACACTTCAAATATAAAAGACAATTGGCAGTGCTATCAAAATACAGGAAATTTTTTAAAGAATATAAAAGTTATACTCAGCACCCAGAAGTCTTCTTCATTATAAGCATATGGAGTGATTCATTTATGCAGGTTTTTTATATAGATAGGATTTTTTTTTATTTTTAAAGAATTCCATTATAGCTATGAGGTGAGAAATGCATTGATATAACAATGTACTGTGGTAATGTTATATAGCTTTTTTCTATTTTGCTTTTAGTGTTAGGGTTGCTAAAAGCTTATTTAGAATACCCAACTGGTATAAGGGGGATAAATGATGATGGAAAGAGACTTGACTTGGAGTAGTAAACACACAATACATTATATAGATGATGTTTTATAGAACTATACTTCTGAAACCTATATAATTTTATTAACCGATGTCACCCCAATAAATTCAGTAAAAAATAAAAAACCCAACTGACATAATGTGCTATCTACCAAGAGGATACTTCCATGATCATGATCTTCCCAATGTCACTGTTTGCATGTCCCCTGGCCTCTTTCTACATAGGCTACTTTGTTAAGAGGGAGGCCAAAGGAATTAAAATTGTAGGCAGTGAATGGCAGGGCTGCCATCCTACCAAGCTGGCCAATCCACCAGCAAACCTTACCTGGAATGGTTCTCCTAAATGCAGGATCAAAAACACATGTGCCTTCCAGTGAAAGGTGTCATAGGCTTTTCCCAGCCGGCTTTGCAAGACAACAGCACAGCTAACCCCATGCTGGCTTGAGTTCAGGTTCAGACAAGGGTGTCCCAAGCAGAGGGCCAAACCCTGATTTATGAAGCATCATAGTCAATGCCCAAGTCAGAATGGTCCTGCAGAAAGTCAGGGAAATTCCCAGGGTGCCTAGGTCCCACGCAACACACTTAGGACCTCTGCCTCTGTGGAAAAGTGTTCAAAGGAGAGGCTACACCAGCCATGGGGCCAGGGCCCTCCCATCCTGAAGTCAGCTGCATGGGGCTGGTTGAGGCAGCACCATGGAACAGGGAGAGGAGCGCTCCAAGGAGCAGAGGGTGGACCAGCAGGTGGAAGGCCTGCTTCCCACCTTCTCCCATCTCCCCTCAACCTTTAGTTAGCCTGGAGTGCAGGAGGAACTAGAACAGGTCCAGTCCAATCAGAGAAACTGGTTAGGTGTCTCTTCAGACTCCAGAACCCTTGGAAACGGTAATTCTGCCAAAAGCGGCTCCATCAAAGATGATCTTGGTGACAGACTGCAGTTAAAAACTTCATCTATTGAACCTGAAAGATATAAATCAGGCATTTTTACCATCACAGGAAAACAGAAGCAAACCCACAGTGCCTTTAGAACTCACAAAAGACAATGAACAATTTCTATACTGAAGACAGAACTCTGGCCTCCTCAGAAATGTTCAAAAGCTCAATAGAACTGGGTGGCATGTTGTTTACCAGAAGGACGTGGGGGTGTCATTTGCTCTTCCAGGCTGGAGTACATTTGCAGTGAGTTACACAAACCCTTTCTCACTGATGACAAAAGCCCACAATTGGGACAGTCCAGGACAAAGGTCAGGTTTTGAGAAGGAGGTGGAGCTAGGCTAACTGATCAACCCAGGCAGGGCCAGTGGAGGCCAGACTGGGCACATATGCCCGGGCTACTGGTGCTTCTTGGCTGTGCCTTCTGCCAAGCATAATGACTCTGGTCAGCCTTGAAGAATGCTTCCCCACTGCCCTGGAATGGAAGTGGCCCCAGGGCTGGCTCAGAGTATATTTTAAGAAAGCATTGTCCAACTTCACATGGCCCTGGTGTCCCCAGGAGGCAGTGGACACCCTGTGCAGCCATATGACAGAGGGTGAGTGATGGTGAAACAGCAAAACCCTTCCCTGGCTGCTCTGGTCGGTGGGTGAGACTGGAGGAGTGTCACAGCAAGGACCGCCACAACCAGACAAGCTCATCTTCCCCCAAGAGGATCAGCATATAACACTCCCCGCCCCGCCCTGCCCTACCAGCATGGCTGCAATGGAGCAGCGTGTAGAGGCATCTTTGTAAGGAACATCCAGACAGAAAGCTAAAGCAATGTGGAGGAAGGTGAGGGGGAGGAATAGAGAGAAGGGGAAAGGGAGAGGGTAGAAAAGGAGAGAAAGAGGAGGAGGAAGAGGGAGAGACAGATATAGGGAGGAGGGAGAGCAGAGAGGGAAAGAGGGAGGAAGATGAAGAGGGAGAGGAAGCAACAGAGAGACAGATGGGCTACTTCCCTAGTAAGAAATAGCTAGAGTAAGTATTTTTGCTATAAACATTAGAAGAAAGCAACTGTCATTAAATACAATTAATAAAGACTGTATTTTACAGTTGAACTCTTTGAAAACTATCAGTTCAAAGAGACTGGTGTGTTTTGTTGTTTGTTTGTTGGAATTAGCAGCAAAAGTCCTGATTCACAGATGTTGCTTTCCAGCTCAGCTAGCACAGGACAAGGAGAACAGGCTCAGAGAAGAGGTACTAGCGCTGTCTGCTCTGCCACACCAGTTGGACAAGTCTCCCAGAGAGCACCAATATAATATGTCATTTGTTCAGTGAAATATTTGCAAGAGTTATTTTATGGTCTTACAAACTCTGGAGAACCCTGCCAATTTTTTTATTGACATAAAATTAATAGCGATCAACCATGTAGGCACCTCCTCCAGCTGACACTTCTGTTCACATTCTGTCACCCAGAATATGCACATCAGGAAAGCATAATTCTTTCATAATATTTAAATAAATGTTAACAAAATTCAAATGAACATTAATATATATTTCAATTAATAATATATTTTAAAATTATTTTCTGGGTGTGCTGCACAATGTAGCTTCTATGTCAGAAAACTTTAAGGGGCCTAAAAGGAAAAGTCATTATATTTATTTTTGGTAGTAAATATGTTTCACTTCTTACTTTCTGACTAATGTGATATATTTCCCCCTATCAAGTGGCCTTATCTTTTCCATTCATTGGCTCTCCTCTCTTGTTATACTATTCTACCCTTTAATTTAACTATGAGAATTTTTAACATACCTCTGGAAGTTACACTGAATTTTCGGTCAGAGAAACTGCTCCTTCGGATTAATGGTTCACTCATTTTTTCCAGAAATAATTTAATTGTCTCCTTCTTTTCTGGACTTGAACTTGACAAATTCAGAACTTTTCCATTCACCTGTACAGTAGAATTGCTGAGCCCAAGCCAATAGAAAAAATCAAATAATGCATCAGCTTTGAACTCATAGGCAAAGCTCAGATTTTCTCCATTAACAACCTCATTTCCCGAAGGGAAAAAACTCTTCACTGCCTCTTGAAAATCAAACTGAAAGAGAAACATTTGATGAATTTCATACATATAATGATAATGTTATATCCTAGAATTCTTTGTTACTACAGAATTACATTACAGAAATAACAACTGTCCCAATGTCCAAAATGTCACACCCCTTATTTCTTTCATTCTGACAGATACGTTTAAACAGCTGCCTTAACTTTTTCAAAACAGACCTATGCATTTGTATCATGTTACATCCACAGACCTTGAAGTGCTTGCTCAAGTTGTCAGCCATTATCCCATTTCCAGTAATTTGCTAGAAACTCTGCCCACTTTATTGGTAGTGATGATGAAGTAAGAGCAAACATCTGTGCCTGGATACAGCTAAGCTAGAGTTGAGCTCTCAGGACATGGCCCTACATGAAGTGCTTGAAACCTTCTGTGTTTGGTCGCCGTCCTGGATTCAGACAGGCTAACACTTACCTGGAGCCGATAGCTTTCTCCAATCACTGAGGAAATGACCATGTCCATCCCTTGCTCTATCTGTCTTCTTATCTTGGGGTGCCTTGTGTTCACAAGGAAGGCATATGTTCTTTCTACAAATTTGGAGGCAGAATTCAAAGAGAAGTGTGCATGTGTGACAAAGCAGTGATTCCCACCTTACTTGCAGATTTTATTGTTTTTAGCCTCCTACACGGCAAAGCCTCACCAGATTTCTAGAAACATTTCTGAGAATTTTGCATATGTGAAGGAAGCAGGCCTCCCACTTTGTACTTTGTCACTCTTCTCTGGGAAATGAGAAGTTCTGTTCCACCACTATCAGAGGTGAGAACTGAGTCTCCACCCATGTATGCAGCCCAGGGAGCCAAGTGGGCAGGTCCCAGTTTTCATGCCACTGCCTTGCTGTCACCAACATATCTTCATTTGCAAAGCAAAAAATCAGCCAAGTCCAGCGAAGGAGGCTGCCCCAGGCCTCCCCTTCCCCAACACCACCTCCCCTAGAGACTGGCTTTCATTCTGCCAAAGAGCTGGCCTAAAGTGCTAAGGGTCAATTTGAGATGCACTCTCCTCAATGCCCCAGCAATCCCCAGTGGGAAGAAAAGTCCCTCTGGTTGCTGAAATTACACCATGTCTGTGTCCTGGCACAGGTGGGTTTTGTTGTTGTTCGTCTTGGTTTGTTTTTTTGGTAATCTCTTAAATTCAGTTTTGTTCAATTCTATATAATCTAAACAAAGGGAAGGTTGTTTACTCATTAGGAAATTTGAAATACTATTAACCAACAATCCCTTAACTTTTCAGCTCCCAGAAACCCCTTAACTCCCTAAGTGCTTTTTCTAGGGAGACACATAACATATTGGGTTGGCCAAAAAATCCATTTAGTTTTTTCCATAAAAGCTGATTCCTCAAAAGAAACTTTGCAAGCATGAAGGGGCTGGCAAGAAGTATTCAAAGTGATGAAAAGCAAGGACATACAACCTAGAATACTCTATCCAGCAAAGCTATCACTTAGAATGGAAGGGCAGATAAAGTGCTTCCCAGACAAGGTGAAGCTAAAGGAGTTCATCACCACCAAGCCATTATTATATGAAATGTTAAAGGGACTTGTTTAAGAAAAAGAAGATCAAAACTATGAACATTAAAATGACAACAAACTCACAACTATCAACAACTGAATCTAAAAAATAAAAACAAAAACAAAAACAAAAACAAACTAAGCAAACAACCAGAACAGGAACAGAATCATAGGTATGGAGATCATTTGAAAGGTTATCAGCTGGGAGGGGGAAGGGGGAGGAAAGACAAAATGGTGCAGTAATCAAGAAGCATAATCCATAAAATAAAAGACACATTTTTTCATTTTTACCAGTAACCTTATTGATTTGGATATTTTGAGTATGTTGACTATCTCCCATGTTGTGTAACACTGATTGTTCTCATTTACTGTCTTGATTTGATTGCTATCAACTTCAACTGGTGTACCTGACCATGGAGCATTGTCCAGCAAGAAACTTCACAAACCACTTTTGACACATTTGATCAGTCACAGATCCTTCTCCATACACTGCACAAATCTTTTTTTGCATTTCAGTTGTGTTTCTACCTTTCTTGAAATAATAAAGCATAATATGCTGAAAATGTTACGTATTATCTTCCATCTTCAATATTAGAATGGCTATACAAAATTCACTAATTTTGATATATTTTTTTAAATGCATGCTGATATGACATCTGTCACAATACAACCTAATACAATTGTTTTTGAATGAAATTAAAGACAACTACTAAGTGCTACTAGAGGCACCATACCAAAAACACCAAAGGAACTTTTTGGCCAACCCAACAGACTGTCAGCTTCTGTTTAAACACCATGGATCAGCCATTAGGTAATTTTGAGAACTCAATATTTTGCCTTGGCTTTGAGCACCAAACCTGTGGTCTGCCAATAACACATTACATCCTTAAGGAATACATTTTAAACTAATCTTGCACTGGCCTTATTCATCTTAATTTTCCTATCCCTGTCTTTCTCCCAAATTATTTTTTGGGCACTTTAGATATAGAATACTCTATATCCTCTTTGAGATGAGATAGAACAAAAACAAAGAAACTATTTTATATCTTTAATTAACTTTTACGCAAACCAAGCCAGGACCCTAAAGGTCCTTGACATTCAGAGCCTACACACTGTGTGCAGGTTGTCCAGACTGTGCACTGCAAAACTCTGAAAGATGCCATTCACATTTATTATGACAAATTTCTGGGAATAATTAGTAAATTATAAGTCAATGGTGGCTTTTCTAATTTGTATTGTACAAAAGTACAGTTTATGATAGCAGGGCTGAACAACATGTTACCTTAGTCACAATTTTCATAATTTAAGTTTTACCATCTTAATTAAACTTTTGTATCATAAAATCTCTACATTTTGTGGCTTTCCTCACAATGAACTGGTGCCGGGTTTCTGTACCTCCTTTCACAATAGTTACACAACTGTGCACCTTTTGTAGGCCATCCACATGTACCTCCTTGTATCACTCCCTGCACTTTCATTAAAATGTTAAAGTGGAGAGGTCTTTTATTCTTACTTCAGATTCCTCCTGAGAGATGGATGAGGAGGTATACTTAACATATCTGTGAATTATATCCCTAGAGAACTCTGGATTCCCGGCCATCATCAAGCCAAATAACATCAGAGGCTCAGATGTCCTAATGAGCATTGCTAGCTACGGTGTGTTTTGTTCCTGGCCCATCCTGACTTTGAATTATGAAGTGAGAAGAAAATCTGAATGACTCTGATTGAAATGAGCAGAGAATCAGCTCCAGGAACCTGGATGAGACTGAATGTTTAAGAAAGTTTCTCTGGAATTTGTAGCTCCTTTCTTATTACCTTGGACTCACTTTAAGAATGTTATTTAGAAGTAAGTTTCAGAAATTCTATTTCTATCATTATGTCCATGTGGAATTTGAGTTAATGTTAACATTTAGTGTGATTTCTTGAAAGAAACCATAAAGAGACATTTCTAAAATTGAAATTGAAATTGAAATTCTAATATAATAGCATGAGACATAAAAGCACTGATAGGTACTTATTTTCTCTTAGTTTTTTCATCTATAAAATGGGGACAATCTCAGTATCTCCCAGGTAGGATGACCACCTCATCCAAGTTTGCCTGAACTCAGCAGAATTATTAACAGTACCTACTTTCATGCTAAAAATGTTCCCATCTGTATGACAAGGCCTGCGGGCAGGGCTGTTGTGCCAGCTGATGTCAGAGCAGAACTGGAAAACCTAAGTGTCTCATATATAGCAGACATACCATCATCTTCATCACTCCAGTCATTTTTGCAACCCCTGCAGGCTCAGAATGTCAAATCACTTTCTGCCTTGATAGGGAGCACGAAAGAAAATTAAAAGACAGATGGTTACTGCCCAAGGCCCATGTAGGGTTTAATCTTCAGGCTTTCGCTGTGCTTCAGATGGCCTGATAGACCAGGCTGCTCACTCCAGCCTTCTCACAAGCCGACAACCCACCCTGCTATCTCCACACCCAATTTCTATGTCATCAGCATGCCAGAGTCCACAGCCCAGCAAGGTACAACCAAACAAAAATATTTAGATACTGACCTTTTGAGGTGTCTCTTCTGGCCTGTACATTAATAAAGAACAGCATCGGTTTGCTCAGTATCATTTCCCTGTAGTCTTTGTAATCGCAGTAGTTGGTCAGTTCCACATATCTATGAAAAAAGCAGATAGTTATAAATGTAACATACCCACCCATCTAAGTCAGGAAGGGGATGTCTAGACAGGTGCTTGTCACATCCAGAGTCCCTTTGAGAGAAATCCCCTAAAATATGTCCTTGTGGAGGCAACTGTATTTCGTATCATATAAATAAAGCTCCCTTTCTCTACAGGTCAGCCTGAGATCAACATGTAACCCAAAGGTGGTCATGGTCCTTGGGGTGGCCTAACACTAACGCTTGGCTCTCATATGATAACCAGTACCATCTATTTTGGGGGCTATAAGAGTTCATTTGAAGGTAACAGAGCTCCATGTCTGTCTGGACTGAGAATGGATGACACTCAATAAGTGGAATTAGCTGGATCTTCTCCAGTGCAGTCTTCTGTATTACTAATGGGTCTACAATCTTCCTTTCCTTCTCCCCTCTTCCTTTCTCTAATTCCAAAATAAACCCAGCCCTCTCCACAGATTGCCCATAAACCAATACTCATATGAACTAATTTACATCTCCCTGACCCTGAGCTTATACAACTAATGGTGGACTTCTGCCTGGGGCACTGTTGATTGAGCTCCCTAGGTTTTCATTCATTATTTGAGCCTGGGGAAAGCTTTTACATTTTGACTCTGTTATCTGATATGTCAGCTTTCTCTCCGTACTCTACAAATTTACCAAGCTGTCTTTCTAGGCCTCTACATACATTGTTGGCTTAAAAAAAGGCTGATTCAAATGTAAATTACTCTTGCCAAGAAGATGACTAATTTTCTAACCAAACCCAAGCTCAGTGTCATGTGAACATAGGCAGTCCAAATGGCATGCAGTCTAGCAGGCCGGAGGACACACTGCCACAGTCCTTCCTCACCATGAAGCTGGGTCCACAGATGACCCAGCTGTGGGGACACATACACTAACAACATGGGCTGCTTTTGCTACACTGTAGCATGTCTGCTTCTGACACCTAGTCAAAGGCAGAGACAGCTCCAGTGTTTCTCTCTGGCTTGCTGTCCTTCAGTGTCTGACATGACAATCACAGCCCTGCAGAGCTCCTAGCAGCAGGGAGCTGTGGTGCTACAGCCCTCGCAGCTTCCCTCTTCTTGCCCACGTCCCACGACCCACTTAGAAGGGTCAGTGCACAAGATCCTGACCCAGACATGGGTCAAGAGCATGTGGGAAAATATCTACCCCTGAGTCAGAAAAACACAGCTTCCACCTATCTGTCTCCCAGCTTGGTTTCTTAGAAACATGTGTCATTATCTTTTTTTCTAGTCTTGTCAGGCCTGATTTTGGGAGCTTTTAAAACCTGACCCCTGATGAAGCCTCTAAAATGCTTCCTGCCTTCTGATTCATCAGGCTTTTAAACATAGTCTCCACCTCCCAACCATGGGCACAGGTGGTGGTCAGGTGGCTGGGGGCATAGGGGAGGAAAGGGGGTGCAGGTGTTAATGTTCAGGGGTGCTGGTGAGGATGGCAGGAGTAGGGGAGAAGAGGGTAGGAGTGGAGAAGGGGTGGGGGAGCTGGGGAGCAATCAGGCGACAGACTGGATGTGGTGATGCAGACTGTGGTTTTGTATGACCCTTTCTCCATCCCTCTCCTGCCCTCACCTTCACTGAGGCAGAACAGTGTGGAAGGAGAATGCGATGAGGTGAGCCACCTGAAGAGGAGAGGTACTGGTGTTCCATATCAGCAGAGACAGAATTTTCCTGTTCTTCTTTATCTCAATTGACCAATGATCAAAAGGTACTGGAAAAAGGAGGCAAAGGAGAAGGAAATAGAAAGGGGGCCTTGAGTGTTGGCCCCTCTGCCATCCATCTATTCAGCTGCCAAGGACCTGGCCCAACAAGCAAGAGCTGCCTGGGAAGAGCAAAGGCCAGTGAGGCCTGTGGATGGGGTGAGGTGAGGGAAGAGATGCAGAGGGAGAAAGGGGGAAGAAAACTCTTGTAACAATAGAAGAAAAAGACCAGAGTGAATAGACTAAACATCAAAAAGACAGATGTGTGATGTCAGGGCAAGAGACAGGTGCCACCTGTGAGCCATCCAAGGTGGGTTTTCACAGTCTCCCCCCTTGTCTATCATGGAGCTAATTTATAGTCACTTAAGCATGTAATATTTTTCTCAAAGTGACTCCTTTGCTCTCTCAACACCCATGGTCTGATTGTCATTCTCCAGTGTAACCAGAAAATCTGTAGTTTTGATTACTATTCTGAAGTCACAAGTGACAATATTTGCCTCTGACTATACAATTGATTGATATCCAATTCAAGGTGTCATCAGTAGGAAGAAGATAAAATTCCCAACTAAGAAAAAAGACTCCAAATAGCCTCAGCAATCCTGAGAAAGAACAAATTAGGAGGGATCACAATACCTGATATCAAACTATATTACAAGGCCACTGTAATCAGAACAGTCTGGTGCTGGCATAAGAACAGATACATAGATCAATGGAACAGAATAGAGAGCCCAGAAATAAACCTAGGTCACTATGGTCAGTTAATATTTAACAATGGGGGCAGGAGCATAAAATGGAGTAAAAATAGCCTCTTTAACAAATGGTATTGGGGGCACTGGAATGGTTCACACACACACACTTGCACATCACACACACACAAAGAAAGAAAATAGACCACCAACTTACACCATACACCAGAATAAACTCAAAATGGATAAAACAGTTAAACATAAGCTATGACACCATAACAGTCCTAGAGGAAAACATAGGCAGGAAAATCTCAGATATCCCATGCAGCAATATTTTCACCCATATATCCCCTTAGGGCAAAGGAAATAAAGGAAAGAATAAACAAATGGGACTACATCAAATTTAAAAGCTTCTGCATAGCTAAAGAAAACATCATCAAAATTAAAAGAGAACCAACCATATGGGGAAACATATTTGCTAATGATACCTCAGACAAGGGTTTGATCTCCAAAATATAAAAGAACTCATACGACTCAACACCAGGAAGACAAACAATGCAATTAAAAACGGGCAAAGCACCTGAACAGACCCTCTCCAAGGAGGACATACAGAGGGCCTGTAGGCATATGAAAGGATGCTCAACATTACTAGTCATTAGAGAGATGCAAATTAAAACTACAATGAGATACCACCGCACACAGGTCAGAATGGCCATCATTAACTAATTAACGAACAACAAGTGCTGTCAAGGATGTGGAGAAAAGGGAACCCTAGTGCACTGCTGGTGGGAATGCAGAATGGGGCAGCCACTGTGGAAAACAGGATGAAATTTTTTCAAAAAACTAAAAATGGAACTACCTTTTGATCCAGCAGTTCTACTGCTGGGATTATACCTCAAGAGTCCTGAAACACCAATTCAAAACAACCTATGCACCCCTATGTTCATAGCAGCATTATTTACAATAGCCAAGCACAGGAAACAGCCTAAGTGCCCATCTGTAGATGAGTGGATCAAAAAACTGTGGTATATTTACCCTATGGAATACTATGCAGCAGCAAGAAAGAAGGAACTCCTACCTCTTGTGACAGCATAGAATGGAACTGGTGAGTATTATGCTTAGTGAAAGACAAATACCATATGATCTCACCTATAAGAGGAACCTAATGAACACAACAAACAAACAAAATAGAACCAGAGGCGTGGAAACAAGGAAAAGACTGACAGCGACCAGAGGGGAGGGGCAAGGGGATAAGTGGGGGAAGAGAAGGAAGGGTCTAGTCAAGGAACAGGTATAAAGGACCCATGGACGTGGACAACAGGGTGGGGATTGACTGTGGGAGTGGTGGGTGGGTAGGGTTGAGGAGAATAATGGGCGAAAATCGGGACAACTGTAGCAACAATAAAATAAATAAAAAAGACTATTAAAGATACAAAATAAACTTTAACTGAGAAATAATCACTGGGTGTGAAAATAACAAGTGTGCTCTAGAATTCTGTGGAAGGCTTTCTGGAATGCTCTGGGGCTCACAGGGCCATTATTTGGGGTGCTCAGGAAAATGGGCTGGTGAGGGCTGCTGGACAGCCACACACTGACTTAAACATCATCTACACCTGAGTCATCCTTTTCTTTTAGAGTCTGATAAGATCTCCTGAATAATAAAACTATGCTCAACATAACAATCTTCCTTTGATGATTTAGAGGCATTTTTAAGATGTTAATGTGCCTGTAAAGGTCATGGCAGAGCATGTCAGTTATCCCTGTGCCTCAGGTGTGCAGAAACGCTGCTTATGTGAGAGCTCTGGTAACAGAACTCACAGATAAGAGATTGTAACAAGACCCCTACCTAATGACTGGGTCACAAATAAGGACTACCTCCGCAAATCTATTCCCAGCCTCTCAGTTATGGCCCAATTGTTACACACCTCTAAATTCCAGTGAAATAAAGAAATATGAGCATTCTTTTGGAACTTGCTCTTATAAATTGTGGATATGTAAGTCACCAAAATATTAAAAGATTGAGGACTGAGTTGTTAAGGAGAAGCCTTACTAGACTGCATTAGAGACCAGTTATTTCATCTTTAACCATGCATATTTCAGAATTACTATTGCAAATATTGCTTTTGTGTACTGGGTACTTATTATATTTGCTGACATTATCATTAGAGAGGAAAAGCAAACAGCTGAAGATGGTTCCTTTAAACTCTTATTTCTTTGTGGCTTTTACCCTGGCCGCCAGATGCTTCTATGCTGAAACTTCTTACACCTGGCTCCATTCCTAAGACTGAGAGGCAGAACCCTGGATGGAGAGCATAGATTCAAAGTAAAAAGATCTAATTTGTGCCCTGATTGCCTGACTATACGAATACATTTAGTCCCACAGTCACAGCCCACTATGAGCTTGAGTGAATAACTTCACCTGCCTCAAGTGTGCCCTCATCTGTAAAGCGATACAACAGTGTTGCCTTCTGTTTGATTATTCAGTGTAGTGCAAGTAGCGCTGACATATACGTATACTTGAGCCCATAGTAGATGTTCAACAAATAGGATTAGTATGTGTAATCCTAGCCAACTCTGCTAGCCACAGGGTGAATGAAGTTGTGTAAGCTTCTGACACCCAACTAGGGATGGCTTCAGCTGCATTACCAGTAAAGGAGGACAATCTGAGTACCTGAAAAATAAATGAGCAAGATTTTCTCCTTCCTGGCTCTAATTTCTGTCCTCATCTTTTCCATTTGGAAGGCTAAAGAGAACAGCTTAATGAAGGCAATATCTGAAAGGTGGGACCAGGAAAGAAGACTGTATTTTTTCTTCTAGTGAATCAGGACAATCCACCCTCTAAGATGCCTCCCTTTCTCTGAAGTCCCTCTAGGGTTCACATGATCTGAAAGCTGCTCCCAATTTCCCTTGGCTCTGACAACTTACTACTCAAAGATGAGTGGGAATTCAAACCTATGGCTTCCTTCTGAGGGTGTGCGTGCTCATTTTAAAAATATGAAGAGAAGAGAAGAGAAGAGAAAAAGAGAAGTACATGTTGAACTAGTCCTTGTGTAGAAGGCCCAGAAATTGCCTGAAAGTTCATAATTTTTTCTGTGACACTAGCAAAAGTTTGCAGGAACTTTCTGCCCTTGGGACCACTCAGGATGACCTTCCTGCATTTCTAGTGCTAATGTGATAGCTTTATGTAGAGCCTCACATAAGTTCTTAAACAGTTTTCTTCTTCTGTCCCTATTCTAGTAAAATTAAGCAAAAACATTTAGATTTATCACTATGTTGTCTGTGTTGTGAATCAAGGATACCCATAGTTGTTCATTCAATTAGTCATTCAGCCATAACTTACTGAGGCACAGTGCAGTGAAACACTGTGATAGTGCATAGCACAATTCATTCATTTATTCATGCAATAAACATTTGCTAAGCACCAGTGATGTGCTAGGCACTGGGGACACAGATGAGAAAGGAAACAGTCTTGCTTTCAAGAAGCATACAGCCCACTGAGGAGACAGATAAGATGCACTATTTCAATATGAAATGATAGCTGTCTAAAACCTTGTTGCTTAAAGTGTGGCCCTTGGACCAGCAGCACTGATATCACATGGGAGCTTGTGAAACTGCAGATTCTCAGGCCCCTCTCAGGTTTATTCAATTGGAACATCCATCCACACCATCCCCAGGAGACTGATTGGGAAACACCGGTCTAAGACATGGTCCCTCCCACTCAAGATGCTTACAAACTAGTTAATCATTTAAATACACAAATGGTGGAGAAATGCACAGTTCTCTGCATTCAGTGTCCACTCTCCATTGGCTTATGTTCCAGTTATTTCAATATGAAGAAGCAAAGCAGGAAGGTCCTGGAGTTAGACCCATTTATTGAGCTGAGATAGGCGCTGAAAGAGTGATCCTTCTGTCAGGCCCAACATCCCGCTGATGGGTTGGCAAGGCAGGAGAGAGATGGGGACCCAGGGGGAGTCACAGCTTAGCCAGGCCTTGGGGGAAATGGACTGGCTGCATCCAGGCCTCCAGTTAGGCATGTGACAAGGACCAGGTGAGATAAAAGCAAGAAGTAGACCAGAATGTGTCTGGAGGTTCAGAGCAAGACTCCCAAGGAAGGAAGGAAGAAGAAAAGGCAGCAAAGGCTCAGGGATTTTCAATAATCAGATCTGGGTTTGGTTTGTCTCTGTGACTTTTAACTTTGCCAAGATCTATTTCCTTACCTGTAAAATCTAGCTAACAAAAGGTACCCTGTGAAGTAGCTAAAAGATTTAGTAATATGTGTGAAGCACTTGGCTTTGGGGGCTGCTTAATAATAATAATATAAGAGCTAACATTTGTCAAGTAATCAATGTGTGCCAACAATTACTTTAAGGACTTTGTGAATTTTCATTATGAACAGCAACCCTATGAGGGTGATGGATTATTATTCCCATTTTACAGCTGAGGAAACCGAGTCATGGAAATGAAGTAGCTTTCCCAGGTTACTGAGCCAGTAAGCACAGAACTCAGATTCCAACCAAGGCCGTCTGGTCCTGGCCCTCCTGCCCATACACACTTACTCGAGACTTGCTGTCATAAAAGTCACAGCTCAACACAGAAGGACAATTATTTCTCAGTATCACTCTGTCTTGTGAAGAGGATGTTGAACTGGGCAGGTCCCCAAACTCAAGACTCAGACACAGGGACCAAGGCCAAGGACTGGTCAAGAGGGCAGGACAGGAGCCCACTGAGTGCAGCAGCAGCAAGGGTGACTGTGCTGCCTACTGCCTATGGAGCTGTCACTGGTTCCACACCTCCTGGCCTCAGTCAAGGTCACTGCTGAGAGGTGGGCCTGGGCAGGCAGATGAGCCCAAGCACCTCCCACTTCCTGGCTGGGATGAGGCCTCCCGCATACAAATCTATGTTTCATTCCTGCCACAGGGTCCTCACTTTACTTCCGTGAGTCTCCTCCTCCAACCCCCTGCACTCTCTGCCCCTGGCAGCTGCCCTCCAGGTAAGCATGACTGTCACCCATCTAACAGCCGGTGGGACACAGGCAGGAGCAGGTCACCTTTCTGCTTTTAGTGGCTTCTTTACAAAAAGCAAAAGTGACTTATTTTGCTTTGCTTTTAGGCTGATTATACAAGATAAGTACTGGCTGATGTAATTTCAGTTATTTTTTGTAGATTTGGGAAGTTCACAAGAAAGCCACTGCTGTCTTCAGTGAGGCAGAATGATTGCAGGTTCGAAGCTCTTTGCTGAACACACATGTTCATAGTTAGATGATACTGCGTAGGAACCTTGGCTCCATGCTCCCAAGTATCCTACTTAGGGGCAGTACTTGACCTCTCCCAATCCTAATTTCTCATCTGCAAAAACAGGACGCAGTAGTGCCAACTTCATAAGCTTTCCTGAAATAATAGCCATGAAATGCTCAGAGCCATTCCTGGTACTCAAACAAACATTAGCGGCCACTGTTATTACTGTCGGGCTTATTCTTGTTACCCAAGCAGCCTCTTTCATGCTAGGGGAACACGGAAAAGCAGGAATTAGAGCTTGTCTTTGCCCAGCGTTTGCCATTACACCTCACTCAGAGGCTGCATTACAGGAAAAAGGCATGTGTGTGATAGTTAATGGTGATTTACATCTGGTGTCCTTAGCAGGTTTTGTTTGTAAATTGGATGGAAATCCAGAGCTTGAAAGTAAAATAATAGTAAAGGTTTTGCCATAAATCCCACAAAGCAGAACAAATATTTTTAAAGCAAGGTCTCAGGAGCATTAAAGCCCTGGAGGGCATCAGGAAACCTTCCCACCACCCCAGGTTTCCTTGGGTTTATTTAGCAGGTATGCATGTAGAAAAATGTTGAAGTATCAGAAAACAAACCGGAGTAAGTTGAGCGAGTGAATCATAATAGGAAAGTCAGGGTCAGTAGCTCTTAACCTTTCAGTTTCCTTGGGAAAGAACCTTTTGAAAACCTGAAAAGAAATCCTGCTTACCTTGTGGGCTTATCCCACACCAAAAATATTTGTGCAATGAAAAAAAAATTATCAGAGCAAGAGTTCTTAACCTGGATCCTACTATCTTGTAAACCACTAGAATGGTCAGCAACACTGGGTATGTCTCCAAGTGTCTGGGGAGAAGGTCTATATATGATTCCCCAAAGCTTTACAGTCTGAAGTGATAAAGAATCGCTTTGCTTTCATGCTGGCCTCGCGGCCCCCCAGCCACCTTCTCAGCTGCTCTTCACTGAGGGTTATCACACCTCAGACAGGAATGTGGTTACTGCAAAAATGAAAAAGTCACTAAAGTCCATCAGCTCTGGGCCCCAACTCGTTACAAAAAGTGGAAAGTACATGCAGGGATTCAGCCAACTCTGAAGATGACAGACAAGGCAAAGAGAAACTGCCACCCTTGCCAACAACTGCCTGACTCTGGGGAAATCCATAACAGAGTACTACTCCATGTTGGCTGACACTGGTGTCCAGCACCACCCCGGAAATAATATTGACCTGGGCATAGCCTGCTAGAAATACTAGTGTATGCACACTGGTTGGAATTGACCCAGGTGATCATGTGATCTTTAGCAGTCTCAGAAGAGACAGGTAAAAAGCAAGTCATGCAAAATGCTTCTGTAGTAAAATGGTCAAACCTTATTGAAGGAAGAAGGGATGGAATAAATCACTGCTTTGGAGAAGTGATTTGAGAAAGGAAGTTGTATGCTAGTACCAAGGCCAAGGCCAAGGACAACCGGGTAAATTTGGCAGAGCTGAGGAGCAGTAACTTTGGAAATCTGAATTCTGACTATGGCTCCACCTCCTGACCCATGAAAGCAAACCTCTCACTGTTGCCTAGAACTCAGTGTTTTTTCTCTTTCTGGAAGGCTTTCTCCATTCACACCAGGTTCCCTCCCGGTCATCCTTCAGGACTACACACCCAGTTACAAAATCCCCTGCCATAGGATGTCCCTGAGGGGAAGAGAGATAGTTCCTTCCAGCACCCAAATTATTCTCAAGTGCTCCTTGCTCTTTCCCATGGTACAGAAACCCTCACACAATTGCTTAGAGAAGAATCTTGTACTTGTTGATTGTTTGCACCCTGGTCTGTGTGGCCTGATTATTATTTATTCTGGACTCTAAACTGCCATTGTTCCACTGCTGTTTAACCTTTTATGTAGGAGGTGTTCAAAGTCAAGAATTTAATAACCATACTTCAAAGTCATTTAAAATTTTGCAAAACTATTTGCTAAGACTTGGGGAGCTGGCTCTGTCAAAAGCCTAACCTGCATCTTCAATTAATTCTGGGCTTTTTTTATTTTTCATACTCTGTTCTCAAATACCATAGTTAACTTCTTTTTAAATCTTTGCAAATCTGATTTCTAATTCAGTTCCTCCCAGGTCCTTGTTTGTGGGTTGGAATTTTCAATTCACTAAGAAAGGGAGAAATTCTTGTCCAGGAATGGTTTTTCAGACATTAAAATCCCTCGTTTTCTTTGTGTGGAAAAGCAACCTGAAGAAGGTATTTTAAATGTCATTTTGTTTGCTTGCCCCTCTTGGCTCCATCTCACCCACAGGGTGGCTAAGTGCTGCTGTCTTTCCCAGAAGCAAAAGCTTTGTAATAGCTGGCGGGCTTACTCATCCCTGAATCAAGCTCTAGACTGCACCCGTCTGCTTTCTGGCAGTCAGTTCTCAGCACAAACATAAGACACAGGCACATTTGCACACAGCACTTACTTTTGCCCACAGGAAAGCCCAGAGGACCCTGGGCTGGACTTCATGGAGGCTTTGTTCCCTTCTCAGCTGTGGTTTATTTATTCATTTATTTGAAACACTAAGGGAGGCCATGGATGGGACACTTTGAAATTTTACACGCTTCTCACTGGGTCTCCTCACTGGATAAAACTCGTAGTGCACAAAATTGAGCATTCTCCCCACCTTCCATCTAAAGCCAGGATGTGAGTCCTCCGTAAACACCCCCGAGGGGCGTGTCCCCAGTTTGAGCTCATCTGACCTAGTTAAGGAGCCAGGAAGGAAAAACCACCCGCCAGTGACGCGTTCCCCAACCTACGCTTCTCTCCACCCCGCTCCCCGTTTCACCACCTCCCCAGCGCCCCTGAGGGCAGCTTCAAGCGCAGCTGCAAATGTCAAGGGGAAGGGCCCAAAAGCACGGGCTGGAGAGCGTGCGGCCCTGGTGACACCACAAGGAGAACAATCTAGACATGCTGCACCAAGGAGGGGAGGTCAGCCGGAGTTCCCGGGGATCCGGCGGACAGGATGCTGGGGGGTGGGGGGCGCACTCACCTCTTGATGTAGTAGCCGAGGCGGCAGAGCTGCCCGTCTAGGCGCACGAGGCCATCGCCAAACACGTTGAAGCCCCCGAACGCGGCCGCTGGCTCTTCGGGCCCGGGCACCGTGAGCTGGTCGCCGTGCAGCTGGAGGGCGCCGGGAAGCAGGCGCAGCAGCTGGGCCACCGGCAGCAGGGCCATCTCGCAGTCGCACGTCCACAGGCTGCGCAACTCCCCAGAGGAGATGGAGGTCAGGCTGGGCCTGGCCGGGGGTGCACACGCTGCCGCAGCCATCCTGACGACCAGAGGTCGGGGGTCCGCCAGCTCCAGTGTCGCCCGCCCACCGGCGAGGAGCGCTGCAACCAGGAGTGAAGTAGGCGGCCCAGTGCCTTGCGGCCCTTTTATCACCCTCGGTGCCGCCCCGCCCGGCAGGGGGCACGACACCAAGCCTCCTGGCCGAGTGAACACTACTAGAGCTTGGCGCGCTCCCGCCCAGCCGAGGGGCCCTCAGCCAACGGTTACTCATCCCCCGCCTCCACCCGGGTTCCCAACTCTTCACCCGGGGCTGGGCGGACACCGGCGGCGGGGTGGGGACTTGGGTCCTGGTGTCGGGTCCAGCCCTTGGTGGGCAGAGAGGGCGCCAGCACCCACCCAGGCCAGAGACACCGCACCTGTGCGTGCGTGGGGGTGGGGGCACCCCTCGTCCTCTCTCTGCACCTGTGGCCTCAGAGCCATCAGAAAACAACCGGACCTGTGATCTCCGCTTCATGGCTCGCCCCAGGTTGGAGCCAGCTGTCAGCCTCTGTCTTCCAGCTTGTTTTCTGCTTTTCTAGCTCCAGATCGTACCCTGCGTTTTCCCTCCTCTCAGCCTTTCATCGCACTGGTTCCTTACCGGCATGCCCTTCCTCCTACAGATTCCAGGATCCTCCCCTCACTTTTCCATGAAGTCTTTGTGAATCCCCTGTGGATTTCATCCAATTGCTTCTCCTCCCTTCTGCTGCACCTGGACCGCAGGCCGCAGGTGTCTACCCAATAGTGGGGGTAAAGGGGACCAGCAGAGATCTCTCCTGCATGCCTCTGTAGTTCATTTCTTTAGTCTATAGTAGCAATTTTCAGCGAGTGTGCTGCAAGAATTTTTAAAACGTGCAATACTTGACTATCTAGAGTCACTGACCTCTTTTCCCTTAGATTGTCGAATAAAAAAAAAAATACGACAACAGCCAACACAACAATAGCCATCCAGTGTGAAGGAATCAAAAGTATACCTTTTTTGTTGTTGTCAGGTCAGCAAAAAATATATTTTTGGTATGCTGCAGAATTTTAGTAATTAATTTATGTGTGCTATGAGAAGAAAAAGGTTGAAAATTGCTGGTCTATAAATACTTGAGTGCTCATTCTGCAAACACACTGAATGGCTAGGTCTCCTGGAGTAGAAATGAGAACAATTTCATTTAATTTAATTAAACAACTATTTTGAAACATCTACTAGGAGCCAGATGATCAACTACATTCTGAGAAGACTGGAACAAATAAACACAAGTCCTGCCCTTGCCCAACTTACAGTCTATTGGGGGTGGCGGGGTGCAGGGGAGGACAAGCAGTCCAGTCACCACAACAATGCATTGAATGAAAAGCATTGCTGGGGAGGTCCCTGGATTTATGGGAGGAGAATCCATCCCAGTTCTGAGGAAATGAGCAGTAGGCTTCCTAAAGTCCCATGATTTAGAAATCTAAGCTAGCTAGATCCTAAAAGCTGAGTACGGCTTAGAAAATACCTTGCACTTGTCTTTGTATATGCTCAGCATGGACCCGTCCATAGACTTAATCAAGTCCAGTGAAGAGTCCTGTCATATCTCACTTAAATCCCAGAATAAAAATGAGCTCCATTCACAAGTACTTCCTACAGACATGGGTCCCTCAACCTTGGGCTCAATCCCCACTGTTGAGCTTCTCTGAACAAATCTAAATCACCCAGCATGCATTGATCACAACTGAATCAATCTTTTACAGAGAGGTAGGGCAAATCTGCCTGTGAAACCAGCACCCAACAGGATCCTTTGGAAAAGTGAAGCCTGCCCACTGCACAGATGATGGGTGTGAGGTGGATTGACACCATAGGCAGGACCCAGAGGCTAGGACTGCATTTGGGGATAGGGGATGTGGTACCTTAGACCCAGCACACAGGTGTTTGTTCTCGGAATAAACATTGACATGGCCACTGCTATGCATCAGGCACCATATTAAGTTCTGAGAGTATCAACAAAAATGACAAAACAAAGAGCCTGGTCAAAGTGTGTACTATAATAGATGTATAGACTAAGACTTTGAGAGCAAGGTCAAAAGAGTAGTTGCTGCTACCTAGGAGACTCCAGGATGTGACAAATGGGCTGGACTCCAAATACAGAGAAAGAGCTCCCAGGTGAAGGAGCAACATCAATAAGAAACTGGGAAGAAGATTCTAGACCAAGTATGTAAAGAGAGAAGGTATGGTTCTATTTGAGGCATGGGAAATTTTATATGGCTAAAGTAGACCAGGCCCACCTGGGGCAAGAGGTGAGTTTTATAAGAGTTGAGACCAGAAAGGGAAGTTGGAGCCAGACTGTGAGAAGCTTTCTGAGCTGTCTAAGAATTTGGATTCTAAGGCAATAGGGAGTTTTTGACTGTTTTAAAGGAAGGAAGTGGTATAACTATATCTGAGTTTATATACCATTGGTTATGGCCACATAGATGATGTCTTGAAGTAGGAAAACTAGAAGTGGACAGACCAGTTAGAAAATGGATTTCATATGCAGGTAAGATTTAAGGAGGTTATGAACTGGTTCACACAGCTGCTGTGGGAATGGAGATGACAGGATGAATTTGGGATATGTTTGAACTAGAGTCAGCAGGATTTGCGGAGCAAATAAATGGAAGAGGGAAGAGTGGGATAAAGTAGTGGGAAGAAACATTTAGTATTTTGCTAGACAGATGATGTCACTGCTAATGGAATATCCAAGTGGAAAAGAAGTCCATGAGGCAGGTAGTTAGCTGGGTCTACAGTTTTGGAGGGAAGACAGCGTTAATGATTGAAATTGGAAAAGCATGAGCTTGAAAACAGGGATTGAATCCAGAGAAGTAATAGGGTAGAAGTTTGAACCCCATCCTTTACTTCCACAAATATTTATTGAGTACCTGCTATGTTCCAGGGCTGGTGGTTTGCTAGAGATTCAGCAATGATTAACAGAAGATGGCCCTGTGCTTCTTCAATGAGGAGGAATGCAGTGAGCAGCACAGGTCATCTTCTGGTACCATGTCTAGGCTTAGTGCTGAAGTCTACGCATGTTTTGGGTATAGCATTCTGATCTACTGATGGAATACATTCTCAACAATAGCTACAAATTTGCATCCTCACTTTTAAGGTCAATGAAGGCAGGTCTACTGTGTAGCCCCACCCAGCCCCACATAGACTAAGCTCAATACCATTGATCACTCTTAAACCTGCACTGTCTAAGGACAATTTGGCTTTGTTGAGAGGTGAAATGTAACATCAGTTTTATGTGATAAATGTAACATCACTGCGATACAGTGAAGCTGTGATAAGTGAACTGCAATAGAGAGAGGGACTACTGTACAGTATCGCGGGATTTTAAAAAATATATTTAATTATTTATCGCAGATTTTTTACTATATTGCAGGATTTTGCAGTATTGTATACGTATGTTGTTGAAGTTACGTAGGTTTAAGAGTGTAGAATATGTTTAAGAACATAAGTAGTGTTTATAAGTGTGGAAGAGGTTAATAAGGGATTGGGAAAGGTTAACGGGAAAGGACTGGGAACAGTTTATAAGTGTGTGGGAAGGGTTTATAAAGCCTTAAAATATATATAAATACTACAATAAATGTAAGGTTCCTACTTCGCGGATTTTCACCTCTCGCAGGGGGGTCTAGAATGTAATACCCGCAATAAGTGAAGAAATATGGTAAACACATTTTGAAGCTGCTTGCCTGATGGGTTATATAGAGGTTTCACTTGATACATTTTTAGGAAAACACCTGCGTTTCTTTATGGATGATTTGTGCTCTACCAAAATTCCAGAGAACGATATGAAAAGTGAACAGAAAAAAATTGGTATTGGTTGTCATTGGCCATTGCTAATCAGTGAAGAGCTGTAGCAGCCTTTTTATGTTTAGTATCTTTTCATTGTCAAAGTAACAGCCAGGCAAACACAAATCACTGCCAGTGAAGATATTTTAGTCTTTTTTTATATTGTCTGTTTATTTATACAGTTGTGCTGATATAGAATTTTTATCCTGCTTTTCTCACTTAACACTGTATGGGTATCATGTTCCAAAAATTATCTCTGTAAGATATATTTTAAGCCACTATATTATCTTCCATCAGGTGGGTATAGTAGATATTTCTTTACATGTGAACACTTTGATTGATTCATTTTTCCTTATTATTAACAATGCTTCAGTGACTATCTTTGCACTTTTATTTGTTTCTGCATCCAAATCCTCAGAAATGACATTATTGAGACAAGTAATGTGACAATGTGTGAGGATCTTGAAACATGTACTATTGTCTTCCAAAAGAATTGCACCAAACAATCTTCTCACCAGCAGTGAGTTCTCATGATTTTAAACCTCTGGTACTGGAAACATGGCACTTCATTGCTATTTACTAACAGGTTAGTTATGATGTTACCATTCACACTTAGAGACTGTTTGTCATGTGCAGTAGCCCATTGGTGAGTCTGCAGCTATATTTGCAGTTAAAGAAGACAAGGCGATGACCTTGCCATCTGCATGTGCCCCACTGGGGTGACAGTGCTTTGGTGACATCACCAGTTACAGGCTCAGTTTTGGAGGTCCACAGTCAGACTCAGAGACCCTGATTCAAATGAACCAAACCCACAGCAGACTGAAAATGAACTCTCCACATCCACTATCCTCGTTCTTAGATTGCCTGTCACTGAACAAATATCTACAGGTTTCTCCCTCTTAAACAAAAAATATTTTTAACACATTTTTACACTCTACTTTTCTTTTTAGCCATTTTCCCATCTCTCTTCTTCTCTCTATAGTCAAACTCCCTGAAAGAATCATCTAGGTTCTCCCCCCCCCCCATTCATTCAAGACTTTACAACCTGTCTTCAACTTTGTCTCACCAATGAAACTGACCTTCCCCTGATGGCCTCCATGTGGCCAAATCTAATGGGTGCTTTATGGCAAAGAGCTCAGACTTTGGTTCCTTCTTACCTAGGTTTGAGTTCAAGTCTAGTGTGAGATCTTGAGCACATTACCCCTGTGGGCTTCAGTTTCCTTGTGCATAAATACAGAATTTAATGAGCTGCTGCAAAGGACTTCCAGCACTGCCTACACACAGTTAATACTATTGAAGTCTCTGCTTAATGCCTGCACCAAGGACTTCTGTAACTGTGAAATGCTAACAGTGTCTTCTCCTGGTCTTCTTCCTTCAGTCCCAGAGTTCTGTTGTTAGCCACCTTCCCTTTCCCCAAGTGACTTTGCCCAAATCCTTGGCTCCAATGATTCTGTATAAGCAGAAGATTCCCAAATCTCTTCCTCCAGGCCAAGCTTCTTTTCAGATTCCTAAACCTCCCTCCCTGCTGAGCTCTCCCTATGATTGTCCACTGGTACCTCTCTCCACCTCCAGATGTGCTCCGTGCCCAGGTTTCTCATTCTGGGGAGGCATCACCCTCAGCCAGAGCATCAAAATCATCCTAGACTACACTCTCACTTCCTCCCTCCACCCCATCCAGCTGGCAGCTCCTTGCACATCCTCCTCCTACAAATCTCAGGAATCTCTTGCTTTCTTCCCAACTCCAATGCTGATGTTCACTCAGCCTTCCATTACTTTTCCCTTGGACTATTACAGTAGCTATCATACCAGCCTCACCCACCTCAATCCTTCCTACTCATGACTTATGGATGAATTGTTTCCCCCTCAAATTTATATGTTGACACCTTAACCCCCTAGTACCACAGAATTTTATGAATTTGGAGACAGAGCCTTTAAGGAGATGATTGAGTTAAAATGAAGCAAGTTGTATGGGGCCCTAATACAATCTGACTGGTATCCCTAAAAGTAGAGGAAGAGGGACCAGATATACTTGCACAGAAGGGTGACCATGTGGAGACACAGTGAGAAAGCAATGATTGATATGTCAGGGAAAGGCCTCAGGAAAAACCTAAACTGCCATCATCTTGATCTTGGACTTTCAGCCTCCAAGTCCTGAAAAATAAATGTCTATTGTTAAGCCCCCAGTCTGTAGTACTTTTCATGCTGGGCAGAGCACACTGAGGGCTTTTCTCTAGGTGGCTGGTGGACTAGGCTTGCAGCTCCCTGAAGGTGCAGGCTGACCCTCCCTCAATGCTGTGCAGAGGCTGTTCCTGCTATCCTGCCCTCCTTACTGTTCAAGATCCTCACTCACTTTTCAGGACACAATTTAAACATCATATCCTTGGGGTTGAGTGACATGCCTTCCTGCTAGTCTCAAGGACAAATGACATATGCTGTGTATGCCCTTAGTACAGGCATTGTAACTGATTTACGAGTTTGTTTCTCCCACTAAATACATGAAGAAAAAAACTGTCTTTTGCCTTTTTATTCCTAGCACAATGTGGTCTTACAGACTATATGCAATTTATTTTTATTGAATACATAAATAAATGGCACCCTCAGACTGGTATCTCACAGAGTATGTACTATTGAGTATTTGTTACATAAATGAACAAAAAATGTGCTTCAGATCATATTTTCTACACTCTTGTCTATTGAAGCCCTATGAAAGCTAAAGTAAGAACCTGTGGGAAAATAAAAACCTAGCTCTGTGAAGAGATTTGCCCATGCAGATTAGCTTAAATTCAAAGTTATTGCACTGATTCCTGACAACTATAGCCATGGCTGAAATAGAATGGAAAACTTGACTTTCTTCCCTGTGTGCTTAGCTCACTGGGCTCTGGCTGTGTTATTCTCTGAATTCACTGCTTCCTGTCTACCCAAGTAAACACTTCCTCTTGGGGCAGAGTTTGCATGGAGGTCCACCCTGGCCAGTCCTCTTCTGTTCTTCTGCACTTTGGTTCATCTCTTTGATTGTTAGTGGGGCACGGAGGGCTGTGGGAACTGAGGTGAATGTGGGTTAGGACGTTATAGCAACTAGGAGCATTTGGCACATGGAGAGAGTCTAGAGGAAGCAGAAACGGTGGGAGAGGAGTGAGTCTGTGGATGAGAACCAGTTGTGGGAACAGAGGTGCAACTCAGTGCTACAAACGCTAACTGAATGTTTGTATGGGTTAGGTGCTTGGGGCACAAAGATGCTGAAGTTCTCAAATCAAGCCAGCTACAAGTGTTGGAGGAAGGCATAGAGAAGGAAGTAGGGAGACATGAGGACAGCCAGTATGGGGAAGAGTGTCAGGATGGAGTGTTGATTAGGTACAGGATGTCAGTAGGACTTTTAATGGGGTTGGTATAATGGTGGCTGCAGATAAGTTTTCTGCTTTGGACGGGAGGTTGCACTAGAAGGGTTCTGAGAGCCCTCCTACCTATATACCTTACTACCCTAAAATGAGTAGATTGGGAGGCAAAGAGATGTCCCAGAGAACCCCATAACACCCTCGAAGTCTGTGCTGCCCCTGGAAGAAGAGGCGTGCCAAGGAGCCTTGGGATTTCATATCCTCCTGTCATAGCATCAGCCATGATAGTATCCATAGTGATGATGGCTGATATTTAGTTAGGACTTCTCTCTGCCAGACACTATTCTGCCTCCAGTAGATCATGTCATTTAATCCTGCCAGCTGGGAAAGACTCGTATTCTCATTCTATGGAAGGAGAAATAGAGGCACACAAAGCTCCAGTAACTTGCCCAAAGTTACACTTGCTCAAAGGTGGTACAATGGAAATGTACTTGTCATTTTCATTTTAGCAGCTGAACTGACACCCTAGATGGAAAGATCCACTCCTCCCATTGGTCTTGACTCCACAACAGGGTGGGCAAACTACAGTTTACAGACTAAGTCCAGCCTGCTGCCCATTTCAGTACACTGATGATTAAGAATGCTTTTAAATAATTGGAAAACTATTAAGAGAAAATATTTTATCACATGTAAAAATTATATCAAGTTCAAAGCTCAGTGTTTGTAAATAAACTTTTATTGAAACACAACCACACTCATTTGTGGATATATGGGTACAACAGCAGGATGAGTAGTTGCAATAGACTGTTGAACTCTTGAGGCCTAAAATATTTATTGCCTGGCCCCTTACAGAGAAAATGTGCTAGCCCCTGTTCCTGAGTCCGGATCGGAGTCTGTAGAGTCAGCTATTCATCTCCTGTTTGTCCTTCTTCTTTCTCTACGCAACAGAACCCCTCAACCTCTCCAGGACCTAAAGCAGCCACCGCCCTCATTTAACAGACTACAGACCATGAGAGAATAAAGGCCACCCTCCAAAACACACACCCTTATTCCCCAAAGTCCCTTTCTCAAATAAAGAGTAATTTCATTTAATGTCCATTTTCACATTCTTTGGCAAGTTAGTGGTGGCTCTGTTTGTGCACTCATTCCCCTAGTCATTTATTCTTTCCACAAGCATTGGTTGATCCCCGAGCTCTGGTGCCTTCTACTGTGGGTGGGGGAGGGGGAGAGCTACTCTCAGTCTCCACATAGTCAACAGGTACCTCTGGTCTTAGCCCCTGACCCATGTTCAGGCACAGACTTTGAAGCAGACAGATCATGGTTAAGATCCTGGTTCTTCCTCTTCTGAGCTCTGACTACACACAAGACCCTGACCCACTACACCCTGCAAGAGGTGCACTGCTCTAACCTCCTTCCCATTTCTGTTAGAGGAGTGGCCAATAGAATCTCACTGCAAAGCCCTTTGCACAGGACAGGACAAAGAACCCACCCCAGAAACTGCCCCAGCCATCAGCACCCTCAGCATCACTGTTGTTACTGAAAAATTTACCGCACCACCTCTGAATACATAAAGCTGATGCAGATTTAGAAAAGTTTTCTCTTTTAAAAAAATGTAACACCAGGAAACACTGTATTATCTCTAAGCCCTTTGATGTTTGTTATAATCTCAGGAGTCAAAATGATTTGAGTCAGGAAAAAGTGAGAATTTTCCTCTAACCACCATCCTCTGGGATTGTGAGAAAACACAGAGCAGAATAACAAGGCTTCTGGCACCACGGGGCTGACAGCAGTGCGAAGAGGCTGGAGCCTGGTTCCAACGTCAGGTCTTAGGAATGCTGGGCCCAGCAAAGTCATCCTTTTAGCAGGAAAAAAAAAAAAAAAAAAAAAAAAAAAGCAGGCACAGAATGTTCAGAAAGAAAGGAAATTTTAAAAAGAAAAACACGTTAGAGCTTAGCAGAGGCGGGGGTTTGGGAAGCTGAGGTGTTTCCTTAATCCTATTTTGGCCTGTAATTTACCAAAGCAGAATAATGAGGGGAAAATGAATATTTCCCCACCATTAGTAAGACCTCAGCAACTTTGAATTAAAAATTTATATAATCATATAAATTATAATTTACCAATTAAAAGAAATATAAATTATAACTTATATGATACCATATTGTCAGTATCTTAAGTTGTTTCTCATTTTTCACTAGTATTAAAAAATATTGCCATTTGCACAACCCATGGACATGAACTAAGGGAGTTAGGACGGCTGGAGGGACGGGGGGTACTGGGTGGAGGGGAGCAAAGGGAAAAAAATTGGGACTACTGTAACAACATAATTAATAAAATTTACTTTAAAAAGTGTTGCCATTACATTTATGCACTTGGATCTCTGGCAACTTGTCCAATTATTTGCCTAGAGTTTATCCCTAGAAGCTGGATCAGATGTTATACTCTTTTTCAAGGATTGAACATATAATGCCAAATTGGTCTCCTAAAAGTTGTACTACTTTAAATTCCACAAATCCTTGCTAATCTTGAGTATGTTCATTTTATTCGATTTTTTTCCAACCAGGTCGAGGAGCTTTATTGTTTTAGTCTTTATTTATTTTGTTACCAGAAAGGTTAAAATTCTTTATGTTTTGGCCATTTAAAATTTTTCCTCTGTGAATTTACTGTTTGGGTCCATTGTTAACATATAAATTCATCCTTTCCTTTTTTCTTTGTCAGAGCTCTTTATATATTAAAGAAAGTAACATTTATTTCAGCTTTATCATTTGCCTCTTTGCTTAGTTAAATACCAAAGCATATCAGAGTACAGTATTCCCTCACTTATCACAAGTATTATGTTCTAGACACTCCCACGAAGTAGGAACCTTACATTTATTCTACACTCTTAAACCCACATAACTTTAACAACATACGTATACAGTATTGCAAAATCCCGCGATATAGTGAAAAATCTGCAATAAATAATTAAATATAATATTTTTAGAAATCCTGCGATACAGTGAGGCCGCGATAAGTGAACCACGATATAGAGAGAAACTACTGTATATTTTTCCACTATTCAGAAGTTTTGCATGTGTGTGTGAACATGTGTGTATTAAGTTCTCAAATCTAGCAATATTTTCCATTATGACTTTTGTCCTGGAATTCATAGTCTTTTTCTACTGCTACCCCTCAAATTATAACAATGTTTTTTTCTATTTTCTTCCAAAATATTTAAAACTTGCTTTAAATTTTAAAATTGAATTTATTTCAAACTTATTTTGCAACTTGAATTTTAAAATATATGGTTTCTCCTTTAGGCTCAGTGATTCTATAAACTGATCATTATCAAAGTTGGTCAATATTCTTGAACATCAATTGTTCTCTTCAAAAAAATTTTGTGATTTTTTAAAAAAGATTTTATTTATTGATTTTTAGAAAGAGGTGAAGGAGAGAGGAAGAGTGGGAGAGAAACATCAATGTGTGGTTGTCTCTCACACACCCTAAACTGGGAACCTGGTATGCAACCCAGGCATGTGCCCTGACTGGGAATCAAACCGGAGACCCCCTGGTTCACAGGCTGGTGCTTAATCCACTGAGCAACACCAGCCAGGGCAAATTTCCTGATTCTTAACAACCAAATGACTCACTAAAGTTTCCTAAGCTGGGTGCAGAAAGGCATTTGGAATTGTTTGGGATAAAAATATAGTTTAAATGTCAATAACACTTTATACTTTTAGAATGTCACAGAACTGACTTTACATAATGTTGGGGGTGGGGGAGCAAAAGCAAGTGCTGTTACCTAAAAAATAAGAAGTGGTTAACTAACAGGTTTTTTTTTTCAGAAAAACTTGTGTTTTCTAAGTTGTTTTGATTCTCCATAAAAATCGTGCCAAGGTTATCAGTAGTATGCAAACTCCCACTTCCATTTCACAATATTGGCAAACTTTCACCTTGTTATTTTCCCTAATCAGAATAGCACATATAAAGGATAGGTCAAAAGTGGTTGACCAGGCCACCCCATTTCCTTCAATGTTCTGGGCTCTGTCCACACCCACCTCCACCAGCCTTGCACCAGGACTCCGTGCTCTGTTACTTGGCCGCCTTCCCTGGAGTGGCCAGAGAGGGCAATGGAAGCCAACAGCCACTCACCATTCTCCTTCTGCCTTTGGCCCTTAACAGAAGAAATAAATCATGCCATGAACAGCTGATGCTGGTGTGGACTCAACTTCAAAGATAAGAGACATTACCCTAGGGGAAACAGCACCAAGTTTATGAGTGAACAGTTAAGAAACTGCTTTTGAAGTTTCTGAAAGAACATCCAGAACCTGTTGAATAATTCACAGTCAACCATCTCTTTTAAAATTGTTAGTTTGCTCAAGGTTCTGCAAGACATTATCAGAAACATGAGACATTTTGTACACTATTCAAGGATGTGAACTGAGGCTTCCCCTCTTCTCTCAGATGAATGCTAGTAAAATTAGCAATACAAAATACAAGACAGCAGTGTTCCACCACCATCATGCAGTCATGATTAAATTTTGAGTAAGAAATTTTGATTCTCTGCAAAGTACCATGTATTCTTCATTTGCTTTTTCCTTGCTGTGCTATGGGACACTTTCTGAACACACATCTTTTTTTTTCCTCTTAAGAAAAGTAATAAATAACTATGACAATGCTTTTTAGTGAGTCCAAGTTGGCCCTGCTTATATAAAAATTACAAAATAATAGCGGCCATTTCCCACATGCCTGGTATATGTCAAGCACTTTATATATAGTTATATCTAACTACCACAACACCTTATTAAGGTAACTATTGTCACCAGTTTCCAGGTGAGGAAAGGAATCTCAGGAGGGTTAAACAATTTGCCTAAATTGTAAAAGTGAAGATATGAGCCCTGCTCCATTTCACTCCAGGGCTTTTGCTGTTTCCACTATTCAATACATCTAACATGCATGTCTCTCTTTTCTCTAATTTCAGACAGGACAGGAAAGGAGGGAAGAGAACCTTCTTGAGTTTTTAAATCCTGAAACAATATTCATCTATTGATTCTGTGAGTTTAGTTTTCTGACATTTTATTAGATATTAGGAGTTAAAAGTCTTGGTTGTGTCTTCTTTTGTTTGCCCACTTCACCTCTAGGGGAATTACAGTTGGGGCTGTTTCCTCACTTCTCAGACAGTGCCCCATCCCACAGGATGATCTTCCTTCCACTTTTTTGTCATTCTAAAATCTGAGTCTCAAATCTGTAAAATGCCTTCTCCTGGATTTTTGATGTACTATGACTCATACTAAAATACTAAAAATTAATCTTACTGGTTCTCCAGAGACTTAAATGAGAAAATATTCTAACATATGCCCAAGAGAGAATTAGACATTGGCAAGACTGTAATTCAGTGTTTGTGAGGTATTCAGACTGCCCCAAGCACTTGCAACACACAACTACTCACATGTCTTTCAACCTGAGAAGTGTCCATTCTCAAGGTATGCAAAGTGGAAACCATGCACACAAGCACTAGAAAAGAGGTTTTATAACACAGGATCCTCTCAAGTAAATCATTGCAGGACTTTAAACCTAAATAATCTCTTAACAGTTTGAAACTTTTAAAAGAACACAAGGATATTACAGATGTCAACAACTCTTTCTTTTTGTTTTTGCACTGAAGGTGCTGGCACCATGAGTATTTAATTTAAACACTTAGTCTCATGCCTGGTCCATAGTAGGGATTTGGTAAATATCTGTCAGAAAAGGAATGAGTAATTAAAACAAAGTTTATTACTCTTTTTACCATCCCACCATTGTTTTTTGATTTATTTGTTTGTTTTGTCTTGTCAACACATACTATAAAAGAGTCTGATATACAACTTTAAAATTTGTTCCTACTTTCTGTCCTCACATAAGTTTTTTAATTAAAAATATTTAACCTAGGACAATGCCTTCATGGTCCCTGTCTTTTTCTGTTTGTTTCAAATTAAATTTATTGAGTGACATCAGTTAATAAGATCATATAGGACTTCCAGCCAAGATGGAGGCCTAGACAGACATGCTGAGTCTCCCTTCATAACTAAAAAGGAATGCAACTACCTCAAAACTAGAGACAACCAGAAGTTCTAGAAAATCGAGCTTCATGGAAGTCCAACAAACAAAGATATAAAGAAGAAATACTCATTCAGACAAGTAGGAGGGGCAGAGCCAGGGTGGAGAGGACACGGTGTGGTAGCAGCAGCAGAGGTGGCATTGGCAGGCCAGTGGAAAGTGCAGTCACACATTTTTAAAAGTGGGGAGGGACACCTGGGGAGCACTCCCAGCACCCAACAAGACCACACAGCTCATAGTCCCCCCAATTGGGAAAATAAAGCCTCATTGCTTCTGACTGTGCAAACCAGTGGGGGTAGAGTCCATTTGTTTAAAGGGCCCCCACAGTCCTAGAATACCTGCAGACCCACCCACTCTGGGAACAACAGTCAGAGCAATAGCTAGAAAGGTGCCAGTCCCATACAAAGTAGAAGTAGTACCTGGAAAAGGAGTGAGTGTTGACCAAGTGGCATCGTTCCCTCTCAGACCCCTCCCCCATAAAAAGTGCCACAACGTGGTGAAATGGGTTGCTCTGTACTAATCCCTAAGGCTCTGCCCTTTACAACGTAACAGGTGTGACAGCTCTACCTAACACACAGAGGCAAACAAACACAGGAGCCTGTCAGGATGAGGAGACAGAGAAGTATGGCCCCCAAAAGGGAACAGATCAATGTTCCAGTGGGAGAATTAAGTGACGAGAAGATAGCCAACCTAACAAATGAGGAGATGGCCAACCCAACAGATGCAGAGTTCAAAAACTGGTGATAAAGATGGTCAAGGCTTGACAGATATGCTTAAGTATGGCAAATGCATAAGGGAAAAAATGAAGGCTATGCTAAATGAAATGAAGAGAAATCCACACAAAACCAATGGTGAATGGAAGGAAACCAGGGCTCAAATCAATGATTTGGAACACAAGAAAGAGAAAAACAGTCAACCAGTACAGGAAAGAAGAATTGAAAAAAATGAGGAGAGGCTTAGGAACCTCTGGGACAACTTTAAATGTGCCAACATTCCAATCATAGAGGTGCCAGAAGGAGAAGAGGAAGAGCAAGACATCAAAAACTTATGTGAGAAAATAATGAAGAAAAAAATCTCCAAATTTGGCAAAGGAAATAGACATATAAAAGTCCAGGAAGCACAGAAAGTCCCAAACAAGCTAGACCTGAAAAGGACCAACCAAGACACATCATAATTAAAATGCAAAAGGTTAAAGATAAAGAGAGAATCTTAAAAGTAGCAAGAGAAAAGCTGAGACACCTACAAAGGGATAGCCTATAAGACTATCAGCTAATTTCTCAAAAGAAACTTTGCAGGCAAGAAGGGACTGGCAAGAAGTATTCAAGGGGATGAAAAGCAAAGACTTAAACTAAGATTACTCTATCCAGCAAAGTTATCATTTAGAATGGAAGGGCAGATAAAGTGCTTCCCAGACAAGGTAAAGCTAAAGGAGTTCATCATCACCAAGCTATTATTATATGAAATGTCAAAGGAACTTACTTAAGAAAAAGATCAAAATTATGAACATTAAAATGACAACAAACACAACGATCAACAACTGAATCTAAAAAATAAAAACAAAATCTAACTAAGCAACCCAGAATAGGAAAAGAATTATAGGTATGGAGATCATTTGGAGAGTTATCAGCTGGGAGGGGGAAGTGGGAGAAATGGGGAAATGATGCAGGGATTAAGAAGCATAATTGTTTGGTACAAAATAGACAGGGGGAAGTAAAGAATAATATAGGAAAGGATGAAGTTAAAGAACTTATATACATGACCCATGGATATGAACTAAAGAGGGTGAGATTGCTGGAGGGGAGGGTGGTACTGGGCAGAGGGGAACAAAGGGAATAAAAAAATTGGAACTACTGTAACAACATAATCAATAAAATATACTTTAAAAAATAAGATCATATAGGTTTCAAGTATACAATTCTATGATACATCATCTGCATATTGTATTGTGTGTCCACCAACCAGAGTCAACTGATCTTCCATCACCATATATTTGACCCCCTTTAACCTTTACTAGCCCCCTCCACCCTTCCCTCTGGTAGCCACCATACTCTTGTCTATAAGTTTTTCTTTATTTGTTTTTCTTAAACAAGAAAAACTTGTTGCTTTCAATTTTATATCTCACATATGAGTAAAATCATATGGTTCTTAACTTTTTCTGTCTGACTTATTTTGCTTAGTATGGTACTCTCAAGATCCATCCAGTTTGTAGAAATAAGAGAAATAACAACATTTCTGAATATCCCTGTTGTAAAAATTAAGTAGGGTACTGTGATTTGTAATTTATTAATTTGTATACTCATATATCATCAAGAAACTCTTATCAGTTAGAATACAAGTAACAGAAGATTTTACTAAAAATGGCTTAAACCATTAAGGGTATTTGTTGGCTTGAGTAGCCAACAGTGGTAGAGGTAATACTGACTTCAGACAAGTCTTGATTTAGTAGTCCAACAATGTCACCAAGAATCCAATTTTTTTCCAGTTCTTTACTTTTCCCTTTTTGATATCAAATTCTAAGGCTACTCTCCTCTGGCTTCCAGCAGCTCTCACAGTCAGTATTTCCTCATTCCAGTCCAGAAGAGAAGAGGCAGCATCCTTGCCCAGCCTTTCCAAAGATATATGGAAATTAATTCTGATTGGGCCTACTTATATCACATACCTGCTCTGCAACCAATGTCTGTGTCCAGAGGAATAGAAAGCACTAATTGACTTAGCCTAGACCACGTGGCCCACCCCTGAAGATAGGGGAGAAATCAGCTTCCCTGGAACTTTGTGGAACCCCCAGTAGAAAGTGGTTGGCTGATACACAGAGGACGAGGATAGAGGGGACTGGATAATGAATAGGCAACCAACAAACTACCCAATTAGCTGAATCTGAATCAAGAGTCAACCAATAATACTGCCTGAAATCTATTTTATGGTCCTAGGTGAACATTTTTTAAAATCTCAATATTTAGATGAATTAGAGGCATCAATAGACATTCTATGATGTATATAAAGGTTATAGATATATGAATAGGTCTCTAGAAAAGTAAGATAATTATTTTCAGCCAAGACAGAGGTGTAGACAGATATGCTGTGTCTCCCTCCACAACTAAGAAGGAAGACAACTATCTCAAAACTAGAAACAACCAGAAGTTCCAGAAAATTAAACTACATGGAGGTCCAACAAACAAAGATATAAAGAAGAAATATTCATCCAGACAGGTAGGAGAAGCAGAGCCAGGGTGGAGAGCACACGGTGTGGTGGTGGCAGCAGTGTCGGCAGCAGCAGCCTGGTGAAAAGTAGAGTTCCACATTTCAAAAAGTCAGGAGAGACACCTGGGGAGCATTCACAGCTCCACACCAGACCATGCAGCTCATGGTCCCAGCAATGGGGAAAATCAAGTCTCATTGCTTTTGACTGTGCAAACCAGTGGCAGTTGGGGCAAATGCGGAAACTACAAGTCTCCCAGCAGAGTCTGCTTTTTTAAAGGGCTCCCACAGTCCTAAAACATCTGCAGATCCATCCACTCTGGAAACGACAGCCAGGGCAACAGCTAGAGAGGCACCAGTTCCATAAGAAGTGGGAGAAGTGCCTGGAAAAGGAGTGAGTGCTGGGCAAGTGGCATTGTTCCTTCTCAGACCCCTCCTCTACATACAGCACCACAATTTGGTGAAACAGGTCTCCTTATACTGACTAATGTCTAAGGCTCTGCCCCTTACAACGTAACAGGAGTGACAGTTCTACCTAAGACACAAAGGCAAACACACACAGGAGACTTCTGGCCAAGATGGAGGCCTAGACTGACACGCTCCATCTCCCTCCACAACTAAGAAGGAACACAACTACCACAAAATCAGAAATAACCAGAAGTTCCAGAAAATAAATGGAAGTCCAACGTATTAAGTTATAAAAAAGTGGTGCTCATCTGAATGGGTAGGAAGGATGAAGCTGGGGAGGAGAGGTCAAGCTGTGCTGGCAGCAGCAGCAGCAGCGATGGCGGTGGGATGGCGTTAAGCACAGACACTTGTATGTAAGGGGAGGCAAGAAGCACTTGGGGACCACCCCTGGCTGCAAACCAGACCTGTCAGCTTGTGATTCCAACACTGGGGAAGGCAGAACCCTCCTAGCCTCAGACTGTGAGGCCAAGAGAGGGTCAGGACAGAGGAGGAGGCTCCCAGGTCTCTCAGTGGAGAGTGAACAGCAGGAACCCATCTTGGACCCCCCACCCCCACAGAAAATGACAGTGTGGTGAGAAGGGTCGCCCAGTTATGATGAGTGCCCAGGGCTCCACCCCCTGTAGCATAGGAGGTGCAACAGTTCCACCCAGGAAGCAAAGGTAAACACAAAACTGTGAAAATGGCACAGAGCATGATAGAGATCCTGGTGAGGCAGCTGACTGGGAGCAAATATCTAATCTAATGGCTCATCAGGTAGAAAATCTTTCTGAGTAACAGTTCAGAGCTTTGGTTATAAAAATGCTTACAGATCTAACAGCAGATCTTAAACAAGACAGGGAAGGCATGAAGGCTAATCCTGCTCAAATGAAGAAAAATTCACACAAAACTAGTAGTGTAGGACAGAAAACAAGGGATCAAATCAATAAATCAGAACATAAAGAAGGAACAAACCAGCAACCAGTGCAGAAAGAGGAAACAAAAAGTGAGGAAAATGAGGAGAGACTCAGAAACCCATGGGACAGCTATAAGCAGGCCAACATCCAAATCATAGGGTTGCCAGAAAGTGAAGAAGAACTAGAAATTGAAAAATTATGTGAAAAAATAATGAAGCAGAACTTCCCTAACTTGGGGAAGGAAATAGACTTACAGGTCCAGGAAGCACAGAGAGTTCCAAAAACACTGGACCCAGGGAGAACCACACCAAGACACATTATAATCAAAATGTCAAAAATTAAGGATAAAGAGAGACTCTTAAAAGCAGCAAGAGAGAAGAAGAGAATTATGTACTAAGGGGTCCCAATAAGACTGTCAGCTGATTTCCCAAAAGAAATTCTGCAGGCAAGAAGGGACTGGCAAGAAATATTCAAAGTAATGAAAAGCAAAAACTTACAACTACAATTAGTTTATCCAGTGAAATTGTCATTCAGAATAGAAGAGCAGATAAAGTGCTTTCAGGACAAAGTAAAACTGAAGGAGTTCATCAGATCCAAAATACTGTTATATGAGATGTTAAATGGATTTGTTTAGAAGAAGGAGGATCAAAACTATGAACATTAAAATTAAAACTGTATCACAACAACCAACAACAGAAGCTAGGGAACTGAAACAAAGGCAAACTAAGTAGGCAATGAGAGTGGGAAAACAATTATAGGTATGGGGAACATTATGGGGGGAGGTAGCAGGGAAAGGGAAAGGGGGAAAAGGAGGGAGATGGTACAGGAATTAAGAAGCATAGTAGGAAGGAGTGGAGTAGACAGGAAGATGTTGAGAAGAACTATATGCACAACCAATGGGCATGGACTAAAGAGGGGGGACAACTGGAGTGAGGGGCATCACTGGGTGGAGGGGAACAAAGGGAAAAGAAATTGGGACAATAGTAACAGCATAATCAATAAAGCATATTTTTTTAAAAAAGAAAAGATAATTAACAAAATTGTTGACAAATCCACTATATCACTCCAAATTATGACTGTACAGTTTAAGTGAATTTTGACATCTATAAAATTATTAGGAAAAAGTAAGGGTCTGCCCATCTAAAGATAGATACTTTCAAGGATTTTAAAAAAATTCTCATTTAAATCTCTTATTGAAATCAGGTATAATGGTTTCTCATATCTGTAAAGAGAAAAAATGTCTTTCACCCCTGAATAAATTATCTGGAGAAGGCTGGGCCACCCTTAGGCCAGCCTAATACAGTGAGATACCCAAAGGAAAACAGTCCAAATCCTTAAAAGTTTGGAAGGGATATAAATCTTCACTGAAAGTATCTCACAGGCCCTAAGGGAAACCTGACACACAGAAGTCTCCAACAGCCCTTTGTACTCAGCTCTCTTCTACTGCATGTTCATGAGACAAATGGGGTTCCTCCCCTTGTGTGCCTCTTGTATTTGAGTCATATTCACAGCCAGGAAATGTCCCCAAAGGGAATTACAAAGAGCATCTTCCATGGGTGCCCACTTACAGCCATTATTATATTCACTAGATGTTTGAAATATTTTTGGTTTGGAGTACAGGGACCCACCTTGCTAAGTCATCAGGGAGAACCTGAAAAAGTAGAGGAGCTTAACGAACAGAACCAGCAATGGCATCATCATTTATTGAGTTTGGAAAATGTCAATTCTCTGCAAATGGACTGAGATGCTATCTCTCAGGACAAAAAGTAGGAGTTTCAAGGAAGGTCCAAAAGAGATCCCAATTTTCTATATGGAATAAAATCAACCTGTCACTGCTGAAGAGAACAGGCTATTGGAATTATGGTGCCAACTATCAAGGCTATTGGGCTCCTGACACCAAGTCATGGTACAGACATCGGTGAATCTTTTTGACATCGTGCTCCTTGGAGCCTCCTGACAGGCTGTTGTGGGACAGAAGTCAGGTATACACCTCTGCAGTCTCCACCTCTGCCTCAACCAAAGAGCTTCACTTTATGTCTTTTACATCTGAAACTTCTGAATAAGATTTTATTTGAAGGCTTCCTTTTTCAAGATGGTGGCCACAGAGTATGTCTTCACTTCCCTGCTGAAGGACAATATGAATCAAGGGAGTCACCCTGACCAGCCCCAGTGGGTATCATTTGTCCTGTCTGCTGCCATCTGCAATGGGGCAGGAAAGATGACTTCAGCTAGATGACCACGGGAAAGGGGCCAGATACCTCCTTCATCCTCCCCAGGCTAAGAACCCAATGGGAAGGGCTTAAGCAGGCCCCACACAGTGCTGAGGTGAGCCAGGAGCTTTGACTCCTCCTCCAACAGGCTATCATTCTGCAGAGTGCCTCATTGCCTCCCTCTCTTCTCTCATATCCTCCCTTTCCTTCCTCTCTCTCTCTCTCTCTCTCTCTCTCTCTCTCTCTCTCTCTCTCTCTCTCTCTCTCTCTTCCTTTAGCTTTATTAAACTGAAAATATATACAACATAAAATTACCATTTTAACCATTAAAAATTTTTAACTTTGTAATTGTGGTAAAATACACATAACATAAAATTTACCATATTAACCAATTTAAGTGTACAGCTCAGTGACATTAAGTACACTCACATTGTTGTACAACCATCACCACCATCCACATCCAGAAATTTTTTATCTTCTCAGACTGAAACTTTGTTCACATTAAACACTAACTCCCCCTTCCTCCCTCCACCCCAGCCCCTGACAACAACCATTCTACTTTCAATCTATAAATTGTTCTGCTCTAGATATCGTGTATAAGTGGAATCATACAGTATTTGACTTTGTGTCTGGCTTATTTCACTTAGCATGTGTTTTCAAGGCTTATAAATGTTGTAGCATGTGTCAAAATTCCTTTTATTTTTAAGGATGAATAGTAATGATATTTCATTGTATGAATATACCACATTTTGTTTATTCATTCACTCTCAATGAATATTTGGGCTGTTTCTAGTTTTTGACTATTGTGAATAATGCTTCTATAAATATTGGTGTACAAATACAGGGGTGGGACCCTTGCTTGTGTGACTCAGTTGGTTGGAGCATCATCCTGTGCACCGAAAAGTTGGGGGTTTGATTCCCGGTCAGGGCACACGCCTAGCCTATGGGTTCAATACCTTGGTCAGAGCTTGTATGGGATGCAGTCCATCTATGCTTTTCTCTCACATTGATGTGTCTTTCTCTCTCTCTCTCTCTTCCTCTCTCTCTAAAATCAATAAACATATATATTTTTTAAATGTGTAATTTTGTTTTCCAAATATTTTATTTATTTCTTTTTAGAGAGAGGGAGAGAAACATCAATGTGTGGTTGCCTCTCGCGCACCCCCAACTGGGGACCTGGCCTGCAATCCAAGCATGTGCCCTGACTGGGAATCAAACCTGCAATACTTTGGTTCACAGGCCGGCACTCAATCCACTGAGCCACACCAGCCACGGCAATAAACATATTTCTTAAATTAAAAAAAAATACAGGGTGGGCAAAAATAGGCTTATAGTTTTAAGTACATGAAACAGAGTTTATTCTTATATTATGTACTTATTATTGTATTATATATTTGTCTTATTTCCATACAAACAACTGTTGTAAACCTACTTTTTCCCACCCCTCTATTTGTTTGAATTCCTGATTTCAATTCTTTTGTGCATATACCCAGAAGTGTAACTGCTGGATCATGTGGTAATTCTACATTTAACTTTTTGAGAAACTGCCAAACTGTTTTCCACAGTGGCTGCACCATTTTATATTCTCACCAGCAGTGAACAAGGATTCTACATTCTTACCAACACTTGTTATTCTCTCATTTGTCAAGGGGTTTTTGTTTGTTTGTTTCTTATAAAAGCCATGCAAATGGATGTGAAGTAGCATTTCATTTTGGTTTTGATTTGTGTTTCCCTAAAGATTAGTGATGTTGAGCACCTTCTCACGTGTATATTGGCTGGCTGTATGTATTCTCTGGAGAAGTGTCAATTCAAGTCCTTTGCCCATTTTTTACTCAAGTTGTTTGTTTTTGTTTTGTTTTTGAGTTGTAAGAGTTCTTTTCTTATTCTAGATATTAACCCCTTATCAGATATATAATTTGCAAATATTTTATCTCACTCTTTGGGTTCCCTTTTCACTCTGATTGTGTCCTTGACACACATGAAACAGTCTCTCCAAGACCTCACTGTTGACATCTAGCCCCTCCTCTCAGGCTCCCCTTCACTGCCCCCACAGGGTTACTGATGCCAGGGTTTGCTCCACCCTGGCAAGGTGGAAGAATGGGGCCCCCTTGGAGTGCCACATGCCACTTTCCTCACAGTGAAGCTGCAGACAACATCCTACCATGAGGATTTGTTAATAGCTTTTTTTTAAAATATGGAAATGGGTGGTGAGCTTTTTCCAGGGACAGTGTTTTTTGTTTGTTTGTTTTTTTGTTTTAAGAAAAAGCAACATATATTTTTTAAAATTTAGGGACTGTAACAACTCTGCCACAGCTTGAGGGCAAGGGTCCTGTTGAAGTGTTTGGTAGCAACTAAACTAGAAAAAGGCAAGTCTCCACCTGAGCCTGTGAGGGGAGATGGCAGGGTCATTGCCAGGTAACCCAGATCAGGAAACATATCTCTGGGCCCCATGTGAGGCTCCTCACCCTGGTTAGCCTGTGTGTCCAGCGTGGTTTTGGCTTCTGCCAGGAAGAACCAGGAGCAGAGGGGAGAGTGTGCAGAGTAAGGAGACAGACCATATAACTGCTATGATTTGAACTGCAACTCTCTCATTCTAAGCCTCAGTTTTTTTTTACATGGAAAACCAAATCAGTAACTATTATAAAATCTTACCATTTTTGTTACATGATTTACACAGTCTTTTGTATGCATTGTCCACTTTAACAAAATACTACAGAGCAAAGCACTTTGAAAAGAATAAAATGCTTAACATATGTAAGGAATTTTTTTCATTCTTTGAAGCCTGCCCTGAGTGGTTCTGCTATTGTTTGGCTAAGAGAATTATATGATTTTGAGATCTGGTTTCTTATCTTGTATAGACTGAAGGCAATTAAACAATTATTCATGTCAGAATTGAAAGTAAGGAGAAGGCTTAGTGAAAAGTGGTTGAGTAGAAACAGAGAGCACTACATAATTTTCTTCTGAAACATCCATGTCATATGGCCCAAAGCGAGAATTTCAAGTGTATCTGTGAGGAGAAAGAGACAGAAATAAAAACATTAACTTTTTTGTTCTAATTTTTCTCAACCATCTTCTGAAGAGCCTTTGGAAATCACATGTTGTTTTAGAGAGAAATCAACCAAGACTCTCTAAGGAAGATGGCTTTTATCTGTGGGTAGAGATCATTCAGTCACAAATCAGTATCTTTTTCTAAAAGAAAGATTACAGAAACAAAAGATGGTCACTGTCCCCTCTCATTTCCAGTGCCAGTAACAGAGACACCTTGAGGGTACAGGGAAGGTGCCCAGCCCAGCATCAGGCCACCAGGACTCCAGCTTCCCTGGCTGGAGAATATGAAGGTAACAGCAAACATCTTTGCACATAAACTAATGCCACCCCCACCCTCCACTGCCACTTTTCCCTTTGCCCATCAATACACCAAATCCCATGTTCCCCTTAGTCTCTGACTTTTCTTGCAGGCTATAATTGTCCTTCAGTGCCCTGTGGAGAAGAGTAGCCTGTCACCTGCTCAAGTGTGTAGACTTTATAGAACCTGGACCTCCCTGGGTAGCCCAACAAATACAGTCCTCCCAACGAAGGGAATTTCACAATAACTCTAATCTTTTACTCTTGTTCCCCAAACCCAAGGAGGTCTAGACACAGCCCAGAGCACACTGTAAGAACCGTCTTCCCTGTATGTGTCCTGCCCACCCCACAGTGTCTCTCTCCACAACTCCACCCTGAACTTGTCCAGACACCCAGCCCCTCTCTTTTCTGTCCCTCTCCCTGCATCTGGCTCACTTCAGTCTTTTTAATGTTTGGCTTGACCAGGTTTCTTCCTCTTTGCAGGAGATCAGGGCAGTGACTGGGCTCAGCTATGACAGGAATGTTTGGAGGTTGTGAACACAAGTGATTTGCCCTTTGCCCTTGAGTTCCTTCACTTCCTTGGCTTTCTCCAAGCCATTGACCTGGGAGTCATGATAACCTCAAAGCCTGAGCTGCCACCCAGACATCAGGTTTGAAAGATCTGGAGAACATTAAAGGAAGTTATCCTTATCGCCTGAGCATCCCCACTGCAGTCCCTCCCGAGGCTGCCACTGAAATCCATTTCTCTAGAGCAAAAGTGGTGGCAGCCTCTGCCAATGGGGAGTGCACTGTGAGCCCCCTCCACAGACACACCACCCTCAGAGTGGCCAAGAGTCACCACCCTCAGTGGAACTCTGCTAGGATGCCACTGAGACTCACCATCATGCTCACTTCTGAAATCTTCATTGCATCCTCAGGGAGGTGAGGGGGATGGCACTGAAGAGAGGTGGGGGCAAAGCTGAGACATCTCTACTTAACTAAATTTAACCTTGGGTTCCAAGCACAGATGTTACTATTTGAAAGTATGTTTCAAATGTCTCAAATGAGCACATGTTGTGCCTGGTAAACCTTGGTGTCATGTGTGGCTTTTAACATTAGTCATTTCCCTGTTGGTAAAGAGAAGTCCAGAAATAAGGGTATTACAGAACCAGACTGTGTGGTTCACTAAGTCACAGGGGAAAGGGTGGGGAAGCAGCAGAGCTCTGGCTAAAGGTCATGAAGCATTATTTCTACATTGATATTCAGAGTCCAAGTGAGAAGGTTAAGATCAAAATGAAAATTAACTGAGGACAGCTGTGCCATTTGGACTTTCTGAGACAGACTTGCCATAGGAGAATGTAGATCACCTTAGCTAACTTTCCATGAGCCAGAGATGAAGAAGGAATCGGTGTTAATAAGGATGAACATAATAAAATGGCAAGAAAAGTTAGTGGAATTCCTTTCCCTGGGGATTCCTGGAACAAGACACATACACATTAGGTGCAGGTACACCTGAAGATGAGCAAACTTTTTCCCCAGGACTGTGATCCTTTACTGCATGTTACTTTGGTTCTCCAGGTCAACAGAGTTGGAGTGAGTCACTCTAGGAACACAAGATGCAATGATCATGCTAATGCAACCCCCTGGTCCCCAGTCCCCACCTGGAAGAGCTATGTGGGCTCCAATTTCTTCTCTCCTGGCAGTCTCCAGGAGGTCACACCCTCTCCTTGAAAAATAATAAAGATTTCTTGTCTGGACCCATCCTGAGTCTTAATAGCCTTAATTCTCCACCAATTCTGTTGCTAATGTCACTCTTGTGTGCATCTGAGCCTGTCCACTCTTCCAGCTGTTGGTTGTGCCTAGCCTGCTGGACACTCACCAGGGGTAAAGGCACTCTTTTCACCAGTGTTCCTAATAGAAGAGGGGCCATGCATTCTCTGTTAATTGCTTAATTTTCTGTGGTGGAGCCATCATAAACTTCCCCATAGCTGAAGGCAGTAGGAGAACAACTTCCCCAGAACACCCAGCACACTTCTCCCAACAATAATCACCCATGTTCTGGATGGGTGCCACAAATACCACCAGAGCTGTACTGAGTACTTGCATAGTCTGGACACCATGCTAAATGCTTAATTTGTATCATCTCATTTGATCTTTGCTTCTACCCCATAAGATAGATATTATTCTTGTTCCTGTTCTACAGATGGGCATGCAGATGTGCCATCTCCAGGTGGGGGTAGCCTGGTCAGCTCTTCATTTTTCAGATGATTCTTCACTGCATTGCAGAGGGCAACCCTCACTTTTATCACTGTGTCCAATCAAGTGTCCATTGGGCCATCAAGGCAACCATTCTCCAGTGGATAGAACTGATGTGGATAATCAGCCTCACTACATGACATGTGCTAATATCTCTGGATTTTCTTATAATTACAATGCAATTCAAAAATGTAAATAAGTGCTCAAGATATGGGAAATGCAGGAGCTAAGAGAAGATAGCAGAGGAGTGAGGGGAGGCTGCGCTTTCAGGCTCCCTAGACCCGTCTGCAGTTTGGACTAATTGTAGACAGAACATCTCAGTGAGCAGCTGGACACTGGCAGGAGTCGAGCCTTGGCAGTGCTGGATTAGAGAAAAACCATCTGGGAACAACCTGCTTAGTGAGGATAGCGGAGGAAAAAGGGATGAGACGGGATTTCTGACTGGGGTGGCTACCCTAGCTGCGGCTGGAAGTACACAAAAGTTCTTTGGCGACCACAGGCTTCCCCAGAGAGGAATTGGGAGGAGCATGGATCTCTGCCCGCTGGCAGAGACAGGACTCGACCAGGGGGCATTGGTGCTGAAAAACAAGAAACAGCATACTGCTGTGCATGTGAGAACGTAATTTTCCTTTATATTTTTCTCTTGTGAACTGCTGAGAGGGGAGAAAACTTTGGGGGTGATAGGACATTCTTGAGGAGTGCAGACGCAGAAGTGCGCTTGCCTACTCCCCAACCCTCCCCTTGGGTCACGCGGATGCGCATAGGGAAGTGCCCTCATTCACTGGCCCAGGTGCGTGGGGTCATGTGTCCAGGTGTCCCTCGGAAACACCCCAATAGAAATAAGATTAGTGCCCCAACGGGTGCAGGGAAAGCCCAGTGGACATGCAGAAGACCATGCGCAGACACCCCTGGCCAGCTCCAGTGGGCGCCAGGCCGGAGCGCAGACCACTTGCTCAGGCTCTGCTCGTGCCCACCCAGGCGGGTGTGGAAACGGTGGGCAGCTGCGGCGCGGGAACAGTGGGTGGCAGCGACTCACAGACGCTCACTTCCACTGTGCACAAGTGTCTGGGGCCCCGCCCTAAGAGGCGAGAGTTGAGAGATGAGAAACCAACTCCCTGAGTGCGACTCGGCAGGCCTGAGGCTAGCTCTCAGGCCGCCTTGAGTGTGTAGGGGCGTGCGTGCGCAAAAGCACCACATTGGGCTCCAACAGGTGCCAAAGGAACATGCCGTGCAGGCCACTGTGGGCGCACACCGCTGCTGCAAGGAACAGGAACTTCTGGCCTACCTCATTAGCCTGCCTCATTAGACCAGCAGAAAAAGAAGACGACACACAAATGCTGAACTGAGTAAAAACATTCCTTTTTTTTTTTTTCTTCCTTAAAGGGAAAGGGGGGAAAAAAACTATATCTCTAATTTGTTTCATACAATCTCTCCTTCTCATTCTCTCTCTTTAATTGTTGTTTATTTGCTTGTGTGTCTAGTTTAGCCTCCCTTTCACTCTAAATCAATAGAATATAACTACTATATAAATCCAATACCATACAATCCCACTTTCTTACTATATTCTGCATTCTTCCCTCCTTTTCTTCTATTGTTATTAACATATAATGTAAATATTACCTACTGTCTTGCATAGTCTCAACTATTATTAATCTATCATCCCCTCTCTCAAAAATTATATTTTTCTTCCCTAAAAACAACTCTTACCTATTCTTCCTACAGTATAAAAGCTCTAATCTCTCTACATATATATTAATACTGGCTCGTTGGCTGAAGATATTGGGATAGAGGGTGGGGGATATTTTTGAGGGTGTGGGTTTCCTGACTGGGCTGTGTGTTTATGTTTTTAACAGCATCTCCACAAAAGAACTCAAGACAAAGTGGATAGAGTGACTCTCAATCAACTAGCCAGAAGGAAGATCCCACCAAAGAGCATATGAAATATAACCAGACAGCATAAACAAATGACAAAAAGGGTACCCCAAGAACATCAGGCTCAGAAGATCAAAGAGACTGCACCACTGAAACCCCCAGATATCCAATAAAGAATCTCATACCACAAAGGTGGGAAGTCAAAGCAGACAAACCCCCAAAACAAAAACAAACAAGAAGAATCCAACATGGTAAGATGCAGAAACAACCTCTCAATGAAAAGAAAAAAGGAATCCCCAGAAAGAGAGGTAGATAGAATAGACATAGCCCAAATGTCAGACATGGAATTCAAAACAATGGTAGTGAAGGAGCTCAATATACTCGACAACCTCAAAAACAACTATGACAGCCTCCAAGGAAGTTACGAATAGCTTCAAGAAAATTACAGGAAACTTGCAGAGAACTACATCAGCATAAAAAAAGACATAGAAACTATTAACAAGAACCAGGAAGAAATGAAGAATTCAATCTCTGAACTGAAAAACACAGTAGAATCAGTCAAAAGCAGACTAAACAAAGCAGAGAATCAGATTAGTGAGCTAGAAGATAATGTAGAAAAAAATTCCCAGACAATACAACAAAATGAAAAAAGATTGAAAAAGTATGAAGAAGATATAAGGGAATTACAGGATAGCATAAGAAAAACATCAGAGTCATTGGAATTAAAGAGGGAGAAGAGAAACAAGGAATAGAAAAACTGATAGAAGAAATAGTGACAGAAAATTTTCCCAACCTGATGAGAGAAAATGTTCCCAACCTGATGAGAGAAAATGTTATGCAAGTTCAGGAAGCACAGAGAGTTCCAATGAAGAGGAACCCCAAAAAACCCACTCCAAGGCACATCATAATTAAAATGGCAATATTCAAAGACAAAGAGAGAATCCTGAAAGCAGCAGGAGAAAAACAGCAAACAACATACAAGCGAGCTCCAATAAGGCTATCGACCTATTTCTCAACAGAAATACTACAAGCCAGAAGTGAATGGTCAAAAGTATTTCAAGCAATGAAAAACAAAGGCCTACAACCAAGAATACTCTACCCATCAAGGCTCTCATTCAAAATGGAAAGTGAAATATGAAGTTTCTGAGACAAAGGAAGACTGAAAGAATACGTCTCCACCAAACCAGTATTGCAAGAGATACTAAAGGGAATGTTCTAAGAAAAAAGAAGAAAAAAAGTGGAGAGGAACAGAGGTACAAAGGGAAATGAATAAATACATGCCAATAAACCTTAAATGTAAATGGATTAAATGCTCCAATTAAAATACATATGGTAACAAAATGGATAAGAAAACAGGACCCACATATTTGCTGTCTACAAGAAACATACCTCAAAACAAAGGATTTACATAGACTGAAAGTAAAAGGATATAAAAAAATATTCCAAGCAAACGGACCTGAAAAAAAAAAGCCGGGGTAGCAGTCCTCATATCAGACAAAACGGATTTCAAAGCAAGGGCAATAAAAAGAGACAAAAAAAAAGGACACTTTATAATAATTTAAAAAAAAAACAATTCATCAAGAAGATATAACACTGATAAATATATATGCACCCAACAAAGGAGCACACAAATACATAAAGAAAATACTAAAAGACCACAAGAAGGATATTAACAGCAACACACTCATAGTAGGGGACTTCAACACTCCATTATCAACAATAGACAGATCATCCAAGCAAAGAAACACCAAAGATATACAGGCATTGAACAACACACTAAACCACGTGGACTTAACTGATATATATAGAACTTTTCACCCCAAAGAAGTAAAATATACATTCTTTCCAAATGCACATGGGACATTTTCAAAGATAGACCACATGATAGGACACAAAAGAAGTCTCAAAATTCAAGAAAACTGAAATCATATCAAGCATCTTTTCAGACCACAATGCCTTGAAACTAAAAATCAACCTCAGAGAAAAAAAATCAAAGACACCCAAACTCATGGAGAATGAATAACATGCTATTAAATAATGATAGGGTTAACAATGACATCAAAGAAGAAATCAAGAAATTTCTAGAAACTAATGATAATGAACATGAAACAGCCCAAAACCTATGGGACAGAGCAAAAGCAGCCCTAAGAGGGAAGTTCATAGCAATACAGGCATATCTGGAAAGGATAGAAGAATCTCAAATAAAAAATCTAACCCTAGGGTTACAAGAACTAGAACAACAACAACAAACAAAGCCTAGGGCAAGAAGAAGGAAGGAAATCATCAAGATCAGAGCAGAATTAAATGACATAGAGACCAAACAAACAATACAAAAGATCAACATACTAGGAGATGGTTCTTCAAAAAAATAAACAAAATCGACAAGCCTTTAGCCAGGCTCATCAAGAAAAAAAGAGAGAAGACCCAAAATGAACAAAATCAGAAATGAAAGAGGAGAAATCACGACTGATACCACAGAAATACAAAGTATTGTAAGAAATTACTACAAACAACCGTATGGGAATAAATTTGACAACCTAGAAGAAATGGACAAATTTCTAGAAACATATAACCTTCCAAAACTGAATCAAGAAGAAGTAGAAAGTCTCAACAGACCAATAACAAAGAAGAAAATTGAAAGAGTAATCAAAAATCTTCCAGCACACCAAAACCCTGGACCGGATGGCTTCACAGGCGAATTTTACAAAACATTTCGTGAAGAACTAACTCCTACCCTCCTCAAACTATTCCAAAAAATCCAAGAAGAGGGAAAAATCCCAAACTCTTTCTATGAAGCCCGTATTACCCTAATCCCAAAACCAGGTCAAGACACAACAAAGAAAGAAAACCACAGGCCAATATCACTGATGAACATAGATGATAAAATCCTCAACAAAATATTGGCAAACAGGATTCAGCAATACATCAAAAAGATCATGCACCATGATCAAATGGGATTCATCCAATGGATGCAAGGATGGTTTAATATTCACAAATCAATAAATATAATACATCACCTAAACAAAATGAAAGACAAAAATCACATGATCATATCAATAGATGCAGAAAAAGCATTTGATAAAGTACAACACCCATTTATGATGAAAACACTCAGCAAAATGGGAATAGAGGGAGCATACCTTAACATAATTAAGGCTATATATGAGAGGCCTGAAGCCAACATCATACTCAATGGACAAAAACTGAAAGCATTCCCCCTGAAATCAGGTACTAGACAAGGCTGTCCACTCTCTCCACTCCTATTCAACATAGTGTTGGAAGTCCTAGCCACAGCAATCAGACAAGAAAAGAAATAAAAGGCATCCAAGTTGGGAAAGAAGAACCAAAACTGTCATTACATGCAGATGACGTGATAGTATACCTAGAAAACCTTATTAACTCCACTAAAAGACTACTCAATGTAATAAGTGAATTTGGCAAAAGAGCAGGGTACAAAATAAATATACAGAAATCTAAGGCATTTCTGTACACCAACAATAAAATATCAGAGACAGAGACAAAAAAGAAAATACCATTTACTATAGCAACAAGAAAAATAAAGTACCTAGGAGTAAACTTAACCAAAGAGATAAAAAAACCTGTACTCTAAAAATTACATAACATTGAAGAAAGAAATTAAGGAAGATACAAATAAATGGAAGCAAATACCATGTTCTTGGATGGGAAGAATCAACATCATCAAAATGGCCATACTACCCAAAGCAATTTACAGATTCAATGCAATCCTTATTAAAATACCAATGACATATTTCACAGACCTAGAACAAATAGTCCAAAAATTCATATGGAAACAAAAAAGACCCCGAATAGCCACAGTAATCTTGAGACAGAAGAACACAGCAGGAGGAATCACAACACCAGATATCAAACAATACTACAAAGCCACTGTAATCAAAACAGTCTGGTACTGGCATAAAAACAGACATAAAAATCAGTGGAACAGAATAGAGAGCCCAGAAATAAACCCAGGCCTCTATGGTCAACTAAGATTTGATAAAGGAGGAAGGAACATAAAATGGAGTGAGAAGTGCTTCTTTAAAAATGGTGCTGGGAGAACTGGACAGGGACGCTCAAAAAAATGAAACTAGACCACCAACTTACACCACACACTAGAATAAACTTAAGATGAATCAAAGACTCAATTGTAAGCCATAACACCATAAAAGTCCTAGAGGAGAACATAAGCAGGAAAATTTCAGATATCCCACATAACAATATCTTCATGGATACATCTCCTAAGGCAAGAGAAATAAAAAATAAATAAATAAACAAATGGGACTACATCAAACTAAAGAGTTTCTGCTCAGCAAAAGAAAACATCAGCGAAATGAAAAGGAAACCAACCATATGGGAAAACATATTTGCCAATAATATCACAGACAGGGGACTGATCTCCAAAATATATAAAGAGCTTATACGACACAACATCAAGAAAACAAACAACCCAATTAAAAAATGGGCAAAGGACCTGAACAAACACTTCTCCGAAGAGGACATACAGAATGTCCATAGACACATGAAAATATGCTCAACATCATAAGGCATCAGAGAAATGCAAATAAAAACCACAATGAGATACCACTATACACCAGTCAGAATGGCCATCATGAACAAATCAATAAACAACAAGTGCTGGTGAGGATGTGAAGAAACGGGAACCCTACTGCACTGTTGGTGGGAATGCAGACTGGTGCAGCCACTATGGAAAACAGTATGGAATTACCTCAAAAAACTAAAAATGGAACTGCCTTTTGAACCAGCGATTCCACTGCTAGGATTATCCCCGAAAAATCCCAAAACCCTAATTCAGAAGAATTTATGCACCCCTATATTTATAGCAGCACTGTTTACAATAGCTAAGTGTTGGAAACAGCCTAAGTGCCCATCTGTAGATGAATGGATCACAAAACTGTGGTACATTTACACAATGGAATACTGTGTAGCAGAAAGAAAGAAGGAACTCCTGCCATTTGCAACAACATGGATGCAAGTAGAGAGAATTATGCTTAGTGAAATAAGCCAGGCAAAGAAAGCAAAATACCATATGATATCAGCTAATACAGGAGACTAAAGAACAACATAAACAAATAAACTAAATAGGACAAGGAGCAGAATAGAAGTCAATAGGTGGGAGGGGGGAAGGAGAGAAGGAGGATAAGTAAGGGAAGGGTTTAGTCAAGGAACATGTATAAATGACTCATGGACATGGACAACCAGAAGGGATATGATTGTGGGAGAAAGGGTGGGCTGGTTGGGGGAGAGTAATGTGGGAAAAATGGGACAACTGTAATTGAAAAACCAAAAAATAAAAGAGAAAAAAAGAAAAAGAAATGGGAAATGCAGCCTGAACAATAATAAAGGCCAAGTTATTGACATTTCATATTTCTACTTACTGTTCTACCAGGAGATGGAGACACCAGCAATCAAACCCAGAAACAGTGTGGGCCTCTTTCTTGCAAATGTCAAATACAGCAAGGCTTTCAATCTTCTTGTATGGTTGTTTCTTATCACTGTTTAGAAAACAATATGCTCCGAAGACTAGAATTAAAATAAGGCATGAAAAGTAGCTCAAACAAGGGGCTCACACTCAATGAGTACTGTGGAGTTCAGGCTTGGTGCTTGGGCTCTCCGTTCAATTCAACAGTGAACATGATGCTATACATAATAGTGTAGTGAAGTAGAAACAGGTAAGTGCCCAAGGAGAACACAAATACAGCCCTGTGGGAGAGTAGGTGACAGAAAACTTCCCTACCTGCTCCTTGTTTGTAGAAGAGACACCATTGGTTTAGGTCTCAAACAATCACTAGGATCTCAATGGATGGAAATGGGGAAAATGGACAGAAATATTGTAAGCAAAGAGAAGACTTCATGTGGAAGAATCCTGGGGTCAAGAAATGGTTAGTTACTGAAATTAGATGGACCAGGGTGAAAGTAATGGATGACTCCAGGAAGAAAAGATACCTAAATTTATGAGAACAATCAGTAGGTAAAGTTTAGCAATATTCCCAGCACACATGGGTCCTTCAAAAGACCTCAGTGATGGCCCAGGGGGCAGAAGAGTTTCATCTTGTTTGCTAAATGTACTGGTTTATACCCACCTTCGTAGCATCCCACCTGGATAGCACCCCCATCCACTCTCAATAGGGTCCTCAGAGGGACAGTAAATTACATGGCTCCCCATATCTGGCAGATAGACAGAGCCAAGAGATATGACCTGACACTTCGGTATTGAAGAAGTTGCATTGGTAAAAGCATGTATTGCAGTGTCAAGTGAGCATGGTAAAAAAAAAAAAAAAAAAAAAAGATGGGGTCTCCAACACTGGTGCCTGCATACAACCAGAGTCAGGTCTTCTTTCCCCACCTTATTTTATCTAAGCCCAATTTTATACAAACTAATCTCAGCTAGTATCTAACACAAAGACACACAGGAAAAATAAGCCCTTTGATAAAAAGACATCTCCCATCTTTCTGTGGCCAATGATGGCAAGGAAAATGTTCACCACAGGTTTAAACCACACATCGAGTTGTCAGGGAGTTTAAAAATCAAACACAAAGCACTTTGAAGCAATGAGATCTAGCTCTGTGGTAGACAAGTCGACTAGTTTGTGCAGAGGAGCCAGCCTTCTTGTCTAAGGGCTAAAATCCTTCCAGGAAAGAAGGGAAAGTGCAAAGTGTGTAGGGAGTTGAGCATGAGGAAAAGGAGGCAGTTCTACCCATCCTTTCAACTTGGACACGGAATCTGTCTGCAGGGCTCTCTCATGGCCCTCCCAGTGAAGTTTATTTAGTTGACGCCTGCTGTGCTGATGCTGGGTTTTATTACCATATGAAGTTGAAAGTCCTGTTATTAATGCATCTGAGACTGTAAGACTTGCCAGACACATTCCCCTATAAGCCTGCCTGTCCTGGGCGGTGCGCATGATTTGCTAGGTGTCTAGTGTGTGTGCTCTGCAGCTCCCAATGCATGCATGTGGCAGGCTCAGAGCACTGTGAACAGAGAACCTGCTTTTTCTCTGGCTTCTTTCTGAGCCTTCTGTGGCTGGTTCATTGGAAAATAGATGAATGATTGATCTTGATATTCAAAGAATGTGGAACAAAAACAAAGAGAACACGGCAACTTCAACTGATCTGCACTATGATTTGGGAACAAAGAATGTAGACCTTCCCTAATTTTGAAATTCCAAATTCCAAACATTTCATAAATAAAATATGACTAATTACATGAAATTGCAAAGTATTCACTGTGCGAATTAAATACACAGGGATGAGTTGTTTTAAAAAGTTCCTGCTGGCAAATACATACTTCTCATTGCCACTTTTAACCTTATGAAGTAGAACGAGTTCTAACAGTGAGGTTGGAGAGACTTCCTGGTACATTCTAACATGAAAGCTTAACATCTGCTCTCCAGCGTTTCGTGAGCAATACCCTAACCTTACGAGTATCTGTGCTATAGTCTTTCCCAAAAGTCAGCCTCCAGGCTTGGTCACAGACCAGAGGTGCTGGGCTGCCTAAATGGCCACCAGCCCTACAGACAACACTGGCACCAAGGAAATAACAATGAGCCAACAAATGTGACTATGGTATTCATTCAGCTTTTATTGATGCATGTCTAGTCTCAATCAATAACAATTAATCAGAAGTAATAACACTCAGAAACAATCAGTAACAGTATAACACAAGGGAATTAGGGGATAACAAACCCAAGTCCCAAGAGTCCAGATCAGGTCTGAATCCGGGAGGCAGCCAGGCAGTTGACATCTTGCAAGGCAGAGTCAGAGAGACAGAATCCCAGCAGTGCTCTTTCTCTCCCAAGGCAGAATGTGAGGCACAAGGTGACTTGCTTTCTGGGTGCGCCGTCTATGGTCTGAAGTCCTCTGCTTATATACTCTCATATAATGCAATGTCGCATCAGCTTCTGATTAACTCATGTTGCTTTGTGCACCCACAATAGGCACATGTCCTTTATGTCTTTCTACTGTGCATGCTTTGAGAATGTGGCATTCCCTTTCAGATAAGCACATGTTGATCACGTTGTATCATCTTTCTGAGTCATTGCTCTACTGTGCATGCTCTGAGCATGGTTTCCCTTGATGCCATTTTAGTTCAGTCCTGCTCTCCACACAGAGTAAGGGCATCTGATGCTGTTCATTTACTCCCTGTGAGGAGCATCACAGACAGCTATGTTTCAAAGAAATGAAAAAACACACTTTCTACATATGTGTGTCATCTAAACAAGGATGTGGAAGTCGATATTAGGTATCAATGCAATGCAACATTACAAAAATAAGATCACCTTCAGTTGCACTCTTATAAATGCACAGCTTTTGTCCTAGTAAATATTATAAAATATATACACAAAAAGTTATCCCAGAAATAAAATTCAAGTTATTTTCAGATGCTGAGGGCATTTCTCCCAAATGATGGGAGAAAAAAAAGCCCTTTGAACATGTTTATTGTATTCCTAGGTAATGCCTGCATTCTTAAAATGTGCTACCTTGAAACAATGGCGTAAAACACCCTAATAAAAAGTTTTAAGGGGAAGCTACTTTCATAGATCAGAAATGCCAAAGACACTGAGTGTGTTCCAAGCCCCTTGATTCAGAGTGGAGCAGATAGAGCAGCTGGGTGGAGTATAAATTTCCAAACCATCATACCAAACACTTGTCACCTACTGAACTCAGACCACATGCCAGGCACTTTCAGAGCTGGGGATATAAATGAGCAATTGTAGTGGGTTGAGTGGTAGCCCCCAAAAGGCTATATTCACATCTTAATCCCTGAAACTTGAAAACGTGACTGGATTTTAGGGGAGGAAAAAACGGTCTTTGCAGATGCAATTAAGTTAAGGATCTTTAGATGAGATCATCCTGGATTAGCCAGGTGGTCCCTAAATCCAATGACAAGTGTCCTTATAAGAGACACTCAGAGGAGAGATGCACAGAGAGAAGGCATGTAAACTGGGTGCAGAGGTTGGAGTGATACAGCCACAGCCAAGAACTGTCTGGAGTCGCCAGAAGAGGCAGGGAAGGGTTCTAGGGTTTTCAGATGGAACGTGGCCCTGCCAACACCTCAATTTCAGATGCCTGGCTTGCAGGATGGTGAGAGTATACATTTCTGTTATTTTGTGATAATACCACACAGCAGCTCTAGGAAACTAATACAGATACTATCCCAACATACAGGAACTAAGGGCTGTATGCAGAGCAGGGTAGCATGAGACAGAAGGCCCTTTATAATGAACTTTTCCACAGCAAAGGAAACAAACAATAGGCATAAAAACAAAAAAAAAGTTAATTGTAGGTGTGATTTGTCTTAAAAATTCAAGTGAGATGAGGACTCTCACAGGTCTTTGGGTTGCCCACCCACAAGTGTTCAGTCCTGGGCTGTTGGGTGTGACAGCAGCCCCACACTCTGCCCTCCCGAACAGACCTGGACTTGTCTCTACATGATGCCAAGAAGACTAAGCTCAGTAGAAATACTTTATTTTTCATGGTTATTTGTAGCCAACATCTGTAGAACACAAAGTTTGAAAACTGATGTGCATATTGTGGTCATCTTAGCTCCAGCCCAAGCTACACTGTTGTGGGTTCAGCCACAATTGGGTATGTCAGCACACTGGTGCCAAAGTGGTGCTCAGAAAGGTCTTGTGAGAAAATTGCTCCTTAGTCAGAATTCTTACCCAGAGGCCCAGGAATCAGGTGCAAGGCCCATGGACTTGGAGTTGGTCTGTGCAATGCTGGGTATGCACGCACTTTCCCGTGAGAGCATCAGAACTGTTATAACCTTTTGAGAAGGCTCTAAGGCTCCCCTTTCCCCACCAAAGTTAGAAATTGTGTCTTAAGGACGCAGAGAAAGAGTCAGTGAGATGCCCCAGTAGCAAAGCCTCAACTATCAGAGAAAAGTGGGCATTGTAGGGACAAAATGCAACTTCTACCTGAGGGGTAAACCTGGGTCTGAGCCCATGAGAGGAAACTGTCTGTGACACTGAAAGGCTGGTCTGTGGAGGCCCAACTAGCCATGTTTGGGGGCCCCATCAGGACCCACACAGCAGAGAAGCCATTCTCCACCCCTCCACCCAGCACCCTGCAGAGGTGCCAAATACTGAGCTGTCATAGCTGCCCCCCCTCCCCCCGCGCCCATGGAGAACAGTTGCACCTGCAGAGCAGAGCACACAGGAGGTACCCCAGAGATATCCAGAAACCTGAGGGAGAGCTGTAGGAGGCTGCATTTTCTTGGGGGAAGGGGGAAAATGGAATGAGTAGAGTTCAGGATTTGATGTTTTATAAACTATTCCCACCCACAGACACAGGAACATTTGAGTGGCACACAGTATGGCATAGGCTCTATTTCACCAAAGATGATACAAATATATGTATGTTGATCAAATCTCATTACATCACTGACCAAGTTTAACACTGAGTCCCACTTGAAAGCATCCCCTAGATTCCTGCTCAGCTTTTGTGACCAAAACAGTAAGAGTAAAAACAAAATCAGGTACTTCCCCAAAGTGTAGGGGACCACCCTGCATGGTTTCGGGAACTGTAGCCCAGCCACAAGTTAGCCCCCCCCCCCACCTCCCACCAGGAGGCCTATAAGTCTTGACTAGAAGATTGAGAAAGCTGGAGACAGCCATGACCCAAAAGCCCATTCAGGTGGTTCCCATGGGAATTGGATTTAAAGACTGCATGTTCTGCTTTGAAGCTTGCTCTGTTTTTCTCAACTCTTAAGTTAGCTATAAACCCTGTGTAACATCAAGTACATGGAAGGTGTATAAAGCTTTGCACTTGATGTCCACATAGTCCCAGGATGTCTAACAGACCATAATTCAGAATGCTCACTGTGTTCCTTATATTGTTATTGTTAATCAGTGATTGTTAATAGTAATCCAAGCGTTTGAAATTTATTGATGATTTGTGTATCCTGACTCTGTACCCCCTGGGTACCCTCCTCAATAAAAGGAGCTTGGAAGGCATAATCAGGGCTCTTCTCCCCTAGAGAGATCAGTCACCTTTCCTCCTCCTAGACAAAATACAATGTTTGGGTTACTTATTGTCTCTCATCCGTGATCCTGAGACCACTGCTGGACAGTGAGTTTCCACCAAGTCGAGGGCGTTGGGGGCAACCTGCCTCACCAAAACACTCACACAAAAGAAAGAGAGAAAAAGAAGAAGAAGGGGGGGAGGGCAGAAAGGGAGGAGGAGGGGGAGGAGGAGGAGAAGAAAGAGAAGAAGAAGGAGAAGAAAGAGAAGAAGAAGGAGGAGGAGGAAGGGGGGAGGAGGAGGAGAAAGAGGAGAAGGAAGGCAAGAAAAAAGAAGAAAGAAAGAAAGAAAGAAAGAAAGAAAGAAAGAAAGAAAGAAAGAAAGAAAGAAAGAAAGAAAGAAAGAAAGAAAAGAAAAGAAAAATTAAGTGTTTTTTCTTTATGGTCTCAACAGAGGCAGGTAAAGACTAGAATATGTATGTATATAGAATGCTTTTGTGAAAAAACAGGAAAGAAGCTTAGGGAGTTCTCATTTTGTGATTTGCTTAGAAAACAAAAAAGCTAAGCTTTAGCACTAGTCTCTATTGAAAAAGGAAAAAAATCAGAAAGGAGGAACTTGTCAGAAAGTGGAGTGAATGCTGGCTTCTCCCCTGGGCCCACTCAACCCTGTCACCATGGAGACTACTGAAGGTGCCAGGAGTGACTCACATTCGCTGGGGAAGCCTTTGAAATGGAAACCACACCAGGCACAGGGTGGAACTTAGTCTGCAATCCTCCAAGAAAGAAGCCTCTGACTCTGAAGCCCAGGGTGTGGGAGCTGGGCAGGGGCTGCAGAGAAGGGCCTTCCTTCCTCCAGGCCCTCATTACCAACGGGCACTGGCTCCCCAGAGCAAAGGTCAGGAAAGGCTTTGCCTAAATGGAACTTGCACTGCTGAACAAGATTCATAGAGGTAAAACCCACCCAGGGGCGTGAAGGCTTCAGGGGAAGGCTGCAGTGTGGGTGCAGTGGGTCCCTAGAAGTTGGGGAGGCATGGAACTGGGAGCAGTGTGCGGATGCTGTGGGCTAAATTTTCTCCTGGGCAACTGACCCATGCATGCCCCTGGCTGCCCTCTGGCTGCATGAACCCCACTCAGAACTCAGAAGGACATGCTCCGTGCAAAACAGCCTTGGGTTTCATGTCCACCTTAGCCAGAACATAAAGATAGAGCCACAGAAAGAAGCTCAGAGTAAGAAGCTGCTCTCTGCCTGGAGTTTTATCTGCTGAACAACTTTGAAACCATCACGACAGTTAGTTGTGCTGGGGAAGCCACCTGCCCAAGGGCGCCATGTGGGCCTGCCCTGGGGACCTCGAAGGATGCACAGGAACTCACTCATGTAGCAGGTCCTCCGGCTCCCCGCACAACGGGTACCCTTGGGGTCATGTCAGCATCTCAATTCAGTGGGACCAGTGACCAATGCTCCCCAAAGTGTCCTGTGCCCTCCCTGTCAGAGGGCTTGCTATGGGTGTCACTTTCTCAGAAGCAGATGTGTCAGGCTGGGCTATCCCCTACTCACTGGGCACAGCCAAGCCCACCAGCCACAGTGGAAAACCTAAGGAGGGAGAGAAACCTCTTGGTCAGGTCTTATCTCAGACTGAAGAGAAACACTGAGTCTCAGACTCATGGGAATTTCCCAGGTTTGCCTCTAAAATGCTTTTCTAAACCAGAAGTTCACCAGAATTCCAGAGTTTAAAATGTACAGAAGTTACCTCCTTTTCTCCCTGGAAAGAGGGAACCAAGGGGAAGATGCGTGTTCTGTCAACTTAAGAAACATCCCAAACTGTAAGAATTTGTATGAGTTTATTTGGCCAAACTGATGACAATTGCCAAGAAGCAAAACCTCAGCGGATTGAGAATATGCTCCAGAAAATAGCAGTTTTGTGTCTTATTTATACAGTACAATAAACAAAAGAAGACATAAGTGGGCTATGTGAAGTCCATTGGTGATGATAGATTGGAGGTGGGAGAAACCAAAGTGGTGGCAAGGGGAAACCTCTGGGACTGGATAAAAAGTGAAATGATAGACATATAATTTTGCACAGGTGGGTACAGCTAGTTAATAGCCAAAAATTAACACAGTAACAGTAATGAGAAAGGATATCTAGTCTCTGTTCTGGTGTGGTGGTTGTGCCTGAGAGGGGTCCAGAAAGAGGAAATTACTTTGATCCAAAGCTATGTTATCATAGATGCAAAAAGACAATAGGCTCAGTTAAGGTAAAGGCTGACTTTTGTTGGAGAAGATTCTAGCCTAGAACATGACTACCTGCCATAAACTGCTTTTAGTTAATATGCCCTGGCTGGTGTGGCTCAGTGGACTGAGCACTGACTTGCGAACCAAAGGGTCTCTGGTTTGATTCCCAGTAAGGCACATACCTGGATTGCAGGCCAGGTCCTCAGTTGGGGCTGTGCAAGAGGCAACCACACATTGATATTTCCCTCCTTGTCTTTCTCCCTCCCTCTCTCTCTAAAAATAAATAAATAAAATCTTATAAAAATTTTAAAAAGCAGTAAGTTTTCATTTCAGACCATCCTTTGTGCAAGCAAGCCTCCCCCCTGAGCTTGTCAGGTTTAGTATGTGGCCCATTTTCATGCACAGTTCTTTTCTCCTCTTCTCTAAATCTACATCCTAGTGATGGTGATGGTGACAGCAGATCTGCTTAACCAGAAAAACAAATGAGAAAAAAAGGCCTGAGCAAAAGCCACAGTCCCCACCTCCCAACTATTTATTCAGATTTCTTGACAAGCCAGTTAATTGGATGGGCCCCCATGACAGACATTCCATACTAGGATTCATAGCTTTCTGCCAAAACAACACATTATATGCTGCTATATTTTCCATGCTTGAACTTGGAGCTAACGTGCACCCTGATCAGCTTTATGTGGGAAAAGGGAGAATGATGACACAAACACAAAGGCAACAGCTCCAGAGGTTCCCGGCTGGCCTGGGAATGAGAGCCACCAGCCTTTTCCCTGAACAACAGCAGCACCCACTGCTTTGGGGTTTTATTGTTGCTTGGGCTTTGCAGGGTTCGAGTTCAAAGGGAGTCACAGGGAAGGGAGAGAAGCTGCCGGGTTTGAAGCATCCCCAGCTGGGGCCTCCCGGAGCCTGGAAAAGACCTGGGTGCTGGCACAAGCTTGCTGGCCCTCAGTGACCCATGTGCAGCCTCCAGCACTGTCTAGGGGAGGGGGGTGGGGGTGGGGGGTGGTTCCTTGCCCTTTCAGCAAAATCTACCAGCTGCCTCCTATAATGTAGTGATATTTCCCCTCTGAAATCCCTCTCTTCGTTTCTAGATTTTCTATCCCTCTGATGTACTCCTCCGTTCATATGTCAGGGTCTCTTGGCAGTCCTATCTCCCCGCCTCCCAGTCCTTCTCTGGTTCTCACACCTGCAGAAAGCATCACACAGTGATGTCAAGGCCCTTCTCTCCTCCCAGGGCTTGGGGCTCCTCCGCCCTCTTCACCACTCTCTGAAGCATGTGCCCTCAGCACTAAAGAGACAGATGCCACTGCCTGGAGACTCTGCTGTCCCCTTCAGGCCCCAAAATGCTCAGCAGTGAGCACATGGCTGCCAGTGAAGGTGTGCTGGCTGGAGACCACAGTCAAGTCCCAGACGCCACCCTGCAGAGCCCTCAGTTCAGAGCCCTGGGTGTACCCTGAACTGCTGCTGCAGTTTCCCTGAACCCAGGTGTCTCCCCTGCATGACCTTGGGGAGGGTTCTTCTCCTTAGCCCCTAATGACCACGTCATCTTCATCCCACAGTGAAGTGCCTTGATTCGGGTTCTTCCTGTCACTTCTCTGGGGGCGCCATCTTAAGAAAGTCCTCTGGTTGTTGCCAGTGATAGTTCTGGCTCCCTCATCCAGACTGAAGATGGAATGATACCCTCGTTTCTCCACTGACCCCCACAAAACTCCTTTCTGGGGTTTCTTCCCTCCACCTCCCTGGAGGTGCCATCTGAGTTTTCTTCCCTGGCCTGTCTTATCTGTGAACCTCTAGTTTGGGGTCTCAGTCCTCTGTGGCGCCTTCTCCCTGAAGTACCACTCTCCATGGGCAATGCTACTCACACACAGGTGCCACTGCCGCTTCCAAGCTGAGACTATCTCCCACCAGAAGTCCAAACCCATATATTAAGATAGAACTACCTTAAGTTCTGACTTAAATTCAGTATGTCATGAATGAAACAAATTACCTGTCTCCCAACCTGTTCTTTTCTGGTATCACCTGCCTTGGTTAACCTCTCCACTATCCCCCCAATCACCCAGAAACCTGAGATCACCCTAGACTCCTTCCTCCTATCATCACTACCAAGGCCTGCCTGTCACCTAAGTTGGACCTTCCAAACTCATGTGCTGGGACCCGAACTGACCACTTAACATAGAGCATTTCATTTACTTCTCACCACAAATCCACTCTAATCACTATCTTCATGATGAGGATCATGATTAGAAAGGCTAGAAAATGTGCCCCAGATCTCACAAGGTGTGGCACTGAGATTCGCACCCACAGGAGATGTGCACATCTCCCTACAGTAGCCCGAACCTGTTCTTCATAGTGGAAAATGCATAAGGCTGAGAGAAGCCACTTCACAAAGGGGAACGCAGAGGCTCCAGGCAGTTGGAAACCTGCACAAGGCCCATCAGACTACCACCTCCTCATCCTTCTGAGTACAGCTGTCTTTGAGGGAATGGGGCTCCAGAGCATTCCATGGGGTCTCCTTCTGTTACCTGCCAAATGAGTATAAAATTTTTGTGGGAGTTATGATTATGCCAGCACTGATGGGCAATTGTACTAAATGTCCATTGATGGAGAATAAAAAGAAGTGGTTTAAGTTACAATAGGAAAGATCTAAAAAGCCCTTCTAGATCTGGAGAGCTGGTAGTTTTGCATTTCCCTGCTAAAAGAGCCCATGCCACCTTTCTCTCTCTCTCTCTCTCTCTCTCTCTCTCTCTCTCTCTCTCTCTCTCTCTCTCCTGGTTGAACTGGAATGAGTTTGGATGACTCCAATAGGAAAGCAGGAAAGTGACTCTACCATTTCATTCCATACCAGAGGTTGCTTTTGGCCAGTAGATGTATATGAATTGGGACATATCATGTTTCATGAAAATTCTGATTTCTGACTTTTTTTTTTGAAAACTCAAGTTGGCCTGACAACCCCAGGTTCTCTGTCCGAGTTGGCAGCAACTCCTGTGGAACAGGGTTAGCTACCTCCTTGCACGGGGCCCACACACTCCAACTGGCCTCAGCCCCTCCAGCTTAGCTACCTTCCTGGCCTCTGCAGGCACGTGAATTGATGACCTCAGATGACATTGGTAAGGTCAGTCTTTCAAACATGTACCTTTCCACTTAGCCAGAATTGGAGTGATTCCAAACATTGTTAGCTAGCATCAGACTACCGACTATAAGCTGAATTGCTTTTACATGGAGAGGTCTGAGTCCCATACATCTATTCTATTTCTTTGTAAAAACATGGCCAAATTAAGTTATCCACTTATGTACATGATGGGAAAATCAGAAGTATTCGCCAAGTGTGTAAATACAAACTTAGTTTTCGGACTTGCCAACTTCTCTGCATCGAGTCACTTGTTGACTTCTTTCTTTCTAATGACAAGTCCAGAGCAGGCTGGAGACCAACAGGCAGGGGGAGCTCAGGCGGGTGTTGGCTGTTTACTCGGGAGCTAATTACAAGCATGTTTACAGGAAAATTCCCTCATCTGCTTCCAGCAGCTCCAGCCACTCAGCCATGTGAGAACCGTCTTCAAATCAATTGCCTGTCATTTTGCTGATTTATGTTCAGCAACTGTGAGGCCCCTCAAGGCATTTGTAGGAAGCTTTATGATTCTCAGTTTATAAAGTGGCTGTGGGCAGTGTGCTTCAGTTCAAATTCCCATCAAGACAGAATTTAAATCCCTAGCTCTGCTGCTCAGATTTGCAATGTGAGCCCTTGAGATTAGCAGAGGCCATCCTGCCTTGAGCATCGGGGGAGCACAACCTGGGCTGCTTCACACAAACCCAGAACCCCCATCGCCTTTCAGACCTTGGCTGGGAAAGTGATTAGAGCAGTCTTGGAAGTCGTGGTCACACACACTTTTTCTCAAGGCATGTTTATGACTGAGGCAGGATGGGAACTATCAGAAAAGATTAGAGGAAATGGAAACTTCTGTCCCTCCCCACCCACCTGATCCACAGAGTTCCACCAGTAGATCTGATTTCTTTGGAATAACTTACCCTCTAACAGAGGTTTTCTTTTAAAAATAAAAAGGGTCACCCTGCCTGGGTGGCTCAGTTAGTTGGAGCATCATCTCATACGCCAAAATGTTGCAGGTTTGATTCCCAGTCAGGGCGCATACCAAGGTGGTAGGTTCGATCCTTCGGCCAGGGTATGTATGGGAGGCAATCAATCAATCAATCTCTCTCTCTCTCAAATCAATAAAACATATCCTTGGGTGAGAATTTAAATAAAAATAAATGTATATACAAAGGGTCACCTATTAAATTACTTACTCATTTGCTTCTGGTTTATCTTTAATTTTAACAGAGAACAGAGCACAGCCTCCCTTCTTACAGATCCCCTCTCATCCTGACTCTCCACACAGAAAGTGCTAGAAGATTGCAGGAGCTGACCCTCTGCTGCTGAGGCTGAAAGGTGAGATAGTAGGTTATTTCTGAAAATCAGTTATATTGGAGGATACCTTCCAAGCCCTGTTCCAGCACTAAACCACCAAGAAGCAAAGAAGGATGCATCTTTTATGTTTCCCTGATTGCATTTGAAAGTCGAACACAAGTAATTTTAAAATTGCCCATGGTACACATTGTTCATATTTCTGCGTTGTCTGTTCCCAGGGTGTCTCAATAATAAAGCCACACTGTGTTAGGGCTGAAAGGAAATTTAGAGATCTAGTTCACATCTTCTGGTGAAGATACTGAGGTCCAGCAACATCTAAGCCCAAGGATCCTTAAGTACCTAGCATGTGAGAGACTGAGTCATCCAAATTGAGGCCAACTCCAAAAAAAGTTCCATTGACTCATCTTCCTGTCTTCTTTCTCCAGCTCTCATTTAGAGAAAAGCATTTCTTCCATTTAGAAAAAGACAGCTCACATGTACCATGCCATTACCTTCTTTATTCTTCTTTGTATTCCAGCTGCCTTCCTCCATGTTTCTGTCACCTGCCAGCTTCAAACTAGCCACCTGTCTGTGTGCCATGAAGCGTGTTTTTGCAGCTTGGCTCGCATCCTAAGCTAGCTTTCCCACCCCTCTGTCTCCATCCTTCACCTGGGAAACTGGGTTCCCGGCTCTGCGGCCATTCGCTGTTATGCCTCCATGTTGCCACTGGGTGGCAGTGTTTCAGGGCATTCTCGAGATCTGGTTTGTCTTTCATGGCACAAACAGGCTATGTGAGCAGACAAGGCAAAGGGATCCTGGCCACCGTGCTCAAGGAAATGGAGTGTTAATGATTATGGTGACGAGGGACAGAGGTTTGCATACTGGTTGTGTACTTTTAGATCAAGCTCCAGTCCCAAAGCTGACATCTGTCATCACCCTAACAAAGGAGTCTCAAATCCTAAGGCTGTTTGGGAGGTGTCCTTGAAAAGAATGACTATAACCCTCTGCCATCCTCGTTTTAATTTCTCAATCGATCTATTGGGCCCTGGTTGATCTATAAAAATAACCACCAAAGGGAAAAAAAGGCAATCCCCCTGGGCATTCTGTGTTTGCTGGACAGGACAGTAATGGCCTAATCCTGCTAATGGCTTTGGTCACTGCAGGATATTAGCTATTAGAGGGGTCTGTTTAAAGAGGGATGGGGTGGGAGGAAGGTAGGGCCATCTGCTGATTACAATATGCTTAAGGAATGAAAAGAACATTTAAAGAGATACTGTGTCTACTTGGACACGAATAGTTCATTTGATTTCAAAGCTATATTCAGGACTTGAATTTTAGTACTTGAATTATTTGCATGGTTCAGACTCTTAAGTGCAATGTCTCAGACTGGAGACAATCCAGGAACTATCCCTCATGCTTTCTGAAAAGAACCTCTCCAGGGACTTGAAAGAATGCAGCCTGAAATGCTTAAACATTTACATCATGGGTTGGATTCTGTGGAAGTCAGACCAAGTGTTTTTATTATAAACAAATCAGCTGGAGACCAAACGGTGAGGTATCCATTTGATTTCCAAGCCTATCCCAGCGTCAGCCTCCACACAGAAAATAGTCCTGCATCCCTCTAGGCACCAGCCCCCTCCCTTGGTCCTCTCCTGTTTCCTTCAGCTGCACCACACCTTCCCTCTCAGGCCTGACAGGGAACGAAAGAAAGAGGAATTTCCCTGAGTATCCAGGAGATCAGGGAAACTGGAGACAGTCAACCTGGCAGATAATCAGGATAGACAGGAAATGCCTCACTGGTAAAACAGCAAAGTATGGAAAAGGAGCAGATATGAGGGGCCCTTGTTTGGATACATGAACTTGTGTCAGGCAAGGAACACCAATACCCGGCTCCCTACCCCACTGCTGCTGAGTAGGAAACACTGTGGCCCTAACAATGGGACATCTTGCTGAGTAGACAATTCAGTGATGGACTTTTTCACTTCTAAGTTCAGTAACTCCATGAACACACCTACCACCTTCCTAGATTTCCCCAAGTTTTTGCAGATCCCTCAAAGTGCAGGATCTGGGTCCACAGTAACTAAGTACCAACTATGCTTCTTTGATCTCCTCCACCCACCCCTGTCCAAGGGCGATTTTTAAATAATTTTAAAAAGCATGACTCTCATACAAGTACATGCTAGAACAGTGAGGAAGACTTCATTAAGACTGTTGCAATAGGTATCAAGACTACCACAATAGGGGAGAGATCAGGCTCAAGTGCCAGTGCAAGGACCATGGGAATTTAGAACCCATGTGTAGAGTGGGGGCCAGTGGATGGACCATTACTAAGAGGAGATTTTGGGGCAGAGAATGCTTGTTAAACTACTTTGACTAGATTCTTGCTGAAGGCATGCCAGGGTGATCAGGTTGTGAGGGGGGCGCAGACCTGATCAGACACTGAGGATGGGGGGATTCTTGCTAAACTGGCTTAGCAGGATTCCTGCTGAGACTGGGCAATATAGATCCAGCCATTGCAGGACAGGTTCAAGGTTGAGGCCTACTTGAGAAGAGGACTAAGAGGAGCCTGACTAAAGTTGGGTTGAGGAGAGAGTTTTTGTCAGTAACCACCACTCTAATTTTTACGGATCTGTGGAGCTGTGTCATTTACGTCTATCTCCTCTTCTAGATTTTAAGCTCCTTGAAGACAAGGCCATGGTCAGTGTCTTCTTGCTGTTACATCCCAGCACCTGCACTACGCTTGAAGTAGAAATATGCTTAATAAATATTTGCTGACTGATGGGATGGATGGACATTGAGCCCAGGAATGCTCTGGGAGGGCAGGAAGTAGCCATCCATATGCTGCAGCTAATTCAGTGCCTGGCTGTGGTCCCCGGCCCTGACTTTGTTTTTATTGGCTTAATTGGCTTAATTACACCTTTTCTCATTTAACTGCCTGGCAGGGAATTCAGCTTAGGGGGTTTTCCTAGCAAACCATTTGCTCCCAGCTCACTGGTGCTGACTCAGCCAGAGCTGCCTGCTGAGGCTGAAACACACTGATCAAAGTGCAGGGACAGCTAAACATTTTCCCTCCTAGGCAGACACTTCCTGGTTTGTACAGGCTTCCCTCTGCCTCAGGTTCCTCCCCATTTTCAGGGGCTGAGGGTGCTGTGCCACCCTTAAGCTAAGGAGAGACCTGTGAAAATATGATGACCACCTCACTGTTACATTATTTACTTTATGGAGTGAGGAAGGTAAGGAGCGGGGTTGAGTGATCTCTGAGGATTGAAAAATGACACTCTCTTTAGTAAACAACCCCCTTTAAGAACAAAACACTAAAAATAGGTTGGGGTATTTTGTCCCACTGGCTTTCCTCCTAATCTCATCATCAATATGTCAGTATCATTTCTCAATCCCTTCAGTTGTATTTCTGTTTCTTTGTGTTCATATCTAACCAGTCTCAGCCCATGCCTCCTCCTGTCATTCACTCCTTGGTGTCACATCTCCAAGTGGCCTGGCAGCTCCCAAGCATCCATATGCACCCCATCCTCTCCAAGAACACCAGCTGCTTCTTGTGGCAGCAACCTCTTGAGTGAACCCAGGGATCCCAACTCCTGGTTTTCACGCCCAGATGCAAATTATTTTATTTTATTTTATTGATTATATTGTTACAGTAGTTCCAATTTTTTCCCCCTTTGCTCCCCTCTTCCCAGTATCCTCCTTCCCTCCAGCAATACGACCCCCGTTAGTTCATGTCCATGGGTCATACATATAAGTTTTTTGGCTTCACCCTTTCCTATATTATTCTTAACTTCCCATCTATTTTGTACCAACTGATTATGCTTAGTCCCTGCACCATTTCCCCATTTCTCCCCATCCTTCCTCCTAGCTGATAACCATCCAAATGATTCCCATACCTATGATTCTGGTCCTATTCTGGTTTTCTTCGTTGGATTCTGTTTTGATTTTTTTAGATTCAGTTGTTGATAGTTGTGAGTTTGTTGTCATTTTAGTGTTCATAGTTTTGATCTTCTTTTTCTTAAGTAAGTCCCTTTGACATTTCATATAATAACAGCTTGGTTATGATGAACTCCTTTAGCTTTACCTTGACTGGGAAGCACTTCATCTGCCCTTCCATTCCAAATGATAGCCTCGCTGGTTAGAGTAGTCCTGGTTGCAGGTTGCCTTTCATCACATTGAATACTGCTTGCCAGTCCCTTCCTGCCTGTAAAATGTCCTCTGAGAAATCAGCTTATAGTCCTATAGCCCCCCCCCCCCAATAGGTAACTCTCAGCCTCTCGCTTGCTGCCCCCAGGACTCTGTCTTTATCTTTCACCTTTGGCATCTCAGTCATGATGTGTCCTGGTGTGGTCCCTTCTGGGTGAGCTTGCCCGGGACCCTCTGTGCTTCCCGGACCTGTATGTCCATCTCCTTCACAAAATTTGGGAAGTTTTCCTCATTTTTTTCAATTCTTGCTTCCTCGTTCTGCACTGGCTGACTGGTTTTTTTCTTCCTTATGTTCCAAATCATTAATTTGAACCCTGATTTCCTTCCCTTCCCCATTGGTTTTGTATGATTTTCCTTCATTTCACTTAGCATAGCCTTCACTTCTCTTATGCGTTTGCCCTACTCAAGCATATCTGTCAAGACTGTGAGCATCTCTATCACCAGTGTTTTGAATTCTGCATCTGTTAAGTTGTCTATCTCCTCATCTGTTAGGTTGGCTACCTCCTCGTCACTTAGTTCTCCCACTGGAACTTTGATCCATGTCTCATTTTGGGCCATACTTTTTCATCTCCTCATTCTGACAGGCTCCTGATTTTTTTGCCTTTGCATCCCAGGTAGAGCTGTCACTCCTGTTACGTTGTAAAGGGCAGAGCCTTAGGGATTCATCAGTACAGGGCGACCTGTTTCACCACGTTGTAGCGCTGTATGTGGAGGAGGGGTCCAAGAGCTAACAATGCTGCCTGCCCAGCACTTTCCCCTTTTCCAGGCACCCCTCCCACTTCTACACTGAACTGGCACCCCTCTAGCTGCTGCCCTGGCCATCATTCCCAGAGTGGGTGGGTCTGTGGACATTCTAGGACTGTGGGGCCCTTTAAACAAGAGGACTCTGCTGAGACCAGCAGTTTCTTCCTCCATCCCAACCCCCACTGGTCTGCACAATCAGAAGCAATGAGGCTTGATTTTCCCTGACTCTGGGACCATGAGCTGCATGGTCTTGTCTGGAGTTGGGAATGCTCCCTAGGTGTCCCTCCCCACTTTTTAAAACGTGTGACTGTGCTTTCTGCTGGCGTGCCACTGCCACCGCCACTGCTGCCACCACAGCGTGTCCTCTCCACCCGGTCTCCATGCCTCCTACCTGTCTGGATGAGTATTTCTTCTTTATATCTTTGTTTGTTGGAGTTCCATGCAGGTTGATTTTCTGGAACTTCTGGTTTTCTCTAGTTTTGAGGTAGTTGTATTCCTTCTTAGTTGTAGAGGGAGACCCAGTATGTCTGTCTAGGCCTCCATCTTCGCCGGAAGTTCCAGCGGCGGATTTAACAGCGAGTGTACCGGGCATGTACCCTGGGCCTCAACTTCTGAAGGGCCCTGCAAAAACCCAACTTTACACTTTTTTCTAATGACACCAAGTTTGGTTTCATTACTATGCTGCATAAAATATGATTAACATGTATTTTTATTTTCCCTGTGTCTCTCTTTTTTTTAAGGGGCCCAATATTTTCTTCTGTGCCCAGGATCTCAACCAACCTTAATCCACCACTGTTCACACCTCCTCTTGAGCATGGACTGGATCTAGTGACTCTCTTTTCATATGGTCATGGTGATGGGATATTGTTTTCGAGATCAAGTGTCTGCCTTGCTGGCCCTCATTGCTCTGTCACTTCTCACTGAAAAGAGGGAATGCCATGCTGTGAGCTGCCCTCTGCAGAGCGGGCTCTGGCCAACAATTAGTGAGGACTTGAAGCCTCAGTCCAACAGCCTTGAGAAGTGATTCTGCTGACAGCCATGCGAGTGAGCTTGGAAACAGTAGAACCTTCAGCTCTTTGATGCCATCCCAGGGGGTCCACAAACCAGAGGACCTAGCTGAGCCACGCTGAGAGACCTGACCCACAGAAACCATGAGACGCTAGATATTTCTTGTTTTAAGCCAGTAAGTCTAGGGGCAATTTATTACACAACAATGGATAACTAATACTCCATCTAACTGCCTACTCTATTTGGATGTTGAAAGAACATTTCAAAGTTAATACTCTTAAACCACATCTCAGTTTCCTATCCTAAGAGGAGAAAAAACAGAATATACCAGAGACAAAGAAACACACACATGGGCAGACCCACTGTGTGCTGAGCTGAGGGGGTGTGAGGGCACAGGTGATGGACCTTCTATAAGATGGATCTCACAGGAGGGAGAGACATGCATGTGAAAGTCAGAAAACAATTGTTCTGTAGATGTAGAATAGGCCCCATCAGAGGGAGAAACTCAGTCAGACATCCTGTTGATTATCTGCTAAGTTCTATGAATTGGTTCAAGGGGTTAACTTTGAGGCTACCTGCACTGACACCACCCAGTGAACATGCAGATACCACAGTGAAAAAAAAACATGGAAACGCAATACCAGGTGCACATTACTTGAACATTTTTTAAAGATGAGAATCTGGCTTAGCATTAACTATGTCAAGAAATGCTTTCAGCTCCCTGTTTATGTGATCAATTTTGAAATTTTATTCCAAATTTATATCAATAAAAATGGCAAGATTTGAGCTCATCCCCAACACTCCTCTGTTCCAGGCAGAGATATGAGGAGAGTCCTAAATCTGAAAATTTAGACATAAGCTCCCTCTGTGTATTTTATGGTTTTGTAACAACTCCTATTGAGATTGTGTGTTTTATGAAGTATGTTCTTCATGTATGGTAGCTCATTTGAGCCTCATACAACTGGAGGAAGAAATGGAAAACATGACTTTATTGCCACTTTAAGTGGAAATCGAGGCTCAAAGACGTCAGAGACACGCCTAAGGTCACACAGCTGCTCCATTGTGAAATTTGCCCTGGAAGCAGGTTTCCTGATCCCTCCAGCAGTGGAGGCCCAGATTAACTTGGACTTGCATCCAACCTGTGATCAGCCAGCTTGCTGGGAGAACAGGACTATATCTCTGTGACCATGTGCAGAGAGGTACAAAAGAACCCACCTGGGAAGAAGGGAAGCCAGATGGGCCCACATGGCTCTGTAGTTGGAGGAAAGGGAGGGACACCAGCTCTATCTCCTAAACCAGCATCTCAAAAGACAGATTGCTTAGTCAAACACTCTGGAAGACAGGGAACACAAAGAGTTCCCAACTTTACACTTTTTTCATATGTGCAATTTTAATTATGTACAAGTTGTAAACTTGCAGGGCCCTTTAGAAGTCAGGGCCCAGGGAGCATGCCCGGTATGCGCCCGCCATTAAATCTGCCTCTGACTGTGGGGCCCTGTGCCTTTGCAGGGTGCGACAGAAAAGGGCAGCAAGGAACAGCCCTTGTGAGAGCAGAGCATGAAATATAGGTCTCGGGTGTGGCCCTGGAGGTGGGTGGAGGTGAAGGCCATGGGTATTGATCGTAGTGCCTGGAGACCTGGGCAGTTCCTGGAGCAGGACCTGGAAAGAAGGGACATGGTTGTGGGCCCTGCATGCTCACCACTTTATGTCTAAGGTCTTTGTAAGAGTGGGATACATGGGAAACAACTGAAGATGTTGAGTCTGGGGTCCAGGCTGGTGCCCAGTGAGAGGGAGAGCGAGAATGGAGAGAGAGAAAAGGAGGTCCCAGGGCTCCTCACAAACTCAGCAAAACTGTTGAGACTGCTGCTGTCCAAGTGGAGGTTTGAGGCAGTCCTATCCTAAAATCTAGGGGGTCGGGGAGGGGGGCCGGTGAGACCATGGTGACCAATTACCCTGATCATGAAATTAAGGCCTGGGGGCTTTAAGGACCTTCCCAGATTACCAAACATCCAAGCCAGGACTCTTCTTACTATATCATGATTTCCTATGTTACTCCAGATCACTTGACTCTGAGAATCCCCCAGCCGACTCTGGGTGACAGCCTGATAGTCACATGGTAGAACTCAACTCTCCCACCTCAATAACTACAGGTCCTGACTGAGTCTAAATGCTAATTTTCTAAAAATTAAGATTGTCTCCTTATCTATCATCTAGGCACCTACATATCTATCATTTATCTGTCTATCTATTGTCTATAAGTCAGACTTATTTTAAGAAATTGGCATACATAATTATGGGAGCTGGCCAGTCAGAAATCCAAAGGGCAGGCTGGAAACTCAAGCAAGAGTGGTATCAGCAAACTTAGGGCAGAATTTCTTTTCTAGAACAGCTCAGATTTTGCTCATTCAACTGATTGGTTGTGGCACATCCATACTATGGAGAGTAATCTCCCTTACTTAAAATCAACTGATAGTGGATGTAAGCCACATCCACAAAACACCTTCAAAGCAAAACTGGGTACTGTAGCCTGGCCAAGTCAACACACAAAACTTACCATCACAGAAGGATGGAAATAATGTGAGGTAAGTGTAACATTAGCCCAATTCCTGGCACAGAGGGTGCTCAGTAGATTGAAGCAATCCTTATTTTTAATGTATTAAAAAATATCTGGGCACTGCCGTGACTGGTGACAGTACATCTAATTCCTTGCTGATTATGAGAGAGATTAATAGTACACCCAAATAGTGTGGGTGTCCAGGTCCCAGCCCCCTGGTCTGGTCTAGTCAGTCACTGACCTTTTATGCCTCCAAAGGCCTCTCTCTGCACTGGTCACAGGACAGCTCTTTAACACAAATATCTCTGCCACAGAAAACTCTCATTAAAAAACTCTGTAGATTCTGCTAGAATTCTAATCATTATTCAGACACTTTGGTGAACCCAAGCCCATATTTCTCCCTATATGTTAAAACCAACATTAGTGCTTTTATTTGCATTCTCAAGGGGCATAACTCTTCAAAACCTAAAAGGGCACCTGAATCACATTTCTTTATGTCTCATGAAATTTCTTTTCTCCTATGTTTTCAATGTAACAAGAACTTTTGGCTGATGAAGGGGCATCATGACTGGAGAAACAGAGGTATGTAAAACCAGAAATACAATTAACATGACTATACTTATAGGTTTGCCTTTAATAGAACTTAGAGGTAAATCAGTCTCTTATCACCAAAAAAATCATATGACCTGGAACAATGGGCCAATAATGGTGGCTACACGTCCTTCTCGTGGAATTTCTTTCCTTTTTGATTTTTTTTTAAATATATTTTATTGATTATACTGTTGCAATAGTTCCAATGTTTTCCCCTTTGCACCCCTCTGCCCAGCACCATCCCTCCCCCAACAATCCCCACACCCAGTCCATCCCCATGGGTCATAAAACAAGTTCTCTGGCTTTACCCTTTCCTATATTATTCTTTCTTTAAAAAAATAAATAGATAATTAATTAATTATTTTTGTTAACAATAAAAAATAACAATCCCTCCCTCTCAGACTTAAGACCCTTTATAATCTTATAAAGGACAATGGGCGAAGGTCTCAAGCTCCTCTAGCTGCTTCAAGCTGGACATGGTCATCGTACTACCTACAATTGGGTCCAGGAATGCCTAATAAGAATGGGGGAGTGGAGGGGAGGGTGGCCATCCCACATGAGGAAGGATCTTGCAGACTCCAGGTCAGCTGGTTGTCCCTGAACAATGGCGTGCTTGGTTTAACAGACTGGCATCCTTATTGTATTCTGGGGCAACAAATTTGGCAACAGGGTTAAAAGGCATAATTCAATCCATAAACACTAGGTGACAAAAGGCATGTATTAATTTTCAATGTCCCACATTAGGGAAAAAAAGGGCTTCTTTGGTGGAAGGTGTGCCAGGCACATCTCACCTGTCCAAAACCCTTTTGCCCATTAAACTTAGTTTGGGCTGAGGGAAATATTTTAGGTTTCCCCCCTCTCAGACCTCTGGGCCCTTAATGTCCAAGCCATTAGGATAGAAAAGAGAAAGCAGCTTTAAAGTGAAGCCCACAAACCACCCCATTCTTTACCAACCCAGGCACTTAGTTCAGCCAAACCATTGAGTCTCAGGAGGCAATGAGGCAGACAAGATTAAGTGAGGCCTATATATACAGACAATCACCCAGGTAATGAGATCATAGGCTTATACCCTTTGAAAACAGAAAACACATGTTAATTTATGCAACATAACCCAAATACAAGTCTCTAAATCTGTAAGACTGTCTTATTGGAAAGACATCCAGTTGCAAGGCATTTGACATCCTTCTTGCCTGTAAATTAAACATCTTTGATGATGCCACAGACCTAGGTTAACTTTCAAATGAAAACAAACTTTAAAAGAAAAGAAACTGTAAGACGGTTAGCTGCACAACTCTATAGTTTACCACTGAGCATTGTGATTTTCCTTGAATCGCGATTTTTCTCCCTAGGATTACCCTCCTTGTCATTAAAGGGGCTGCATTAAGTCCATTTTTAATTTATCCTGTTCATTTGCATAAATACAACAAGAGCAGCAAATGATCACTTATGATCTTTAGTTCTGCTTTGCTGGAACTTACACAAGGAACATTTAGGGTGACCTTCAGCCTGCCCTTCAGGGCCCAGAAGCTGACCCACATACCTGCCATTCAACCTTGCCTCTAAACACCTGTCTTTTCAAGTCCTTCAGGTTTTCCATTGTGCCTTAAGGTCCCTTCTAGCCATCTTTCAGGAAAACAACCTTCATTCCTTCCCTGGAAAGATTGTCATGGACCGCACAACCAACCAAGGTACCAGACCTTTTTTCCCGTGGGCTTTTATTACCTTCGAAAGTCAATCCTACTTCCTCAGGGCTTTTTGGTAACAACTAGAGCCCAAGCATGTCTCCTTTAGGCATGATATTCCAGTCAAAGCCTTGGTAAAAAACAAACAAACAAACAAAAAAAAACCTCTATTAACAGCTGGTCTTATTAGTTTTATGCAAAGAAACTCATGTCATTACTTACTTCTTTAGAATGCCAAACTCTGGAGGGATCAGATAGGGAGAAAAACATACAGTGTGAAGGAAAATCCTTGTTCTTCTAATATTCATGAAAATTGCATTTCCATTCTTTATATTTTCTTTTTTTCCTTCACTAAAAAAAATTTTTGTTTGTTTTTTCATTACAGGTGTCCCACCTTTTTTCCCATCTTGCTTCCCCACACCCTGCTCACCCCTTCTCCCACAGTCAGTCCCCACTCAGTTGTCCATGTCCGTGAGTCATTTATACATGTTTTTGACTACACCCTTCCCCTTCTTAACCCCTTCTCTCTCTCCCCCCTCCTCCCTTGTCACTGTTAGTCTATTCCTTGTTTACATACATCTAGTTCAATTTTGTTCATTTGTTTGTGTTGTTCATTAGTCCCCTTAATAGGTGATAGCATAAGGTATTTTTCTTTTGTTGCCTGGCTTAATTTGCTAAGCATAATTCTCTATAGTTCCATACTTGTTGCAAATTGTAGAAGTTTCTTCTTCCTTTCTGCTACATAGTACTCCATTGTGTGAATGTACCACAGTTTTTTTATCCACTCATCTACAGATGGGCACTTGGGTTGTTTCCAGCACTTGGCTATTGTAAATAGTGCTGCTATGAACATAGGGGTGCATAGGTTCTTTTAAATTGGTGTTTCAGGATTTTTTGGATATAATCCTAGCAATGGAATTGCTGGTTAAAAAGGCAGTTTCACTTTTAGATTTTGAGGAAATTCCAAACTGTTTTCCATAGTGGCGGCATCAGTCTGCATTCCCACCAGCAGTGAACCAGGGTTCCCTTTTTTCCACAACCTCGCCAGAATAAGTTGTTTGTTGCTTTGTTGATGATGGCCATTCTGACTGGTGTGAGGTGGTATTTCATTGTGGTTTTATTTGCATCTCTCTGATGGCTAGTACTGTTGAGCATTCTTTCATATGTCTATGGACCCTCTGTATGTACTCTTTGAAGAAGTGTTTGTTCAGGTCCTTTGTCCATTTTTTAATTGGATTTTCTGTTCTTGGTGTTGAGTCATATAAGTTCTTTATATATTTTGGGGATCAATCCCTCGTCTGAGGTATCATTGGCAAATATAGTTTCCCATACAGTTGGTTCCCTTTTCATCTTGCTGATGCTTTCTTTTGCTGAGCAGAAACTCTTTAATTTGATGTAGTCCCATTTGTTTATTCTTTCCTTTATTTCCCTTGCCTTAGGAGATATATCAGTGAAAACGTTGCTATGTGGGATATCTGAAATTTTCCTGCCTATGTTTTCCTCTAGGACTTTTGTGGTGTCATGTCTTATGTTTAAGTCTTTGATCCATCTTCAGTATATTCTGATGTATGGTGGAAGTTGGTGGACTAGTTTCATTTTTTTTGCATGTCCCTGTCCAGTTCTCCCAAGACCATTGGTTGAAGAGGCTCTTCTTACTCCATTTTATGTTCCTTCCCTTTTGTCAAATATTAGTTGACCATATAGACCTGGGTTTATTTCTGAGCTGTCTATTCTGTTCCATTGATCTATATGTCTTTCCTTATGCTAGTACCAGACTGTTTTGATTACCATAACCTTCTAGTATAGTTTGAAGTTTGGTATCAGATATAGTGATTCCTCTTACTGTGTTCTTCTTCCTCAAGATTGCTGTGTCTGTTTGGGCTATTTTTTGGATCCATATAAATTTTTGAAGTATTTGTTCTAGGTCTGTGAAATATGGCATTGGTATTTTAATAAGGATTGCATTGAATCTATAAATTGCTTTGGGTAGTATGGACATTTTAATGATGTTGATTCTGTCCATCCATGAACGTGGTATATGCTTCCATATATCTGTATCTTCCTTCATTTCTTTCTTCAGTGTTATGTAGTTTTCTGAGTACAGATCTTTTACCTCCTCAGTTAAGTTTATTCCTAGGTACTTTATTTTTCTTGTTGCTATGGTATAAGAAATTTTTCTTTTAGTTTCTATGTCTGAAATTTATTGTTGGTGTACAGAAATGCCTTCGACTTCAGAATATTGACTTTTTACCCTGCTGCTTTGCCAAATTCACTTATTAGGTCGAGCAGTTTTTTCGTGGAGTCTATAGGGTTTTCTATGTACACCATCATGTCATCTGTAAATAATGACAGTTTTACTTCCTCTTTTCTAATTTGGAGGCCTTTTCTTGTCTGATTGCTCTGGCTAGAACTTCCAACACTATGTTGGATAGGAGTGGAATGAGTGGATATCCTAGTCTTGTTCCTGACCTCAGGAGGACTGCTCTCAGTTTCTGGCCATTGAGTATGATGTTGGCTTCAGGTTTCTCGTATATGGTCTTTATTATGTTGAGGTATGCTTTCTCTATTCCCATTTTGCTGAGAGTTTTCATCATAAATGGGTGGTGTACTTTATCACATGCCTTTTCAGCATCTATTGATATTATCATGTGGTTTTTGTCTTTCATTTTGTTTATGTGGTGTATTATGTTTATTGATTTGTGAATATTAAGCCATCCTTGCATCTCTGGGATGAATCCCACTTGATTGTGGTGTATGATCTTTCTAATGTGTTGCTGGATCCGGCTTGCCAATATTTCGTTGAGGATTTTATCATCTATGTTCATCAGCGATATTGGCTGGTAGTTTTTTTTCTTTGTTGTGTCTTGACCTGGTTTTGGAATTAAGGTAATACTGGCTTCATGGAATGAGTTTGGAAGTCTTCTCTCTTCCTGGATTTTTTTGAATAGTCTGAGGAGGATAAGAGTTAGTTCTTTCCTAAATGTTTTGTAAATTTCACCTGTGAAGCCATCTGGTCCAGGGCTTTAGTGTGCTGGGAGTTTTTTGATTAGTGCTTCAATTTCACTACTGGTTACTGGTCTGTTCAGGCTTTCTGCTTCTTCTTGATTCAGTTTTTGGATATTATATGTTTCTAGAAATTTGTCCATTTCATCAAGGTTGTCAAATTTCTTGCCATATAGTTGTTCATAATAACTTCTTAAATTATTTTGTATTTTTGTGGTATCTGTTGTGATTTGTCCTCTTTTGTTTCTGATTTTATTTATTGGGTCCTCTCTCTTCTTTTCTTGATGAGCCTGGTTAAAGGCTTATCAATTTTGTTTATCTTTTTAAACAACAAGCTCCTACTTTTGTTGATCTTCTGAATTGTTTGTTTAGTCTCTAGGTCATTTAATTCTGCTCTGATCTTCATGATTTCCTTCCTTCTACTTGCTGTGGGCTTTGTTTGTTGTTGTTACTCTAGTTCTTGTAGCTGTAGGGTTAAATTTTTTATTAGAGATTCTTCTAGCTTTTTTAGATAGGCCTGTATTGTTATGAACTTTTTTCTCAGGACTGCTTTTGCTGTATCCCATAAGTTTTGGGTTGTTGTGCCTTCATTATCATTCATTTCCCGAAATTTCTTGATTTTTTTCTTTGATGTCAATGTTAACACATTCACTATTTAATAGCATGTTATTTATTCTCCATGAGTTTGAATGTTTTTGAGCATTTTCCATTAGGCTGATTTCCAATTTGAAGTCATTGTGATCTGAGAAGACGCTTGACATAATTTTAATTTTCTTGAATTTGTTGAGGTTTGTTTTGTGTCCTACCATGTGGTCTATCTTTGAAAATGTCCCATGTGCACGTAAAAAGAATGTATATTTTGCTTTTAGGGGGTGAAAAGTTCTATATATATATCTACTAAGTCCATTTTATCTAGAGTGTTATTTAATGCCTCAATATCTTTGGTGTTTCTTTGCTTCAACGATGTGTAAATTGTTCACAATGAGGTGTTAATGTTTTCTACTATGAGTGTGTTGCTGTCTATATCCTTCCTGAAGTCTTTCAAAAATTTCCTTACATATTTTGGTGCTGCTGTGTTGGGTGCATATATATTTACCAGGGTTATATCTTGATGAATTTTTCCCTTAAGTATTATGAAATGTCCTTCTTTGTCTCTTTTTATGGCCTTTGCTGTGAAATCTGTTTTGTCTGATATAAGTATTGCTACCCAAGCTTTTTTTCATGTCCATTTGCTTGAAATACTGTTTTCTATTCCTTCACTTTCAGTCTGTGTAAATCTTTTGTTCTAAGGTGGGTCTCTTGTAGATAGCATATATGTGGGTCATCCTTTCTAATCCATTCAGCTACCCCATGTCTTTTGATTGGAGTATTTAATCCATTTACATTTAAGGTTATTATTGATAGGTACTTATTCATTGTCATTTCCCTCCTTTGTACTTGTGTTCCTCTCTCTCTCTCTCTCTCTCTCTCTCTCTCTCTATCTCTCTCTCTCTGTTTCTTCATCTTCTTAAAGCAGACCCTTTAGCATCTCTTGCAATGCTGGTTTGGTGGAGATGTATTCTTTTAGCCTTCTTTTATCTTGGAAACTTCTTATATCACCTTCCATTTTGAATGAGAGCCTTGATGGGTAGAGTAGTCTTGGTTGTAGACCTTTGTTTTTCATTGCTTGGAATATTTTTTGCCATTCCCTTCTGGCTTGTAGTGTTTCTGCTGAGAAAACTGATGACAACCTTATTGGAGCTCTCTTGTATGTTATTAGTTGTTTCTCTCTTGCTGCCTTTGGGATTGTCTCTTTGTCTTTGAATGTTGCCATTTTAATTGTGATGTGTCCTGAAGTAAGCCTGTTGGGGTTCATCTTCATCAGGACCCTCTGTGCTTCCTGGACTTGCATGACTCTTTCTTTCCTCATGTTAGGGAAGTTTTCTGTCATTAGTTTTTCAAACTGGTTTTCTATCTCTTGCTCCTCTTCTCCTACTGGAATTTCTATGACATGGATATTATTACGTTTCGTGTTGTCCTGAAGCTGTCTCAAAACCTCTTCATTCTTATTCAGTCTTTTCTCATTTTGTTGTTCTGTCTGGGAGTTTTTCTCTATGTTGTCCTCCAGCTCGCTGATCTGTCTTCTGCTTCCTCAAGCCTGCTTTTAATTCCTTCTACTGTGTTCTTCAATTCAGAAATTGTATTCTTTATTTCCTCCTGGCTCTTATTGATACCTTCTATGTCCTTTTTCATGCTGGTGTAATTCTCAGTATGTTCCTTGTAGATTCCCTGGAGTTCTTTGTAGTTTTCTTTGAGCTCGCTAATCTCATTGAGCTTCCCTATAATCCATGTTTTGAATTCCATGTCTGATAGTTTGCTTACCTCTATTTTATTTAGCATTTTTTCTTGGGATTCTTTCTTTCCTTTCGATGAGGGGTTGTTTCTCTGTCTCCCCATTTTTGTGACTTCTATTGTTTGTTGCTGCTTCTTAGATTGATCTGCACTTCCTGGATCTGCTGTGGTGGCGTCAGATCATGTACCAGTCTGGCCCTAGGCAGCCTGTTGGAGACTACCAGGGATCTACTGCCTTTGTCTGTCTCTTTTATTTGTTAATCTATTCAATCTGTGATTAGCCGTCAGGCTTAAGGACCGTGGGTGTGGCAGTTTAATTCCTGTAGGCAGGGCTTTTGCTTCCCCTCAGGCTGATCCCCTTCGGAGGGGAATGGTCTGCCTGCAGTGTTTGGAATGAGTCAGCAGTGGGACCCGGTCGGCTGCTCCCCCAGTTCTCCCCTCAAAGCCACCACACCAAATTCTCCCCAAGCATCTTCAGTTCTTTCTGCCTTCCCTCTGCTTGAGTCCAGGGTAAGTGTGGGCCAAAATATTTTTGTACGTGATCCGCTTAAGAGCTCTTTTTCTACAGCTGTTTCTCTCAGGCTAATAAGAAATCCTGTGAGTTTTTGCTTTTCACAGTTGGGTACTATTTTACTTTCTGCTCTGTTGCTGTAGGCTGGGAAGCTCAGCTGGGGGTTTATACCCTGCCCTTCTCATGGGAACTCCAGGCTGCTAACTTGTTTCTCAGTCCCTCCAGCTGCCACTTTTGGGAGCCCAGCCAGCCCTTTCACATCTCTGCACTCCCTACCAGTGACATTGTGATGTAGCAGCCTTTTCCGTCTCTCCATGGTTATAAGACTTCTCTCCAGCTAGAGTTCAGTTGGTTACTCCAGGTGATTTATCCACAATTAAGTTGTAAATCCAGACTTGTCCTGGGAGGAGGTTAGTGTAGCTTCCACTTACTCCTCCGCATCTTGAATCTTCCCTCTCTTTTTGATGTTTTAATTTAGAACCCAAATATATTCTTTGGGAACTGGTGATGGCTGCTTTTATTCTATATGGCTCCTATATGGTTAAGATGAGAGCAAACAAGCAAATATAAATTAGAGAGATGACTACAACAAAATTTAGAGAGGTGGCGAGAAGTGGTCAGATCATTCCAACAACTCAATAGCAAAAAAGTGTAAAAAATAACCTGATTAAACAATGAGCAAAAGGTTTGGAGAGACATTTCTCCAAAGACAACATACAAATGGCCAACAGGTATATGAAAGAATGATCAACATCACTATTGTCAGGGAAATGCAAATCAAAACAATAGTGAGATATTACCTTATACCCACTAGAATGACTATTCTTAAAATAATTAAAAACCCAAGTGAGGATGTGAAGAAAATAGAATCCTTGGACACTATTGGTGGGAATGTAGAATAAGTGGTTGTTGTGGAAAACTCTTTGGAGGTTTCTCAAAAAATTAGAAATTGACCTATCATGTGATACAGCAATTCCATTTCTGGGTATTTATCCAAAAGAATTGAAATGAGGATGTCAAAGAAGTATTAGTAACTCCATATTCATTGAAGCATTATCCACAATGTTCAAGACATAGAAACAACATAAATGTTCACCGACAGATGAATGGATAAAGAAAATGTGATATGTAGGAAGTCATGTCATATGCAACAACCTGGATGGACCTAGAAACATTTTGCTAAGTGAAATAAGCCAGTAATAGAAAAATAAATACTACATGTTCCCTTTAAATAAAGCATTTAAGATAGTCAAACTCATAGAACTTGAATAGAATGGTTTCCAAGGGCCAGTGGGGGTTGGGAGGGTAGGAGTTGCTGTTCAATGAGTATGAAGATGATTAAGTATTAGAAAACACAACATTGTGCCTATAGTTAACATTACTGCTTTGTGCATTTAAAATTTTTGTTAACAGGGTAGATCTCATGCTACATTATTATCACAATTCTTTTTAAGTGATCAGTGTTGGATGTATTTGAAAGTAGAGCTGACAGGACTTGCTGATGGACTGGACATGGGGTGTGAAAGAGGGAAATTAAGGATGACTCCAAGGGTTCAGGCCTAACTTCATTTACTGAGCATATACTATGTGCCAGGCACAGAAACTTTACCTCCATTATGTCATTTAATCTTTGCAAAACCCTCTGAGATCTGCTGTTGTTAATCCTGGAGAGGCTAAGTCATGGAGCTGGTACATGAGGGAGTCAAGACACACACATGAGTGTGCTGACTCTGAGTCCCAGCTCTTCTCGCTGCTCACTACTCACATTCCTCTGCCAACCTTAGACAGGTGCCATACAAATAGGGTGAAGAGTGTGGGGGGCCAGCACAGCTCTACAGCACACTACCTATGAGGCCCTGAACAGGTTACTTAACTTCTGTGCACTTCAGTTCCCATCTGTGGAATGGGTCTATTCATACTTCATAGGATTACTGTAGAATTAGGTAATATGCTGGATCTGAAGCAATAGCCTGAGGCTGCTTGTCTTTTTCAAGTTACTCTGGGGATTTTTGCCCACTGCATTATATAAACAATGTTTTTAAATTTGTGTTTCACATATATACACAGGTGCTCAAAGAACTCAAACCAGATAATAAAATGAGATAGAAGGGACAAAAGAACTAAAACAGAGCCACAGAAATTGGAGATGGGACTAAGAAAGAAGCAGAGAAGGCAGGCTCTGAGCAAGAGAGCAGCCAGGAAGATGAAGAGTATGACAAAGCAGACAGATCTAGACCATGTGAAATGCTGACATCCATCAGTGAGACTTGCTCCCCACTTCCAGCCTTAACAAGGCCTTTCCATTATGTGTGGCTTTTTTCATGTCTTAAAAGTTCTACCACTTCCGGCCAAGATGGAGGCTTAGACGGACACGCTAGTTCTCCCTCTACAACTAAAGAGGAATACAACTACTTCAAAACAAAGGATAACTAGAAATTCCAGAAAATAAAACTACACGGAAGTCCAACATATGAAGTTATAAACCAGCGGTGCCACTTGGGCAGGTAAGAGTTAAAGAGGGCAGTGCTGTTTGCGGTCGCACCCAGAGCGGCGGGCGGCGAGGAATCCCAGCTGCGCAAGCCCCTGGCGGTGCGCGACCCCGGCGAGGAGTCCCGGCTACGCAAGCCCCTGGCGGTGCGCGACTCCGGCGCTGGGGAGAGCGGCCGCTGCATCGCCTTGAACAGTGAGGCCCAGGGGGACGGGAGGACGGATCCCGGTCTCCTAGCTGAATAACTGTGTGAATCCATCTTGGACCCCCGCCCCCAAAGAAAGCCCCACAGGGCTGCGAAATAGGTCGCGGACAGGCAGGCGCCGGTCGCTGATTTGTGACGCCAAACGGCGCCCGCCGGTCGCTGGGTCATTACGAGTACACAGGCACTGCCCCCGACAGCCGGCCCAAGAAAACAAAACGCATCGTCAAAATGAGGCAGACAACTATAGAAATACCGGTGACACAACTCACCAGACAGCAGATAGAGAACCTGACAGATGAACAGATAAGAAACCTGTCAGAGGCTCAGTTCTGGGCCATTGTTAACAGATGGCTTACAGAATTCACAAAAGAGCAGGAAAAAGATATGAAAGAAGCGAAAAACTTTCATAACGAAAGGAACAAAACCGCATACGAGACAGAAGGAAAGGAAATAAAATCCAGAGTTCATTTCAACAAACTGGAATATGGAGAAGGAACAAGCAGTCAACCAATGCAGCGAGAGGAAATGGGAAGCAACAATGAGAGGATCAGAAACCTCTGGGACAGCTATAAAAGGCCCAACATAAGAATCATTGGTTTGCCAGAGAATGAGGAAGATGAACTAGAACTTGAAAAATTGAGTGAAAATATAATAAAGGAGAACTTCCCAGACTTGGGGAAGAGAATAGACTTGCAGGTCCAGGAAGCAAAGAGAGTTCCCAAGAGACTGGACCCAGGGAGAACCACTCCAAGACACATTATAATCAAAATGTCAAAAATTAAAGATAAAGAGAGAATCTTAAAAGCAGCAAGAGAGAAGAAAAGAATTATGTACAAAGGGGTCCCAATTAGACTATCAGCTGACTTCTCAAGGGAGACCCTACAGGCAAGAAGGGACTGGCAAGAAATATTCAAAGTAATGAAAATCCAAAACCTACAACCACGAATACTCTATCCAGCGAAATTGTCATTCAGAATAGAAGGACAGAGAAAGTGTTTCCAGGACAAAATAAAACTGAAAGAGTTCATTAGATCCAAACCACTGTTATATGAGATGTTAAAGGGACTGGTTTAAAAAAAACAGAAGCTAGGGAGATGAAACAAAGGCAAACGAAATAGGCAACGAGAGTGGAAAAGGAACTGTGGGTACGGGAAGCATATTGGGGGGAGGTCAACAGGGAGGGGGAATGGGGAAAGGGAGGGAGATGATATAGGAATTGGGGATCAAGGTAGGAGGGAATGGAATAGACGGAGAGAGGTTGGGAGGAACTGTATGCACAACTAATGGACATAATCTAAAAGGGGGGGACAACTGGAGGGAGGGGGGCCACCGGGTGGAGGGGAGCAGAGGGAAGGGAAATTGGCACAAATGTAATATTTTAATCAATAAAACACATTAAATCTGAAAAAAAAAAAAAAAAAAAAAAAAAAGAGTCCCACATTTGCAGCTTTATGCTCAAAAAGCAAGGTCTGCTATCAATGGGACGATTCAAATTTGAAAGACCTCCTGCCATTCCTTCCTCCAATTCATTACCAACCAAGTGAAGAAATAGGGGGTGATTCCTCCTTTATCTCCAAACTGACCTAGATAAGTTGCTTCATATAAACAATATAAACAAGACACGCAAGCCTCCAGATTTTGTTAATTTAACACTGGGTCCCCTCGGAGTGTAACTGAACAGTTATGTTGTCCAGACTCGTCACCACCAACCCATGTGGCTATTGAGCACATGAAATATAGCTAGTCCAAACTGAGATGTGCTGCAAGTGTGAAATACACACGGGGCTTTAAAGACTTAGTAAAAAAAAAAAAAAAGAAAGAAAAGTAAAATATCTCATTCACAATTATATTACATTGGTTATAGGGGGAAATTTAAATATTTTGAATATATGAGGTGAAATAAAATACATTTTCAAAATTAAAAAAAAAAAAAAAAAAAAAAAAAAAAGTTCTACCAGAGTGGCAATACCTGACCTCTTTGCATTTTGCAGCTCTGCTCTCCCTCTAGCTAGGGAAAAAAGGGCCATAGTGCAGGCAGATAGGGCTGTGGGATCTTTTGTTGTTTTGTTGGGTTTTTTTCTTGCAAAGATATTTAAAATGGTTACATCTACACAATCAGTCTCCTACTGCGATGATCTGAATATTGGTGCCCCACCCCCAAATTCCTATGTTGACATCCCGATCCCCAAAGGTGATGGTGCTTGAGGCAGGACCTTTCAGAGGTGCTTTGGTCATGAGGGTGGAGCCCTCCTTAATGGAATTGTGGCCTTATAGCTCCCTAGCTGGCACATCCAAGTGAAGACACAGCAAAAAGCCTGCAATCCAGAAGAGGGCCTTTGCCCATGTGCCAACACCCTGATCTCGGACTCCAGCCCCTGGAACCACGAGGAGTAAGTTTCTGTTGTTTATAGCCACCCAACCTGTGGCACTTTGTTACAGCAGCAGAGCAGACTGAGACACCTACATGGACCTCCTCTGGCTGCCCTCACACTGCACTTGGCAAAGATGAGCCACATCCAGATTCATTCACTGGCAGGTTTGAGACTGAGATTCTCAAGGGAAAGGAGTGAATCGTCCTTCACAGGGGTTTGTCTTCCTCTCACAGTCACTATGTTTCTGCTGAGATGTAAGGAACTGGTAGTAAAGGACAGATGTGAGGCTTACATTGAATGCAGGTACCATGGAGATATGAGACAGAAAGGAACAAGGAGCCATCCACATTCTGCTCACCTGGTGATGGAGGACCAATGTGACTTATCTGACAGACACTGCAGACAGGAGGGTGCAGGGCAGCTCTGGGCAGCTCACCCTCCACTCATGATTTCACCCTCCAACATCCTGCCCCATGAGTGAAGGACAGACCCTGGGGCCAGGAGGCATGGGGGGAGTGCTGGCTGTGGGGAGCTGTCCTCCTGGCCTCACATGGAATTCACTGGGAAGATAGCCTAACCCAGGTGTGCTTTCATCTCAGGAAAATTACCCTACCAATTGTTACCAAGCTTATGTTCTTTCTTTCTAGGGACCTTCTTCTCAGTTCTCATTTTTAAAACAGCATCATGAATTTGCCAGAATATTATAATAATAAAAATGCTAATAGGAGGAGTTTCAACTAAATTTTTATTATTTCTTTCAGATTAATATCATCTTATACCCAAAATCCTAAGATCCAAGTTAAATAGAAGCTGGTCTCCTTTGTGGAAATAGTCATTCATGTTCATTGCCAGGCATCTTTCTCAGCTAAGTACAAGGCTCCTTGGTCAGTGGACTGGTGGCCACTTTGTGACACACATTGGTTATTTTTTAATATGTCCAGACCTGTGAAGGGTCAGAGGCTTTACCTCACTTGGAGCTGAGATGGTTCATGGATGCCACAAGAAGACTCAAGATTCCTGACTCAGAGGTGAAAAACTTTATTATTCACAGTAGTTACTCTTCACAAAGTGTTGGTATATTTGCACTGGTGCCACTGCCCCAAGTCTACAGAACAACATGTCGGGCTGAGATGGGTGCTGTGGACTCAGTGGGTCGCATGGCAGTGGCACTTTCTGGGTGAGCAGCAAACATGGTGACAAGCAGCCGAGAATGCACCCCTCGTACTGGGGAGTGAGCAAGTGCCCGGCAGGCATGCTGTGGGTACCTTAATCTACTCAGGTGTCTGTGTGATGAGCCTAGAAACTGCTCAGCATCAGTGTGTGGATCACCCTGCAGTCCACACACATGGCGGGACATGCCACAATGTGACTGACACCCGCATGGCTGCCTCTCATCTTCATCTCTCAAGTGGTGTCCTCTCCAGTCATGCACTGTGTGATAGTTTTAAAAATAATTTCCATGTTACTTTACGGACAACTGAAATTCTGACCTGAAAACCATATCTCCCAGCAACCCACCTCTCTCACAAAAACACAACATTTCTCAGAAGAGCAAATTAAATTAAATATAAAATATAAAACCAAGGCTTTTCCATTATTCTCACATGTTTGGCCAACACTGACTTCACTTAGAGTCACTGAGGCCAAAAAAGTTATGTGTTTGGTGGTGGTGGAGGGGGAGGGAGTGGTACACTCTATTGTTACCTGCAGCACATAGAACAGGAGACCAACAAAGGTATTGGTTAGTAGCTGTGTTGGGATATCTCTTAACAACACAGCTCATAAATGCTTCTTACAATGCCATTAAACATTCTCCTCTAAGTGTGTTTGGACTTTAGGTCACTTTGCAGTGCAGGGTGGCAGACCATTTACCATGTCTTTTATTTTCTGTATTCTGATGTGGGGCTTTGCTGGTTAGTGAAGTTCTAGAGCTGCTAAACAACCATGAACATGCCAATCAGCTAACCCACCTCCTCTCCACCCTTGTTGCCCCAGCACACACTCACTCCGACACCTGTTGGATTCACATAATTCCCTCCTATGTGAACTCCTAGGCCCTAAACTCACCCAACTGTGATCTCTGACCCAGACTGTGCTGTACTTACTGTCCTGGCTCCTCAGCCTCTTGGATAAGATGCCCAGGGACCTAAGGCCCTTCAGCTGTGCCCATCTGGCCTCTCCATTTTTCTCTCTTACTATTTGTCCCTCGCACTTAACACTCTGGCCATACTGAACCCTGACAGTTTTCAAACCCTTGTGGTACCCATCCTGCTGAGAAATTTTATCGTATCTTATATTAAGACATTCCTCTTCAGGGGAGAATTGCCTATGCTTAGTAAAATACCTAAACTACTTTGGAACAGATGATAAGGCTCTAAGACATAGTTAGAAGAAAATCAACAAGAGAGAGCTGAACCACACCACTAAAAAATAACAGGATTTTTTCCTTCTTTTTTATTGTGAGATATATTGTTCATACAGACGAGTGAGCGGGCCATATCTGTTCAGTCTAAAAAATAATTATAAAGCAAATACCCATGTAACCATCACCAAAGTAAAGGCCCTTCCCTCATGGGCCCACCTGTTTTTGGCAGTGAGAAGGGCACCAGGTGTTAGACTGGTGGATCAGACGAGACCTTGGTTCAGCAATCTCAGCACTTGAGTTCTGGATAAGAAAGAATTCAGATCCAAACCTCAAACTGTAAGAGAAAGTTTATTCAGAAAATCACAGAGGTAGAAAAATGAGTGGTAGAAGAAATGGGCTCAAGAAACAAGCTACAGAGGCAAAAGAAGGGCACTTGGAGAAAGTTTATTCAGAAAATCACAGAGGTAGAAAAATGAGTGGTAGAAGAAATGGGCTCAAGAAACAAGCTACAGAGGCAAAAGAAGGGCACTTGGAGCTTAGGAGAAGAAGAGGGAGAGGGGGAGGGGAAAGGCACTGGCATGCTCCCAAGAGTGGGTGGAGAGCACACTGGGTCCTCCATCCCAAGGGTTTTTAAGGGTGGGGATTTTAAGGGAGGTCCAAGGGGAAGATCTCAATATAATAGTATCAGCTTTCCAGTTCTGTCCTTTCAGTACCGTGATCTCTGCTGATTAGTCAGAGCCAGGACAGGGGGTCATTAGTCAATGCAGCTGGGTGACATCACCCACCCAGTTTGGCTGCTTTTCTGGGTCTGGAGCTGAAATACAACTGAGGTTTAAATGTTATCTCTAGGGAGGAATGGTCAGGGGGTCTAAACCTCATGACCAGTGATATGCTAGGGGAGGAAATGTTAACCAGGGGTGATGTCCTGGTTTTCCCAATTTTGCCCATTTCTAGACACCTGGGGCTTTCACCCTGGTGATGTTCTGTACCTGGCCCAATATCCTTGCTCTGCTCATGTTCGTCTGTCTACCACATTTTCTGGTCACAGCTTCATGTGACTGGGAGTTTGGGGTGGGGAGAAATTGAAGGTGAGGACATGGGAGAAGGAAGACAAGAGTGACATGGTAGGAGGCTAGAGTAGAAGAATTTTTAAACACAAAAAGTCTAAAGTTTGTGTTTCAATTATCTGATGTGCAGGGCTGTAATGTAGGCTTTTTTGCCTTTTCCCTCAATTTCCAGTAGAAATTCTTTGTGTGTTTAATGGGGGGTGGGGATGCTGCAGGGAAATTGAGGGGGATGGGTTTGTCCCATGCTTGGCTGGTTGACCCCACACTGCCGAGATCAAGGAATATCTACAAGATGCAAAGGGAAAAATGAAAATTCAAAAGAAATTGGGAAACCAGAGTCAGAGGAGACCTGGAACATCCAGTGGGTATATAGCCCTCCAAGGGGGTAGCTTTCCCCACACCCACATACTGATCTCAACTTCCAAATGGATCCTATTGTTTCAAGGACAGTGATCCCAGGAAGGAAGAGCCTAAGGGAAAATACATTTTCTCCCACCCTTCCTTTCTTCCCTCATTCACTAGTTCAGCAGGTGTGTGTTGCTGTTGCATCCCGGGCACTGTGCTGGGCTATGGATGTCATGGGCACCTTGCCCTTGGTTGGAGAGGGAGTGAGTCTATTCTCTGGCACTTTTCCTGCCCCCTAAGACCCATTCCCTGGGCCTTTGTGAGGAGGCTACATTGGCTACATTGTAGGAAAAATCTACCAGAGGTCTATTTGGGTCCTTTCAATAGTGTCTTTGCTTCCTTTGGGAAGTGACTTTGTGCTAATTCCAACAGGTAAAATTTTCACTGCTTTTTACCTTTTACAAAAGTATGGGGGAGAGAGAGAGAGAAACTAGTGTTTAATTGGGTAATCAGAGTTAAGTTTCTTTCTTTCCCATGTCTGTTTATAGGGCTGTATATTCTGGTATTTGCCTTGTGTATGTATGATGCACAATTTGTCATTGGGGAACATTCATATGGACCTACATGCCAAGAATACTGGGAACCCCAGGCCAATTTGGGTTCATTTTGGGGGGTATATACAATTGCCATAACACAAGGATCTACAAAAGATAAGAAACCCCCATAAAGAAATACCAGTTCTGTTGATGGTGCTTCCTTCTACTTGTTCCAGGATATAGGATGTTATGGAGATGAGGGAGAACTGTACTAGCATGAATCTGGGGAAAACAGTGCAATGTGGAGAAATTCATTGGCTATATAAACTTTTATGAAAATTTACTGCTTTTAATTGGGTTTGAGGTATCATACTGGCTACTACTGGCACTATTATTAGTCTAAAATTTTGTACATTTCTAAAAATCAGGTTAGTTTCCTCCTTCCCACAATATCCTAGGACCTCTGGGGAGAACATGACTGGAAGGGAAGGGTGAGGGAATAGCTCAGTGCCCACCACAGCTCTGTGGTTGGAGGAGGAGTGCATACAGCTGGAAAGGGGCATGTACCCCTCACCTTGAGCCCAGACTGAGAAGAAAAAGTGAGATAAACATTAAATCATGCCTTGGCAGTGAGAAGTGAGGGACATCTGTTCTGGGGATGGTGATACATCTCTAAGGGCAAGAGGTTCCTCCTTCAGGAACCTCAATGACTCCAACCAGGGTCTGCAAGGTTGATGGGGGGTAATGTGTTCTACTGCTATTGAGATAGAGTCCAGCAGGGCCCTTATCCAGCAGTCTCCTAGTGTGGCACCTACAGCTTCATGTCCAAGGTTCTTCAGCAGAACCTTCAGTAACAGAGCTGTCTCCAGAGTCAACCTACATTTTGGAGGCTCAGAAAGGTCCCAGAACATTTGATTGTCTGTGAAATGCTCACTTACCAAGACAGGGTGCCATCTGGCTCCCCCACCCTGTGACTTAAGGGTTTGCTGTACATCTTCCCAGGGAACCCTAGAGAAATGATGGGCACAACCTCAAAGAGAAGTTAGGCTTTACATTTCAGCTGCTAGAACTACAGTCACGGCAACATGTAAAATGCTAAATCTTCTAACATTGGGAAGGAAGCAGGAAAATGAAAAATGACACACATGTCTCATACTTTGTACTTTTGATTTTTCCCTTGAGTACCTCTAAAAGCCTTTTCCCACATCAAAACCAACTTCTTCATTATATTAAGATTTGTGCTGTGTGAGGGGAGTCTGGGTTTGGTACTGTGGGAGGTACAAAAAAGTGTGTGTCCTCAAGAAGCTCCAAGTCGAGGACTTCGGGTCAAGATGGAGATGTAGGTAGACACACTTTGCCTCCTCATGCAACCACAGAGATAATTACAACTAAACCCCAAAACAAATAACACCCAGAACTGTCAGACACAGAGGCAGGCAGAGAGGTGAGGAGAGACACAATGTGGCAGGGAGAGGCAGCAGCAGCAGTGGAATGGGCAGTCTCACATTCATATGTGGTACATGAAAATCCCAAGGAATACATTGGAAGTGAGTTATCCCAGCCCCAAGCCAGACCACACAACCCAGGGTTCCAGCACCAGGAAGATAAAGCCCTAGAACTTCTGGCTACAAAAGCCAGTAGGGGTTGGGGCAGTGAAATAAACTATTGATTTTCAGGAGACTCCGCTTAAAAAGCCCACATGGTCTTACAACTTATGCAAACCCACCCACTCTGGGATTCAGCACCAGGGCAATAGTTGGAAGGGCACCAGTTGCATACTGGGAGTGGGTGAAGTGACAGGAAATGGGGCGAGTGCCAGGCAAATTCTCCAGAAGCCAGGCAGTGCCACTGTCCCCTCTCTGAGCCCTTCCCCCACACAGAGCCACAAAGTGGTGTAGCGGATTGCCCGACCCTGGCATTTACCTAAATCTCCATGCCACACAATTTACAGGTGACTTTTCTACAGTAGGCCATGCTACTAAGAAAGAGAGTCAAAGCAGCTCTAACTAATACACAGAAACAAACACTGGGAGGCTGCTAAATTGAGGAGGCAAAGAAATGTGGCCCAAATGAAAGAACATAACAAAACCCCCCAAAAAGAACCAAATGAAACAAGGATAACCAACCCATCAGTTGCAGAGTTCAAAACACTGGTGATAAGGATGCTTAAAGAACTCATTGGGGAGAAACAAGATGGCGGAGGAGTAAGTGGAAGCTACACTAACCTCCTCCCAGACCTAGTCTTAATTTACAACTTAATTTTTGAGAAATCATCTGGAATAACCAACTGAACACTAGCTGGAGAGAAGTCTTATAACCACAGAGAAACAGAAAAGGCCGCTACATCACAATGTGACCAGTAGGGAGTGTGGAGATGTGGAAGGACTGGCTGGGCTCACATGGGTGGCAGCCGAAGGGACTGAGAAACAGCTCAGCAGCCGGGGGGTTCCCCCTGAGAAGGGCAGAGTCTAAACCCCCAGCTGAGCTTCTCAGCCTACAGCAACAGAGTGGAAAGTAAAATAGTATCCAGCTGTGAAAAGCGAAAAGTCACAGGGTTTCCTGCTAGCTGGAGAGAAACAGCTGGAGAAAAAGAGCTCTTAAGCAGATCACATACGAAAATATTTTGGCCCCCACTTACCCTAGGCTCGAGTGGAGGGAAGGCAGGGAGGACTGGAGATGCTTGGGGAGAGTCTGGTGTGGTGGCTTTGAGGGGAGAGCTGGGGAAGCGGCCGGCCGGGTCCCAGTGCTGTCTCATCTCCAGTACTGCAGGCAGACCATTCCCCCCCAAGAGGCGTCAGCCTCAGAGGAAGCAAAAGCCCTGCCTACAGGAATTAAGCTGCCACACCCACAGTCCTTAAGCCTGACGGCTAATCACAGATTGAGTAGATTAACAACTAAAGAAGCCAGACAAAGGCAGTAGATCCCTGGAAGACTGCAACAGGCTGCCTAGACCCAGACTGGTACAGAATCTGACGCCACCAGGGGCAGATCCAGGCAGTGTAGATCATTCTAAGAAGCACCAACAAACAATAGGAGTCACAAAAACGGGGAGACAGAGAAAAAAAAACCCCATCGAAAGGAAAGGTAGAACCCCCAGAAAGAGTGCTAAATGAAATAGAGGGGAGCAAACTCTCAGATATGGAATTCAAAATATGGATTATGGAGAAGCTCAATGAGTTCAATGGAAACTACAAAGAACTCCAGAAAAACTACAAGAAACTTACTGAGAATTACATCAGCATGAACAAGGTCATGGAAGCGATCAATAAGAGCCAGGACGAAATGAAGACTACGATCTCTGAATTGAAGAACACAGTAGAAGGAATTAGAAGCAGGCTAGAGGAAGCAGAAGATTAGATCAGTGAGCTGGAGGACAACTTAGACAAAAACTCCCAGAGAGTGAAAAAAGACTGAACGAGACTGAAGAGGCTCTAAGACAGCTTCAGGATAACATGAAACGTAATAATATCCGTATCATAGGAATTCCAGGAGAAGAAGAGCAAGGGATAGAAAACCTCTTTGAAAAACTAATGACAGAAAACTTCCCTCACATGAGGAGAGAAAGAGTCACGCAAGTCCAGGAAGCACAGAGGGTCCCAATGAAGATGAACCCCAACAGGCCCACTTAAAGAAACATCATAATTAAAATGGCAACACCCAAAGACAAAGAGAGAATCCTAAAAGCAGCAAGAGAGAAACAACTAATAACATACAAGGGAGCTCCAATAAGGTTATCATCAGATTTCTCAGCAGAAACACTACAAGCCAGAAGGGAATGGCAAAAAATATTCCAAGCAATGAAAAACAAAGGCCTACAACCAAGAATACTCTACCCAGCAAGGCTCTCATTCAAAATGGAAGGTGAAATAAAGAGTTTCCGAGACAAAAGAAGGCTAAAAGAATACATCTCCAGGAGACGAAGATGGCCACGGAGTAGGGACAGTGTTCTCAGCTCGCTCCTGTTAAGGAGAGACTCCAGGAACGAATGCGGAGAGGAGTGACTGAATGAGTGTGGATCTCTGATAGCATGAACAGGGAGGAGAGCATGGAAACAGCATGGAGGGGGGTGGAGGGGTTTACCACACACGGCAGGCTGAGTCATTCTAAGACTCGGTGTGTCTGCAGTAACAAGCCGGAGAGCTCTCTAGCCTAGAGCTCCTTGGAGGCTCCCCCTGCTAGGGGCAAACCGATAAGTGAATTCTTGTAGGGAGTTAGGGAGAGGATTTGGCCGAAAAAGCCAGAGGAGGGAGAGAACAGTGAACAACCAGGACTGGGAGAAACTGTGTGATCTGGGTCTAGAGGGAAACCTCCTCAGCTGCAACCTCCTACCGAAAGCTCAGCACTCCGGTCGCGCACAGCACTTGCGCTAGGGCCCTACAGAACAAAGGGACAGGTTTGGGGCAAGGACACCAGCCACACAGAAAAGCTGCTGCGAAACTCCGGACCGGGGGAGAACTGAGCAATCACGCTACAATCCCACAGAACAAAAGGTAGGTTTGGGGCTAGGAGAGAAATAGGACACACAGGGTGTGTAAGTAAGGAAGAGAGCGGAGGTGGAGGTTCCGGAGTGGAGACGGTTTTAGGGCGGGGAGAAGGGCCCGCAGGGAAAGGCTGGTGCCGCGCTCCAGACTGGGGGAGAACTCCTGGGTAGGAGAGTGCTGCGCTGACTGACCACACTAGAATCCTGCAGAACAAAGGGACAGTGCTGGGGCGGGGAGGGAGATAGAGCGCGCAGGCCTATAGACAGAGAAGCCAGCGGAAGCTGTAGCTCAGAATAGAGATAGTTTTGGGGTAAGAAGAAGAGCCCACGTGGGAAAGCCGCTGCAAAGCTCCAGACTAGGGGAGAGGCCCTGGGCAGGAAAGTGCCACTGGGCCCGGTGCTTTGACCGACTGTGCCAGGGTCCTACAGAACAAAGGGACATTCTTGAGACAGGAAGAGAGGTAGGGTGCGCAAGCATATAGACAGGGAAGAGAGCAGAAGCTGTAGCCTGGGAATAGAGACACGAATGGAGGAAGGGCAGGGATTGCTGGCAGGTGCAGGCTGGAACGACAGGAGGAAGGAGTAGTTGGACAAGCCTGAGGAGGGCTGAGGGTGCCTCAGGAGGGGACAACTAAACGCAGCTCACAGAAGAGCGGCGGTAGGCCCACGAAAAAAAAACTAGCAATCCCAGAATCAAGCAGAACCCTCCCACAGCCAGCCAACCAACCAGAAAAGATTTGAAACTCATGGAATTTTGAATAGGAACGGACTCAGGAAGGAAGGAAGGAAAAACAAAAAAACAAACAAACCAAAAAATACCCAGAGACTGTGCCTAAAAGTTGAATTGAGTTAAAATCCTCTCATTCCTTTATCTCTCACTCTCTCTATAACTGCCCCTACTGTCCTTTCTTATTCTCTCCCCCTTTCTCCTCTCCTCTTCCCTCCCTTCTCTCCCCTTAGCATGTCTCCCCTGCATCCTATTCTCAGTTAATTTTTTTAATTTTAAGTTCTCTCCCTTTCTCTCTCTCTCCTTTCTCTGCGCTAAGCACCTTCAATTTTATTAAATTTCTTTCTTTATTTTGTCCCCCTTCAGTCTACATTCGTTTTTCTTTCACCCCTTGCCCTTATTTTCCTTCTCTCCCTATACATATTCTCTCTCTCTCTTTCTTTCTCTCTCCTTATTCCACTTTATATTCTAATCTTTTAATATTCAAAATATAATTCTAATGTATCCCCCTCTCCCTTCACCCTCCATTCTTACCCCTTCTCTTTCCACCCCATCCCCTCACTTCTTTCTCTCCCTCTTGTATTTCTCTCCTTCATCCTATCTTTTGTCAACTCTTCAATTTCAATCTTTCCCTCCGTAATATCTCCTCTTCCTCCTGATTTCCTTCCCTCCTCTGTGTTCTTTTCCTTCCCCATCCTCTTGCTTTCCCATCTCCTATTCCTCTCTCTATATATTCTCTCTTTCTCTCTATCTTTCAATTTTATATCATGTTTTAACCTCCTAATCTTTTTTATAATATATAATTTAAAAAGAATTTTAATCCACTCCCCCCTCTTCTACCTCCCCTTCTTCTTTCATTCTCTCTCCTACCCTTCTCTTCTCTACTTTCTCTCTCTCTTTCCTCTCTCCCTTCCTGTCTTGCTATTTTCTACTCTGTATTTTTATTATTGAAAAATTCTTTCTCAATCTGTTTCCTACCTTCTAACCTCCTCAGCCCTCTTTCAATTTCTGGCTGTCTGTCTGCCTGGATGTCTGTTGTGTCTATCCTCTCTCCCACGCTTCATATAGCATATACCGATTATATAATCCTAATACTATACACTTCCATTTTCTCACTCCACACTGTAACCCTCTCCTCCTTTTCAAACACACAGTGTGAGTGTTAATTGCTGTCTTACATAACCTTGATCCCAAGTGCTAATATTATTACTCTATCAACTTCCAGCTCAAAAATTACCCTTCCTTCATTTAAAACAACTCCTATCTGTTTCTCCTACGAAATAAGAGTCCCAATATCTCCACAAGTATATTAATATGGACTCATTTGCAGCCTATAGTGAGATTGTAGTTGGGGGAGATATTGGAGGGTGTGGGTTTCTTGCCTGGGTTGTGTGATTAGGTTTTAGCAGCACCTCCACAAAAGATCTCAAGACAAGGTGGGCAGAGTGACTCTCAATCAACTAACCAGAGAAAAAGATCCACCAAAGAGTAGCTGAAATACAACCAGACAGATAAAAGAAATAACATCAAGGACAACACAGACAAAGATCCAGGAGGGCGGAGGAGTAAGTGGAAGCTACACTAACCTCCTCCCAGGACCAGCCAGTGCTGACTCATCCCCAGTACTGCGGGTAGACCATTCCCCTCCAAGTGGCGTCAGCCTGAGGGGAAGCAAAAGCCCTGCCTACAGGAATTAAGCTGCCACACCCACGGTCCTTCAGCCTGACTGCTAATCACAGATTGAGTAGATTAACAACTAAAGAAGACAGACAAAGGCAGTAGATCACTGGAAGTCTCCAATAGACTGCCTAGGGCCAGTCTGGTACATGATCTGACGATACCAGAGGCAGATCCAGGAAGAGCAGATCATTCTAAGAAGCATCAACAAACAATAGAAAACACAAAAATGGGGAGACAGAGAAACAACCCTCCATCAAAAGGAAAGGTAGAATCCCCAGAGACTGTGCTAAATGAAATAGAGGGAAGCAAAATATCAGATACGGAATTCAAAACATGGATTATGGAGAAGCTGAATGAGCTCAGAAGAAACTACAAAGAACTCCAGGGAAACTACAAGGAACTACAGAAAAACTACAAGGAACTCACAGAGAATTACACGAACATGAAAAAGGACATAGAAGCTATCAATAAGAGCCAGGAGGAAATGAAGAATACGATCTCTGAATTGAAGAACACAGTAGAAGGAATTAAAAGCAGGCTAGAGAAACAGAAGATCGGATCAGCGAGCTGGAGGACAACGTAGACAAAAACTCCCAGACAGTGCAACAAAATGAAAAAAGACTGAACAAGACTGAAGAGGTTCTAAGACAGCTGCAGGACAACATAAAACGTAATAATATCCGTATCATAGGAATTCCAGAAGGAGAAGAAGAAGAGCAAGGGATAGAAAACCTCTTTGAAAAACTAATGACAGAAAACTTCCCTCACATGAGGAGAGAAAGAGTCACACAAGTCCAGGAAGCACAGAGGGTCCCAATGAAGATGAACCCCAACAGGCCCACCTCAAGACACACCATAATTAAAATGGCAACATTCAAAGACAAAGAGAGGATCCTAAAAGCAGCAAGAGAGAAACAACTAATAACATACAAGGGAGCTCGAATAAGGCTATCATCAGATTTCTCAGCAGAAACACTACAAGCCAGAAGTGAATGGTCAAAAGTATTCCAAGCAATGAAAAACAAAGGCCTACAACCAAGAATACTATACCCAGCAAAGCTCTCATTCAAAATGAAAGGTGAAATAAGGAGCTTCCAAGACAAAAGAAGGCTAAAAGAATACATCTCCACCAAAACAACAATGCAAGAGATGCTAAAGGGTCTGCTCTAAAAAGATAAAGAAACAGAGAAAGACAGAGAAGAACACGAGTACAAAGGGGAAAAATGACAATGAATAAGTACTTATCGGTAATAACCTTAAATGTAAATGGATTAAACGCTCCAATTAAAAGACATAGGGTAGCTGAATGGATTAGAAAGAATGACCGACATATATGCTGTCTACAAGAGACCCATCTTAGAACAAAAGATCTATGCAGACTGAAAGTAAAGGGACGGAAAAAAGTATTTCAAACAAATGGACATGAAAAAAAAGCTGGGGTAGCAATACTTATATCAGACAAAACAGATTACACAGAAATGGCCATAAAAAGAGACAAAGAAGGGCATTTCATAATACTTAAGGGAAATATCCATCAAGAAGATATAACCCTTATAAATATATATGTACCCAAATTAGGAGCACCAAAATATATAAGGAAAATTTTGAAAGACTCCAAAAAAGATATAGACAGCAACACACTCATCAAAGGGAACTTTAACACCCCATTGTCAACAATGGACAGATCTTCAAAGCAAAGAAACATCAAAGATATTGAGGCACTGAGCAACACTCTAGATCAAATGGACTTAGTCGATATATATAGAAGTTTTCACCCCAAAGAAGCAAAATATACATTCTTCTCCAGTGCACATGGAACATTCTCAAAGTTAGACCACATGGTAGGACACAAAACAAGCCTCAATAAATTCAAGAAAATTGTACTTATATCATGCATCTTCACAGATCACAATGGCTTAAAATTGGAAATCAACCTCAAGGGAAAAACTCAAAAACATTCAAACTCATGGAGAATGAATAACATGCTATTAAATAATGAATGGTTTAAAAATGATATCAAGGAAGAAATCAAAAAGTTTCTGGAAACTAATGATAATGAAAACACAACAACCCAAAACCTATGGGATACAGCGAAAGCAGTCCTAATAGGAAAGTTCATAGCAATACAGGCTTACCTAAAAAAGATAGAAGAATCTCTAATAAAAAATTTAACCCTACAGCTACAATAACTAGAGGAAGAACAACAAGCAAAGCCCAGATCAAGTAGAAGGAAGGAAATCATCAAGATCAGAGCACAATTAAATGACATAGAGTCTAAACTAACAATTCAAAAGATCAACAAAAGTAGGAGCTGGATCTTTGAAAAGATAAACAAAATTGACAAGCCTTTAACCAGGCTCATCAAGAAAAAAAGAGAGAGGATCCAAATAAATAAAATCAGAAACGAAAGAGGAGAAATCACAACTGATACAACAGAAATACAAAGGATTATAAAAAATTATTATGAACAACTGTATGGCAAGAAATTTGACAACCTAGAGGAAATGGACAAATTCCTGGAAATCTATAGTCTTCCCAAACTGAATCAAGAAGAAGTAGAAAGTCTGAATAGACCAATAACAGCTAGTGAAATTGAAGCAGTAATCAAAAAACTCCCAGCACACAAAAGCCCTGGACCGGATGGCTTCACAAGTGAATTCTACAAAACATTTAGGAAAGAACTAACTCCTGTCCTCCTCAGACTATTCCAAAAGATACAAGAAGAGGAAAGACTCCTAAACTCGTTCTATGAAGTCAGTATAACCCTAATTCCAAAACAAGGTCAAGACACAACAAAGAAAGAAAAAAACAGGCCAATATCGCTGATGAACATAGATGCTAAAATCCTCAACAAAATAATGGCAAACCGGATCCAGCAACACATTAGAAAGATCATACACCATGATCAAGTAGGATTCATTCCAGGGATGCAAGGATGGTTTAATATTCGCAAATCAATAAACGTAATACACCACATAAACAAAATGAAAGACAAAAATCACATGATCATATCAATAGATGCAGAAAAAGCATTTGATAAAGTACAACACCCATTTATGATGAAAACTCTCAGCAAAATGGGAATAGAGAAAGCATACCTCAACATAATAAAGGCCATGTGTGAGAAACCTGAAGCCAACATCATACTCAATGGGCAAAAACTGAGAGCATTCCCCCTGAGATCAGGAACAAGACAAGGATGTCCGCTCTCTCCACTCCTATTCAACATAGTCTTGGAAGTTCTAGCCACAGCAATCAGACAAAAAAGAGAAATAAAAAGCATCTAAATTGGAAAAGAGGAAGTAAAACTGTCATTATTTGCAGATGACATGATAGTGTACATAGAAAACCCTATAGACTCCACAAAAAGCTACTCAACCTAATAAGTGAATTCGGCAAAATAGCAGGATACAAAGTCAATATTAAGAAATTGAAGGCATTTTTATACACCAACAAAAAAAACTCAGAGATAGAAACTGAAAGAAAAATCCCATTTACCATAGCAACAAGAAAAATAAACTACCTAGGAATAAACTTAACCAAGGAGGTAAATGATCTGTACTCAGAAAACTACATAACACTGAAGAAAGAAATTAAAGAAGATACAAATAAATGGAAGCATATACCATGCTCATGGGTGGGAAGAATCAACATCATTAAAATGTCCATACTACCCAAAGCAATTTATAGATTCAATGCAATCCCTATTAAAATACCAGCAACATATTTCACAGACCTAGAACAAATACTTCAAAAATTTATATGGAACCAAAAAAGAGCCCGAATAGCCACAGCAATTTTGACGAAGAACACAGTAGGAGGAATCACAATACCTGATATGAAACTATACTACAAGGCCACGGTAATCAAAACAGTCTGGTACTGGCATAAAAACAGACATATAGATCAATGGAGCAGAATACAGAGCCCAGAAATAAACCCAGGTTCATATGGTCAACTAATATTTGACAAAGGGGGAAAGAACATCAAATGGAGTGAAAAGAGCCTCTTCAACAAATGGTGTAGGGAGAACTGGACAGGGACATGCAAAAAAATGAAACTAGACCACCAGCTCACACCACACCAGAATAAACTCAAAATGGATCAAAGACTTAAATGTAAGCCGTGATACCATAAAAGTCCTAGAGGAAAAAATAGGCAGGAAATTTTCAGATATCCCACGTAGCAACATTTTCACTGATATATCTCCTAAGGCAAGAGAAATAAAGGAAAGAATAAACAAGTGGGACTATATCAAACTAAAAAGTTTCTGCTCAGCTAAAGAAAACATCAGCAAGATGAAAAGGAAACCAACCATATGGGAAAATATATTCGCCAATGACATCTCAGACAAGGGATTGATTTCCAAAATATATAAAGAACTCATACGACTCAACACCAAGAAGACAGACAACCCAAATTAAAAAATGGGCAAAGGACCTGAACAAACACTTCTCCAAAGAAGACATACAGAGGGCCCATAGACATATGAAAGAATGCTCAACATCACTAGCCATCAGAGAGATGCAAATAAAAACCACAATGAGATACCACTTTGCACCAGTCAGAATGGCCATCATCAACAAATCAACAAACAACTTGTGCTGAAGAGGATGCGGAGAAATGGGAACCCTGGTGCATTGCTGGTGGGAATGCACACTGGTGCAGCCACTATGGAAAACAGTTTGAAATTTCCCAAAAAAACTAAAAATGGAACTGCCTTTTGAATCAGCAATTCCATTGCTAGGATTATATCCGAAAAGTCCTGAAACACCAATTCAAAAGAACCTATGCACTCCAATATTCATAGCAGCACTATTTACAATAGCCAAGTTCTGGAAACAACCTAAGTGCCCATCTGTAGATGAGTGGATCAAAAAACTGTGGTACATTTACACAATGGAGTTCTATGTAGCAGAAAGAAAAAAGGAACTTCTACCATTTGCAACAACATGGATGGAACTAGAGAAAATTATGCTTAGCGAAATAAGCCAGGCAACGAAAGAAAAATACCTTATGCTATCACCTATTATGGGAAACTAATGAACAACACAGACAAATGAGCAAAATTGAACCAGAGGTATGTAAATAAGGAATAAACTAACAGTAACAAAGGGGGAGATGGGAGGGAGAGAAGGGGGTAAGAAAGGGAAGGGTCTAGTCGAAGAACATGTATAAATGACCCATGGACATGGACAACTGGGTGGGGACTTAATGGGAGAAGGGGGAGCAGAGTGCAGAGAAGCAAGAGGGGGAAAAAAGTGGAACAACTGTAATGGAAAAACAAACAAAAAATTTTTAGTGGGGGAAAAAATGAAAATATAAGGAATGGAAATGCAAGTTCAGTGAATATTAGAAGGACAAGGATTTTCCTTCACACTGTATATTTTTCTCCCTATCTGATCCCTCCAGAGTTTGTCATTCTAGAGAAGTAAGTAAAGACATAAGTTTCTTTGCATAAAACTAATAATACCAGTTGTTAATAGAGGTTTTTTTTTTTTTTTTTTTTTTTAACTAAGACTTTGACTGGAATGTCATGCCTGAAGGAGACATGCTTGGGCTTTGCTTGTTACCAAAAAGCCCTGAGAAACTGGGATTGACTTTCAAAGGTAATAAAAGCCCACAAGATAAAAGGCCTGGTACCTTGGATGGATCCGCGGTCCATGGCAATCTTTCCAGGGAAGGAATGAAGGTTGTTTTCCTGAAAGATGGCTAGATGGGACCTTAAGGCACAATGGAAAACCAGAAGGACTTGGAAAAGACAGGTGTTTACAGGCAAGGCTGAATGTCAGGTATGTGATTCTGCTTCTGGGCCTTGAAGGGCTGACTGAAGGTCACCCTAAATGTTCCTTGCATAAGTTCCAGCAAAGCGGAACTAAAGATCATAAGTGATCATTTGCTGCTTTTTTTGTGTTTATGCAAGTGAACAGGATAAATTAAAAATGGACTTAATGCAGTCTCTTTAATGACAAGAAGGGTAATCCTAGGGAGAAAAATCCTGATTCAAGGAAAATCACAATGCTCAGTGGTGGACTGTAAAGTAGTGCAGCTAACCATTTTTAAGGTTTCTTTTCATTTAAAATTTGTTTTCATTTGAAAGTTAAACTATGTCTGTGGCATTATCAAGGATGTTTAATTTACAGGCAAGAAAAATGTCAAGTGCCTTGCAACTGGATGTCTTTCCGATAAGACAGTCCTACAGATTTAGAGACCTGTATGTGGATTATGTTACATAAATTAACATGTGCTTTCTGTTTTCAAAGGGCATAAGCTTATGATCTCATTGCCTTAGTGATTGTACGTATAGGCCTCACTTAATCTTGTCTGCATCGCTGCCTCCTGAGACTCAATGGTTTGACTGAACTAAGTGTCTGGGTTGGTGAAGCATGGGGTGGTCTGTGGGCTTCACTTTAAAACTGGCTTCTGTTTTCTATCCTAAAGGTTTGGACAGAAAGAGCCCAGATGCCTGAGAGGGAGGAAACCTAAAATATTTCCCTCAGCCCAAACTAAGTTTAATGGGCCAAAGGGTTTTGGACAGGTGAGACGTACCTGGCACACCTTCCTCCAAAGAAGCCCTTCTTTTCCCTAATGTGGGACATTCAAAAATTAATACCTGTCTTTTGTCATCTAGTGGTTATGGATTGAATGATGTCCTTTAACCCAGTTGCCAAATCTGTTGCCTCCAGAATACAACAAGGATGCCAGCCTGTTAAATCAAGCATGCCATTGTCTGGGGACAGCCAGCTGACCTGGAATCTGCACGATCCTTCCCCATGTGGAAAGGCCACCCTCCCCTCCACAACCCCACTCTTCTTAGGGATTTCTTGACCCAAGGGTATGTAGGATGACGACCATGTCCAGCTTGAAGCAGCTAGAGGAGCTTGAGACCTTCGCCCATTGTCCTTTATAAGATTATAAAGTGTCTTAAGTCTGAGAGGGAGGGATTGTTATTTCTTATTGTTAAAATAATTAATTAATTAATTAATTATTTTTAAAAAGAAGAAAAATATATGAAAGGGTGAGGCAGGAGAGCTTGTATGTATGACCCATGGGCATGGACTGAGGGAGGGATTGTTGGGGGAGGGGTTGTACTGGATGGAGGGCAGCGAAGGGGAAAAAATTGGAACTATTGTAACAATATAATCAATAAAATATACTTAAAAAAAGAACTCATTGACTACAGCAATGATATATAGGAAGAAATGAAGACTACACTAAGTGAAATAAAGAAATATCTATAGGGAACCAACAGTGAAGGGGAGGAAGCTGGGGTTCAAATCAATGATTTGGAACATAAGGAAGAAATAAGCATTCAACCATAACAACAAGAAGAAACAAGAATTCAAAAGAATTCAGTATAAGAAGCCTCTGGGACATCTCCACATGTGCCAACATCCGAATCATAGAACTGCCAGAGGAGGAGAGGAAGAGTAAGAAGTTGAAAATTTATTTGAGAAAATAATGAAAGAAAGCTTCCCTGATTTGACAAAGGAAATAGACATACAAGTCCAGGGAGCACAGAGAGTCCCAAACAAGATGGAACCAAAGAGGACCACACCAAGACACATCATCATTAAAACGTGAAAGATTAAGGATAAGAGAGAATCTTAAAAGCAGCAAGAAAAGAACAGAGCATCACCTACAAAGGAGTTTCCATAAGACTGTCAGCTGGTTTCTCAAAAGAAACTTTTCAGGCAAGAAGGGACTGGCAAGAAGTATTCAAAGTGATGAAAAGCAAAGACCTATGACCAAGACTACCCTATCCCCCCAATCATTTAGAATGGAAGGGCAGAGGAAGTGCTTCCCAGACCAGGAAAAGCTAAAGGAGTTCAACATCACCAAGCCATTATTATATGAAATGTTAAGGGCACTTATTTAAGAAAAAGAAGATCAAAACTATGAATACTAAAATGGCAACAAATTCACAACTATCAACAACTGAATCTGAAAAATAAAAACAGAAACAAACTAAACAAACAAACAAAACAGAAACAGAATAATAGATATGGAGATCTTGTGGAAGGTTATCAGCTGGGAGGCAAAAGATTGAGAATGGGAAAAAGCAGAGGGATCAAGAAGCATAATTGGAAGGAACAGAATAGACAGAGGATGTTAAGAAAAATATAGGAAATGGAGAAGCCAAAGAATTTATGTGCATAATTGGAAGGAACAGAATAGACAGAGGATGTTAAGAAAAATATAGGAAATGGAGAAGCCAAAGAATTTATGTGCATAATTGGAAGGAACAGAATAGACAGAGGATGTTAAGAAAAATATAGGAAATGGAGAAGCCAAAGAATTTATGTGCACAATCCATGGACATGAACTAAGTGGGGGGGGGTGTGGATGCTGGAGGGAAATGGGGGTACCAAGCAGAGGGGGCAAAGAGGTAAAAATTAGGACAATAATGGCATAACCAATAAAATATATTTATAAATAAATAAATAAACAAACAAACATTTTTTTTTTTAAAAGCTCAAGTCCAATAGGTCAGGTGAAATTGTGGGCATGACTACTGCAATATCAGGTAGAATGTGATAGAGAGAAAACACTATATTCTATATTTTATTTTATTTTATTTTTTAAGTCCTCACCTGAGGATATGTTTATTGAATTTAGAGAGAGGAGAAGGAAGAGAGAAAGAGAGAAACATCGATGTGAGAGAGGAACATTGGTCAGCTGTCTCCATTACATGACCCAACTAGGAATCGGACCCACAACCTAGGTATGTGCACTGACTGGGGATCAATCCTCAAACCCGCTGGTATACAGGATGACATTCAAACCAACTGAGCCACACTGGCCAGGGCACTATGTCCTACAGTTTAGGGAAAAGAAAGGTTTATATAAAGGGTTGCCAGATAGAATACAAGCTAAGCTTTCATTTCAGGTAAACAATGCACAATTTTTAACTATAAGTATGTCCCAAGCAATATTTGTGACATACTTATAGTTAAAAATTATGTAGTGTTTAGCATGGTTTATCTGAAATTCAAATTTAACTGTGTGTCCTGGGTGTTCATGGGCTAACCCTATCTACCCTATTTGTAAAAGGCTTGATGGTATAGAACATTGCATCTGAGTTTTCAGGGATATGTGACATGGAAGGTGGAGAGCATTTCCTCTGCATGTTCACAGAGAAACCCTGCAGGTTTGCAAAGTGACAGGAAACTGTTTTTCTCTTGCTTGTCATTGTGGCCTGCAAGGAGCTGGAAGGGAGAGGTCTGTGCAGCACTTCCCATGGGCTGTGTCACCCCAGCATCAGTCACCCATGGACTTACTCCAGGATCCAGGCAGATGGGAGGAGCAGGAGTGAGATATCACCATCTAGGGCATTTCCAGTTAACATGGCAAAGGAAAAACTGCTGCATAGGCTTTTCAAATGTACACTTAGGTGTGACACAGTCAATTCCACACAAATGCCTGAGTTCAACAAGACAAGAAAATGCCATCCTATTGTACGGCTGGGGAGAGAACACAAATCTCTGTGAATAGCCCCAAAGAGCTCCTCAGTCAGCATGCTTCATTTTCAGCTGTTCCACAACCTAGCTTCATATGCTAGTGCCATGGGTGCCCCAATGTCAGGAGCCCCCAGTGCTGTGCCCCAGGGTTGCTGGAGAAGGAGGCTGTCTATCTGGTTCAGGGCACAACCTGACATGCTGGACAAGTGATTTTACTTCCTGTGCCTATTTCTGGAAAACATGACTCCATGTTCCTCCTGAGCAGCATCCTGCTCTGGGACACAGGGGTCAGCCAGTCAAGGTGCGTCTCCTGAGTGGGCAGGGAATACTTGGGGGTCTGTGTTCTTGTTTGGAGCCTTCAGCCCTGGAGGGCAATGGCAACTCATGGTTTCCTCCAGCCAGGGCATAAGGGGGCAGCCTTGAAACTGACCCAAAGAGCCTCTGTTTGGTACCCCAAAGCAGCCTGCATTTACAAATCAACGTGGAGAGGAAATGAAAAACACCTGCCCAGGGCCACCCAGATGCAGAACCGGTTTATGAAGTGGTTTCTGGAAGAGGTGTGACTAATGTTGTTATTGCTGAAAGTGTCCTGGCACCCTGCCAGCAGCGCTGGGACCACCTCTTTGATGCCACAGTGAGGTGTGGGCTGAGATGAAGGAGCCTTCTGTATGTTTCCCATGGGGGCAGAGAGGCTGCAAGAGGCCTGTGGGAGAGCCAGGGAAGCAAGACCTGGAGGCTCACAAGCCCAAATCCCTGCAGATGAAAGGGGAAACCTGAAGGTGTCCTTCAGCTGCCAAGTGTTCCACCTGAAGAAAGAAGCAGAATCTGAACCTCAGGTAACAAAAGGCCCAGTTTGGCACTTCGGTGGAAGAGCCCTGCCTGTCTATGCTCTGGGCCCCATGCCGGCATCCCCAAACAGCAATCCTTTCCTGAGTGCTCACCCAGTACTGGGCTCTGAATGACCCCCCACATTTATGTCTTATTAATTTCAACATCACAGCAGTCCCTCCAATAGGGATTTCCTTTTTTTTAAATTAATTAATTTATTTTTTATAACAATAAAAAATAACAATTTCTCCCTCTCAGACTTAAGACTCTTTATAATCTTATAAAGGACAAAGGCGAACGTCTCGTGCCCCTCTAGCTGCTTCAAGCTGGACATGGTCACCGTCCTACCTACCCTAGGGTCCAGAAGTCCCTAATAAGAGTGGACGTGTGGAGGGGAGGGTGGCCTTCCCACATGGGGAAGGATCTTGCAGACTCCAGGTCAGTTGGCTGTCCCTGGACAATGGCGTGCTTAGTTTAACAGGCTGGCATCCTTGTTGTATTCTGTGGGCAACAGATTTGGCAACAGAGTTAAAAGGCATATTCAATCTATAACCACTAGATGACAGAAGGCAGGTATTAATTTCTCAATGTCCCACATTAGGGAAAAAAAGGGCGTCTTTTGAGGAAGGTGTGCAAGGCACATCACACCTGTCCAAAACCCTTTTGACCACTATACTTAGTTTGGGCTGAGGGAAATATTTAAGTTTCCTCCCTCTCAGACCTCTGGGCCTTTTATTTCCAAGCCATTAATGGAAAAGAAAACGAGTTTTAAAGTGAAGCTCACAGAACGCCCCATGCTTCACCAACCCAGACACTTAGTTCAGTCAAACCGTTGACTCTCAGAAGGGCAGCAATGCAGACAGGATTAAGTGAGGCCTATATGTACAGACAATCAGTCAGGAAATGAGATCATAGGCTTATACCCTTTGAAAAAAAAAAAACACATGTTAATTTATGCAACATAACCCACAAACAAGTCTCTAAATCTGTAAGACTGTCTTATTGGAGAGACATCCAGTTGCAAGGCATTTGACATTCTTCTTGCCTGTAAATTAAACATCTTTGACGATGCCACAGACCTAGTTTAACTTTAAAATGAAAACAAACTTTAAATGAAAAGAAACTTTAAAGACGATTAGCTGCACTAGTTTATAGTCTACCACTGAGCATTGTGATTTTCCTTGAATCGAAATTTTTCCCCTTAAGATTACCCTCCTGTTCATTAAAGGGACTGCATTATTAAATTCATTTTTAATTTATCCTGTTAATTTGCATAAACACAACAAGAGCAGCAAATGATCATTTATGATCTTTAGTTCCACTTTGCTGGAACTTACACAAGGAACAGTCTGCCCTTCAGGGCACAGAAGCTGACCCACATACCTGCCATTCAGCCTTGCCTGTAAACATCTGTCTTTTCCAAGTCTTTCCAGTTTTCCATTGTGCCTTAAGGTCCCTTCTAGCCATCTTTCAGGAAAACAACCTTTATTCCTTCCCTGGAAAGATTGCCGTGGACCGCACTACCAACCAAGATACCAGGCCTTTTTTCCCGTGGGCTTTTATTACCTTCGAAAGTCAATCCTAGTTCCTCAGAGCTTTTTGGTAACAACCAGAGCCCAAGCATGTCCCCTTTATGCATGACTTTCCAGTCAAAGTCTTGGTCAAAAAGAAACCTCTATTAACAAATGGTCTTATTAGTTTTATTCAAAGAAACTTATGTCATTACTTACTTCTTTAGAATGCCAAATTCTGGAGGGATCAAATAGGGAGAAAAACATACAGTGTGAAGGAAAATCCTTGTTCTTCTAATATTCACGAAAATTGTAATTCCATTCTTTATATTTTCTCTTTTTTTCCTCACTATAATTTTGTTTGTTAGTTTTTCCATTACAGTTGTCCCACTTTTTTCCACTCTTGCTTCCCCACACCCTGCCCGTCACTTCTCCCACAGTCAGTCCCCACCCAGTAGTTCATGTCCATCGGTCATTTATACATGTTCTTTGACTAGACCCTTCCCCTTCTTAACCCCTTCTCTTTCTCACCCTCCCCCGTTATCACTGTTAGTCTATTCCTTGTTTACACACCTCTGGTTCAATTTTGACCATTTGTTTGTGTTGTTCTTTAGTTTCCTGTAATAGGTGATAGCATAAGGTATTTTTCTTTCGTTGCCTGGATAATTTCGCTAAACATAATTCTCTCTAGTTCCATTATTGTTGTTGCAAATGGTAGAAGTTCCTTCTTTCTTTCTGCTACACAGTACTCCATTGTGTTGCTATATTTTGCTCTGTATAGATCAACTAAGTCCATTTGACCTAGAGTGTTTCAATACCTCAATATCTCTGGTGTTTCTTTGCTTTGAAGATCTGTCCATTGTTGACAATGGGGTGTTAAAATTTCCTACTATGAGTGTGTTGCTGTCTATATCCTTCCTGAAGTCTTTCAAAATTCTCCTTACATATTTGGGTGCTCCTAAGTTGGGTGCATAAATGTTTAAAAGGGCTCTATCTTCTTGATGGATTTTTCCCTTAAGTATTATGAAATGCCCTTCTTTGTCTCTTTTTATGGCCATTGCTGTGAAATCTGTTTTGTCTCATATAAGTATTGCAACCCCAGATTTTTTTCATGTCCATTTGTTTGAAATACTTTTTTTCCAACCCTTCACTTTCAGTCTGTGCATATATTTTGTTCTCAGGTGGGTCTCTTGTAGACAGCATATATGTGGGTCATGCTTTCTACTCCATTCAGCTACCCTATGTCTTTTGATTAGAGCTTTTAATCCATTTACATTTAAGGTTATTACCGATAGGTACTTATTCTTTGTCATTTTCCCCCTTTGTACTCAAGTTCCTCTCTGTCTTTCCCTGTTTCTTCATCTTAAAGCAGACCCTTTAGCATTTCTTGCAATGCTGGTTTGGTGGAGATGTATTCTTGTAGCCTTCTTTTGTCTTGAAAACTTCTTATTTCACCTTCCATTTTGAATGAGAGCCTTGTTGGGTAGAGTATTCTTGGTTGTAGGGCTTTGTTTTTTATTGCTTGGAATATTTTTTGCCATTCCCTTCTGCTTGTAGTGTTTCTGCTGAGAAAATCTGATGATAGCCTTATTGGAGCTCCCTTGTATGTTATTAGTTGTTTCTCTCTTGCTGCTTTTAGGATTGTCTCTTTTTCTTTGAATGTTGCCGTTTTAATTATGATGTGTCTTGAAGTGGGCCTGTTGGGGTTCATCTTCATTGGGACCCTCTGTGCTTCCTGGACTTGCGTGACTCTTTCTCTCCTCATGTGAGGGAAGTTTTCTGTCATTAGTTTTTCAAAGAGGTTTTCTATCCCTTGCTCTTCTTCTTCTCCTTCTGGAATTCCTATGATACGGATATTATTATGTTTCATGTTGTCCTGCAGCTGTCTTAGAACCTCTTCAGTCTTGTTCAGTCTTTTTTCATTTTGTTGCACTGTCTGGGAGTTTTTGTCTACGTTGTCCTCTAGCTCACTGATCCAATATTCTGCTTCCTCTAGCTTGCTTTTAATTCCTTCTACTGAGGTCTTCAATTCAGAAATTGTATTTTTCATTTCGTCCTGGCTCTTACTGATAGCTTCTATGTCCTTTTTCATACTGGTATAATTCTCAGTAAGTTCCTTGTAGTTTCCCTGGAGTTCTTTGCAGTCTTCCTTGAGCTCGCTGAGTTCATTGATCTTCCCCGTAATCCATGTTTTGAATTTCATATCTGATAGTTTGCTCCCCTCCATTTCATTTAGCACTCTTTCTGGGGATTCTACCTTTCGTTTCGATGGGGTTTTTTTCTCTCTCTCCCTATTTTTGTGACTCTTATTGTTTGTTGCTGGTTCTTAGATTGATCTGCACTTCCTGGATCTGCTCGTGGTGGCGTCAGATCCTGTACCAGTCTGGGCCTAGGCAGCCTGTTGGAGACTACCAGGGATCTACTGCCTTTGTCTGTCTCCTTTAGTTGTTAATCTATTCAATCTGTGATTAGCTGTCAGGCTTAAGGACCGTGGGTGTGGCAGCTTAATTCCTGTAGGCAGGGTTTTTGCTTCCCCTCAGGCTGATGCAACTCGGAGGGGAATGATCTGCCCGCAGTATTGGAAATGAGTCAGCTCTGGGACCCAGTCAGCTGCTTCCCTGGTTCTCCCCTCAAAGCCACTGCACCAAAATCTCCCCAAGCATCTTCAGTTCTTTCTGCCTTCCCTCTACTTGAGCCCAGAGTAAGTGTCAGCCAAAATATTTTTGTATGTGATCCGCTTAAGAGCTCTTTTTCTCCAGCTGTTTCTCTCCAGCTAGCAAAGAATCCTGTGGGTTTTCGCTTATCACAGCTGGATACTATTTTACTTTCCGCTCTGTTGCTGTAGGCTGGGAAGCCCAGCTGCGGGTTTAGACCCTGCCCTTCTCAGGGGGAACCCTGAGCTGTTTCTCAGTCCCTTCAGCTGCCACACGTGGGAGCCCAACAAGCCCTTTTGCATCTCAGCACTCCCTACCAGTCACGTTGTGATTTAGCGGCCTTTTCTGTCTCTCCGTGGTTATAAGACTTCTCTCCAGCTAGTGTTCAGTGGTTATTCCAGATGATTTCTCCATAATTAAGTTGTAAATCGAGACTGGTCCTGGGAGGAGGTTAGTGTAGCTTCCACTTACTTCCCCACTATCTTGGATCTCTATCTTTTTTTCTTCATGAGTCTGATAAAGGCTTCTCAGCTTTGTTTATCTTTTCAAAGAACCACCTCCTACTTTTGTTCATCTTCTGAATTGTTTGTTTAGTCTCTATGTCATTTAATTCTGCTCTGATCTTGATGATTTCCTTCCCTCTACTTGCTCTGGGCTTTGTTTGTTGTTGTTACTCTAGTTATTGTAGCTGTAGGCTTAGATTTTTTTATTAGAGATTCTTCTATCCTTTTGAGGTACGCCTGTATTACTATGAACTTTCCTCTCAGAACTGCTTTCACTGTACCACATAGGTTTTGAGTGGTTGTGTGTTCATTATCATTTATTCATAAACTTTTTTATTTCTTCCTTGATGGTATTGTTAATCCATTCATTATTTAATAGCTTGTTTTTCATTCTCCATGAGTTTGAATATTTTTGAATTTTTTTCATGAGGTTGATTTCCAGTTTCAAAGCATTGTGATGTGAAAAGATGCTTGATATAATTTCAGTTTCCTTGAATTTGTTGAGGCTTGTTTTGTGTCCTACCATGTGGTCTATCTTTGCAAATATTCCATGTGCACTTGAAAAGAATGTATATTTTGCTTCTTTGGGTGAAAAGTTCTATATATATATATATATATATCTGCTAAGTTCATTTGATCTAGAGTGTTGTTCATTGCCTCAATATCCTTGGTGTTTCTCTGCTTTGAAGATCTGTTCATTGCTGACAATGGGGTGTTAAGGTCCCCTGCTATGAATGTGTTGCTGTCTATATCCTTTCTGAAGTCTTTCAAAATTTTCCTTACGTATTTTGGTGCTGCTATGTTGGGTGCATATATATTTACCAGGGTTATATCTTGATGAATTTTTGCTTTAAGTATTATGAAATATCCTTCTTTGTCTCTTTTTATGGCCTTTGCTGTGAAATCTGTTTTACCCGATATAAGTATTGCTACCCCAGCTATTTTTTCATGTCCATTTGCTTGAAATTTTTTTCCATCCCTTCACTTTCAGTCTCTGTAGATCTTATTTCTAAGTTATACTTATTCATTGTCATTTTCTCCCTTTGTACTTGTGTTCCTCTCTGTCTGTTCCTGTTTCTTCATCTTCTTAAAGCAGACCCTTTAGCATCTCTTGCATTGCTGGTTTGGTGGAGATGTATCCTTTTAGCCTTTTTTTTTTTTGTCTTGGAAACTCCTTATTTCACCTCCCATTTTGAATGAGAGCCTTGATGGGTATAGTACTCTTGGTTGTGGGCCTTTGTTTTTCATTGCTTGGAATTTTTTTTGCCATTCCCTTCTGGCTTGTAGTGTTTCTGCTGAGAAATCTGATGATAGCCTTATTGGAGCTCCCTTGTATGTTATTAGTTGTTTCTCTCTTGCTGCTTTTAGGATTCCCTCTATCTTTCTATGTTGTCATTTTAATTAAGATGTGTCTTGAAGTGGGCCTGTTGGATTCATCTTCATTGGGACCCTCTGTACTTCCTGGACTTGTGTGATTATTTCTCTCATCATGTTAGGGAAGTTTTCTGTCATTAGTTTTTCAAACAGGTTTTCTATCCATTGCTTCTGTTCTTCTCCTTCTGGTATTCCTATGATACGAATATTATTACATTTCACGTTGCACTGCAGCTGTCTTAAAACCTCTTCATTCTTTTTAGTCTTCTTCATTTTGTTGCACTGTCTGGGATTTTTTTTTCCTTTTTTTTTTAAGTACATTTTATTAATTATGTTGTTACAGTAGTTCCAATATTTTTCTCCCTTTGCTCCTCTCTGCCCAGTACCCCTCTTCTCTCCAGCAATCCCACCCCCCTCTTAGTTCATGTCCATGTGTCGTGCATATAAGTTCTTTGGCTTCACCCTTTCCTATATTATTCTTAACTTCCCCCTGTCTATTTTGTGCCAAACTATAATGCTTTTTAATTCCTGCACCATTTCCCTATTTCTCCCTCTTTCCCCTCCCAGCTGATAACCCTCCAAATGATCCCCATACCTATGATTCTGTTCCTATTCTGGTTTGCTTAGATGGATTTTGTCTTTATTTTTTAGATTCAGTTGTTGATAGTTTTGAGTTTGTTGTTATTTTGTGTTTATAGTTTTGATCTTTTTCTTAAGTAAGTCACTTTGACATTTCATATAATAATGGCATGGTGATAATGAACTCTTTTAGCTTTACCTTGTCTGAGAAGCACTTTATCTGCCTTTCCATTCTAAATGATAGCTTTTCTAGATAGAGTAATCATGGTTGTAGGTTGCTTTTCACCACATTGGATACTGCTTGCCAGTTCCTTCTCACTCGCAATGTGTCTTTCGAGAAATCAGCGGTAGTCTTATAAACATCCCTTTGTAGGTAACTCTCTGCTTCTCTCTTGCTGTTTTAAGGATTTTCTTTTTATCTTTCACCTTTGGCATTTTAATCATAATGTGTCTTTGTGCGGTCCCCTCTGGGTCTAGCTCACCTGGGACTCTCTGTCCTTCCTGGACTTGTATGTCTATTTTCTTTGCTAAATTTGGGACGTTTCCCTTCATTATTTTGTCACATAAGTTTTCAATTTCTTGCTCTTCCTCTGCTTCTTCTGGCACCTCCATGATTCGGATGTTAGCACATTTAAAGTTGTCCCAGGGGTTTCCAAGCCTTTCCCCATTTTTTTCAATTCTTGCTTCCTCCTTCTGTGCTGGTAGACTGTTTTTTCTTCCTTATGTTCTATTATTGATTTGAACCTCAGTTTTCTTCCCATCACCATTGGTTTTGTGTGGATTTTCCTTTGTTACATTTAGCATAGCCTCCACTTCTTCTCTTATGCGTTTGCCGTCTCAAGCATATCTGTCAAGCCCGTGGGCATCTTTATCAATATTGTTTGGAATTCTACATCTGTTAGGTTGGCTTTCTCCTCATCTGTTAAGTTGGCTATCTCCTCGTCGCTTAGTTTTCCTACTGGAACCTTAATCCATTCCCCCTTCTGGGCCATACTTCTGTCTCATATTTACAGGCTCCTGTGTTTGTTTGCCTCTGTGTCTTAGGTAGAGCTGTTGCTCTTGTATGTTGTAAGTGTGGAGCCTTAGGGATTTGTCAGTACAAGGCAACCTGTTTCACCACGTTGTGGTGCTTTATGTGGTGGAGGTTTCTGAGAGGGAACATGCCGCCTACTCAGCACTTGCCTTTTTCCAGGCACTTCTCCCACTCCCATATAGGAGTGGTAGCCCTCCAGCTGTTGCCCTGGCTATCGCTCCCAGGGTGTGTGGGTCTGTGTATGTTATCTCACCATGGGGGCCCTTTAAACAAGTGGACTCTTCTCAGAGACTGGCAGTTTCTGCCTCTTCCTGAACTCCTACTTGTTTGCACAGTCAGAAGCAATGAGGCTTGATTTTCCCTGGCGCTTGTACTATGAGCTGTGCAGTCTGGTCAGGAGCTGGGAATGCTCCCCTGGTGTCTCTCTTGACTTTTAAAAAATGTGACTATGTTTTCTGCATGCCTGCCACTGCCACTGCTGCTGCCACCACAGCACCGCATCCTCTCCTCCCTGGCTCTGCCCCTCCTACCTGTCTGGATGAGTAGTTCTTCTTTATATCTTTGTTTGCTGGACTTTCATGCAGTTTGATTTTCTGGATCTCTGGTTGTTTCTAGTTCTGAGGTATTTGTATTACTTCTTAGTTGTGGAGGGAGACACGGTGTTTCTGTCTACGCCTCCATCTTGGCTGGAAGTCTAGGAATTTTTTTCTACATTGTCCTCCAGCTCGCTGATTAGATCTTCTGTTTCCTCTAACCTGCTTTTAATTTTTTCTACTGCATTCTTCAATTCAGAAATTGGAGTCTTCATTTCCTCCTGGCTCTTATTGATAGCTTCTATGTCTTTTTTTATTCTGGTGTAATTCTCAGTAAGTTCCTTGTAGTTTCCCTGGAGTTCTTTGCAGTTTTCTTTTAGCTTGCTGAGCTCTTTGGGCTTCCCTATAATCCATGTTTTGAATTCCATTCCTGATAGTTTGCTTTCCTCTATTTCATTTAGCACTCTTTCTGGGGATTCCTCCTTTCCTTTTGATGGGGGATTGTTTCTCTGTCTCCCCATTTTTATGACTCTTATTGGTTGTTGTTGCTTCTTAGATTGATCTACGTTTCCTGAATCTGCCCCTGGTGGTATCAGATCATGTACCAGTCTGGGCCTAGGCAGCCTGTTGGAGACTTCCTGAGATCTACTGCCTTTGTCTGCCTCATTCAGTTGTTAATCTATTCAATCTGTGATTTGCTGTCAGGCTTAAGCACTGAGGATGGGGCAGATTAATTCCTGCAGGGTGGGCTTTTACTTCCTCAGGCTGACGCCGCTTGGAGGGAAATTGTCTGCCTGCTGTATTGGGAATAAGTCAGCACTGGGACTCAGTTGGCTGCTCCCTCAGTTCTCTCCTAGAAGCCATCGCTCTAAATTCTCCCCAAGCATCTCTAGTCCTCTCTGCCCTTCCTCTGCTTGAGCCCAGGGTAGATGGGTGCCAAAATATTTTTGTACATGATCTGCTTAAGAGCTCTTTTTCTCCAGCTGTTTCTCTCAGGCCAGCAAAAAACCTTGTGGCTTTTCGCTTTTCACAAGTGGATGCTATTTTACTGTCCGTTCTGTTGCTGTAGACTGGAAAGCCCAGCTGGGGGTTTAGACCCCGCCCTTCTCAGGGTGAACCCCCAGCTGCTGAGCTGTTTCTCAGTTCCTTCAGCTGCCACCCGTGGGAACACACTCAACCCTTTCACGTCTCTGCACTTCCTACCAGTAACGTTGTGATGAAGCGGCCTTTTCTGTCTCTCCAATAAGGATTTATTTTCCCCAGGTTGGTGCGAACAAAACTGAAGCTCAGAGAGGGTAGTAACCTGTCCAGGGTCACACAGCTGATGTTGGGATTCAACTTCAAGTCTGCCACACCAAAACCTGTTACCATCATTTTGAGCTCTACCCAGTAAGGCTGTCATACAGGTCTCTTCACTCCTCCAGAGCAGGGCCAGCAGTCTCACTGGCTCCTAGTGCAAAATCGAATGGAATGTGAAAAAACTCAGTAACCATGATAAATGATAGTTTAATGCAAAATTTTTAAAATCAAAATTGAAGCAAAACTTATATTATGAACAAAAATATCAAAAGTGTACATAAGGGCAAGATCCAGCCTACGCTTGTGCAACCTGAGGTAAGTAGAAAGCCTGAGCATAGGAGGTGCAAGTTGGTGGTGGTGGTGGTGGTGGCTGTCTGAGTCTGCAAGACAAATGTCATTTTTTCAGTGTTGTCTTCTCTTCCACCTGTCCCCGAACCTTCAAAGTGCCCTATTTCCCATTTCAGACTGGTCTCTGCTCTGTGGAGGGGCTTAGAGGGAAGGACCTCTTCACTATGGTCAGAGTAAGAGGAAAGCTGTGCCACAAAACAGTGGTCCCACTAGGAGTCTTGGCAACAGGGTGGCAGTATGGTGGCAGGATGAGGAAAGGGAGGGTGGGCCTGAGACCTCCCCCTGAGTTCCCAGGGGGATAGAGGATGTGGGTGAACACATCAGCACTCAGAAGAAGGCAGGAGGGGAGCAGTGGAGGTTCCAGTGTCTGGCCAGAAAGCCATGGGGATATGGTGACACCATAACTGAGGTGAAATGGGACCACAGAGGAGTTAAAGGGCCCATGGATCCTCCAACTAGATCATTAGAAATTGGTTGCATTAATTCTGCTTGGGTTGTTAAAGCACAGATTTCTGCCTCCTATTCACAGGCATTTTTCACTAAGTCCAGGTTCAACCCAAGAATTTGTATTTCCAACAAGTTTGATGATGACGATGATGTCACTGATCCAGTGATCACCATTTCAGAACCTTTGCTTTAAGAGTTACAAACCCAATACCCTCAGTCCATTTACCAGCAGAGAATGATCTTATTACTTTTACTTCTCTGAACCTCTCCTATAAGAGGGCAGAGAGATCTAGGCTATTACAGATCTGCCCTTGCAGGGTTGACTGGGGTCAGGTCACAGCTCGGTTAGGCCATCAAACCAGTGTCAAGTCACTGCATCATGAAGCAGATGTGACCATGCAATGCATTTGTAGTAAGGGCTGAAAGTGAGAACCTGGTTAGAGTGGGAGTCCAGAAGACCTTTCTTGAAATGTTGACTTCTTAGCTGGTGCACTATTCTTACTTAGAGTATTTTATTAGGAGAGTTTTGGTGGCGAGAGATAAAGTGGATGGAAAATATGGGGTGCTAAACCCCAAGCCACTCTTGGCTTATATGCCCTCAGTGGGGACTAGTCAGAGATGAGGAGAGAAAGAGGAAGCTTGAGAATCAGTTGTGATGACTGTGAGAGAGGAGTCCCATGCCACCATCTTCCATGTCCTCTCATTTATTTATGCCACAAACACTAAATAAGAGTTATGCTGTCCAGACCTAAGTGTTGTCCTAGTCTTTAAAAAACAAGGATGAATCACACAGCCTCCATACTGGGGTTGCTTGTGGTCTAGCTGGGTGAAAGGCATGGACATAAATGCTCACCAAGCAAGAACAAAGCACTCAAGGGAGCAGCAGGAATTGTGATCTTTGTCTTACAGCTGGAGAAGACTTTACAGAAAAGGCCAGGGGAGAGCTGGGCTCTGAAGGCAGGTGCACATGGCATGTGGGTCTTCAGCATGTTCAGGGCTGGGTCCTCACACTGAATTCTTGTGACCACAATGTCTGGCCTCATTCGACAGAGCAGCCTCTGGCCCCTGGAGGCCATTTGCTGGCTTCTGTTGGCACTGAGCTGGAGGAAAGCCTGTTGGCAGGACCTTTGCAACTAGAATTGTTTTTAAGCTGAGGAACTAACAGGTTGTTCCTGAGACAAGTGACAATGACCAAATCAAACAGAGCCAGTTCTATTATCACCCACTCTGAGGTGCTGATTAGCTGGGCTTCAGCTCTCAGACTTTCAGGAGGACTAAGCACTGAAGAACAAGCCCATGTCTGGAGGAATAGGGTTAAGGATCACAGACTTCTGAGATGGGATATGAGGGCATTATGCAGAATCTGCCAGAACTCAGGGGACAACTGGCTTCAAGGAAGAAAATACTGCAAAGGTAGATAGGTAATGAATGGATGGATGGATAGATAGATAGATAGAAAATTAGAATAGATAGATAAGATAGATGATACAATAGATAGGAGATGATAGATAGATAGATAAACTATATAGAATAGATAGGTAGATGATTGATAGACAGACAGTCAAGTTGGAGTACATAGCCCAAGATTTCCAAGGTCTCTTAAAGTGACCCAGTTTCTAAAACAAAAGTATTGTCATTAGGTTTTGCAAAGGTATAAACATGAAGTCTCATTTATTTTATCATATCATTATTACTCTTACTGAAAATATTTAATGACCTCAAATCAGGAAGTTCCAGGTGTCTAGGTGGTCAGAAATCCAGACTGGTCAGGGACAGGTCTGACTTTTGCTGTGGTAAATGCAGTGGCACATCTAGTAAAGGAAAGAAGAAAATCAGTATGTATTTTGAGCATGAGTATATTTTGAGCATGATAATGGAAATAAGTCATTTCCTTGACCTTCCCAGCCATATCTCATCCCTACCTCATAGAATAGACCATTTGTTGAAACCAAACCCTTTTTTATTGATGCCTCAAAATAATTACCTAAACTTCACCAAGATGCCTTTTCTGGGAAGAATGATTTGGAATCCTAAGGAAGAGGACTTAGATGAAGCCCCAGGGACTACATGAGATGAAGTCCCATGCCAGGATCTCCAAGGACAGCATTCAAGCACCTGGCTCCCAGTGTATAGCAGCCAATGTGAAACAAGGTGTTGTCATTCAGATAGCAATTTGCCCAGGAAACTGGTCTTCCCATGTGACACTCACTGACTTATTCAGGGACAGCTACAAGGTCAAAACAAACCATTGGTCCTTTGCATTAATTCATCAGTTGTCTTCTTTGATAAGTGATAAACCACCCAAACCCACAGCTCTCTCTGCTTTCCTCTACCTTTCCTCCTCATCCCTATATTTGCATTAATTTCTCTCCCTTCATTTTTCATTCGTGTCCCACTCTCTCTCTCTTTTCCTGAGATTCATTGCTCAACAGTGTTTGTAACACCCTGTTCCCCAAAGTGACACTAATGGTCCTCAGAAATTCTCTTGCTCTAATTACTTGGTGGTAGAAATCTCTGTGGGCTGTCTCTCCTGCCATCAGTTTGCTGGGTAATTACCACAAGCCAGAGCAGCTGACATGTGTGCTTAGGGGAGGTGGCCCTGGGTTAGGCTGAAATGCCTGCTGCTGACTCTGGTATGTGCACTGAGAGATAAAGCCTTTAGTTGAAATACAGAGCAGGGAGGAGAAGCAGACTTGCCACATTTTAAAAACCAAATTCACTTTGAATTGAAAAAGATCATTTGTTTCTGCAAAAGTAATACTATTACTCCTATGGACCAAATAATCAAGTCTGGGGTGGTTTCAGATCAACTTGACTACAGTGAGGTCTTGACATCTTGGCTCTAGAATTCTGTCACACAAGGAGAAGTTATCAGAGGACACCAGTGACTAGTGTGCAAGACTTGGCCTTTTCCAGCTCATTCCACTAAAGAGCTAAACTTTTCATATAAAATACATCAAACTTAACATGAGCAACAAAGCCTAGTTTGCAGAAGCTTCTATCACTCTGAAAAGGTTGTGAGAAAAGGAAGAAAACAAGTTCTCACTGTAGTTCTGTCTTTTTGAATTATAATATTGCAAAATCCAGTTACAGGCACTGAGTTGTCAGCTTACGTTTCTCTGAGTTATGATTATTACTGAACTGATCTCTGTCCTATTTTACATCATCTCCAGGACCAGGAAGGTAATACCATTCTGAAAAACCTTAAATTTTTCTTCCTTTGAAAGTTAGCATTTAGTGCATGATAAAGGACATCTGTTGCTGTGTCCCCAGCACCCAAGACAGTGTCTGACACTCAGGCAGCATCTGATACATATTTAGCAAGTGCTGATTGAATTGAATAGAATGGAAGTACTACAGGGTAATTTGTTTTTAGATCATCATTTCCTGACTCAGTGTTCAATGACCATTCCATCATCAAATTCACTGATTCAACAAATATTCACGGAAGGCCAACTTGGTGCCAGTATGGGTATCTGGGGCCACAGTGGAGAGCCAGGCCAGCAGCCAGCCTCATTAAAGACACTGTGAAAGAACCACAGTCTCCAGCCTGGGGCTTCTTACAAGGGGGTACAGGAGTAGAGCAGATTAGAAGCAATTAGAAAACAATTAAGCATTAAATTATATGGTTTTGCCTCCTCCAGGGGATTGTCAGAGGGAGAAGAAGCTAATATAGTCATTCAGTTTTCACAGAAGAGGTGGGTCTTTGACTAGGCCTTGAAGGATGCCTTGGATTTGGGAAAGCAGAGCGTAGTAGTTAGAATGTTCCTATCAGGAAGTAGCCACTCAGAGCCACCCAAGGAATACTAAAGCCTGAATGGCCAGTTATAGACTGGACCAGAATGGCTCCCAAGTAAAGAATGTGAAAATGTTCTAAGAACTCAGAAGAGTTTGAAGTAGACTTAGGGATAATATTCAGTTGCTATCACAAAGGTTAACTGACCTTCCTGTAAAATGCTAGAACACACCCCTATAGTTATGTCCTTCAGGCCACTCTTGCAAGATAAGCTTAGGCATCTTCCCATTGCTAGCCTGGGCTGGACCTTTTCACCGGCCTTACCACCAGAGTCTCTGACTCAACAGATCTGGGATGGGATCCAGGAATCTGTCTCTATGTGTTTAAAGCTTCCATGCAATTCTGTTTTCAGGTTGGTTCAGGAGCTGCTCTCCTAGATTTACTTCAAGGATATTCCCTTTCTGAGATTAAGGTGGAAAGGTAGGTATGTAATAACCAAGGAAGCAAGTATAATTTATGTCTGCAAATCCCAGTAGCAGGCAACCTGGAGAATTCACAGGCAGAAAAGGTCTGTCTTCCTTGACCTTCTAAATGAGTCAAAACAGTCAAAATTTCATCAAAATAAATTCAATTGTGCCTTTATGGCATAAGCTCAATAAATGAGAATGGAAGATTATCTTTTTTTTTTTTTTTTTATTGATTGACTTTAGAGAGAGAGAAGAAGGGAAAGAGACAGAGAGAGAGAAACATTGATTTGTTGTCCCACTTACGCATTCATTGGTTGATCCTTGCACGTGCTCTGACTGGGAATTGAACCAGAAACCTTGGTATATGGGGCCAACAGTGTAACTAACTGAGCTACCAGGCCAGAATGAAAATATATTTTTATTTAAAATATTAGGAAGGTGACTCTGTTAGTGAATTGAAGCTAAACTGGATGAATGTACTTACTTTTTCTCATTTAGCTATGTCAGTTTGAGTCTCCAATTCCAGAAAAATGCTCATTTATATATATAAGATGTTTCAAGCATAAAAATCAGAAATGTGTCACACACAGTGCTTGGAGATTAATGCCAGAGTCATCAGCATTATCAGGGCTGAGAGGATGGTTTTGGACTTGTGTGTGCCATGTTTCATTTCTTGGTCCCTCCAGTTTTTAACTGGTGATTATTATTAATGTTTCAAGGTGTTTTCCTCCTCTTTGACCCGCCTAGCAAATCCCTGGGTCCATTTTCTTTTATGTAGTTAACTTACACTCTGGGGATTAGTGTACATTTTTCTGCTCTTTATTGCGGTGTTCAATTCCTATTACTGCCAACAGGGGGGTCATGTGCTCAATTGAAGGCTTAAAATATACTTGCAATTTCTTTCTTAGCCAATACACAATATATTACCTAATCCAGGGCACCAGCTTTCAATTTGTGACATTTCCGAACTCTGACTGAGGCTCCATGAGGTCATCAGGGTATGTGGAAGTTAACTAGTTTCTCCCATTCTGAAGAAATGCTGGTTTAGAGGTCTTAGCAGCTCCATGGGCACACACATTCTCTGTAGGACTAACTGCAAGACCTAGTTCATTATCCATTCAGCATTATCTCTGAATCTATGGGAGTAAATCTCAATGTATCCAACATCTTCTGCTTGAAGCAAGTCACATTGAGATGACATCCAATTCTCTCCTGAAATGTGTGCCTATTTTGTTTTAACAAATAACCAGTCCAATAATTATGGCATTACAGTGATGTGGATCAGAGGATACAGTGCAGTGCACACTCCAAAGTGCTCATTTGTAAATCTTCCACATCATTATTGCCATGATGTCATTGCAATTTCAGCACCCACTTCAGTGACAGCTCAGGATTCAAGACTTACTTTCTTTTCTGTTAGAATTTTTCTTTGTGGCATCAAATATATACTTTCCTCAGAGCTGCCTATTTTATTTTATTTTATTTTTAGAGAAAGGTGTATGGAGGGAGAAAGAGAGTGAGAGAAACCTCAATGTGCATATACCCCAACCAGAGACTAAACCCACAATCTGGACATGTGCCTTGACCAGCAAACTTTCACTTTGCGGGACGGTGCTCAACCAACTGAGCCACACTAGTTGAAGCAAGAGCTGCCTACTTTAGATGATTGTGATGAGTTGACACACACAACAAAGGCCTTTCTGGAGGTGACTCAGTGGCTTTATTCATCCAAGCAAGCATGTATTTGGGAGGCACATTGTCAAGTGGCTGAGGTCACAATGGTAAAAACAGACAAAGTTCCTAGTCTTATGAAGGCCTGGCTAACAAGAGAGACACAGCATATCAAGTACTGACACATACAAATGTATAATTACCAACTGGGCTGAGGGTTAGCACTAGTGGAGCAGCTCTCTGAGAGCAGGAAACAAGACACCTGGCCTAGGCTGTGTGTCCAGGAAGGTGTGGCTGAGACATGAGAGATGACTGAGGTCGGGAAGGATGCAGGAGCAGCCTGTGCCAAGAGCTGGTGGGGCAGGGACATGGCCCTGTGATATGCTGAGCACAAGGGACAGGTGTGGCTTGAGCAGGAAGAGCCAGGAGAGCTGCTGATGGGGACCTGACAAGATAGAGCCTTGGGAGCCTCTTTTAAGAACCCAGTCTTTATCCTAAAGCGCTTCAAAGGTTTTAAGAAGAGGTAACGCAATCAGAGTTACACATAGAAAAGATGTTCAGGCAGCCATGTGGAGGACGACTGGGGAGGTGTAAAAGCAGAGGACAGGGAGGCTGGTTAGGAAGCCAACTTAGCCATGAATGGTTGGTATTGGGATGGAGAAAGTGGGCAGAGGACAGCTGGAAATATGGGGGATAGATGCAAGAGTTATATATTGAATAAACAGATTCAGGGGAATAAAGGAGAAAAGTTGTCTGTGAGGACTTGAACACTTCTGACTTGTTTAACTTAATGGACGTGAGGGCATTCACCATAAGTGGACCAGACTTGCGTGCTAGGTGGCATGAAATCTCAAAGCAGTGATGTGGACCAGCCATTTGGAGACACACAGATAAGAGGTGTGAGTGGTGATGCAAACTTAGAATTCATCATTGTCTGGATAGTCACTGATCTCATGAGCAGAATGAATGAATGAGTCAAGAGAGAGGACAGAATGAACCCCAGGTTTCTGGAAAATTATTCTGAAATGTGGAGATAATATGAGTCATATAACTTCAAATTAACCTTCCTGAATTTCATATTCATAGTGATTTGTTGTTCTCTGTGACCTTCTATGACATTAACAACTAAATAAAAGGGGTACTGTTATTGCTACATAAGAGAAACCTTGCACAAAAGGCTTTATTAGGGCAGACCACCAATAACACAAGATTCTAATTTCTAAAAAGTCACTTGTCACAAAGTTGCAGTCAGATCTGTTCACATGCCCTGAGCTATTGGGAAAGATTGTGCTGATGCATCCAAGTGGGCAGCAGTGTCTGCTGTGATGAAGGTGGAAGGGGCCCCAGAGTCTCATTTGTATGACTCTCTTATGCCAATTCAAAGAAACTTTCCCCAATCTCTGCACATTTCTCTTACTCACTAATTTTATGAATCTTCATCAAGTAAGTCTGGGCTATATTTGATTTTGGGGCAAAGAGGTTTTTTTCTTTTGTTGTTGGTGGTGTTTTTATCAGCCCCCTGAGAACATGTTGATTGGGGTACAGGGTGATTATCAGTCCATTAACTCACCAGTCAACTTTTTCTCCTGGTAAACAAATACAAATTCAGATTCTTGAAAACTCTTGAAAAGCATACTTTTTCTCCTTTCTCTCTCTTCCCAGATACAGTTGTCTATCTTCAAATTACAATTGAATCTGTAGATTTTTACATTGCCTTTAATTGGTAGGCTAACATTCAGAATTTCCTAGTATACCAGTCTCTAGGAAATATTGGCCCAGAGTGGTCACACCAGGCTGGGAGAAGAAAAAATGAGAACAGTCCCCAAGAGACAAGTCTTTCTGCCTTACATCGCATTTACATGAGGTGGGATGAGGGGTTAAAAAATGATCCATGAGTCCCAGGAAAGAAATTGTCCCATGAGTATGAAGGGCCCTGGGTATGTGGTCCCAAAGGGAACCAAACAGGCCAGGCCACGTATGATGAGAGTGTAACTGTACCTCTAAGAAATGGCCTCTCCCTGAATGATGCAAATCTCCACTAAGCTGGGCAATTCTAGGTACCTTTCTCCTGGGTCATACAACCTTTACAGAGGACATTAGACAATAAAGGTCACCTAGGCAACTTCACCGGCATTGCTGGCCGGTACTGGGGTTTTGTACCTAGGAGACCCTGTGTCCTGTGGCTCCCTTCCAGACACCAGGAAATGCTACAGCATTGTGAACAAACACGTTCTGAACTAAGGACTGCTGAGGCCAGTCCAGAGCCATGGTACAGCCCTGCCCTCTCTGGTCCAGTGATGAAGAGCCTACAGTCAAATTTCAGATGTAGCTCAGACAAAGCAATAGTTTGGGGCAGTTGGGGTGAGGTAGAGTTGGACAATATCGAGAGCAAACACTACACAGAGAACCTTTATAGAACCAGAATTTCTGGCACATCTCTTTCAAGAGTGTGATGTGACCATGGTGACAGAGGAGCAGGCCAGAAATTGGCTCTGGGGTGGCCCCAGAAATCCAGCCCAGCAGATGCTGTTACCATTTGTCTAGTTTGGATTTCCCCAGAAAAAAAGCCAACATCAGGAATGTGGGCCCAGTTCATTTATCTGGAAGGTGATCCCAGGAAGAAAGAGGGACAGAGCCAGGAGAGTGAGACAGGGAGGATGGAAAAGCCACTGAAAGGTGAGTTTTTGAGCAGGTTACTGCTGTGAAAGCTGGCTCTCACTCACTGGAGTCGCCTGAGAAATAATGTGGATGGATCTCAAACTGGAGGTTGGGGACTGTGGATCCCACTGGTTGAATTATGCCCCAGGGTGCATTACCTGTCCCACACTTCTGAACTGCACTGGAGCACAGTTGGCAAATTGCCACAGTTTCAAACAAAACCCGCAGACAGGCAAGCTGAGAGCTGCCTGGGCTCTGGAGGCAGGACACTGCGTTGCCTCTTTGTGGCTAAGCATGGAGCATGGGCTGAAGTTAGCTCCTTTCCCTTATGTGTGGGACTTCAGCACTCTGGAGTCTCAGTTCCCCCACCTACAAAGTCAGGGTGAGATTCCATCAAAGGAAGAGAAATAATACCTAACTCCTAGGGCTGTTGCCAAGATAAAACAAAATATGCTGGATGAAAACAAGACATGCCCTGACACACTTTATATGAATGTAAACGATGAACCTTTAAGGAGGAGAATTGGGTGTTTTGCCAGTGAAATGTGAAATGGTGCAGCCTTGCAGGGGGAGTTGGCAGCACCCAGCAAAGTTCCAGATGCATTTGCTCTTTGAAGCAGCAATCTACTTCTAGGAACTCATTCCAAAAAGAAGCTGGTAAAAACATAAAGAAACATGAAAATACAAAGGTAGGTAACTATTTTTAAATGCCTAAATTGTGTAAAAGCCAACCCAAATGGAAACAAATCAGCTCTATATCCTCTTGGTGGCATATCCACACCACTAGCAACTATACCAAAAAACTGCAACACCATTATTTTATCATCTGTCTCTAATGAGATAGACCCTAAGGACAAGGGCTAGAACAAAGCAACAACCTGAACTGTGGTCAATAAATATTGCTGCTAATAACATTGATGTTGTTATTCTGAGACTATTGTGTGCCTGTTGGGGAATTAAGTAATTTCAGCATGGAAAAGAAGATAACATTTACAAAACCAATGGGATGAGTACAAACTATCGACATAAACTCATGACATATTTTATCCTAAACAAATAAAATGTATAATTCTGAACTCTCCCCACTGCATAGACAAAAGTGCATTTCTTAGTGACATCTAAACTTTTTCTATTAAAAGGAACATGGGCTCCTTGGAGAAATGACTGGTTACAGGTTGGAGGGAGGATGTATAGAAAATGAGCCTGGACCATCTGAGACATAAAGAAATTTTAAAAACTATCAAAGACCTGTGGTCATCTTAGATGTCTATCGAAAACACCTCCACTGTCAAAGGGACAGTTTGAGCACCAATAAGAATGGTAAATACAATTGATTGAAACACACAAAATATTTTCATTTTGATACTTAAAAAAAACTCATTGGTCAACATTGGGAACCAAACCAATACTTTTGAAAGACTGATAAATAAGTGAAACAATAAAACATTTATACTTCCTTTTCTAAATGAGCCATACCGCTGAATAACCAAAGAATAATGAGGGTGGTATTTTTATACAGAAGAATGTCAGCCAATCAGTGAAGAAGAAATGATAGAGTATCACTGTCCTGCAATTTCTAAAAAAAATAGAATGGATATGTACTGGCAGGAACAGTTGGCATTTGACATTAAAAGCAATACCATTTACATTAGCACCAAAAATATATTATTTAGGGGTAAATCTAACATAATATATACAGGGTCTATATGAAGAAAACTACACTATTTTGAAGAAAAAATAAAATCAAGATTTTATGTTCATGGATAAGAATTATTATTGTCAAGTCAATATTCTTAAGACTTCCCGATTTGATCTATAGGTTTAATGTGATCCCAAACAAAATTCCAGCAAGTTATTTTGTGGAGATGAAAAAAAACTGATTCGAACCATTTGCAACAACATGGATGGAACTAGAGAGAATTATGCTTAGCGAAATAAGCCAGGCAACGAAAGAAAAATACGTTATGCTGTCACCTATTACAGGAAACTAATGAACAACACAAACAAATGAGCAAAATTGAACCAGAGGGCATAAGCCTATGACCGCATTACCTGAGTGATTGTCTGTACGCATAAGCCTCACTTAATCCTCTCTGCAGCGCTGCCTCCGGAGACTCAACAGTTTGGCTGAACTAAATGGCTGAGTTGGTGAAGAATGGGGTGGTCTGTGGGCTTCACTTTAAAACTGAATTCTCTTTTCTATCCTAATGGCTTGGACAGAAAGGGCCCAGAGGTCTGAGAGGGGGGGAAACATAAACTATTTCCCTCAGCCCAAACTAAATAAAATGGGCAAAAGGGTTTTGGACAGGAGAGATGTGCCTAGCACACCTTCCTCCAAAGAAGCCCTTTTTTTTTTTTTTTTTCTCCTAATGTGGAACATTGAAAAATTAATCCCTGCCTTTTGCCACCTAGTAGTTATGGATTGAATGATGCTTTTTAACCCTTTTTGCCAAATCTGTTGCCCCCAGAACACAACAAGGATGCCAGCCTGCTAAACCAAGCACGCCGTTGTCCGGAGACAGCCAACTGACCTGGAGTCTGCATGATCCTTCCCCATGTGGGAAGGCCACCCTCCCCTCCACACCCCCACTCTTATTAGGGATTTCTGGACCCAAGGGTAGGTAGGACGACGACCATGTCCAGCTTGAAGCAGCTAGAGGAGCTTGAGACCTTCGCCCATTGTCCTTTACAAGATTACAAAGGGTCTTAATATCTGAGAGGGAGGGATAGTTATTTTTTACGAACCATGGGTATGGACTTGGGGGGGGATGTTGGGGGAGGGAGATACTGGGTGGAGGGGAGTAAAGGGGAAAAAATTGGAACTACTGTAACAGCATAATCAATAAAATATACTTTAAAAAAAAAAAACTGATTCGAAAGGTTTATGTTTGTTTGTTTGTTTTTCTGTTTACTATTTAAAAAAATTTTTCAATGTTCTTAGTGTTACTTTCAGGAGTACAGCATAGTGGTTAAACAATAATATACTTTACAAAATGTTCCCCCTGATATTTCCAGTATCCAACTAGAGCCATACATAGTCGTTGCAACATTATTGATTGCTCCTCCTTCCCAGCAGCCCTGCACTTCCACAGTACTGGGTGTCTCCACAGCCCTACCCTCACCTGCCACCTCTCAGCTGACCTCCTTGGTCTTTAAAAATGATATTCTCTCTTCTTCCTGCCTTTAGTGATATTTTTGTGGAACCGATGTTCAGTATTTGTGAATGTGAGTGCATATTTATTGCTTTGCACACACACAAAAAAAAAGTGTTGTAGAAAAGTTTCATGCTGATTAAACTTGTATTAAACAGATCCTTCAATAAAGCAGTACCTTCACAGGCATGGGGCTTCCCCTTCCTCCTCATATGTTCTCCAGGTTTCCAGACAGCGTAGCAGTGACAGTGTGCCCTCAGCTTCTCCCACACAACTCTGTCTCAAAGGAACACAATGGCATTATTGATTCAGGCGCAGGGAGGAATGTGCAGGACTGAGGTGCCTTCAGCATGTACACCCTTTGAAGATAGAGAGCACAAGTCCACTAGGAGAGCAGGCAGGAATCCACTGGAAAGACTGCCGGGCCCAGGCCTGCCGCCTCAGGCTTCATATGGCTGGGCTAGACTGGTCTGGACTGGCCTATGGAGTTTGGGGCCAAAGTTTCTTTAAAGAAGCCACTTTGAGTTCTGTGGCTGGCCCAGGTCCAATGTCATTTTGAACACTCTTCTGTGTACCAGCAAAACATGTTACACAATTAGCTCATTTCAACCTTACATGCCTCTAGGAGGTAGAATTCTTATCATTTTATACTTAGTTGTGGATACTGAGTTATAGAGAGGTCTGAAAACTACTGAGATTACACAACCAGTAAAAGGGGGAGCTGGGGATGTACCTAAAGCCATTTGACAGCATTAGAAAGCATGAAGGTAGCACAGAAAGGAAAAAAAAAAATGATACAGACCCACACTACCTGGGCTCAAATTTCAGCTCTGCTGCTTTTTGTCTGTGTGAGGTTGCTAATCCTCTCTGAGCATCAGTTGCTTTGAGTGTAAAATGGAAATAATGATAGGACCTATCACGTGGGGTGGGATGTAAATTAAGTCAGTTAACATATGTGAGTGCTGAACTGGTGCTGATATTGTGAGTGCTTTGTGTCTACTGTTGTAGATCCTACCATACTACTTGTCATTCTTGCATAACCCTGTTTTCCTGGCTCCTTCCTCCAGCTGTTAATGGAGGACAACTAACACCCTGCGTACCCATGCCAGTTATTTTAGTTGGGGGAATTTCTAGAGAAGGTCCTATAAGATGCTGTTTCCTAGTTGCCATCTCTTTCTCTCCAGCTAGACGTTGTTTGGTGACATTCACTTTTGAGGCCACTGCCTACAAGAATACCTAAAGCCTTGTCTCCGGGGTCTGGTGGTCAATGTGGACTCTCCAGATGATGAGGTGCCTACCCCTTCCCATACCCCTACCAGATGGGAAACTTGGCAAGATCCTTCTTGTGCCAGAGCCACGTGGGCCCAAGCCAGGAGGCCGACTACAGAACTTGCAGAGCACTTAAAAGAACTGCCCCCCCCTTTTTTTTCCTAATGTGGGGCATTGAAAAATTAATCCCTGCCTTTTGTCATCTAGTGGTTATAGATTGAATGATGCCTTTTAAGCATGTTGCCAAATCTGTTGCCCCCCAGAATACAACAAGGATGCCAGCCTATTAAGTCAAGCATGCCATTGTCCGGGAAGAGCCAACTGACCTAGAGTCTGCAAGATCCTTCCCCATGTGGGAAGGCCACCCTCCCCTCCATACCCCCACTCTTACTAGGGATTTCGGGACCCAATGGTAGGTAGGATGATGACCATGTCCAGCTTGGATCAGCTAGAGGAGCACAAGAGCTTCACCCGATTTCCTTTATAAGATTATAAAGGGTCTTGAGTCTGAGAGGGGGAAACTGTTATTTTTTATTGTTATAAAAATTAATTAATTAATTATTTTTTTAAAAAGAATAATATAGGAAAGGGTGAAGCTAAGGAACTTATATGCATGACCCATGGACCTAAACTAAGTGGGGTGGGATTGCTGGGGAAAGGTGGGTACTCGGAACTATTGTAGCAACATAATCAATAAAATATACTTAAAAAAAAAGAACTGGCTTCCGATTTTTTTGTCACAGAATCCATGAGCTCATGGGAGACTGAGCAGAGGGTCAGATCTGGGAAGGAAATTAGAATTAAGCTCCTCTCCAAATGCCCAAAGCTCTGTTATTATCTCACCTCCATCCCATCTAATCATCCCCTACCCCTCCTGCCTCCATACCCTCCTCACCTCCTGCCAGTCAGGGGTCTGAAAAGGTCCCTGCGATGGCCTGGGTGGCAGTTGCACTATGCATGTGTGCAAATTTTCTGGAAAGGCCTACACAGCTATCTTTGCCCTCAAAATGGTACATGATCCTGAAAATGTCAAGGACACTGGCATCCATACAGTAGTCAACCTATTTTATTGTGTTCTCCAGGAAAGACTCTGAGATGGAGTTAGGTGTACAGAGGACTGGTAGCTGAGGAACTGCTATGGAAGGGGTAGGGGAGAAGCAGAATTGGGGACCAGTCAGGGAGGGAAGAGGGAGGCCTAACCAGGAACCCCTCAATGGGAATTTGGGGCACAGACCATTAGGTTTTTGCACAACAGTCTTGCTCTGATGTTGGCTTGGGCCATCCGTTCTAAAAACCGTGTGACCAGCTTGAAAACTGAGTGTACCTTGAAGGAAGTAACAGCTGGAGGTTGTCGGCCAGCCACTCCTCACTCCTTGTGGCTGTCCTCCAGTATTTTTTGGAAGGGGGTGTGGGCGTGTTTCTCTGTACCTGCTGTGTCCCCACCCAGAGCCACTCACTGCACACAGGTCCTGACCAGGCCACCCCACTGTTCATCAGACTTGCCCAGGCAGATTCGAATCCTACAAGTGGCTCAGTCTAAGCCAAGCTGGGTCCTCGCCTCTGACGTAGTCAATAGAGGGTTCCAGAGTCCTGGATGCTAAACTTGACCTGGAGGAAAGAGTATGGGGAATGCTGGGCAAGAGAAGTAAGTTATAGACAAAAAACAATCTTTATCTAATGAATCTACTGCATACACAGGGGTGGTTGTCTAGACTTTGAAGTGTTTTCTCATGGAACTCCCATGATAAATGGGAGGAGAGATTCTCAGGCCTTTGTGTGTGTGTGTGTGTGTGTGTGTGTGTGTGTGTGTGTGTCTATGTGTGTGCGCACGCGCGCGCGCGCAAAACCCTATTAAATTTATAATAATGTTCAAATAGTAGGTCTGAGGTCTGGACAGAGCCCCAGGCTCAGCTCCCCTGAGCTGGCCAGGGAACCCTGCAGCAGGAGAGACAAGTAGTCTGGGGAAGCCAGATTGGCAGGGACGTCCCAGGGTTCGAGAAGCGCAAGCAGAGGGGCTGAGCAGTAGAGTTGTGAGTAGACTGGGCTTGCAGAGAGACAGGGATCTGTGTGCAAGGAGACCACTGCGGCAAAGGGGTTTGCCCTGTGCAAGGAGATCGCGCGCCTCGTTACTAAATGAGTTTCTTGCCTCCACTCGATGCTCCCACAGCAAGGCTCACCCAGGCTGGTAGCGTGGTGGACCCAGTAAGTTTGTGTCATCCGGGGGTTCTGGAGCACCCCTAGCACGGCCGTGGGACGTCCTAAGAGCGGCCACTAGATGGCGCGTCCACCCTTCCCTGCTTGGGAACACGCCATTGCCGCTGGGGATGACACCCGGCTTGTCATTGTCCTTTAATGAGAAGGCTGCTCCCCAAGTGCCCTGCTGCGGGGGAATCTCCAGACTTCTATTCAGGGGAACGGCTTCCACACAGCAGCAATGGAACACATTGGGCGTGGTCAGAGTGGGCAAACATCTATCTAAAGATAAGAGTGTACAGTTGTTTCCACTGAAGAGTGTCACAGAGCCCAGATGGTCTCTGTGGTGTGCAGGTTGGTCCTGGGATGGGTCTCAAGGCTCCTGCGTCCCACGGAGCCCTGCCATTCCCCAAGCACGCTGACGGTTAGGGGCACAGATGTAGTGTCAGATACTCCTGGCACTTCAGGTGACCTGACTTCATACTAATTTTTCTTAATGGTCCCCACATGAACCCACACATGTCAAGATGTTTGTTACAATGTAGAGATTGAGAAATATGTCACTGGTACTGGTGATGTTTTTTATACTGTGCTACTGGATCTGTGGGGAAGATTCTGGAAGGTGCCATGGTCTGGAACAAGGTCCAGCCAAATTGAATAAGTAGGTTCCCAGGTACAGAGCAGACTGTGCACCAAAAGAAAGTAGGTTGACGTCCCAACTAAGCAAGACCCACAGTTCTAAATTCTGAACTGCTTGAGGGGAGCCAGATATAGGATGCTATTAAGGTTGTGGCTTCGACATTACATAGATGGGAGGAAAGGCCTCAGGAGAAATGGTTGTCTTTCCTTGTTTCCAAAAATAGTGACTCTGAAGCAATTGATCTGCTTTTATGTTAAACACCCATCCGGTTCCCTTTGTTTCTTACTCCTAGTGCCAAACCTCTGGCACCTTTGAAGGAAGCATATAAACCTGTACAGTCTACTTTGTTTTTCCTCACCTCATTCCTGGCACTGTTTTATGTCACCACTTGTCTTTCCTTTTTCTCTTGCTCCTGTTTTAGTGTGTATTAGACTCACATTTGTGTCTTTTTTTTTTTTTTATTGGCCTTAATTCTTCTGTGGAATGGAGCAAAATACAAAAGCAAAAAAATGAAATAAATCAGATCATTCTCCATGTGGCATTGCATTAGTTCAAAGGGCTCATGAGGACTTGTAACCTGTAATTCTCTGAAAGAAAAGAGAATTTTAAAATTTTCTGCCAAACTTCACTTTCCAACATTACTTACTAGTGCCCTTGATTTGGGTTCATCTTTATTTGAGTATCTCCAAGGAGTGCCTTATAGGCTTTTCTCTTTTGCATGTGATTTACAAAGCCTCATCTTTCTGACTTTCTAACTTCAGAGAGTGTATTCTCACTTCTAAAAGGACTTAGACAGCAGGTTTCTTCTTTTTTTTTAAAGTATATTTTATTGATTATATTGTTACAATAGTTCCAATATTTTCCCCTTTGCTCCCCTCCACCCAGCACAACCCCTCCCCCATCAGTGCCCCCTCCCCCAAGTCCATGCCAATGGGTCCTACATACAAGCTCTCCTGCTTCACCCTTTCATATATTCTTCTTCTTTTTTAAAATAAATAAATGATTAATTAATTATTTTAACAATAAAAAAATAACAATCCCTCCCCCTCAGACTTAAGACCCTTTATAATCTTATAAAGGACAATGGGTGAAAGTCTCAAGCTCCTCTAGATGCTTCGAGCTGGACATGGTCGTCATCCTACCTACCCTTGGGTCCAGAAATCCCTAATAAGAGTAGGGGTGCGGAGGGGAGGGTGGCCTTCCCACATGGGGAAGGATCGTGCAGATTCCAGGTCAATTGGCTGTCCCCGGACAATGGCGTACTTGGTTTAATAGGCTGGCATCCTTCTTGTGTTCTGGGGGCAACAGATTTGGCAACAGGCTCAAAAGACATCATTCAATCTATAACCACTAGATAACAGAAGGCAGGGATTAATTTTTCAATGTCCCACACTAGGGAAAAAAAGGGGCTTCTTTGGAGGAAGATGTGCCAGGCACATCTCACCTGTCCAAAACACTTTTGCCCATTAAACTTAGTTTGGGCTGAGGGAAATATTTTAGGTTTCCCCCCTCTCAGGCCTCTGGACCCTTTCTGTCAAAGCCATTAGGATAAAAAAGAGAAACCGGTTTCGTAAAGTGAAGCCCACAGACCATCCCATACTTCACCAACCCAGCCACTTAGTTCAGCCAAACTGTTGAGTCTCAGGAGGCAGTGCTGCAGACAGCATTAAGTGGGGCCTATACGTACAGACAATCATTCAGGTAACGAGATCATAGGTTTATGCCCTTTGAAAACAGAAAACACATGTTAATTTATGCAACATAACCCACAAACAAGTCTCTAAAACTGTAAGACTGTCTTATTGGAAAGAAATCCAGTTGCAAGGCATTTGACATTCTCCTTACCTATAAATTAAACATCTTTGATGATACCATAGACATATTTTAACTTTCAAGGGAAAACATATTTTAAATGAAAAGAAACTTTAGAGACAGTTAGCTACAGTACTTTATAGTCTGCCAGTGAACATTGTGATTTTTTTTGAATAGCGATTTTTCTCCCTAAGATTACCCTCCTTGTCATTAAAGGGACTGCATTAAGTTCATTTTTAATTTCTCATGTTCATTTGCATAAACACAACAAGAGCAGCAAATGATCACTTATGATCTTTAGTTCTGCTTTGCTGGAACTTACACAAGGAACATTTAGGGTGACCTTCAGTCTGCCCTTCAGGGCACAAAAGCTGAGCCACATAACTGCCATTCAGCCTTGCCTATAAACAGCTGTCTTTTCCAAGTCTTTCCAGTTTTCCATTGTGCTTTAAGGTCCCTTCTAGCCATCTTTCAGGAAAACAACCTTCATTCCTTTCCTGGAAAGATTGCTGTGGACTGCACAACCAACCATTGTACCAGGCCTTCTTTCTCGTGGACTTCTATTACCTTCGGAAGTCATTCCCAGTTCCTCAGGGCTTTTTGATAACAACCAGAGCCCAAGCATGTCTCCTTTAGGCATGACATTCCAGTCAACATCTTGGTCAAAAAAACCTCTATTAACAAATGGTCTTATTAGTTTTATGCAAAGAAACTTATGTCATTACTTACTTCTTTAGAATGCCAAACTCTGGAGGGATCAGATAGGGAGAAAAATATACAGTGTGAAGGAAAATCCTTGTCCTTCTAATATTCACTGTACTGGCATTTCCATTCTTCATATTTTCATTTTTCATCGACTAAAATTTTTTTTCCATTACAGTTGTCCCACTTTATTCCCCCTCTTGCTTCCCTCCACCCTGTCCCTCCATTCTCCCATATTCAGTCCCCACCCTGTTTTCCATGTACGTGGGTCATTTATACATGTTCTTTGACAAGACCATTCCCCTTCTTACCCCCTTCTCTCCTTTCCACCTCCCCCCTTGTTACTGTTAGTCTACTCCTTGTTTACATACCTCTGGTTCAATTTTGCTCATTTGTTTGTGTTGTTCATTAGCTTCCTGTAATAGGGGACAGCATAAGGTATTTTTTTGTTGTTGTTGTCGTTGCCTGGCTTATTTTGCTAAGCATAATTCTATCTAGTTCCTTCCATGTTGTTGCGAATGATAGAAGTTCCTTCTTTTTTTCTGCTACATAGTATTCCATTGTGTAAATGTACCACAGTTTTTTGATCCCTTCATCTACAGATGGGCACTTAGGTTGTTTCCAGCACTTGGCTATGGTAAATAGTGCTGCTATGAATATAGAAGTGCATAGGTTCTTTTGAATTGGTGTTTCAGGATTTTTTGGATATAATCCTAGCAATGGAATTGCTAGTTCAAAAGGCAGTTTCATTTTTAGTTTTTTGAGGAAATTTCAAACTGTTTCCCATATGGCTGCACCAGTCTGCATTCCCACCAGCAATGCACCAGGGGGTTCCCATTTCTCCGCATCCTCTCCAGCACAAGTTGTTTGTTGATTTGTTGATGATGGCCATTCTGACTGGTGCAAAGTGGTATCTCATTGTGGTTTTTATTTGCATCTTTCTGATGGCTAGTGATGTTGAGCATTCTTTCATATGTCTATGGACCCTCTGTATGTCCTCTTTGGAGAAGCGTTTGTTCAGGTCCTCTGCCCATTTTTTAATTGGGTTGTCTGTCTTCTTGGCGTTGAGTTGTATGAGTTCTTTATATATTTTGGAGATCAATCCCTTGTCTGAGATATCATTGGCAAATATACTTTTTCATATGGTTGGTTTCCTTTTCATCTTGCTGATCTTTTCTTTAGCTGAGCAGAAAATTTTTAGTTTGATGTAGTCCTATTTGTTTATTCTTTCCTTTATTTCCCTTGCCTTAGGAGATATATCAGTGAAAATATTGCTACATGGGATATCTGAAATTTTCCTGCCTATTTTTCTTCTCTAGGACTTTTATGGAGTCACGGCTTACATTTAAGTCTTTGATCCATTTTGAGTTTATTCTGGTGTATGGTGTAAGTTGGTGGTCTAGTTTCATTTTTTTGCATGTCCCTCTCCAGTTCTCCCAACACCATTTGTTGAAGAGGCTCTTTTCACTGCATTTGATGTTCCTTCCCCCCTTGTCAAATATTAGTTGACCATATAGACCTGGATTTACTTATGGGCTCTCTATTTTGTTCCATTGATCTGTATGTCTGTTCTTATGCCAGTACCAGACTGTTTTTATTACCGTGGCCTTGTAGTATAGTTTGGTATCAGGTACTGTGATTCCTCCTACTGTGTTCTTCTTCCTCAAGATTGCTGTGGCTATTCGCGCTCTTTTTTGGTTCCATATAAATGTTTGAAGTATTTGTTCTAGGTCTGTGAAAAATGTCATTAGTATTTTAATAGGGATTGCATTGAATCTATAAATTGCTTTGGGCAGTATGGACTTTTTAATGATGTGGATGCTTCACATCCATGAGCATGATATATGCTTCCATTTATTTGTATCTTTCTTAATTTCTTTCTTCAGTGTTATGTAGTTTTCCAAGTACAAGTCTTTTACCTCCTTGGTTAAGTTTATTCCTAGGTAGTTTATTTTTCTTGTTGCTATGGTAAATGATATTTTTCTTTTAGTTTCTGTCTCTGAAATTTTATTGTTGGTGTACAGAAATGTCTTCAACTTCTGAATATTGACTTTGTACCCTGCTATTTTGCCAAATTCACTTATTAGGTTGAGTAGTTTTTTTGTGGAGTCTATAGGGTTTTTTATGTACACTATCATGTCATCTGCAAATAATGACAGTTTTACTTCCTCTTTTCCAATTTGGATGCCTTTTACTTCTCTTTCTTGTCTGATTTCTCTGGCTAGAACTTCCAAGACTATGTTGAATAGGAGTGGAGAGAGTGGACATCCTTGTCTCGTTCCTGACATCAGGGGGAATGCTCTGTTTTTGCCCATTGAGTATGATGCTGGCTTCAGGTTTCTCGTATATGGCCTTTATTATGTTGAGGTATGCCCCTCTATTCCCATTTTGCTGAGAGTTTTCATCATAAATGGGTGTTGTACTTTATCAAATGCTTTTTCTGCATCTATTGATATGATCATGTGTTTTTTGTCTTTCATTTTGTTTATGTGGTGTATTACATTTATTGATTTGCGAATATTAAACCATCCTTGCATCCCTGGGGTGAATCCCACTTGATCATGGTGTATGATCTTTCTAATGTGTTGCTGGATCTGGTTTGCCATTATTTTGTTGAGGATTTTAGCATCCATGGTCATCAGTGATATTGGCCTGTAGTTTTCTTTCTTTGTTGTGTCGACCTGGTTTTGGAATTAGGGTAATACTGGCTTCATAGAACGAGTTTGGGATTTTTCCCTCTTCTTGGATCTTTTGGAATAGTCTGAGGAAGATAGGAGTTAGTTCTTTCCTAAATGTTTTGTAGAATTCACCTGTGAAGCCATCTGGTCCAGGGCTTTTGTGTGCCGGTGAGTTTTTTGATTACTGCTTCAATTTCACTAGTTGTTATTGGTCTATTCAGGCTTTCTGCTTCTTCATGATTTAGTTTTGGAAGACTATATGTTTCCAAGAATTTTTCCATTTCCTCTAGGTTGCCAAATTTTTTTCCCATACAGTTGTTCGTAATAATTTCTTACAATCCTTTGTATTTCTGTGGTATCGGTTGTGATTTCTCCTATTTCATTTCTGATTTTGTTTATTTGGGTCCTCTCTTTATTTTTCTTGATGAGCCTGGTTAAAGGCTTGTCAATTTTGTTTATCTTTTCAAAGAACCAGCTCCTACTTATGTTGATCTTTTGAATTGTTAGTTTAGTCTCTATGTCATTTAATTGTGCTCGGATCTTGATGATTTCCTTCCTTCTACTTGATCTGGGCTTTGCTTGTTCTTCCTCTAGTTATTGTAGCTGTAGGTTTAAATTTTTTATTAGAGATTCTTCTATCTTTTTTAGGTAGGCCTGTATTATTATGAACTTTTTTCTCAGGACTGCTTTCATTGTATCTCATAGGTTTTGGGTTGTTGTGTGTTTATTATCATTAGTTTCCAGAAACTTTTTGATTTTTTTCCTTGATGGCATTGTCAACCCATTCATTATTTAATAGCATGTTATTCATTCTCCATGAGTTTAAGTATTTTTGAGTATTTCCTTTAGGTTGATTTTTTATTTTAAGCCATTGTGATCTGAGAAGATGCTTAATATAATTTCAATATTCTTGAATTTGTTGAGGCTTGTTTTGTGTCCTACCATGTGGTCTAACTTTGAGAATGTTCCATGTGCACTGGAGAAGAATGTATATTTTGCTTCTTTGGGGTGAAAAGTTATATATATATATATATATATATATATATATATATATATATATATCTACTAAGTTCATTTGATCTAGAGTGTTGTTCAGTGCCTCAATATCTTTGGTGTTTCTTTGCTTCGAAGATCTGTCCATTGTTGACAATGGGGTGTTAAAGTCCCCTACTATGAGTGTGTTGCTGTCTATATCTTTCTTGGAGTCTTTCAAAATTTTTCTTACATATTTGGGTGCTCCTAAGTTGGGTGCATATATATTTATAAGGGTTATATCTTCTTGATAGATTTTTCCTTTAAGTATGATGAAATGTTTTTCTTTATCTCTTTTTATGGCCTTTGCTGTGAAATCTGTTTTGTCTGATATAAGTATTGCTACCCCAGATTTTTTTTTTCATGTCCATTAGCTTGAAATACTTTTTTCCATCCCTTCACTTTCAGTCTGTGTATATATTTTGTTCTAAGGTGGGTCTCTTGTAGACAGCATATATGTGGGTCATGCTTTCTAATCCATTCAGCTACCCTATGTCTTTTAATAGGAGCATTTAATCCATTTACATTGAAGGTTATTACCGATAAGTGCTTATTCATTGTCATTTTCCCCCTTTGTACTCATGTTCCTCTCTGTCTCTCTCTGTTTCTTCATCTTCTTAAAGCAGACCCTTTAGCATTTCTTGCAATGCTGGTTTGGTGGAGATGTATTCTTGTAGCCTTCTCTTGTCTTGGAAACTTCTTATTTCACCTTCCATTTTGAATGAGAGCCTTGTTGGGTAGAGTATTCTTGGTTGTAGGCCTTTGTTTTTCATTGCTTGGAATATTTTTTGCCATTCCCTTCTGCTTGTAGTGTTTCTGCTGAGAAAATCTGATGATAGCCTTATTGGAGCTCCCTTGTATGTTATTAGTTGTTCTCTCTTTCTGCTTTTAGGATTGTCTCTTTGTCTTTGAATGTTGCCATTTTAATTATGATGTGTCTTGAAGTGGGCCTGTTGGGGTTCATCTTCAGTGGGACCCCCTGTGCTTCCTGGACTTGCGTGACTCTTTCTCTCCTCATGTTAGGGAAGTTTTCTGTCATTAATTTTTCAAAGAGGTTTTCTATCCCTTGCTCTTCTCCTTTTCCTTCTAGAATTCCTATGATACGAGTATTATTACGTTTCATGTTGTCCTGCAGCTGTCTTAGAACCTCTTCAATCTTGTTCACTCTTTTTTCATTTTGTTGCACTATCTGGGAGTTTTTGTCTTAGTTGTCCTCCAACTCGCTGATCCGATCTTCTGCTTCCTCTAGCCTGCTTTTAATTCCTTCTACTGTGTTCTTCAATTCAGAGATCGTAGTCTTCATTTCCTCCTGGCTCTTATTGATAGCTTCTGTGTCCTTTTTTATGCTGGTGTAATTCTCAGTAAGTTCCTTATAGTTTTTCTAGAGTTCTTTGTCATTTCCGCTGAGCTCATTGAGCTTCTCCATAATGCATGTTTTGAATTCCATATCTGAGAGTTTGCTCCCCTCTATTTCATTTAGCACTCTTTCTGGGGATTCTACCTTTCCTTTCGATGGGGGGTTGTTCCTCTGTCTCCCCATTTTTGTGACTCCTATTGTTTGTTGGTGCTTCTTAGAATGATCTACACTTCCTGGATCTGCCCCTGGTGGCTTCAGATTGAGTGCCATTCTGGCCCTAAGCAGCCTGTTGGAGACTTCCAGGGATCTAATGCCTTTTTCTGTCTCCTTTAGTTGTTAATCTATTCAATCTGTGATTAGCCGTCAGGCTTAAGGACCGTGGGTGTGGCCGCTTAATTCCTGTAGGCAGGGCTTTTGCTTCTCCTCAGGCTGATGCTAGTTGGAGGGGAATGGTCTACCTGCAGTACTGGGGATGAGAACTGCTCACCCAGTTCTCCTCTCAAAGCCACCGCGCCAAACCCTCCCCAAGCATCTCCAGTCCTCTCTGCCTTCCCTCTGCTTGAGACCAGGGTAAGTGGGAGCCAAAATATTTTCATATGTGATCCACTTAAGAGCTCTTTTTCTCCTGCTGTTTCTCTCCAGCTAACAGGAAACCCTGTGGCTTTTTGCTTTTCTCAGCTGGATACCATTTTACTTTCCACTCTGTTGCTGTAGGCCGGGAAGTCCAGCTGGGGGTTTAGACCCTGCCCTTCTCAGGGGGAACCCCAGCTGCTGAGCTTTTTCTCAGTCCCTTCAGCTCCACCTGTGGGAGCCCAGTCAGCCCTTCCACGTCTTCGCACTATCTACTGGTCACGTTGTGATGTAGTGGTTTTTTCTGTCTCTCCGTGGTTATAAGACTTCTCTCCAGCTAGTATTCGGTTGGTTATTCCAGGTGATTTATCCACAATTAAATTGTAAATCCAGACTGGTCCTGGGAGGAGGTTAGTGTAGCTTCCACTTACTCCTCCGCCATCTTTGGTCCCTCTATTCATACCAGGTTTCTTCTTTCAAATTTTCAATAGGTTTACAAATTTGAGCAACTTTTCTGTCAGAGGACTTAGGAACTGCAACCCAGCAATCCATTTCACTAGTCTGGCTGGTGCCTTTGAAACATATGAAGAATCAAAGTCATTACAAGTTGACTCAAAAGCTCATCTTTCTCCAAAGTAATGTACTTTCTTGCTGCTCTTACTATTACAAGTGCGTAGACACTTTGTGAAGGACTGAATTCCTGAATCTCAAAGACTGGTCACAAAACCTGAACACAGTAGGTGCTCAGTCTTATCTGTTAAATTAATAAATGAGTAAACACAACTAAACCCAGATGCTGGGAAAGAATAAATGAAACCCCTGGATTAGGCCTTGGCAGGTCCATTATTCAAGTTTCGCAAGTGGGAACAATGGCCAACTTTCAAAGAAGCAAGGGTTTCATAAACCAATGTCACTGTGGTTTTCTCAAGAAAATGACTGGGCAGGAAAAGGCTATTTTCTGGGAAAAACTGGCTTTATAATAGAAAGACTTGATTGGTCTGGAGACATCTCTGGGGAAGACAGGGGAACGCCATTATCTTATTAAATGAGCCTCCTTTCTTCCCTCTCCCACCACCCCCCTCAAGTGTTAGAAAGTTACATATTGATGCCAGCAATGAAACCCCAAAGTGTGAACACCACGACCCCACTTCCCATGTTTTGTCCTCGGAGGTTTTGTTTCCAAGGATTTCATGTTATTTACCAGGCCTTACAACTTAAGGGAACAAAGAGGGTAACACATCTGTGGGTGTGGGCTGCATAAACAACCAATTTCTCTAATTCAGGTCAAAAGCTAGACTTGCCAAAGACAGATATTTTTATTGAAAATAAGTATTTATATTAGAAAATTTCACCAGGTGGAATTTTTCAACTCCAAGGATGTGTCTCACTGTCCTGGCTCCTGTCCTTTTGCTTTCTGTGTGACCTTTTTGGGGACTTTGAGCATCCCAGTGTCGGGGGAAGCTCCACAAGAAACAGTTAGTGCTGGTGGCCTCTCAGCAGCTGAAAGCACTGACTTCCCCATCCAGCCGCCTCCCTGCCAACTGGGGTCCTGAGCCTAGGGGAAATGCTTTCCCCACTATATTTACAAAGCACTAAATTTTAGTCATTAATTTCCCCCATAAAGAATGTTAGTCACTGTGACAGCAGTTATAACCCTGAAAGACTGAGAAAGTGGTAAGGAACCTCAGTGTCGTGAGGGGATTGGGGAGGTGGACAGCAAAATAGGTCCTTCATTTTCACTATCAGCTCTCCTGTTTTAAATGGAAATATTCTAAATGTCTTAATCACTACCTCAGGCATTTATTTTCCTTTTGAGAAAATTGAGAAATGTTGTGTAGACGCAGACCCATTCCTACTCCATCCACGTGTTTCTCAAGGGAAGTGTCCTTTGTCCATTGCATTCAACTAACCACTCAGAGTGCCCTCTGTGGGGGGCCAGGGTCTCAGTCCCCAGAGTAGGCAATGGCTTCCCCCAGTGCCAGACAAAAAGGACCCTGTTTTCTTGATGCTCAAATTACTCCTTGGAATCCGGCTTCCAGAAAGCCTTAACCCCTTCAGGGCTGCAGAGCTGTAGGGACCCTCCTGCTCAGGGCACTTCCCTATCCATAGCTGGGTAATCCCTGGTTGACACTCTGGGTTGGTGGACAGGAGATGGACACTGTTCCCGGTTGGGCACTGCTCCCTGCAGAGTCAAAGGAACAACCCACCCCTAGGGCCTTAACGCATACTCCACAGCTGGATGGTAAGCCCAGTAAGGACTCCTGACTTTGTGTGGATGCATTTCTGAAGGACACCCTGAGACTTTGTGGTTGTAAGAAGTGTTGCTGGGGCCAGAGGGGAAGCTGATGGAAACTGTTAGCCAGTAAAGCAGCAGCTTTCAAAAAAGGGTCCACAGGCCTTCCACATCCAAACCTCCAGGAAAGCCTGTTAAAATGCAGACTCCCCCACCCCCACTACCACCACCAGCACTACCACCTACAAAATCAGAATGTCCCTGGGGGATGAGGACTGACAGGGAAGAGTCCCAAAGATTCCTGTACCCACCTCCAGGCTCCTGGAATATGCAGCCCTTGAGGTTCCTATGATGGTCTGGAAGAAGGGAACCCTGCCTGGAGGCTACAAGAGAACACCAAGGCATGCCCTCCGGGTGCAGTGGTCAGCAGGCTGTGCCACTGCCCTCCCCTCCAGACCACTCTTGAGAGCATTGGTGTGGTTTTTACTTCAGTGCTCCTGGTTAGGACCCCAGAAAACTGTAATTCCTAATAAAGCCATGGAGAGCATGGATTTCACTACCCTGGAGGTGGCTTGGTCCCCTCTGCTGTCTATTTGGCATTTGGGTCTGGTATTGTTTTCTTCAAATCTCTAGATGGACACTGTATGAGATGTTTTGGGTAGAAAAACTTACAGAGAGGTACAGGAACCAGAGCTGCCTTTAGCAAATGGATTTCTCGACCTCTGACCTCTGTGCCACCTTTAGGGGCCTGTTTCCTTCAGGGAGCCTTTCAAAAGGATGGTGGGCCACTCTTCTTGTGTTAGTCTCTCTTCTGTGCCATGTCTTTAGAGGCAAAGAGCTGGGAGCCAAACCCTGGCCCTGCCTCTATAGCTGTGTGATGTTGGGCACATTATTCACCTTTTCTGAGTCACCACTCTTCTTATCTGTAAAATAATAATAATAATAATAATAATATAATAATAATAATAATACAGAGTCCCCTCTTATCTGAGAGGGATGAAAGCCTGAAACCACAGAAGATACAGAACCTCATATATAGACTATGATTTTTCCCATACATACACACTTATGATAAAATTTAATTTATAACAAGTACAGTAAGAGACTAACAATAACTAATAATAAAATATAGAGGAGACTTCTGGCCAAGATGGAGGCCTAGACTGACATGCTCCATCTCCCTCCACAACTAAGAAGGACTACAACTACCTCAAAACCAGAAATAACCGGAAGTTCCAGAAGATAAATGGAAGTCCAATATATGAAGTTTTAAAGAAGTGGTGCTCGTCCGGATGGGTAGGAGGGGCAAACCCAGGGCAGAGAGGTCAAACTGTGCTGGCAGCAGCAGCAGCGGTGATGGCGGTGGGACAGCGGTAAGCACAGACACCCATATTTAAGGTGAGGCGAGAAGTGCCTGGGGAGTACCCATGGCTGCAGACCAGACCTGTCAGCTTGCGATTCCAATGCCGGGGAAAGAAGACCCCCATCGCCTTGGACTGTGAGGCCCGGAGGGTGTGAGGATGAAGGAGGAGGCTCCCAGGTCGCTCAGTGGAGAGTGGACAGCAGGAATCCATCTTGGACCCACACCCCCACAGGAAATGCCACAGCATGGTGAGAAGGGTCGTCTGGTAGTGACAAGTGCATGGGGCTCCACCTCCTATAGTGTAGGAGGTGTGACAGCCCCACTCAAGAAGGAAAGGTAAACACAAAACTGTCAGGATGGCACAGATCATGATAGAGATCTTGGTGACACAGCTGACCAGACAGCAAATATATAATCTAATGAAGCAGCAGATAGGAAACCTTTCTGAGGCACAGTTCAGAGCTTTGATTATAAAAATGCTTACAGACCTAACAGCAGATCTTAAAAAGACAGGGAAGGAGTGAAGGCTAGTCCTGCTGAAATGAACAAAAACACATATGAAACTAGTGGTGAGGGAAAGAAAACCAGGAATCAAATCAACAAATTGGAACATAGGGAAGGAACACACAGTCAACTAGTGCAGAAAGAGGAAACAAAAAGTGATGAAAATGAGGAGAGGCTCAGAAACCTATGGGACAGCCATAAGTGGGCCAACATTCAAATTATAGGGATGCCAGAATGTCAAGAGGAAGACCTAGAAATTGAAAAATTCTGTGAAAAAATAATGAAACAGAATTTCCCTAACTTGGGGAAGGAAATAGACTTACAGGTCCGGGAAGCACAGATAGTTCCAAATAAACTGAACCCAGGGAGAACCACACCAAGGTACATTATAATGAAAATCTCAAAAATTAATGATAAAGAGATAATCTTAAAAGCAGCAAGAGAGAAAAAGAGAATTACATACAAAAGGGTCCCAATAAGACTGTCAGCTGATTTCTCAAACTTTGCAGGTAAGAAGGGACAGGCAAGAAATATTCAAAGTAATGAAAAGCAAAAACCTTCAACCACAATTACTCTATCTAGCGAAGCTGTCATTCAGAATAGAAGGTCAGAGAAAGTGCTTCCAGGACAAAGTAAAACTGAAGGAGTTCATCAGATCCAAACCACTATTATATGAAATGTTAAAGGGACTGGTTTAGGAAAAAGAGGATCAAAACTATGAAAATTAAAATGAAAACTGTATCACAACAACCGACAACAGAAGCTAATGAACCAAAACAAAGGCAAACTAAAGGCAATGAGAGTGGGAAAAGACTTATAGGTATGGGGAACATTATGGGAGGAGGTCAGCAGGGAGGAGGAAGGGGGGAAAGGGAGGGAGATGGTACAGGAATTAAGAAGCATAGTAGGAGGTAGTGGAGTAGACAGGAAGATGTTGAAAAGAACTATATGCAAAACCAATGGGCATGGACTAAGGAGCAGGGACAACTGGAGGGAGGGGGGTCACTGGGTGGAGGGGAACAAAGGGAAAAGAAATTGGACAACTGTAACAGCATAATCAATAAAGCATATTTAAAAAATTTAAGTATAGATATGGAAAAAATAAAATTAATAAAATATAATAATATACTGTAATAAAAGCTATGTGAATGTGGTCTCTTTCTCAAAATATCTTACTGAACTGGCCCTTCTTGTGATGATGTGAGAAAATACAATGACACATGATGAGACACGGTGAGGTGAATGATGTGGGTATTGTGTTGTAGAATTAGGCTCTATAAGGGACACTTGAACACAAGCACTGAGATTCAGTGACAGCAGACCTGATAACTAAAGGCTGCTACAAAGTGACTAACAGGCAGGAGCATACACAGCAGGATCCGCTGGACACAGGAATGATTCACATCTGGGCAATGGAGCAAAATGTGAGAGATTTTATCACCATTATTTAGCATGACATGCAATTTAAAACTTATGAATTGATTATCTCTGGAATTTTCCATTTTATATATTCAGACAGCATTAACTGTGGGTAACTGAAACCATGTAAAGTGAAACTGTGGATAAGAGGAGACTTCTGTAATGATCATTCCTACAGCATTAATGAGATAGAAGTTCATGCTAGGTGCTTAGCTGGTACAGAAACATGTCCATGGCTTCCCTGCCCCATCTATATCCTTCCACCATGACCCACCCTGGGAGTATGTACCTGGACACCCAGGGAAGTGGCACCAGGGAAACATTTTGATTGACTCAATTTGACCAGTGCTCTGTCATGCTTGATATCTGTTCCTGAGTTTGAGCAGAGGTAATTACTGTTAGTTTTTTTTTTAAGAGAGTTTGCCCAGTCCAGCCTTATGCTTTACCCACAAAAAGTGATGATGCCAAAGCCACCTGGTTCCTCTAATTTTCTTCTGAGCCTGGCTGAGCTGGGGTGACTCTGAGCATGGTTAATAATTAAGCACATGTCTTGTGGAACTGTCAGGGATCCAGACACACAGGGATTCATGGAGCAACTCTCTGGCACCTGGCTATGTGTCCCAGCTTCGAGAGAGGGTGTTGATGCCAATGTCGGGAGACTGTTGGCTACCAGTGGCTGACAGACACCAGAATCATGTGGACTGTTAATTTCCTTGGAATCAAGTCCTTGAACTGGGAGAAAGAGAAAGTAATTACAGCTCTCCTTAGGCAGTTTCCCAGTGAGGGGAATTGGAACATTTCTTGTGTGCCCATTAATCTCTAGGTGCAGGGCCAGAAACTCTACATATGTATATTAAACTTTTTAGTCCTTACAAAAGGCAGAGAAGGGACCATTATTGTCACTAAGAAAGAGGCTCAGAGAGGTTAAGTGACCTGTTTATACTTTTAAGTCTACTCAGTGTCAGAATTAGGGGATGAAGCCTGGCTGGGGCCTGTACTATAGAGAAAGAAAATCAATAACACTCTTTTAACCCTGAAGCCTTATTAGTCACAAAGGTGCTCTCACAGACTGGGCACTTAGAGACTAGAGGGAAAAGCTCATGTTCACAAGGACTGTTTCCAGGTCTCACTATGGGCTCAAAGCCAAAACACATCCTGATGCCTCATGGATGCCCATTGGGCAAATACATTCTGTCTCATATCAAAGTATATATTTATCAAGACTTAAGGGAATGGAAAGACATTGTAGAAAAAAGAAAATAGAACAACACTGAAGTTGCTGAAGTTGCCTCTAGTGAACAGAACCCCTGAAGCCAAAATATAAGAGATGAAGGCCACTTCACCACCACCTTCAACCCCTACTCATTCCCAGGCAGCTCCCTCTGCTTCTCTCACAGACCTCAGGGGCCCTCAGTCATAGCAGTCGCTTCCACCTTCTGCCAGTCAGATCATGCAGCCACATTGACTTGCAGCAGTTCTTTCTCACTCAGCTCAGATGCCCCAGGCCATTAGTACAGCTTGCTGATTCCCACCCAGTTTATACTCCTTTCATGTGGCATCTTAACTGTGTACATTTATACATTTTCCCCACTCTGTGAACTGTGAGCTCTTCAGAGAATGAATTGTCTGTGTCCAAATATGCTACTCCTGTATGTTGCCCAGGGCTCAGTCCATGAAAGTCACTCTATAAATACTACGTGGCAGATTGAATGAAAGGATAATGGCCTGGGAACAGAAACTTTGTATTTCCAACCCATTTTCTATGACAGGAGCACCTGATCCTTGTTCTAATAGAAAAGTCAATGCAGTGCTTTCTCATTCAAAGATAGTCAGCTGTTATGACTTTGTTTCCTCAGATAGTAAACAAATTATACTGCCTCACAGAGATCTCAGATCTCCTAAGGAATAACCAGTCACTAAATAATAATCAAATGTTCACAAGATGATAGAAAAATTAGAATAAGTGGACCTCTGGAATTCAAAGGTAATAAACAACCCTGAAGAAAAAAAACTATATTTTTAAGTCTCCAAACACAGTATTTTAATAAAGTGAAACCTCGGTTCTCAAACTTAATTCATTCCAGAAGGCTATTCTAGAAGCGATTTGTTTGAAAACCGAATCACTTTTTTCCAATTAGAAATACAATATAGGCATGAAAGTGTTGTCAGGTTGAGAATCAAAGTTTTGTTTGACAATTGAGACTTTTTGTTTCCATGAACAACTTGATCGAGAACCAAATTGTTTGAGATAGGAAACATTTGAGAAGCAAGGTTTGACTATATACTTGGGACAATTCATTTTACTTTCATAGAATCACTTCAATCACTCAGAAGTGTTTACTGAGCACCCCTCAAGTGCTTGATGCTATGGGGAAATTTTTAAGATCTCTTTATAAAGTGCTTTATTTTTCTCAGCACAATTTCACAGAATCACTTGGGTATTTCTTGGTTTCCTTGGTGTGGTGCACAGAATAATGCCCCCAAAGATACCCACATCCTGATCCCTGGAACCTGTGAATATGTGACCTCACGTGGTAAAAGGGACTTTGCAGATGTGATTAAAGATCTAAAAATGGGGAAATAGCCCTGGTTTATTCAGGTGGGCCCAACAACATCACCAGGGTCCTTACAAGAGGAAGGAATGAGGGTCAGAATCAGTTCTAAGAGATGGAATTAGAGAAGTAAACAATTCAAGTGATATGATCATGAGCCAAGGAATGTAGGTGGCCCCTAGAAGCTGAAAAAGGAAAAAAAGAAGAGTCTCCTCCAGAGAATCCAGAAAAAATGCAGCCCTGCTGACACCTTGACTTTAGACTTTTAGATTTGTGGTGATTTATTGCCACCACAATATGGAAACTAGTCCATGCATTCTTACAATGGAGATGATAGTAGTTCCCACCTTGTGGGTTATGTGCTTAGATAAGACATACGTGACAAATATTTAGAATAGTATCAGGCACATGGGTCATTTTGGTAATTATTATTAACATAGAATTATTAATTTGTTACTTATTTGGAAGATCTTATCCTGCGGGGTAGACAGGTCACTTCATATCCATAAAATGAACCTGTATTAGTCCTTGTGAGACATCAGGTCCTCTGGTAACTTTGGGCATCTGAGAGGAATTGAATGGCTTTTCTGACCTCAGGAGCTTCCAACAGGTAAAGGAAGCAGACCTCTCAACAAGGAAAGTTGGCATAGGTGACAAGATTTGGGGGTATTTCCAGGATTGAGAAACCAGAGGAAGGATCTCTGGTGGTGTTTTGGGGGAGGTCTCTCTAATGAGGAAAGGCTTGAGATAAGGCCTACAGACAGGGGAAGCCACCAAGCAGACAAGGGGAGGGGTGTTCCAGGCTAAGGGAGCAGAGGGAGCCTTGCAAAGGTAGCCTCCACAGAAGAGAGGATACAAGGCCTCATAACCAAGAATTGAACCTCAGCATTCTTCCGCCCCTTGCCCTTCCTACTGAGATAATCCATACATGACATGGCTGTTGGCAGTCCTGTGCAAGGAATACACAGTCCATGTAGGGACAACCAGATACATGATGAGGACACAGTTTAAAACAACCACACAAGTCCCTACTTGAGACAGTTTAAAAATAAATGGTTGGAAGTTCCACTAGACAGACATAAAAGAACAAGACTTTGAGAAGATTTGAAGAGGGAGGAGTGTGAGTCAGGCCCTACAGGTGGGTAGGTGTCCATAGTTGGAGGAGAGCATGAAGAAAGAAGCTTGTCAGTGTAGAGCTGGTCCACCCTCAGGCAGGATATCTGGTGGGTGTATGTCCCACTAGGTTCCAAGGGATGGTACAGAGGACTGGCTGGGTGTAGAAAGTATATAGGGCCTCAAAAGTCACTTCCAGCAAAGACTTTATTCTGAGGGCATTTGAGGGGGTGGTCTGTTGAAGGATCTTTGAGTAGTAGGATGGTATCAATGTGTGAGGAACACTATGAGTCTGTCTTACCGTATATCTCCAGCGTGGTGTGTTCTCCATTGAACTGAACTGAGGTTTGTAGGACAGGTTAGGAAGAATGGGGAAATCTGATCACTGCTCTCAATCCTACTTGCTTGCTCCCCTTCTCTCTCTTCCTAAAATGAACATCTCTTCCCCACCAGGTCCACTTCTAATGTCTTCCCCTCTAAGAGATTGTGGCCCAGGGTGAGGGCAACATGGAAAGGGATGACAGTTCCCATTTAGACCGCCTTACTGGAGTCAGAGGACAAAAGGGGACTGGATAACTAGAACATCAAGGAATCATTCTGAGCCAAAAAGTGAATGTAAAAATATGCTCAACAGCTGTTCCTGAAAGCAACCAGAGATGACCTCTGAAAATGGTTAGCTATTAACTTGTCCAAGAAAACCTCACAAATCAAGAGGTTCAAATCTTTGTGTTCACTTTAAGAACACTCATGAAACTAACCAGGCCATCAAGGGCATGCATATTTGAAAAGCCACCAAGTATCTGAAAGGTGTCACTTTAAAGAAGCAATGTGTCCCATTTGTCAATACAATGGAGGAGTTGGTAGGTGTGCCCAGGCCAAACAGTGGTGCTGGACTCAGGGTCAGTGGCCCAAAAAGAGTGCTGAGTTTTTGCTGCACATGCTTAAAAATGCAGAGAGTAATGGTGAATTTAAGGGTTTAGATGTAGATTATCTGGTCACTGAGCACAACCAGGTGAACAAAATTTCCAAGATGCAGCGCAGGACTTACAGAGCTCAAGGGTGGATTAACCCACACACACTCTCTCCCTGCCACAGTGAGGTGGTCCTGCTGAAAAAGAACAGATTGTTCCTAAACCAGAGAGGAGGGTGCACAAAGAAGAAGATATCCCAGAACAAACTGAAGAAACAAAAACTAATGGTCCAGGAGTAAATTCAACATAAAATTAATACTAATAAAATCAGAAAAAAAAAAAAAAAGAATATGCTTCAATAGCTGGCAGTGAGGGCTGTCCTGAAAGGGTTCTCTGTCTTCTGCTAGGTGTCACTGCCTAGGTTCCAGGTCCTGTCTGGCTTTCTCTGTAGGCCAAGAGACCCTTTCATACCTCCCCCTCCCTGAATCAGCTCTGAGTCTTCTCAAGTCACTGATGCTGCAGTTAAAAACCCAACCTTCTCTTTGAGTTTCCATCTTGTCAGACAGACACAACAATGGGAAATGAGAGAGACATACAAAGATCCAACATTCTTTTCAAAGAATTACAGAAATCTGCAACTCGAAGATGTCAGGTGTGGGTGAAGTCAGATTTGGTTAGATTCAATTGAAACTGAAGTTTGTAGACACCTCCCCTCACGACTATGAAGCTGACATCCATGGCAAAGGGTAAGTGCTTAAACTTTAGCTAGGGACAATACCACTTGTGGAGAAAAGGCCTTGATTCAATGTAGGAATAGTATAATTGTATCTGCGCACTCTGCATCCCACCATTGATACAACCAGAGCCTGCCTGGTTGGTTGCAATTGTTTTAAACTCTCTGGCACCACTGATCCCTATTGACCCTAGATTCCTTAGTGCCAGGATCCAGCCTAGACTTGTTTGTGGCTGACCTGTTGTGCATGGGTCTGATCCCTGCATTCTGCTGAGCTCAGCTTCGAAGTCCAGCCTCAGACTGTGAGACAGCAGAGCCCATGGTTAGGGGACCAGCTTCCTCGGGTCCTTAGCAACAACAGTGTAGCTAAATGAGTGTTTTCTCTTATGTGAGGCTATTTAACACAGAGGCTTTAAGATTCTGGTTAACTGGCCAACAGAAATTCTGACAGTCCTTAATTATCAAATAGCTGCCTGGTTCTACCAGGGCTAGATATACCTAAAGAAATGTTGCAAGACTTCTGGCCAAGATGGAGGCCTAGGGTGACACGCTCCATCACCCCCACAACTAAGAAGGACTACAACTATCACAAAACAAGAAATAACCAGAAGTTCCAGAAAGTAAAGCTACATGGAAGTCCAACGTATGACGTTATAAACAAGTGGTGCTCATATGGATGGGTAGGAGGGGTGAAGCTGGGGTGGAGAGGTCAAGCTGTGCTGGCGGAGGCAGCTGCAGCGACAGGCAGCAGGATAGTGGTAGGCACAGACATCTGTATTTAAGGGAAGGCGAGAAGCGCCAGGGGAGCACCCATGGCTGCAGTCCAGACCCATCAGCTCGTGATTCCAATGCCATGGAAGGCAGACCCCCCCATTGCCTCAGACTGTGAGGCCCAAAAGGCATGGGGATGGAGGAGGAGGCTCCTGGTCTCAGTGGAGAGTGAACGGCAGGAATCCATCTTGGACCCCTGCCCCCACAGAAAGCACCACAGTATGGTGAGAAGGGTCGCCTGGTAGAGACAAGTGCATGGGGCTCTTCCCCCTATAGTATAGGAGGTGTGACAGCCCCGCCCAAGAAGGAAAGGTAAACAAACCTGTCAGGATGGCAGGGATAATGATAGAGATACCAATCATGAAGCTGACCAAATAGCAAATACACAAATTAACGGTGAACAAATAGATAATCTTTCTGAGGCTCAGTTCAGAGCTATAATTATAAGACAGCTTACAGAAATAACAGTGGAACTTAATCAAGATGGGGAAGAAATGAAGGTTAGTCCTGCTGAAATGAATGAAAACACATACAAAACTAGTGGTGAGGGAAGGAAAACCAGGGATCAAATCAACAAATCGGAGCACAGGGAAGAAACAAACAGTCAACCAGTGCAGAAAGAGGAAACAAAAAGTGAGGAAAATGAGGAGAGGCTCAGAAATTTCTGGGACAACTATAAGAGAGCAAACATCCGAATTATGGGGTTGCCAGAAGGTGAAGAAGGAGTACTAGAAATTGAAAAAATATATGAAAAAAACAATGAAGCAGAACTTTCCAAACTTGGGGAAGAAAATAGACTTACAGGTCCAGGAAGCACAGAGAGTTCCAAATAAACTGGGACCCAGGGAGAACCACACCAAGACACATTATAATCAAAATGTCAGAAATTAAAGATAAAGAGAGAATCTTAAAAGCAGCAAGAGGGAAAAAGAGAATTATGTACAAAGGGGTCCCGATTAAACTATCAGCTGGTTTCTCAGAGGAGACTCTGCAGAGAAAAGGGGACTGGCAAGAAATATTCAAAGTAATGAAAAGCAAAAATCTACACCAATGATTATCCTATCCAGTGAAGTTGTCATTCAGAATAGAAGGGCAGAGAAAGTGCTTCCAGGACAAAGTAAAACTGAAGGAGTTCATCAGATCCAAACTACTGTTATATGAGATGTTAAAGGGACTTGTTTAGAAGAAGGAGGATCAAAACTATGAACATTAAAATGAAAACTGTATCACAACAACCAACAACAGAAGCTAGGGAACTGAAACAAAGGCAAACTAAGTAGGCAACGAGAGTGGAAAAAGAATTATAGGTATGGGGAACATATTGGGGGGAGGTCAGTGGGGAAGGGGAAGGGGGGAAAGGGAGGGAGATGATGCAGGAATTAAGAAGCATAGTAGGAGGGAGTGGAGTAGACAGGAAGATGTTGAGAAGAACTATATGCACAACCAATGGGCATGGACTAAGGGGGCGGGACAACTGGAGGGAGGGGGTCACTGGGTAGAGGGGAACAAAGGGAAAAGAAATTGGGACAACTGTAACAGCATAATCAATTAAACATATTAAATTTAAAAAAAAGAAATGTTTCAGGTGGGTTCACCACATTCATAGACAAACTTTGTCCCTTTGCCCCCAGCTACACCCTGAGCCTTAGCCAGCTAGTTTTGACAGTCTCACAGAGATGAATGGGTACATTTCTCATGGCAGGTGGGCCCAGTGTCATCCTAGTGAGTTAACGCATTGCAAACTCACCCCTGCACACAGCCAACCAGAGCCTTCTGTGGTCCCAGCTGGCTCAGTTGGTGCAGGCTGGGGAGTCAGGGGGTCACATTTGGTGTGAGACTGCAGTCAGCAATGTGGTCCAGGCACCCCTGGCAGCATGGAGGAGGCTACAGTTAAGCCTTGCACTAAAATAACAGAGCTTTGAGACCAGTGGGTTATTGGGTGTTTCTGACAAAGATGCAGAACCCAGGCTCTCTGGGGAGTCCCCAGCACATAACACAGTACACATCCATCTGGCCACATTTACATGGTAATCCCTTAGGCAGATCCAGATTGGGGCCCATGTGCCCTTCAAAACATTCTGCCAGCCTTCCTCTGAAATCAAAGCTGTTGTGGTCAGACTCCAACAGAAGAAGAGAGGGGCTGAGCCTCAGAGAAGCATGAAACACTCAGAACCAACAACTCCTCAATTGCAGACAAAGGTATGTTTTCTCTTAGACCATGAACCTGGAATGTGCCCTCTGATGATGATCACAGGCTGAACCAACACCCAAGTGATGGGAAGCAGGCCTGCTCTGCTCCCGGCATCCAGGCTGTGTGGCAGCTGTGGCCTAATAAGGTCCAGAAGCAGGCCCTAGGGAAGGGGGCAGCAGAAGCTGTTGTAAGGGGCTCCCTGACCTGCTTAGGGGCTTGGCACTCCTGCCACCTGGCCTAAGTGCTCTGCAGGTGTGCACCAGAGTCAGCCCCATCCTGTACATGGACTACTTGCTTGGGTGACAGAAAGGCAGTATGGTGCTGGGGTCAGAGCATCTGAATAGACTCCTCCCCAGCCCAAACCATGACCCACCTGCATCCAAGTCTCTCATTACCCATAATTGCTTCTTTAAAATACAGTTTGGGTTTGCTCTTTTTTCATTTAGTGGAAATGATGTCTTTATTGCTATATAATGAAGCCCCATGATAACGTACCCACAATAACACACAATCGGATGGATATAAAGTGAGGGGTGGTTGATTCCTGCCCCTATACCAAGCCCACCTGGTCCTTCCATCTATCCCACTGTAACATAAGCTCTCATTTTATGAGACTGAATTTGGACGCCCTACTTAGGAATGGATTACATTAAGAACTAAAGTGTGTATAGAAAAGGGCAAAGCAGGCAGAACCACCCTCTATCTGCTGCCAGGGCCACTTTTGTGAGATGGATGCTGCTGTCAAGGACACTTCCACATGAAGGAGCTCAGATTTTGAATACCCATAGGTCATTGCCTCTAATCGATGATTTCCCCTAGGTGGAAGGTCAATAGTTAAAAGGATGCACATGACCCTGGTGATGACATTCATTCCATTGCAGAGGGGAGGGGTGGAAAGATGGCTCAATGAAGAAATTGGGGCAGAACATTTTTCTTCTCCCCACAAGACAGCAGACCCTGGCCTGCCCTTGTTAATAAGCTGCCTCCTTACACAGGTCCAGGCAGGAAAATGTGGTTAGTAATGAAATCTCTGCCATTTAGTGTGGGAAGTGAAGCCAGATCCAGCTATCCCTTCCACCCTTACGTTCTCCATCACCACTATAGGAGCCAATAACCTGGGAAGATACGGCATTCTTGAGAGGCTAGAGACCTGTTAACTACTAATTTCTTTTCATGTGCCTGACAATGATGTCCTTGGGCATGAAGCAGCTGTTATTCCAGAGCAAGAAAGAAAAGTGCCTTCTCCACAACTTCAGCATAGAAAATAACCTTCAAGAGGAGACCTTCACATATGAAGGGTGATGGGAGGAAGTGTGGATTTTCCACATTTAACATTCTCCAGATTTTCTTGGGGAGAAATCACAGGAGGAAGTTTGCTTTGCTACCTGGAGTTCTGGTCTCTCTAGAGAGGCAGAACTCTCCAGATGTGGCTCTAAGGCTGTTGTCTCTGGTCCTCCTAGAGTTACCCCACAAGTTCACAAACTCAAGCTCTTCCTCACAAGCAAAACTGTGTAAACTTCTCCCTACCCTCTGGCTTTACCCACAGGGACTGCATTCCAGAATGTACTAGAATGTTCCAGAACTTCCTGAGAATTCCGGAATGTCTGTATCCTTCTACTAGGCAACTCAGTTTTCTGCACCAAGGAGCTTTCGGGCTTTGGAATCTTCCAGCTGCAGTTCTTCCCCTACAAAATGACAGTTCAGAGACTGCATGTGCCGTGTCTTCGACCTTCGCTGCTCAAACTTTCCTACTACTCGGTATATTCTCACTCTATTGCACCTCCTTTTCCTCTAATTTTTAATCACAGTCCACAGTGGATGTGTGAGGGGGAGGAGAGCCCCACCTAGGAGTCTCATCAGCAATTATAAAAGTTTTCTGACCACCTGAGGCAGCTATATGTCCCTGCTTTGTGTCCTCAACGTTCAGTAGGAAAGCTCAGCACAGAGGTCACCATATTATACTGGGGCTGTTGATAGGCTTTCCTCTGGAAAACAATAACTGTCACTTCCTGACTATTTCCTATGGGTCAATCTTTAACATTCATTATTTCCAAATCCGTAAGACACATGTACTTTTTTCCCTATAACAGAAAAATTAGGTTCAAAAGATGTAATAACTTCTCTAAGATCACACAGCCAAGCAGAGGACTCAAGCTTCCACTGGGGAGTGCTGGCTCTGAAGCCAACCATCTCTGTGTAACCCCACCTGCCAGTCGACGTCCTGGCCTCCAACCTTGCCCCCCTGGGCGGAGGGTTTCTTGGGACACAGGACTTTCAGTGCTAGAACCAGGATTGTTGGTCACCCCATGAGGGAGTGTGGACCCCTGGACACTAAGGTGGGCCTCGGGGGTAGATGCAGACACCAAGCTGCACTGGCAAGAGGGAAGAGCATCATTACACACAGACACACCTGCAGAACAGGGATAGTGACCTACAGCTTGCCAACTCTTCCTAATAAAATGATGGCCATTAGCGGGACAGAGACAGTGGGCAGAATTTGCCAAACATTAGAGGAACATCCCCAGATTTTTCTTTCTTCTTTATAAATCCAAGAAATCTAAAACTAGTTAAAATTTTGGAAAATATTCATAAACATATTGAACTCAGCATGCTCAAATGCTCATCTCAGAGAAGACTTCAGGATCCATACCTCCCCCAATCCTAGGACATGATCCAAAGTTCTGCTCATGCTCCTCAGTGGCCAACAGCACCAGAGCCACCATGCACCCACATCCACACCCACAGGGCACATGGCATTCTGCAAGTGCTGTGGCCATCATTTAGACAAAACTGTTCCCCTTCCTTCTGAAACCCTCATCATCTTCCACATCTCTCCCCTCCCAGAGCCTCCCCACAGTTTCCTCCCTGCCTGGGTCAGACCCCTCCTTGCCTGGGTCAGACATGGGCGGGTAATATCACTCTATGGTACCACGTGCTGAACTCACCCTCTAGGATAGAAGCCCTGCCAGGTGAGGCCCAGTAACTGTCTTACTCTTGGGTTCCAAGTATCCACTGCAGTGTCTGGCATGCAGATGCTCAACAAAAAAAGTTTGTTTCAATAAAGTAGAAACACTGCTATTTAGGGCATACTGGTAATGGAAATAGCCTAGCATGAAATGTGTACTGTTTTAAGTTGCATCCACAGGTGGTTCCAGACTTTTACAAGTGCTGAACTTACCTGCTCAACTTCTAGCCATGGTTACTGGTTCCTGGCTGTCCTTGAGGCCACCCCACAGTTGCCAAGGGAACAAGCCCTTGAAAAGCCTCTGAGGCCCCTGAACTCCACCACCACTCTCTGCTATGAGCTGTATTGATGCTGCCATGGGAACTGCCCAGATGCCATAGCCTTCTGCTTCCTCCTCACCAGCCCAGCTCTTAGAATTGCCTTGGGCCAGAACCACCCCAGCTATGGCTGCTTTTATGGAGACATGCGTTCAAAGTTCCCAAGTCACCAGGCTGTAAATGAACTCCTGGAGAACATCCTATGAGATGAAGTGGCTTCACTCTTGGCAGATAACTTAAGAAGGATAAGAACCAAGAAGCATGCAGAATGGGAAAGGGACACTAGGAGATGTTATCAGACCTGCCAATGGTGCATTCTGGCAAATTTTACCAACTAACTTTGAGACTATCTCACAAATTAAGTAACTGAGGTTCAGTAAAGTTAATCAAGTCCATGTTCTTATCTTCTTCCTGGCCACACATACCTGGCCTCCCTTACAACTCAGCATGGCCACTGTGGCTAGCCAAGGGATCCAAGAAGAAGCAACATGGGCCACTTTCAGGCCTGGTCTTAAACTCTCTGTGCCTGCCTCCATACTCCCATCCTCACCTGGCAGTCAGGATGATGATGGCCTCTGGGCAACCTTGCAAGTCAGCAGTAACCAGTGACCTCATAAAGATGGCAGAGCCTGAGCCATTCCAAGCCCCTGCATGACTGTGTTGAAAAGGGTTGCTCCACCAACCTCTGCGCCTTCCCAGAGTATTACCTGAACAGAAAATAAATTTCTAGTGTGATTATACATGGTTGAGGTCTGTTTGTTACAACAAATAGCCTTCCCTAACTGGTATAACAAGACAGTTCTGCCTGTCTTTCAGCTTCCCTGTACTGCATTTCACAGGTAATGACAAATTCCAGGGCAATTAGTGGCATCTAAGATATGTAGACTTAGTTGGACAGGTCCAGAGATGCTGGGATCAGAGCTCTTGTGTTCATCATAGAAGCTGCTTCCTGTGCTCTGGAGAGCTTCCTAAGATTTGGCTCCAAGACAGAATATGAATCATTCACATGACATGTGCTCGGGGAGATTATGGATTTACTACATGGTATCTGAGACTTAAACTTAGCCCTGGCTGGTTTAGCTCAGTGGATTGAGCGTCGGCCTGCGAGCTAAGTGTCGCTGGTTCGATCTTCCAGTCAGGGTACATCAGAGAAGGAAAACTCTGACTCCAAAAAACCTCCGCTGCCTTGCGGCATACCTCTTCAGGGGAAAGGCTAAGGGAGTAAACCCCGACAGAAAATCCGGAGCCGGAGTCCCTAAGGCGGTTTGACGTTGTAGTCAACACCGGCAACTCCTGCAGCGCACCTGAACCCAAGCTGTATCGACTCCGTCTTTCCCTTGGACCCTTCAGCTGCAAAGAGAGGGGGGGTCTGCTGCATGGGCAACAGCAGACCCTCCATATTACCCTGCCCAGGCTCTGTAGCTTCAGCGTCATCGCAAGATGTCGATTCAACACGGGAGGAGACAGATACCGTGTCACTCCCGAGTCGGATTGCACAGCCATTCTCGGAGGTGCAGATAGACTCTTAAGAAGCTACACCATCGTCTCTCGAGACGGACGGCTGCCGACGATCTGAGACTTAAAAGGTGTTCTATAAATACTTATCAAATGGATGGGTGGATGAATGGTTGGACAGATGGATGAATGAATGGATAGATGAGTGAATGGAAAATGACTTGTCCTATAGAGCAAGTAAAGGGGGGAATTCCTAAATGGGGTCTAATTGAGACATAAGAAAGTAGGTAAAGAGAGAGAGTTGATTATTTCAGAGACAATACCCTTTTGCTGTATTTTGACAAGTCCAACTATGTGAGCAGAGATGGACAGGCCCACAGAGGCAGCAGAGGTGTGGCATCAGTGACACCTGCTTCTGGGAATGCTTCACACCTGTCCCCAACCAGTTCAATTTAAATTTCAAATAAACAACTAATATCTGCCTATGTGATGCTTGGGACACACTTATATTAAGAAATTATTCACTTCCTGAAATCTGAAATTCAACTGGGTGTTTTGTATTTGATCTGGCAACTCTAAACAGGCTGCCTAGTAAGTAATCTTGGATAGACCAACAGGGAAGCAGCATACACGGTCTGACCCAAGACCACTGTTTCAAGACCCTAAGTTCCATTGTCAGGGGTGCTATGCCACTTCTGAAGAACCAGAAAGGAAAATACTTCTAGCAACTTTATTTGACCTCTTCCCTGCATTTTGGAAAATGTTCTAAGTGTAGAAAGTGGTGGGTATAAAATAGCGATATCAATTACAACAGCAAAAACCAAAAACACACAAACAACAACAATAACAATAACAAACTTGGCCTTCAATCCACTGGGTCCAAAAAAGAAATTCTTACTACTACTACTATTGACTACAATTCAGGGGAGGGGAGAGGGAGAGAAGGGGGATAAGTAAGGGAAGGGTCTAGTCAAGGAATGTGTATAAATGACTCATGGACATGGACAATGGGGAGGGATATGATTGCGGGAGAAGGGGTGGGCTGGGTAGGGGGGAGCAGTGGGGGAAAAATGGGACAACTGTAATTGAAAAACCAAAAAAAAAAAAAAGAAAGAAATTCTTCCCAGTGACTGTTATTAAATCTGAAACAGAATTTAGACTTTCAGCCAAGATGGAGGCCTAGACAGACATGCCGTGTCTCCCTCCACAACTAAGAAGAACTAAAACTATATCAAAACTAAAGACAACCAGAAGTTCCAGGGAATCGAGCTGCATGGAAGTCCAAAAAACAAAGATATAAAGAAGAAGTATTCATCCAGACAGGTAGGAGGGGTGAAGCCAGGGCAGAGAAGAGGCAGTGTGGCAGCAGCAGCAGAGGCAGCAGTGGCAGGCCAGCAGAAAGCACAGTCACACATTTTAAAAAGTCAGGAGGGACAACGGGGAGCTCTCCCAGCACCAGACCTGTCTGCACAACTCACAGCTCCAGTGCTGGGGAAAATACTGTAAAGCCTCATTGCTTCTGACTGTGAAAACCAGTGGGGGTTGGGGCAGAGGAAGAAACTGCCAGTCTCTCAGCAGAGTCTGCTTATTTATTTTATTTTTTATTACACTTTATAGATTATATTGTCACAACAGTTCCAGTTTTTTCCCCCTTAGCTACCCCCTGCCCAGCAGCCCCCTCCCCCAGCAGTCCCTCCCTTCCCCAGTCCATGTCCATAATTCCTGCATGCAATCTCTCCAGTTTCTCCCTTTTCTATGTTACCATTATTTTAGAATTACTTCATTAATTGATTTTTTTATAACAATAAAAAAAGTAACATCCCCCCCACCCCACAGACTTTAGACCCTTTGTAATCTTATAGAGGACAGTGGGTGACGGTCTCCTGCTCTTCTAGCTGCTTCAAGCTGGGCGTGGTCATCGTTTTATCTATCCTTGGGTCCAGAATTCCCTAATAGGAGTGGGGGTGTGGAGGGGGGGTGGCCTTCCCACATAGGGAAGGATCTTACAGAGTCTGCTTATTTAAAGGGCTCCCATGGTCCTAGAACATCCACAGACCCACCCACTTTGAGAACGACGGCCAAGGCAACAGCTAAAGAAAAACCAGTCCCATATGAAAGTGGGAAAAGTGCCTGGAAAAAGGGCGAGTGCCGAGCAAGTGGCATTGTTGTTCCCTCTCAGACCCCTCCTGCACATACAGCACCATGACATGGTGAAATGGGTCACCCTGTACTGACAAATAAGGCTCTGCCCCTTAAATGTCACAGGTATGACAGCTCTACCTAAGACACAAGGGCAAACAAATACAGAATCCTGTCAAGATGAGAAGACAAAGTATGGCCCAAATGAGAAAACAGATCAAGGTTCCAGTGGGAGAACTAAGTGATGGGGAGATAGCCAACCTAAAAGACATAGAGTTAAAAACACTGGTGATAAAGATGCTCACAGGCTTGACAGATATTCTTAAGTATGGCAGATGCATAAGGGAAAAAAATGAAGGCTATGCTAAATGAAACGAAGGAAAACCCACACAACACCAATGGTGAAGAGAAGGACACTGGGGTTCAAATCAATGATTTGGAACTTAAGGAAGAAAAAACAGTCATCCAGTACAGAATGAGGAAACAAGAATTGAAAAAAGTGAGGAGAGGCTTAGGAACATCTGGGACAATTTTAAATGTACCAACAGCCGAATCATAGGGGTGCCATAAGAAGAAGAGGAAGAGCAAGAAATGAAAAGCTTATGTGAAAAAATAAGGAAGGAAAACTTCCCAAATTTGGCAAAGGAAATAGACATAAAAGTCCAGGAAATACAGAGTCCCAAACAAGCTAGAGCCAAAGAGGATCACACCCAGATGCATCCTAATTAAAATGCTAAAGGTGAAAGATAAAGAGAGAATCTTAAAAGCAGCAAGAGAAAAGCAGAAAATTATCTACAAAGGGGTGCCTATAAGGCTATCAGATGATTTCTCAAAAGGAACTTCGTAGGCAAGAAGGAACTGGCAAGAAGAATTCAATGTGATGAAAAGCAAGGACCTACAACCAAGACTAGTCTATCCAGCAAAGCTATCATTTAGAATGGAAGGGCAGATAAAGTGCTTCCCAGACAAGGTAAAGCTAAAGGAGTTCATCATCACCAAGCCATTATCATATGACATGTCAAAGGGACTAATGTAAGAGAAAGAAGATCCAAACTATGAACATTAAAATGACAACAAAGTCACAACTATGAACAACAGAACCTAAAAAATAAAAATGATATCCAACTAAGCAAACCAGAATAGGAACAGAATCATAGATATGGGGATCATTTGGAGGGTTATCAGCTGGGAGCGGGAAAGGGGAGAAATGGGGAAATGGTGCAGGGATTAAGAAGCATAATTGGTTGGTACAAAATAGACAGGGGGGAGTTAAGAATAATATAGGAAAGTGTGAAGCCAAAGGACTTATATGCATGACCCATGGACATGAATGAATTAAGGGGGGTGGGATTGCCAGAAGAAATGAGGGTACTGGGCAGACGGGAGCAAAGGGAAATAATTTGGGACTACTGTAACAGCATAATTAATAAAATATACTTTTAAAAATCTGAAATAGAATTTATACAACAGGAGCACAAGGGACCTTTCTGTTTTTAACCTTTGGAAGAAGTCTCTCTGTGTTTGTGTTTTTTAAGACTCTTAAAACAAATATCTTCCACATGTAGTTATATCATTGTCAAAAGCTGATATTTAATAAACAGCCCATTATCATCATGAAATTCTGGGTCAGTCCTTGTGTAAATGCTGTTGTTTTCCTGTTAGATTCGACACTATTTTAGCTTTTTTTAAAAAATAAATATTCCTAGGAGCCATGGGAGAAGGTTCTAGAAGTAAACAGAATCTAGTCTTACCTATTTTCCCCACACTGATGACATCACAAACTTACATTAAAACCTCCTTGGAGAGAAAAGGCAAGAGGGCTGGGTGCAAGCCAGCTCCCTCTTGGGGCGGGATGACCAGTCAGCTACCTGGCACTGCATCCTCACCTGTGTGCTGACATCTCGTGTTAGTAAGGTCGAGAACTGCATCTAAGCAGCACATCGAGACTCCCCACCGCATTGGTCACATATTTTATTTGTTACTGTCTCCCATCGATGTCTCTATTTTTGTGCTTGCTGTTCTCAGTCTGTTCTCCAACCATATCCATTGAAATTTTATAAAATGTTATTCCTCAAATTTAAACCTTCCAATGACTCACCAGCTCTTTAAAAAAAAATACACAGGCCCTTCCTTGTACTCTACAATATACCACAACTCAACCTCTATGACCTCCTTTTGTCCACTATCTGCCAACACTCACTCCACCCAACTCATCCTGGCATCTTTATTGCTCAAAAACACCAGTCCACCCCTTACAGTGCCTGAAAAATTCTTGCCTCCAGTGTTTGGCTGTTGCTGCCTTGATATCATTCAAGTAACAGCTTAAAGATCATCTGTCAACGCAGCTTGTCCAGATGGTGTTGTTGGCAGCCGTCCGTCTCGAGAGACGATGGTGTAGCTTCTTAAGAGTCTATCTGCACCACCGAGAATGGCTGTGCAGTCCGACTCGGGAGTGACACGGTATCTGTCTCCTCCCGTGTTGAATCGACATCTTGCGATGACGCTGGAGTGTCCTCTCCAGTGAAGCTGAAGCTACAGAGCCTGGGCAGGGTGATATGGAGGGTCTGCTGTTGCCCATGCAGCAGACCCCCCCCTCTCTTCGCAGCTGAAGGGTCCAAGGGAAAGACGGAGTCAATACAGCTTGGCTTCAGGTGCGCCGCAGGAGTTGCCGGTGTTGACTACAACGTCAAACCGCCTTAGGGACTCCGGCTCCGGATTTTCTGTCGGGGTTTACTCCCTTAGCCTTTCCCCTGAAGAGGTATGCCGCAAGGCAGTGGAGGTTTTTTGGAGTCAGAGTTTTCCTTCTCTGATGTGCCCTGACTGGAAGATCGAACCAGCGACACTTAGCTCGCAGGCCGATGCTCAATCCACTGAGCCAAACCAGCCAGGGCTCAGATGGTAAAACCTACAAATATCCCCCTCTCCCCTCTTCTTCCCATCTCATCACTCCCTTTTATTCTGATCATACCACTGACCACTATCTGATGATTTCTTGTTTATTTCCATATTGCCTGTGTCCTCAAAGGAGAATGTAAGTTCCAGGAAGACAGGGCCCTGTTTGTCCCATTTAGCCTTATTTCCAGTACCTAGAACAGCATATATCACAAAGTAGTCTGTCAATACATGGGGACTGAATGAACGAGTGTCTTGTGGAAAATTTCAAAGCTTCATCATCTCACCAGGCACCAAATTTCATACAGACAGCTTATACACAGTCCAATAATACTAGCAAATATTTGTCTGGGGCTATGGCACACCTAAGTCCTTTACATGTATAGTTAATCCTCACAACAGCCCTGGGAATTCTGCCTTATTATTATTGCATTTTCCATCTGAGGGCCTGCAGCAGAGGTGGAAAAGTAAGTTGCCCGTGACCACACAGGGGGTCAAGAGATGCCTGGATGCAGCCAGGCCATCCAACTCCAAATTCTAAGCACAGACAAGCTGAGCTGGTGACCCCAACTACAGTCCAAACCTTGGGACATATAGGTGACTGGGTCCAAGCTGGGTTCTGGAATATACTGCCTGTGAGGCTTTTGGTTGTCTATATCGGCTTCTTATTATACCATTTATTTAGTTCTGGTCATATGTTCAGTGTGAGGAGGAAAGAGAAGCAACTGTGACATGGCAAGACTTAGGAGAGAACCAAAGACAGAAGAGGAAGGAGGCCAACGAAGACAACCAACTGTCTCCTATATCCACGCACCTGTTTGTCATTCACTCAGTGATGTTTTTTGAGTACCTAACTGCTGCCAGACACTATTCTGGGCACTTTTGTCTATCAGGAGGTAGTAAGTGCTACAAAGGCCCAGAAACAAAGTAAGGGAATATAGAGAGACAAGGATAGAAGAACCCTACTTTATAGGCTTCATTTGGGGTCCAGGAGCAAGGTGCTCCAGGCAGTGGGGACAGCCAGCATAGAGGACCCGAGACAGGCATGTGCCTGGTGTGTCCTGAGAATAAGCAAAGAGTGGGTCTGACACAGAGCGGGCAGTGGAGACAGATGAGGTTGGAGGAGATGGGAGAGGTCTAACAGATGCTGAAAGGTATTTGGATTTTACTCAGAGTTGACATGGTTTGGCTTCCGTGGTTAGAGTCAGTCTGGCTGCTCAGAAACTATGGGACAAGTGTGAGAGTGAAAGATCAGCAAGAGGGGTAGTTCTATCCCCTAGTGAGCATTTGACGATGTCTAAAGTCATTTTTGGTTGTCACAACTTGGGGTGGGGGGTGCGGCAAAATATGCTTCTGGCATCTGGTGAGTGGAGCCTAGGAATGCTGTTAACCATCCTATAGTGTACAAGGCTCCCACAAAGCCCAAAATGTCAGCAGTGCCAAAGCAGGGAAATCAGGGTTAGGGGGTTACAGTGATAATCCAGGCAAAGGGTTTACTCATTAAATAGCACTGAGCACCTACTATGTGTCTGGCAGTGGTCCAGGAACTGAAGATACACTAAACAAGACAGACAAGATCTATGCCTTCATGGAGTTTATGTTGCAGCGATGGTGGAACTTTAGAGCAGGATGGAGGTGGCAGAGTGGTGAAATGGTCAGAATTTTAAAACATCTTTTGAAGGTAAAACCAACAAGATTTGCTGAGGACTGGATGTGCAGTATGAGAGCAAGAAGAGTCAGCATTGACCCCAAGGCTTTGTCCTGAGCAGTTAGTACCAAGTTGTCATTTATAGAGATGAGGACCACGGCAGGGGGCAGGGGGCAGGGGGAGTGATTTGGGCATTGGGTAAATCAGAGATTATGTTTTGGCATATAAGATGAAGATGAGGACAATTGTACTTTAGTCTGAAGGTGGAAAAAAAGAAGTCTCTTTGGTAGGAGACAGAATTTTAGAAATCGACAAGTGTCAAGAAGAAAACTCAGGGATTCAGTGTAGGTGTGACAGCACATCCACGCCCCAGCTCTCCACCTCCACCAGGAGAAAGCAAGGGAGGGCACAGCAAGCCTATGAGAGGGCCTTGCTGACAAGCAGATGAAGAAAGCATTTCAGGAGAAGAGAGTGGTCAAAGCATGCCAGGAAGAAAATCTAAAGACCACCTTACCCCCATTTTCCAACATTATAAACTGTTCTGGTGAGGCCTCACAAAACTTGATCCACTCATTGCTGTCTTGTCTGGTCAGCCACTCCAGGGTAATTATTGAGCATTTACTCCAATCAGTAACTGAATTGGATTTTGCACAAGATGCAAAAATGATTAATACAGAGTTTCTGTCCCCATGAAGCTTTCTAACTACTAGAGAAAACACAACATCCACATCAAAAGAAAGCATTAATTCATCAGCACTCACTGAGTGTCTACTTCATAGTACTCTGCTTGTAGTTGAAAATATACAAGAGAAATGTAAGTCAAAGGTCTTGTTTCACGGGATTTTCAGTCTAGTTGAGGGGACTGGAATAAAAACAAATGAAAGATTTAGAGGAGAAATAAAGGCCCTTATAGGGCGGAATGGGAATGCGCTGGGTGGTTGAATAAAGAGGAAACCTTTTAGATTAAAAGACCCTTTACTGTCCCCTAGCCTGCTGCCTCTCTTTTGCTCTGAGTCATATGTATGTGCGGGATGAAGGCCTCAAGGAAGTTGAAGATCAGGCAAAGGACTGTGAATGAAGCAGCATGATGGTGACAACCTCTGAGAAATTGACCCCAAAGTACATTGGCCACCTGCTGACAGTAGGAAGAGGCTTTTCCTGGGTGCTCTGTCTCCTGCTGAAGCATCCACTGGAACTGGTGGTGGAAATGGAATTAGAACCATCATGGAGCTCAGATCTCTTGGTTTCTCTTCCCATTTATTAACTCCCAGCTGTTATTGCCCTGAAAGTCATCAGATATAAGAATTTTTGCTCTTGAAATGTTGAAACCTTGGTAAAATCAATTTTCACACCAATTTCTCCCTCAGTTCTGATAGAGTAACCTGAAATACTTCTCAATTCTGCATACCCGAGCACTGTAAGAGAAGTTTATGAATTTTTGTGTAATGTACCCAAATCCTCACATTATACTGCGCAAAGCTTTGGTACTTACAGGAATTCTTTGTATAAGGGGCAGACAGATGGGCCTCAACAGAAAATCAGGCATTTGCTTGTTTTAGCCTAATTTCTAGAGTATGAGCTGGGCAGTAAAGTGGTAGATTGCTGGGCATGTGTAGGTAGAATACAGCTCAAGTTATTGCAAATTTTATTTACATTTTCTATAAAAGTTTCAGGCATTTCTTAAAGTAAACATGTACCACTTGAGAAGGAATAAAAGAAACCACACATTTTCTTTTTGTACTAATTCATCAAATAGTATTCAATGAAACTCAAGATTCCTCAGAAGGAAGATAGAAGGACAAAGTACAGTATTTCAAGAAAATGCCTGCTTCCTCAACCTTGCCTCAGTGTCTTGTTTCAAGAGAGTCTGATTCAGCAACAGGAAGATATTTTGATTATCTATTCTATGGACACCTCCCCAAGGCCAGAGGAAACATCACTGCTTTGGTGCAAATAAACATGGATCAGATGATTTCTTTCAAACAGCAAAAGGTTGGAAATCACCTGTACTGAAGACCTGTAAGGCCATTGTCAGGAAAAATTCCCAAAAGTTGCATTTCTTTAACAATGAGAAAAAGCCCTGTGCTTTTACGACCCTGGTGTGAGCCATCATGCTGCTCTTTGAGCCTACTTCTAAATTGGGAAATGCAATGGATCAACTGATTTCTAACGAATGTGATTTTTCTTACCTGACATGTTTTCCATAAATTAAGACAACGTTGCTGTGTTTTTAGATTTAAAGACCAGGTTCAATTGTCCATCTGTGGAAAAGGAAATGAAGCATCTGCTTTGTGCCTCCATTAGGACGATGACTTACAACGGGCAGCTGTCAGGAAAGGCGTCTGGATTCTGATGGAGCTGATTTACACAACAGTGCCAAAGGCCATCAATAATTCTCTGAAAGTCACAGTAACTTACCACAACCCTTTCCTACCCCACCCCCCGGATCAATGTAAACAACACGGATGCCCACACACAATTTTGAGTAAAATGTCAGGGTTTTCAGCTTCCCCACCCATAAGACCCAGACCCTGATCCCATACCTATCAGTTCAGATATGTGGGATCTGGGTCGAATTACTTGCTGTCTCCAAGGTGCATGCTCCACTTGTGCAATGGGTCTGTAATAATGCAGCTTATTGGTTTGTTTTGAAGAATAAATGTGGCACACCTGGAGCTCTTGGCACAGTGCCTTGCCCATAATGAAAACTGGTTATCATTAGCTGTTATTTTTATGCCTGGGCCATGAGTTTAAGATTCCCTAGTCAATAATGATAATAATAATAAACACATTATAGTTTATCAGGATCAATTTTTTTAAAGAAATCTATTTTACAAGTTTTATGGAGTAGTGGTTAATAGTATGGGTTTATTTACTTTACAGTGTCCAAAATTTACTTTAGAATAGTTTGACATTATGGCAGTGACATGAGTTTGTGTTAGTTGGAGCATTGACTCTTGGGGCATTGAGATGCTCTGATAGAAAACTCAGCCTCCAGAGGTGGTCTGGTGGCAATATATCAGAAACACATCAGTTCATCAGATCTCAATCATCACCTGAATCTTTGAAATTTAAGATAGTGAGTGTCAGAAATGAGTGCTTATTGGTGAAATGAGAAGTTTGTTCTGGTGTTTTGTAACTCTGTTTAATGTCTTCATTGGCATGAACATTCCTTGAGTGCAAGGGGTCTTGTCTCTCTTAGTCACTGCTGATGCCCAGCATCTAGCCCTGGGCCAGGAATACAGTAGGGGACTGATAGGGATTTAATTGTATGTGACTCTCCTCTCACCCAATCTCAAAACCACAAGTTCTTTATTGTCCTTCTCCTTTTCGTGCTCTCATTCAACCAGTCATATTTCCTGTTGGTTGTTAATTCATAATGTTACATCGTCCATCCTGTGTTCTCCACTTCCTTAGCTGCTATCTCAGTCCAGGTGCCATCTTGCATTTAGACATTAAAATTATTACCTATCAACTATCTCCAACTTGTTCTCTCTCTCACATCTAGCTAGTTCCCTTCACCAAACTATCTTCTCCAAAGCTGCCAGATTATTCTATTAAAACTCTTTTTTGCACAAATCATCATTCTCTCTCTCTCTCTAAAAAAAAAAAAAACAAGCAAGCAAACAAACCACTTTCAACAATTCTACTGAAAGCATCCAAATTCCATAGGCTGCCTGATAATTTTTCACACCCTAACCCATGGACCTTCCTTTCATGAAATCCTTTACTCTAATCAAAATGGTTTGCTCATCATCTCCTCCTGACCCCTATGTTCACAGTTCAGTATCTTTCAAAACTCTTTACCAAGTCTCCCTAAATCACAGGAGAGGGTGACTCCAGAACATAGAGGAAGATGTTGCTTTAAGTCTTGTGTTTGTGTTTTATTTTTATCCTCACCCAAGGACACTTTTTTCATTGCTTTTTCAGAGGGAGAGGGAGAGAGAGAGACAGAGAGACAGAGAGACAGAGAGACAGAGAAACATCTATTGGCTGCCTCCTTGCAAACATTCTAACCAGGGATTGAACTCGCAACGCAGGCATGTGCCCTGACTAGGAATTGAACTCACAACATCCATGGGACAATGCTCCAACCAACTGAGCCACACTGGCCAGGGCTCAAGTCTTGTGTTTTATATTGAGAACTCATATGAGTATTGCATTTCTATCACATTAAGTATATCCATGTTTGTCTTAATATAAAAACATTTTAAATTATAGCCATCCTATAAAATTGGATGACTCCAGTATCCAGGGGCCAAGAACATGTGTCCAGTTAAGTGGTTTGTGGGTCCTGTAGCTCACCAAGAAGCACCACTTCCCTCACTATCACAATCACACAGTCTTCTCCTGAGCCCCAGTGAAGTCCTTCCTCCCTACCCCTGACTATTTGGGGCAGCAACACGGCCTCCTCTGAGATTCTATGATCCCTACTACTGGTCCTGCTCACTGTTGTTTGAGCTACTGATCATCTGTTCATAAATAATACTGTTCCCCCAAATAAAAGTTAGCCTCCTTGAGACAAAGACCCTCTATTACATCAGTATTTATCTCTGGGTGTAACATCTTTGATCTTTGTACACAAACAGCAATGTATTTTATATGCTTTAAAGTGTCTTTTTAACATTTTCATGTTATCAATTTTTTTCTTTCGTCCATTTTCTCCTCTGATTTCCTGTCCCCTTCTTGACATTTCCTTCCCTTTTCCTCCTGTCTTGAGGTCTGAGTGAACCAAACACCAAGTTATCTCTCACAGACAGGAATTTTTTTGATGCTATGCTTTAAAATGCTTCCAACAGAACAATAAAAAGAGTAATAAGAGGAATAAATAATGGCTAATTTATTTATTTTTGTTTTCTTACCATTTTATCAAGGGTCTGGGCTCAGAGACTTATTTGACTTGTTTTAGTTGAGAATCCCTCCCTGAGGTAAAGTGGAACATTCTAGAAGAGTACACAAGCACCTCTCAGCTTACTGGTGACTTCCTTTCTCAGTCTGGCCTCTCTCATTTAATTTCTCAATATAGCCTCAATATGTGGGAAGAATGAAGGCAGGGAATGCAGGAAAAGAAGGGCTTTGAAACAAGGGTTATAATGAGATGAGGCTTAGGCATTAGCTATGCTTTCTGTGGTTCCCATGAACCCAGATGATTGAAGGGAGAGGAAGGAATGTGTTCACTGAATCACAAATGTTATTGTGGTTTTATCTTCAGTATGTAGGAGCTACACACACATACCCTTTCCTCAGATCCCTCCCCCAATTTTCCTGAGGCTGGAAATTACAAGAGTCTTCCAGCTCCATGGCATTAATCACAACAGTCGGCCCTCTTTCTTTGTCACTGGCCAGTGTGATGATAAGTTTAAATATAACTGGGCATATAAATATGCCCAGAGACGGTGGCTTTCCCACTCCAGGTGAGAATAGGCATCTCCATATGGTGCTGTGGCCAGCCATGTCCTTGTTGCCACTGAGGATCCGAATGTATGTGCATGGAACTAAGCAATCACACACCAACTGTTCATTCTTTTGTCCTCTTGTTGATTGGCTGAGCAGTTATTTATTAACTTGAATTCTGACAAGGTTTATATTTCACTATGTTTATATGGTAGTTTCTAGCCTATTAATAGTAAATCCATTTTTGCAGAAACTTCAAATATTAAAGCCAAATCCCATTAAAATTTTTTTCAAATATGATCAAAGGAAAGACATTTGTTGCTTTTCTTTGGATAGACCTGACTTTCTTGAAACTTGAGCTGACTTCTTTGAGGCAGGGGGCAGTGTGACCACATGCAGGGCTGCGGTAAATTTTAATACACAGACAACCTGCACTACCTACCAGCAGAGCATTAACTGCTTAGGCAAGGATCACAAGAAAAGAAGATGCTAAACTTCTCCTGGGACTCAGGTCTATTGGTGTGCCGAGCCAAATTTTTACTTGGAGAGCAATTCTGCAGAAATGAACAGAAACTGCTACCTAAACATTTTAATAAGAATAAGCCCCTAGAGTCCAAGTTCAGTCAAGAGCACCGCTTTACAGTAATTTCATTTAGACAACCATTCCACAAGCTGTCTCTCTCTCCATGTTCAGATAACCCTTGCCTATAGGGTGACTGTAAAAAGTGATATTTTAATAATGGCCACATCTGTGATCAGAAATACTTAATGAAACACCCTCATGATCATGGTAACAAGCTTCAAAGAGCTACTTTCCAGATTCAGACAAAACCGGTTGGCGTCCTGTGGTAACTTTTATTGGTACACTTTTTAGTATCGTCTGCAAGAAATCATACCTAAAGCATTTGCTTTCAGCCATGAGGCCTCCCTGTCTCCTGCAGAACTTGATCTAGTCCTACAGAAATATAACACAAGCCTCATGTGCAGTTTAAAATGTTCTAATAGTGACATTAAGAAAAGTACAAAGAAACAGGTGAAATTAATTCTAATAATAATTTTATTTAACACAATAGAGCCACAAGATTATTATTTCAATATGTAATTCACATTAAAACATTAAGATATTTTACTTTTTTGTATTAAACCTCCAAAATCGAGTGTGCATTTCACATGCCCTGCATATTTCAATTCAAAGCAGCCACACTTCAGGGGCTTGGTAGCCATGTGTGGCTAATGTTGGTAGCACAGCTCTAAAGCAAAGAGCTTCTGAATGGGTGGCCTGTAGTCAGCTACATAAAGAAAAGCCTGAGACTCTTAAGAACCTGAACTCCTGAGCCCCATTCCTGGCCTACCAATCATCTCTTTGGGGGTGGTGCAGAAAGGCTTGCATTTTTTAACAAGTTCCATAGCTGGAGCTGTGTGCACTGAAACTTGAGAACTTCTCTTAGGCTCTGTGTCCCAAATTTGCTCTTAGCCCTTTAGTCATCACCACCCCTACCTCCACCACAGGGTCACACACACCAGGAGACACCATCCTACACCCCAGTCTAGCCTGTCATTGGCTCATCAGATATATCTTGAGCGCTGATTATACGTCTGAACTGTTCTCAGCTTTGGGGATGGAGGATAAACAACACAGGCAAAGTCCCTGCCCTTTTGAATCTCCCATTCCAGTGGAAGAAAAGACAGTAAATGAGTAAAGGGATAAAAATCCGTGATCAAATGTAAGAAAAGGAAGGAAGGGTAGGAGATGGTGGGTGGGGCCAAGGAAGGACTGGGCTTCTACACAGATGTGGTAATGAAGGTCCTGGAGGACTCTGTGAGGAGGTGACCACTGGCAGACACTGAGTAAAAGAGGGGTGGGAGCCCAGAGTGGTCTGGGAGAAGAGCATTGCATTGGAGCAGGGTACAGGCCAGTGTGGGCAGAGCTGAGCAAACAGAGGGAGTGAACAAGGAAGGTGTGCTGAGAGGTTGCAGTTACCAACAACCACACAGGCCCTACAAGGCCATGTCAAGGGCCTACCTTCATCCTAAGAGCAATGAAAATTCCCTCAGATGTTAAGCCAGGGCATGTGATATAGAGTTGATGAAGGTGGCTATGGAAGTTTTCCAGGAGAGAGGTAACATTGGCTCAGACAGCAGGGACAGCATGGGGCTAGTAAGGAGTGGCCAGAGTGTGATGTGCCTCGAAGTAGAGCTGACGGAATTCAATGTAATGATTGACCATGATGTGGGAAGGAGGAAAGGAAGGAAGCATATAGCACCTTCATTTGGGACCTGAGCAGTTGAGTGATGGTAGGACATTTCCTGAGCTGGGGGAGGCATGAGGTGGGGGTGAGTAGAAACACCAGTCATATAGATTCTCTCTTCATAGCCAGGGAGGTTCTCAGCATGAAAAGAATCCTATTTTAGTGAAAATGGAAGGGGAAGGAGGATTTCATTTATTACATGTCTCAGCTTCATGTGCTCATCACTGTGCCCTTTCTCTGTTTTCAGGAGTTGGAAGGAACCCTGGCCTCCTTCCTCATAGAATTCTCCCCAAGGTGTGCACACGTACAAGTCTGCATGTGTGTACACACACACATACACACACACTTCTGCCCAGAGAACCTGCAATCTCATCATCTACCTAGCTCCCTTTGGCTCCCATGAGGCTAACTGGCAGGAGAGAGCATCAAAGTTGTAAAGTGACTCACACCCTGCATGATCCTTTCCCCATGAGTGTGATTTCACTAAGTTACATGAGAAAGTCAAAGTGAAGGGATTTTGCAGCTGTAACTAAGGTCTCCAATCAGTTGGTTTTTAAGTTAATCAAAGAAGAACTTGCCCTGGGTGGGCCTGGCTATCAGGTGAGCCCTGTAAAAGTGGGTCTACAGGTCAAAATTCTAAAGAAATAAAAAAAAAAAAAGACATCAAAGATGCTTCCCTGTTGACCTGAAAGAATAAAAGTGCTATGTTGTGAAGAAGGCCATGACTCAGGGAAGGGGCCTCCAGGAATTGAGGGCCTCAGTTCTACAATCACAAAGCACTGAGCCAACAATCTGTGAGCCTGGAAGAGAACCCTGAGAATCAGTAGAGATCACAGCTCAGCCTGACACCTTGATTAAGGCCTGGCAAGACCCTGAGCAGAGGACTACCTCAGCTGTGACAATCTCTGACCCATGGAAACTATGAGATGGTAAATGTATGTGGTTTTAAGCCACTATGTTTGTGAGAATTTGTTATGCAATGATAGATAACTAACACAATAAGATTATAATAAATACAGCAATAATAGATAATAGTAATACTCAGCACTTACTATGTGCTAACCATTTTAATTGCTTTATCTCACTATCCTTCACAACAACTTTATAAATTTGGCACTATTATCCCACTTTAACACATGAGAAAACTGAGGCTTAGGAAGAAGACACAGAACTGAGGGTGGGATGGATTCAACCCTGGCCCAGAACTCTGCAGACAGAGAATTCTACCACTTCAGTGTTGCCTCCAGTAAGAGGAGGAGTCCTTACAGCAGGAGTTCTATACCAGAACACCCTTCTTTGTAACTGGGAAGCTTGCTCCTGCCACATCTTAACCCCTCGTGCTCTCAGTTATGCACAGTCCATCCAGGCCACCATCCACAGCCTCCAGTGGGCCATATCATCATTTCCCCTCCTTGCACTATAAGATCCCATTGTCATTTTCGACAGTGTGGCCTCTAGGAGCCAAGGTGTCCCCAGGCTCCACTGGAAATATTTTGGCCTAGTCCACCCTTAGGGAGACCACTTCATCTTGGTTTTTTCCCAGGACTGTCCCAGTTTTAAAGCCCCACCTTCCAAATACTCATCAGGCACAGGCAAGCTGGGACAAATGATCACCCTGCCACCATGCAAACCATCCCAGGCTGAGGCAGGCCTAGGGGTCACTTCTACCCTACAGCTTTCCATGACCTTCCCTGTCACCAAGGAGGAAAGAAAGACCCAGATAGGATATTCAAGTCCTACTCTTGACAGAGAGCTAACAGCAGAAGCAACTCTACAAAAGCAATTGGCACTAAGAAATTTCTGTTGGGTGGGCCTTGGTGTGAAAGCCCAGGTGGGGCTTCAGCCAGGACCATCAGAAAGGCCTAAAGGACTATCCATGGGGGTGCTTTTCCCCTGAATCCATAGGTCTGCTGCCTTGGCATCACATGTGAGGCACATTGACCCAGATATGACATAAGCTAGACTCCATGTCTTCATCTGCTCACTCCTCAACTAGGCAATGAGGTTCAAACCCTGTATTTGCCTCTTTCTGCCCAAGACTGGGATCCTCACAAGACTCAGCTGCAGATTAAGCGTACCCACCCATTGCTGGTCACCTCAACTGAGAGCTCAGCCCTGATAAGCTGACTCTCCTGTAGGAGCTGGCTTCTTTCTGTCAGGTGTCCTAGACTATTAACCACACCTGGTCATCTTCTAAATTGTGCTCTTTGTGCCAAGGGACACCTGGTGTGACAGTGGTTGGACCACTGGAGTCTGTCCTCAATATTAGAAATAGCTCAACACACATATTTTATTAAATACTGCCAACCTGCAATCCATGAGCTCAGCCATATGTGTCTTTACCTGTTCAACCACTATTTGGGGGCACTTACAATGGGCCTGGCTTTATCAGAGGTGCTGACACTGAGTTATAGCACCGTTTAAACTGAATAATATAATGAGGGGTGCACAGTCAACAAATAATTCTTAAAAGAGTCTATTTGTATAAAGGATAGCCTTTCTTTCTTTCTTTTTTTTCTTTTTTTCTTTTTCTTTTCTTTTCTTTTCTTTTTTTTTTTTTTTTTTTTGCGTTTCTCCACAATTTATCTTATTAAAATCTTTGAAAAAAATCTCACATCTTAATTTCATAAAACTCACATCTGTAGATCCCTACAATATAACAATTTATTGGGACATTTTTTCAAGTTCCCAAATAGTTTGAGTCATTGGTACCTGCTATGCACCTGTCCCTGAGCATAGTACAAAAAGAAAAAAAACAGGACATTGGGAATATTAAAGAGCTGATGACCTGGCTGGTGTGGCTCAGTGGATTGAGCATCGGCCTGCGAACCGTGTCTCTGGTTCGATTCCCAGTGAGGGCACATAACTTGGTTGCATGTCAGGTTCCCAGTTGGGGGCGTGAGTGAGAGGCAACCACACAGTGATGTTTCTCTCCCTTTCTTTCTCCTTTCCCCTCTCTCTAAAAATAAATAAATAAATAAATAAACAAACAAATAAATAAATTATTAAAAAGATAGCTGATGATTTAGTGGGGTAGAGCGGCATATCCTAATAAATATCTTTACATGGTAATATGGATTTGCTGTGGCTGAAATATGCATATGGTTCTGTGAGAGGTCAGAGGGCAACACAGAAACCAACCTGGAGTTAGGGAAGGCTTCTTGGGAGAGGGCAAGGGTTTAGTTGTCTCTCTTGTTTCCTTGATTAGTGGTATTCATTCATTAAGTAATTTCAAATAATACATAAAAATGTAAACAAGACAGTAAAACTTACCCCAATTCTCTTTACCCAGGAAAAAATCACAGTTGGTATTTTGGTGAATATCCTTCCAGGCACATATATGTGCATGTGTGTATGTGTGTAAGAATAGTGTATGTCTTATTATCATCATTTAAGTTGAGGAAAACAGAGTAGTTGTTCAGCTGTAGTAAGAGACCCACAGAAAATTCAACCACCAGCTTAAAACATGTCTCTGCATTTTATTGTAGGAAAACACAAATCTGGTTCCAAACATCTTCAGAAAGCAGGCTAAGTCAAGGAAGATACAGAGTGGGTCTGAATAAAAAATCTTGGGTCAGTGCCATTTTCAAGGGACAGAATTGATGCAGTTATTTTCTTCCAGGAAAAGCAAGGTTAACTCAAGCTGTGATGGTCATTAGACTTACTTCCTATCTAAGAGGAGCTGCATTTCTCCAAGGGTTGAATGATGATGACTCTTAGGTATTGATCAGATGAGAGTACTAACTCTGTATTCAGTTAGGGAATGAGAAGCAGAGGGGAGATGGTGGTAGTGATTGTCTTTATGTAGTTTTCAAAGTCACTTCCAAAACATAAGATGAGGTAATAGTTGAATATGCCAGCAAGGGACATGAGGAACAGGAACAGTATGATACGCTTCCCAAATATGTAGCCAGGCGTGCTGGAAAAAGAGAGAGAAACCTGTAGAAGCTGCACAAATGACACCCATTGAAGAAAAAGACATTATCACTTTGAAATACAGGGGAGTTAAATCAGAGCTCTTTTCACTCACAAATTCTCCATTTACTTCATATGAAGGATGGAAGTGTCTTTATTATTAGTTATTGAACATATTTCAAAACCCAGCTAAAGATCCCAGACCTCACCCTGTCTGTTGTGGTTCAGTGGGTTGAGTACCAGGCTTTGAAGTGAAAGGTCACCTGCTCAGTTTCTGGTCAGGGCACATGCCTGGGTTGTGAATCAGTCCCCAGTTGGGGATGTGCGAGAGGCAACCAATCAATGTTTCTCTCACACATCCATGTTTGTCTCCCTCTCTTTCTCTATCCCTCCCCCTCTCTCTAATAAGTAAACAAAATATTTTTTTAAAAATTCTTTAAAGAGCCCAGACCAGCTGCTCTGTGTGCTCCTGGTTTCCTTCTGAAAGTAGCTAGTTCTGCTGGCCATCAGGCTTTCTGACTGGGAGTTAGGAACTCCAACAACTCATTCAGATCCTCTCTACCCTGCTCCTCTCCGGGGGCATCTGTAAGAGCCTTGCTGGCAGCTGTGTAAGATGCAAGCCTTTAAGGGCCTCCAGGAGAGAGGTGATGGTTTACATGAGCCAACAAGGCTAGTGGACTCAAAGAGATGCTTTGGCATCTGAGGTGTCAATCTACCTGAAAATAACACATGTACACCCTAATGACATCTGGGCCCCAGCAACAGAAGACAGGTATTTTAAGTGAATGGAGGGAGAGAGGCTTTTTATACATTCATACTCTTCTATCAAAGGCTCTAATCCTGAGCTACAGAGGCATATAATCAGCTGGGGTCAAGAGCCATTTCCCCAGGGAAATGGGACCACCTAATTGTTCACAGCAACAACCCTGGCTTCCTCCCTCTGTCTGCAAAATCTTGTGACCACTGTGGCTGTGTCCATCTGTGTAGCATTAGCGAAGTCCAGCCAAATGGCTTGTTAAGGCTATTAGTCCGGGCCCTAGCAAGGGACCCTTTGGCAACCAGGACTCCTCAACAAAACAGCTAACTCAGCTGAACAGGTGAGTTAATGCCACTGAACCTGATTCTTGCTATAATAAGAAAGCAATATTTGGTTCCCAGGGGTTTAATGTTACAAATTTTACCTCTTTGGAACGGACCCCAAAGGTTCACAATGTAACCCATAATTTTCCCATGTCAAGAATTTTAAAACCATTCAGCAGTTGAGTATCAACCTCCCTGCTACTGAAAGTGTGATCTGTAGAACCAGCAGCATGGAGCTCATTAGAAATGCAGAATCCCAGGGTCCTCCCAGGTCTATGGGATCAGAATCTGCATTTTGACAAACAGTCTGGTGACTCCTGGTCACATTCAAGTTTAAGAAGGACCTGCTACATGAGACGCCTTGCTCCTTGGCTAGGCATGCTCTTCTCTCCTTGGTTTCCTTGATTCACAGTCATGCTCATGAAGTGAGAACTTCTATCTCCATATTGGGAGGTGGGGGATGTGGTCCCCAAAGAAAGGGTTATGGGATGAATTGTGTCCCACCCAAATTTATACATTGAAGTCCTAAACCTCAGTAACTCAGAATATTTGGAGATACAGTTTTTAAAAAGGTAATGAAGATAAAATGAAGGCACTATGGTGGACCCTGACTCAATCTAATGTAGAAATGACCATGTGAAGACACAGGAAGAAGATGATCATCTACACAACAAGACAAGAAAAGAGGCCTCAGAAGAAAGCAACATCCAGAACCATGAGACACTATTCTGTTGTCTGAGCCCCCCAGTCTGTGGCACTTTGTTATGGTGGCCCTATCAGACAAATACTGAGTTACCTGCTAATGCTAGTAAGAAAGAGAAAACAAAGTAAAGGAGTCTATTTTTTCAGAGAGAGAACAGAGGGTGCAGAGGCAGTAAGTTATAAAATGTCAAATATAGGACTTTGGGTCAAGATGGTGGCATAGGCAGATATGGCTCACCTCTTCTCACAACCATATCAAAATTACAACATCCATCACTCATAACCATCAGAAATTTAGTTGAATAAAAGTCTGACAACTACGTATTAAAGAAATCACATCCATCCAGACTGGTAAGAGGGGTGCAGACATGGAATAGACTGGGCCCCCACTCATGTGTGATAGATAAAAATTTGGAAGGGACATCTTAGGAGTGAGCAGTCCTAGCCTCACACCAGGCCCCTATCCCAGGGTTCTAGTGATAGGAAGTTAAGTCCCCACAACTTCTGGCTGCAAAACCAGCAGGAATTGAGTTGGTGGAAGAAACTGCTGGAGCCCAAGCAGTTCCTCTTAAAGAACCCACACACAGACTCACCTACTCATAATCATTCTCTCTGAGCTCTGGCACCAGGTTAGGAACTTGAAAGGCACCAGTGTCATACAGGGAAAAACTGAAATGTCTGGCATCAGGATGAACAGAAGCCATTGTCTCTCTTCTAAACCCTCCCCCAACAGAGCCAGCAAGCTGGTGCCATATCTGAGACTCCATTAACCTGGTTAATGCTTTTGACCCACCTTGGAGATCCCCAGAGACTCTGCCTCACCCAAATTACAGGCCCACTCAAGCTTCTTTTCCATATGAATTCTCGGCTCATGATTCACAACTTCCTAAATTCTATCAAACAAGCAACAGCTGGCCTCAGTGAGCTCCAGGCCTGGCACTAGTAACAGCCAGCCTAGATTCATAGCTTGACTTCACCTGGGAATTCCCAAGCTCAGCACAAGTAGCATCCAACCCAAATGGCTTTATAGGCCCTGGGAAAAACACAGGTGGGGGCTGACCTTGGCCTACTCCACCTGAGAAACCCCAGAGCCAGAGCACAGAGAGGACAGCTACAGATCACCTCAGAGCAGCACCACCATGCCCCTGCACAGCTGATACTCCATAGAAGGTGGAATTTGGTGGTCAGTAGTAACAGCCAGTCCTTGTAGGTGACTTGCCATGATAAATCCCTCCCATTGATCTTCCAACAGAAACCAAGGCTGAACTACAAGACAAGGATGTACTCAGCCCATACAAACAGTGCACCTTGAGTACCTAGCTTAGGTGATAGGGGAGGCTGTGCCACTGGACCCTACAGGACACCTACTACATTTGGCCACACTACCTAGACATGGAGTCCAAGCAGCTCTACCTAATACATAGAAACAAACACAGGGAGGCTGTCAAAATGAGGAGACAAAGAAACATGGCCTGAATGAAAGAACAGATCAAAACTCCAGGAAAAGAACTAAACAAAATGGAGATAAGCAATCTATCAGATGCTGAGTTCAAAACATTGGTTATAAGGATGCTCAAAGAACTTAATGGGGACCTCAGTAGCATAAAAAAGATCCCAGCAGAAATGATGGATACACTAACTGAAATAAAGAACAATTTATAGGGGAACAAAAGTAGAGTGGATGAAGCCAAGAATCAAATCAAGGATTTGGAACATAAGAAAGAAAAAAACAACAAATCAGAACAACAAGAAGAAAAAACAATTTTAAAAAATTAGAATAGTGTAAGTAGCCTCTGGGACAACTTCAAGAGGTCCAACATTCACATCATAGGGTTGCCAGAAGGAGAAGAGAAAGAGCAAAAAATTGTAAATCTATTTATAAAAATAATGAGGGGACACTTCCCTAATTTGGTGATGGAAATGGACATGAAAATCCAGGAAGCACAGAGAGTCCTAAACAAGATGGAGGCAAAGAGACCCACTCCAAGACATAGCATAATTAAAGTGCCAAAGGTTAAAGATAAAAATAGATTCTTAAAAGCAGCAAGATAAAAACAGTTAGTTGAGACAGACATGCTGTGTCTCCCTCAACAACTAAGAAGGAATACAGCTACCTCAAAACTAGAAACAACCAGAAGTTCCAGAAAATCAAACTACACAGAAGTCCAACAAACAAGATATAAAGAAGAAATATTCATTCAGAGAGACACAGAGGAAATTAGAGTGAGACGGACAGCCATCTGCAAGATAGAAAGAGGGCTGTTACCCGGAACCAGACTGGCTAGCACCTTGACCTTGAACTTTCAGCCTCCAAGAACTAATGTGAAAATTAAATGTAAGGAGCAGACCTTGCTGGTAGAACCGGAAGAACGATGGGCCACAATGATTAGAGAACAAACTCTGAACAAGCAACTAATCCCAGAGCGCTAATCCCAGCTCTGCTGTGTTACCTTAGACAAGCAACTCTGCCTCTCTGTGCCTCAGTTTCCCCAGCTGTTATAAGAGGAGGTGATAATCCAGTTGTTGTGAGAATTAAATGACTTAACATAATAAAGCAAGATTCAGCAAAGGAAAAAAAAAAAACGGTTAGTTACTTACAGGGGAATTCCCATAAGGCTGTCAACTAATTTCTCAAAAGAAACTCTGCTAGCTAGAAGGGATTGGCAAGAAATATTCAAAGTCTTGAAAAGCAGAGACCTACAGCCGAGATTGCTCTACCCAGCAAAGGTATCATTTAGAATCGAAGGGCAGATAAAGAACTTCCTAGACAAGAAATAACTAAAGGAGTTCATCATCACCAAACCATTATTACATGAAATGTTAAAAGGACTTATTTAAAAAAAAGAAGATCAAAACTGTGAACAATAAAATGGCAAAAATACGTATCTATCGACAATTGAATCTAAAAAACAAACTAAGCAATCAAGAAAAACAGAGACAGAATCACGGATACAGAGAGCATTTTGATGGTTTCCAGATGGAGAAAAAGATTAAAAAGTGAGGGCATTAAGAAGTACAAATAGGTAGTTACAGAATAGCCATAGGAATATAAAGTACAGTATAGGAAATGGATAGGCAAAGATCTTATACGTATGACACATGGACATGAACAATGATGGGGGGGTCTGCCTGAGGGAGTGGGGGTTCTGGGTGGAAGCAGACGAAGGGGGGAAATCAGGACAACTGTAATAGCACAACCAATAAAATATAATTTAAAAACTTTTTAATTAAAAATAAAAGTCAAATATTGTGATGGCTCTGATTTATCACATGAATGAGGCCATCATATGCTTATTACAGAAACAATAATGGGAGGGAGATTTGTGAAGCTTTTCAGAACGTTCTCTGGATAAATCTGTGGTAAGGAATGGAATGGTGATGCCTCCTGATGGAATAGTAATCCTTTTAAATATGGGCAAGATTTTACAAAGGTCTCAAGGCTTACCGCCCCCAAAGAGATGTGTCCATGGTGTTTTAACACTTCTCAGGCAGTGAAAAGAGAATTCATCCCATGTCCACCATGTGCAAGGCCCAGGGTGAAAGGAGTCCCCAGCAGGCTCTTCACTGATGTATTTTTAAGTGTCCCAAGCTTGGAGATTGGCTGTGGCCATGGGGGTGGATAGGATGTGCACAAATAAAGAGCTGCCTCAGTGGTGGAAGAAACTGCCTGTCTCTCAGGGGAGTTCATTTAGAGGGCCGCCAAGTCCTAGAATTAATGCAAATCTACCCACTCTAGGAACCACCACCAGGGCAACAGCTAGAGGAGCACCAGTTACATATAGGAAGTGGGTGAAGTGACTGGAAAAAGGGCAAGTGCTGAGCAAATGTCATTATTCCCACCCTGACCCCTCCCCCACATACATCATCACAAAGCAGTGAAATGGATTGATTGCTCTGCCCTGGCAAATAACTGAGGTTCCACTCCTTACAAGGTAATGGGTGTGGCAGCTCTACCTAATACACAGACACAAACACAGGGAAGCTGCCAAATTGAGGACACAAAGAAATATGTCCCAGATCAAAACTCCAGGAAAAAAGCTAAGCAAAATGGAGATAGCCAACCTATCAGATGCATAGTTCAAAACACCGGTGATAAGGATGCTCAGAGAACTCATTGAGTAAGGCAAACACATAAGAGAAGAAATGAAGGCTACACTAAGTGAAATAAAGAAAAATCAATAGGGAATCAATAGTGAAGGGAAAGGAGCTGAGGTTCAAATCAATTAATTGGAACATCAGGATGAAGTAAACATTCAAACAGTACAGAATGAATAAACACGAATTCAAAAAAAATACAAGGAGAGAATAAGAATAATCTGGGACATCTCAAAAAGTGCCAACATCTGTATCATAGGGATGCCAGTAAGAGAAGAGGAAGAGCAAGAAATTGAAAACTAACTTGAAAAAATAATGAAGAAAAACTTTTCTATTTTGGTAAAGGAAATAGACATACAAGTCCAGGAAGCACAGAAAGTCCCAAACAAGTTGGACCTAAAGAGCATCACACCAAGACACATCATAATTATAATGCCAAAAGTTAATGATAAAGAGAAAATCTTAAAAGCAGCAAGAGAAATGCAAAGAGTTACCTACAAAGAAGTTCACATAAGACTGTCAACTGATTACTCAAAAGAAACTTTGCAGGCAAGAAGGGACTGGCAAGAAGTATTCAAAGTGATGAAAATTAAGGACCTACAGCCAAGATTACTCTAACCAGCAAAGCTACCATTTAGAATAGAAGGGCAGATAAAGTGCTTCCCAGACTTGGTTAAGCTAAAGGAGTTCATCATTAATAAGTCCTTATTATATGAATTGTTTAAGGGACTTATTTAAGAAAAAGAAGACCAAAACTATGAACAGTAAAATAACACAGACTCACAACTGTCAACTACTGAATCTAAAAAACAAAAACAAAAACAAAAATAAACTAAGCAAACAGCCAGAACAGAATCATAGCTATGGAGATCACATGGAGGGTTATCAGCAGGGAGGGGGAGGGGGAGAATGGGGGGAAAGGTACAGGGATTAAGAAGTATAATTGGTAGGTACAAAATGGACAAGGGGATGTTAAGAATAACAAAGGAAATGGAGAAGCGAAAGAACTTACATGCACAACTCAAGGATAGGAAGCAGTGGGGGGACTGTTGGAGGGAAGAGAGGTACCAGGTGGAGGGAGCCAAAGGGAAAAAATTGGGACAACTGTAATAGCATAATCAATAAAATATACTTTAAAAAGCCATAGAGAACCTGCAATGAGACAGAGTACAGAGGAAAAGCAAGGGATCACGACCGGGCACATGCTAGCTATCAGTCTTTGAACCACCAAGACCTCTCTTTTTAGGTCACTGAAGATGGCAGAGGAGTGAGAAGAGGATGCGCTTGCTTGCTCCCAAGACCTGTTTGTAGTTTAGTCTTATTGTGGACAGAGCATCTCAGTTAACATCTGGATACTGGCAGGAGTTGAGCCTTGGTGCTGCTGGATCAGAGAAGGCCATCTGGGAGCAACTTGTCTGATGAGGACAGCAGAGGAGAAAGAGATGAGATGGGATTTCTGGCTGGCTTGGCTCTCTGAGATGTGGCTGGTAGTGCGCAAAGATTTTTTAGTGACCCTAGGTTTCCCCTAGGAGTCGGGTGGAGAGTAAGTCTCTGACTGCTTGCAGAGCCAGGAGTGGGCCAGGTGGCATCTGGCTCTGAGAGGCAAGGAACAGCGTACTTGTGTGTGTGTGCGTGTGTGTGTGTGTGTGTGTGTGTGTTTGTGTGTGTGAATGTGTTTCTCTTTTTTCTTTTTCTCTTTTGATTGTTTTTTGCAGACAAGGGAGGAGAGGCTAGGGGTGGGACAAAATTCTTGAGGAACAGAGGCACAGAAGCACACTCACCCATTACCCAACCTTCCTTCCCCTGGATCGTGTGAGCACACACATGGAAGTGCCCGAGTCTGCCCACCCAGTTGTGCAACCAACCTGCCTGATGGTGCGAAGAGGCGCCCCCGGCCTGCCTGCACAGGCACACAACCAGTCTGCCCATTGCTGGCCCCATGCTGGTGCACAGAAGAGCCTTGGACCAGCTGCCCTGGTGTGCTACCAGTCAACCCATCCCTGGCCTTCACAAAAGAGTTCACTCACCCCTGGATGAGGCCAAAGGAGGATGAAGTGAACCAGAACACTTTGTAAAAAGTTTTGGGCACCGGCTCTGAAGAAAGAGCTGGGAAAGCAGCAAACTAGAGTCCAGTACAGAATCATCCTGAGTGCTATAGGAGATATCTCTTAAGCAGACTACTCTCCTCCAAGTGGCATCAGCTCAAAAACTGTATACAAGTTCACAACACAGAGGCAGAAAATAAAAGATCAATCTAAGATGCAGAAACAAACAAGACCAGCCACCCAAAATGGGGAGGCAAATAACACCCCACCAAACAGGAACAACACCCCACCAAAAGGAAAGGAGGAATTTTCAGAAGGAGAGGTAGATGAAATAGAGGCAAGCAACCTATCGGACATTGAACTCAAAACAATAGTAATGAAGAAGCTCAACGAACTCAACAAACTAAAAAAAAACTACAATGAACTCCAGGAGAACTACAAAGAACTCCAGGGAAGCTACAAGGAACTTACTGAGAATGACAGCAGCATAAAAAGGAACATAGAAACTATCAATAAAAGCCAGGAAGAAAAGAAGAATACAATTTCTGAATTGAAGAACACAGTAGAAGCAATCAAAAGGCTAAATGAAGCAGAGGATCGAATCAGTAAGTTAGAGGACAACAGAGAAAAAAATTGCCAGACAATGCAACAAAATGAAAAGACTGAAAAAGAATGAAAGGGGTTTAAGAGAACTGCAGGACAATGTGAAACGAAACAATATCTGTATCATAGGAATCCAAGAAGGAGAAGAAGAAGAGCATGGGATAGAAAACCAGATTGAAAAAGTAATGACAGAAAACTTTCCTAACTTGATGAGAGAAAAAGAATTATGCAAGTGCAGGAAGCACAGAGGGTCCCAATGAAGATGAACCCAAAAAGCCCACTCCAAGGCACATTATTATTAAAATGGAAACATTCAAAGACAGAGAGAATCCTAAAAGCAGCAAGAGAAAAACAGCAAATAACATCCAAGGGAGCCCTGATAAGATTATCAACTGATTTCTCAACAGAAACACTACAAGCCAGAAGGGAATGGCAAAAACCATTTCAAGCAATGAAAAACAAAGGCCTACAACCAAGACTACTCTACCCAGCAAGGCTCTCACTCAAAATGGAAGGGGAAATAAGGAGTTTCCCAGACAAAGGAAGACTAAAAGAATACATCTCCATCAAACCAGCCTTTTAAGACATGCTAAAGTGAATGTTTTAAGAAAAAGAAGAAAAAGAGAGAGGGAGAGGAACATAGGTACAAAGGAAATGAATAAATACCTGTCAATAATAACCTTCAATGTAAATGGATTAAATGATCCAATCAAAAGACATAGGGTAGCTGAATGGATACCAAAACATGACCCACATATATGCTGTCTACAAGAGACACACCTCAAAACAAAACATCTACACAGACTGAAAGTGAAGGGATGGAAAAAAGTATTCTAAGCAAATGGACATGAAAAAATATCTAGGGTAGCAATACTTATATCAGAAAAAAAAAAAGATTTTACAGCAAAGGCCATAAAAAGAGACAATGAAGGACATTTCATAACACTTAAGGAAACAATTCCTCAAGAAGATATAACCCTAATAAACATATATGCGCCCAACTTAGAAGCACCCAATATACAAAGAAAATCTTGGAAGACTACAAGAAAGATATCAACAGCAACACACTCATAGTAGGGGACTTTAACACCCCTTTGTCTCAATGGACAGATCTTCAAAGCAAGAAACACCAATGATAAAGAGGCATTGAACAACACTCTAGATCAAATGGCCTTAGTTGACATATATAGAAATTTTCACCCCAAAGAAGCAAAATATACATTCTTCTCAAGTGCACATGGGACATTTTCAATGACAGACTACATGATAGTACACAAAACAAGCCTCAACAAATTCAAGGAAATTGAAATTATATCAAGCATCTTCTCAGATCACAATGCCTTGAAACTAGAAATCAACCTCAATAAAAAAACTAGAAGACATTGAAACTCATGGAGAATGAATAACATGATATTAAATAATGAATAGGTTAACAATGACATCAAGGAAGAAATCAAGAAGTTTCTGGAAACAAATGATAATGAATACACAACAGCCCAAAATCTATGGGGCACAGCAAAAGCAGTCCTGAGAGGAAAGTTCATAGCAATACAGGCCTACCTAAAATGGAAAGAAGGCTCTCAAATAAAAAATCTAACCCTACATCTACAAGAACTAGAACAACAACAACGAACCAAGCTCAGAGCAAGTAGAAGGAAGGAAATCATCAAGAGCAAAGCAGAATTAAATTACATAGAAACTAAACAAACAATTCAAAAGATCAACAAAAGTAGGAGATGGTTCTTTAAAAAGATAAACAAAATTGACAAGCCTTTAGCCAGGCTCATCAAGAAAAAAAGAGTGAGAACTCAAATAAACAAAATCAGAAATGAAAGAGGAGAAATCACAATCAATATTACAGAAATACAAAGGAATATAAGAAATTATTATGAACAACAGTATCACAAGAAACTTGACAACCTAGTTGAAATGGGCAAATTTCTAGAAACATAATCTTCCAAAACTGAACCAAGAAGAAGCAGAAAGCCTGAACAGACCAATAGCAACCAGTGAAATGGAAGCAGTAGTCAAAAAACTCTCTGCACACAAAAGCCCTGGACGGGATGGCTTCACGGATTAATTTTACAGAATATTTAGGGAAGAACTAATGCCTACCCTTCTCAAACTATTCCAAAAACTCCAAGAAAAGGGAAGACTCCCAGACTCTTTCTATGAAACCAGTATTACCCTAATCCCAAAACCAGGTCAAGACACACCAAAGAAAGAAAACTACAGGTCAATATCGCTGATGAACATGGATGTTAAATTCTTAACAAAATATTGGCAAGCCAGATACAGCCACACATTAAAAATATCATATACCACAATCAAATAGGACTCATCCCAGGGATGCAAGCATGTTTTAATATTTGTAAATTAGTAAGTGTAATACACCACATAAACAAAATAAAAGACAAAAATCACATGATAATATCAATAGATGCAGAAAAAGCGTTTGATAAAGTACAACACTCACTTATGATGAAATCACTCAACAAAATGGGAATAGAAGGACCATACCTCAACATAATGAAGGCCATATATGAGAAACCTGAAGCCAACATCATACTCAACGGACAAAAACTGAGAGCATTCCCCCTGAGGTCAGGAACAAGACAAGGCTGTCCACTCTCTCCACTCCTATTCAACATAGTATTGGAAGTTCTAGCCACAACAATCAGACAAGAAAGAGAAATAAAAGGCATCCAAGTTGGAAAAGAGGAAGTAATACTGTCATTATTTGCAGATGACATGATAGTGTACATAGAAAATCCTACAGACTCCACCAAAAAGGTACCCGATATAATAAGTGAATATGGCAAACTAGCAGGGTACAAAGTCAGTATTCAGAAATCAAAGCCATTTCAGTACACCAACAATAAAATATCAGAGGTAGAAACTAGGAAATTAATCCCATTTACTATAGCAATAAGAATTTAAAAAGTACCTAGGAATAAACTTAACCAAAGTGATAAAAGACCTGTACTCGAAAAACTACATAACACTGAAGAAAGAAATTAAGGAAGATACAAATAAATGGAAACATATATCATGTTCATGGATGGGAAGCATCCACATCATTAATATGTCTATACTACCTAAAGCAATTTATAGATTCAATGCAATCCCTATTAAAATACCAGTGACATATTTCACAGACCTAGAACAAATACTTCAAAAATTTATATAGAACCAAGAAAGTCCCCGAATAGCCACAGTGATCTTGAGACAGAAGAACACAGAACAAGGAATCACAATACCTGATATGAAACTATACTACAAAGCCATGGTAATCAAAACAGTCTGGTATTGGCATAAGAACAGACATATAGATGAATGGAACAGAATAGAGAACCCAAAAATAAATCCTGGTCTCTATGGTCAATTAATATTTGACAAAGGGGGAAAAATATAATATGGAGTGAGAAGAGCGTCTTCAACAAATGGTGCTGGGAGAATTGGACAGGGACATGCAAAAAAAATGAAACTAGACCACCAACTTACACCATACACCAGAATAAACTCAAGATAGATCAAAGACTTAATTGTAAGACATGACACCATAAAAGTTGTAGAGGAAATCATAGGCAGGAAAATTTCAGATATCCCATGTAGCAATATTTTCACTGATACATCTCCTAAGGCAAGAGAAATAAAGGAAAGAATAAACAAATGGGATTACATCAAACTAAAGAGTTTCTGCTCAGCAAAAGAAAACATCAGCAAGATGAAAAGGAAACCAACCATATGGGAAAATATATTTGCCAATGATACCTCAGACAAGGAATGATCTCCAAAATATATAAAGAACTTACACATCTCAACACCAAGAAGACAGAAAGGCCAATTAAAAAATGGGCAAAGGACCTGAACAAACACTTCTCTAATGAGGATATACAGAGGGTTCATAGGAATATGAAAGGATGCTCAACATCACTAACCATCAGAGAGATGCAAATAAAAACCACAGTGAGATATGGCTACACCAGTCAGAATGGCCATCATCAACAAATCAACAAATGACATGTGCTGGCAAGGATGTAGAGATATGGGAACCCTAGTGCACTGTTGGTGGGAATGCAGACTGGTGCAGCCACTATGGAAAATAGTTTGGAATTTCCTCAAAAAAACTAAAAATGGAACTGCCTTTTGAACCAGCAATTCCACTGCTAGGATTATGCTTGAAGAATCCTGAAGCCCCAATTCAAAAGAACTTATGCACCCCTATGTTCATAGCAGAGCTGTTTACAATATCCAAAGCTGGAAACAGCCTAAGTGCCCATCTGTAGATGAGTGGATCACAAAACTGTGGTACATTTACACAATGGAATACTATGTAGCAGAAAGAAAGAAGGAACTCCTGCCATTTGCAATAACATGGATGGAACTAGAGAGAATTATGCTTAGCATAATAAGCCAGGCAAAGAAAAAAATACCATATGATATCAGCTAATATGAAAGACTAATGAACAGCACAAACAAATGAATGAAATTGAACCAGAGACATATAAACAAGTAACAGAGTAACGGTTTTCAGGGGGGAGGGGGGAGAGAGGTAAGTGGAGTAAGTAGGGGAAGATTTTAGTAAAGGATCTAGTATAAATAACCCATGGACATGGACAATGGGGTGGGGATTGACTGTGGGAGAAGGGGTGGGCTGGGTGGGTGTGGAGCAATGGGGGAAAAAGTGGGAAAACTGTAACAGAAAAACAATAAAAATAAATTTAAAAAAATAAGACCTCTCTTTTAATAGTTTTAAAAGTTAATGTGTATCCCAGACAAGAAAAAGGAGTTCATCACTACTGAACCAGTAGTATAAGAAATGTTAAAGGGACATCTTTTAAAAGAAGAAAAAGAAAAGATCTAAAATATAAATAATATAATGGCAATAACTACATACCTATCAATAATCATTTTAATTCTAAATGGGTTAAATTTTCCAATCAAAAGACACAGTGGAGCTGAATGAGTAAGAAACAAGGCCCATATATATACTGCCTATAAGAGGCTCACTTTAAATTGAAAGACACATACAGACTGAAAGTAAAACAATGGAAAAAGATATTTTATGCAAATGGAACTTTATGTAAAGCTGGGGTAGCAATACTTATCTCAGACAAAATAAACTTTAAAACAAAGGCTATAACAAAAGACAAAGAAGGACAACCTAAGTGTCCATTGATAGAAAAATGGATAAAGATGTGATACATATGCATATATATCATGGGATATTTTAAAAACATAAAATCTTTCCATTTGAAACAACATGACGGACTTAGAGGGTGTTATGCTAAGTGAAATAAGTCAGACAGAAAAAGACAAATACCATACAACTTGACTTATATGTGGAGCTTGTAAAAACAAAATAAATGAATAATTTGAGAGAAACAGACTCATAGATAAAGAGAACTGATGGTTGCCACATAAGAGGACAATTGGGAGGTAAAAATGGTGAAGTGATTAAAAAGTACAAATTAGCAGCTATAAAACCATCACAGGAATGTAAAGTACAGCATAGGGAATATAGCCAATAATATTGTAATAACTATGTATGGGGCCGGGTGGGTACTAGACTTACTGGGGGAATCATTTCATAAGTTATATGGATGTGTAATCACTATGTTATATTCCTGAAATTAATGTAATATTGAATGCCAACCATTATTGAAAAAATCTTTAATTATATAAGTAAATAAATATAGACACATAGTTCTCTCTTATTTGGGGTGGGAAAGGTCAGAATAAAGCAGTTAAGCATCTGTAGAAACCATGTACTTTATAGCTGTGACCTCACTTAACTCTCAGAACTGCTCTGTGAGGTATGATGAACCTATTTTCTAGGTGAGGAAACTGAGAACAGATTATTGAATGATTTGCCTAAGGCCACATAGCCAGGAAGAGGCAGAGTGGAAGCTCAAACCTGTCTGCATGAGTCTAGCTCTTTCTACCACACTGACTCCCTGAAGACTCCTTCAGATTCTGGAATTGGTTATAAGTTTTGGAACAAATGTGCCACCCAAAACACACACAGCATACAATTTACAGGAAAACATAAAAGAGGCATCATGCCAAACAATTCCCATTTCAACTGTGCCTAAAACCTCCAGGAAGCAGAGATGTGGTGGGAGAGAGGTGAACCCAGGCATTCAAGAGACCTGAGTTCCAGCCTCAGCTCTCTGCAGTGTGGCCCTAGGCAACTCTCAGACCCTCTCCTGCCTCACACAAAAATGTACACAAAGTATGGGTAGAAAAAGAAAACTTTATGATCTCTGGTTTTAAAACTCTGTTCTTTTCAATAAGGAAATATCATTGTAAACCTGGTAATTTCTAAAGGGAAAAAATCTGTAAGACCTGTGAAAGCAGGATACTAACTCCTTCATTTACCCACTCATCCCCAATAAATCAGACCTTCCATAAATGTGTATCGCATGAAGGAATCATTCTCAGAAAAGAAGCATGAGCAGCCTTCTGTGGTTCCTGAACTCCATGTTTATAAGAATCACCTGAAAAAGTTGTTAAATGCAGGTTCCTGAGCCTCCACCCCAGAGATTCTGGTTCCATATACATCTAGGGAGGGGCTCAGGAATCTGTCATCCCAGGAGAGCCTGGTTCAGTTGGTTGGTAGGTTTCACTTTGAAAACCCCAGCCTTAATACCCATATGCTCACCCAGGAGTTCCAAAAGAAGCAAGTTCATTCTCCAACTCTGGTGAAATAACCCCGTAATCCACATTTAGGAGGTGAGACCAGAGGTTCTAAAATATTGCCACTAAAGGGGAAAATGACGGGAAGGGATCAGTTCCTTTGAAAATGGTGCCCATTAGTACATTGATAGTTTAATATTTCTGGACTTGCTTTTGCCCCTGATCCCCAGGGTCTCCTTGAGAGAATGGCTCAGAGCAAGTGGCCATTAAATGTTTATTAACTGAATGCTGAGTGAATGAGGGGGAGATACACCAAGAAATGTCTTCCCTACCCACTGCACAAAAGTTGACAGAGGACTTCTGAAGGGGACAGGGCCAAAGCAACTTTTGGAGAGAAGTAGAGATGATCCAGAGCCCAAGGTAGCAGGACCTTCTTCCATGGTGAGGCCAAGAACTAAAGCAGGTCTCTAAGGCATCAGGTCATTAAGACATCTGAGAGGTTAAGTGTGACACAGTCCAGAGACAGGTAGATAGACAAAAGATAGGGGTCCCCAATGCAAGTAGTTTCTAGAAGGCAGAATTGAAAATCCCTCTGGACCTAGCCACAAAGCCCCTCAAGCTTGCATCTTCCCCAGGTATATTTTGGTCTAGATTAGGACTGGATATCTCATCCAGTATACAGGGTATCATTTCAATGGAAGACAATTGCTCAGAACTGTGTGTTAAGAAGCACTGTGAGGCCATACTTGATGTCAGCAGGAAAGAGCGCCATGACTGAAAAGTATCAACTGCCAGCACAGACCATGGAGAGGGGTGATAGGATCTTCTTACACCATGTGATGGAAGAAACCAGGGAGGGATTGAAGAGATCAGACCATTTACATTCCAATTAGGTCTGAAGAAATCAAGTATTTTTCAGATTTCAAGCCCATATTCTATTGTCCATTTCCTAGTAGTGATTACCTTTAAAAAAGAGAGCCTATGAGTAAACAGACAAATTTTGTCATGCACCACAGATTGTCTTAGCATTAAAGCAACTTTAAGGTCTCAGGCAAGTGGTGACAGATAAAGAGAAAAATTGTGACCTGGTCAAATCCCTAGCACTTTGAAGAGGAAGATGGAGCTGCATGGGGAGCCAGCACACAAGAGCAGAACCCCCTTATTTTATCGATAGACACTCCCTCCACCCCAACTCCTGACAGCAGGTATCTCCTGGAGAAGGCAGAATAGAGGCTTTCCAAGGTCAAAGAGAATAAAGGACAGAGCTAATAAAGATAAGAGAGATAATGAAATTGTGGTTTTAGAGGATAAATAGGAAGGCTACCAGAGAGGAGTGAAGGAGACATGAGCCCCCAGAAAGAACTGCTGGAAGAAGCCATTCTTCTCCAACTATTGCTCACCACTGAGTCATCAAGTCATTTAGCTTTGGCCTCCCAGTTCCTCAGAAGTAATACTTCCACCTGCCAACCTCCTGGGATGTTGCTGCTTTGTCATGCTAAAGGATGCTATCTAAATGGAGAGCCCATTAGCCACTAGAGAAGTGTGCTATTGCAAAAGGCCAGGAGGAGTGTGAAACTAGACAAGAAAGAAAAATGGAGGGGAAGGCTGGGCTTGGCCTCCCAGATCAAATTTCTGGCTCTCAGACCCCCTCTGCTATGTTAGGAATTCTGTTCTCTTGAGCATAATGTCACTCAGATGTTTCTTCAGTAAGTGCCACAATTTATTTTACTAGAATCAGATTTCCCAGTCCAGGTGCAGTGGGACTGTAACTGCTGCTTTGCCACCATTTATAATCCATGCAATGGTGACCCTGTTCTGGGTCTCCATCCTCTGCCTGTGATTGTATCTTATGTTCGCAACCTTCCTTCTGGTGGTCCCTGGAAGATCTGTTACTCAAGAGAACTTATCACAAGGTGCAAGCTTTAGCTCTCATTTCTTTGGGCAAACAATGAAGTGTTTCATGCGCTGGAGGCCCAGGGATGCTAGACATAGAACATCATTCAAGACCCAGACTGTGAAGAGTGAGGTAGAGGGTGTGGGGTTGCAAGGAACGTACAACACGTAACATTAAAACACCTTTTGTGAGCCCAACACCATGGCTAGGATTTGTTCAATGGAAACAGTTGGCTTTTCAGAGCTCGCAAAGTTCAGGGAGAAAAGGAATAGGGATCCTAGTCAGACTTGGTCTTCCCACCTCAAGTGCTCCCCCAGGCCCTCAAATGCTATGCAGAATGTGGTTGTGAATTATCACTCTTCCTGTTCAACAAGTGTGACTCCTCTGTGGTTCTTAAAACTCCTAGTGCCTACCTCTGAGTTCTCTCTCCTAGGTAGCCAACAAAGTACTTTTGCCTCACGAACAGGTACATCAGCCCAGCAAAGGCAGCAGGAACTAAGTGAAAACAGAAAGGAAAACACCTTAGTTTTGTAGATGTCAAAACAAGCTAAGTTAACACATTAATACAGTCATTGTGCAATTACTGTTTGTCACAAAATCTAGCAGAGGTCTCAGGCTCTGACAGTCTGGTCTGATGTGGATTTCAGCGAACAACCTATGCTGGAAGAAATCTGAGGATTTTAGTAATAGTGATGTTACAAATGGCCAAAAGGCATATAAAAAGATGTTCAACATCACTAATGATAAGAGATATGCAAATTAAAATCACAGTAAGATATCACCTCATACCTGTCAGAATGTCTATCATCAACAAATCAACAAACAACATGTTGGTGAGGATGTGGAGAAAAGGGAAAATTTTCTGTTGGTGGAATGCAGATCATCTCATTTAAGCCACCCTGTGAGTACACATGGTGACTGCATGAGTTTTCAATGGCAGTTGTAACAAGTAGCCACAAACTTACTCTCTTAAATCAAGACAAATTTATTATCTGGAGGTCACAAGTCCAAAATGGGTCTCATTGGGCTAAAATCCAGATGTCAGCATGCCTGCATTTCTTCCAGAGGATCTAGGGCAGAATATGTTTCTTTGCCTTTTGCAGCTTCTAGAGATGAGGAGTTTTTTGAGGTTCTTTTCAGCTAAGAAATTCTACCATCTACTATATTGATAAGATGTGACAATTATCATACAGGGCTTACCAACATTTTTGTCCTCTGGCAATGCCAACATGTGTTTCAACAGGGAATTCACAGTCCCAGGCTCTGACATACCTGCAGACTTCCTTTGTATTTGTCTAGCTGGAACAACACTAGATTTGTCTATATCAAGTGTCATAAAAAACATTAACCCCTAATATAAACATATTTTGACTTGACTTTTCAAATCTTGCTGTACATGTTCTTCATTTAACTAGGGATAGAAAGTGGAAAATAAAGAGTGAGCTTACTGACAGTCTCATGAAACACAGAAAGAGGCCATAAGGTGTCCCTGAAGTAGTTTCTGCTGCCATCAATCACTCACCTCTCTTCTCTATCACTGCCCTTATTCTTTTCCCGCATGGCACCTCTCACTCTTGGCAATAATTTATTCATTAACTGATTTTCTGTGATTCATCTTGCCAGCTACTGTGAGCATCCCCACCATCTCTTTACTGGTCACTGTGTATCTAAGCACAGGGCCTGTCACAGAGTATGTGCATTATGTAAATGAATAAAGTCAAAGGCTACTTGTGAAAAATCCAGGATACAGCCCAAAAGACCAGTGCTCTCATCCTGGTTTGTTATTCACCAGCTAAGTAATCTTCAGCAAATGACCTATCTCTCTGAACCCAAGTGTCCTTTCTCAAAGGTGATAAGAAAAATAATTTCCACTCTACCTACTTTGTGCAGCGAGAGGAGGTGATTAGGACTAAATAGTTCACCAGAGAACACTAGTGGCCTTTTCTGATACACACTGCTGGGCCACAGAGTGGACACTGGCCAGGTCATGCCACGCTTCCACCTAACACAGTGCCAGGCTCCAAAGGGGATCAAGAATATTACCCTGGTTTCTGCTTAATTTTTTTTATTTTATTGATTATGCTATTAAAGTTGCCCCAATTTTTCTTCTTCTTTTTTTTTAATTTTTAAAAATTTGATCAATTTTTTTTTAAATTTTAAAGTTGCCCCAATTTCCCCCCCCTATGTCTCCCTTCACCCAGCACCCCCCACTCCCTGAGGCAATCCCCACACCATGTCATGTCCATGGGTCATGCGTGTAAGTTTTTTGGTTACTCCATTTTCTATACTGTACTTTACATCCCCATGGCTTTTCTGTACTTGCTTATTTGTACTTCTTGATACCCTCACTTCTTCACCAATCTCCCCACACCCCCTTCTCATCTGGCAACCATCAGAATGCTCTCTGTATCCATGATTCTGTCTCTGTTCTTCTTGTTTGCTTAGTTTGTTTTTAAGATTCAACTGTTGGTAGAGATAAATTTATTGCCATTTTAATGTTCATAGTTTTGATTGTCTTCTTCTTAAATAAGTCCTTTTAACATTTCATATAATAATGGTTTGGTGATGATGAACTCCTTTAGTTTTTTCTTGCCTGAGAAGCTCTTTATCTGCCCTTTAATTCTAAATGATAGCTTTGCTGGGTAGAGCAATCTTGGCTGTAGGTCCCTGCTTTTCATGACTGAATATTTCTTGCCAATCCCTTCTAGCTTGCAAAGTTTTTTTTTTTTTTTGAGAAATCAGTTGACAGTCTTATGGGAACTCCCCTGTAGGTAACTAACTGTTTTTATTTTGCTGCTTTTAAGATTCTATCTTTATTTTTAACCTTTGGCACTTTAATTATGCTATGTCTTGGAGTGGGTCTCTTTGTATTCCTCTTGTTTGGGACTCTCTGTGCTTCCTGGACTTGCATGTTTATTTCATTCACCAAATTAGGGAAGTTTTCTTTCACTATTTTTTCAAATAGGTTTCCACTTTCTTGCTCTCTCTTCTCCTTCTGGCACCCCTTTAATGTGAATGTTGGACCTCTTGACGTTGTCCCAGAGGCTGCTTACACTATCTTCATCTTTCTGGATTCTTTTTTTCTTCTTGTTGTTCTGATTTGTTGTTTTTTTCTTTCTTATGTTCCAAATCATTAATTTGATTCTCAGCTTCATCCAATCTACTTTTGTTCCCCTATAAATTTCTCTTTATTTCAATTAATGTATACTGCATTCCAGCCTGGATCTTTTTTATGCTGCTGAGGTCCCCATTAAGTTCCTTGATCATCCTTATAACCAGTGGTTCTAACTCTGCATCTGATAGATTGTTTATCTCCATTTTTTTTTTTTTTTTTAGTTCTTTTCCTGGAGTTTTGATCTGTTCTTTCATTCAGGCCATGTTTCTTTGTCTCCTCATTTTGGCAGCCTCCTGTGTTTGTTTCTATGTATTAGGTAGAGCTGCTTGGACTCCATGTCTAGGTAGTGTGGCCAAATGTAGTAGGTGTCCTATAGGATCCAGCATCACAGGCTCCCCTATCATCCAAGTTGAATATTTGAGGTGTACCCTTTGTGTGGGCTGAGTATACTCTCCTGTTGTAGTTGAGTCTTGATTGCTGTTGCCAGGTCAATAGGAAGGACTTACCCAGGCCTATCAGCAGCAGGGACTGGCTGTGTCCACTGACCACCAACTTTTACCCTCCATGGATGATCAGTTGTGCAGGGGCAGGATGGTAGTACTCCAACATGATCTATAGCTGTCCTCTGGGTGCAATGGCCCTGGGGTTTCCTGGGTGGTGCAGACCAAGGTAATCCCCCACCTGTGTTTTGCCTGGAGCTACCCTGCATGAGCTTCAAAGAAGTCTTAGATGGCTGCTATTTGGGCTGAGCTTGGAGGTTCCCAGGCAAAGACAAGCTGGGAATCTAGTCTGGTTGTGGCTAGTGCCAGGCTTGGAGCTGTTTAGCAAGAGATACACGGGGGAGCTCACTGAGGCTGGCTGTTGCTTGTTTGAGAGGATTTAGAGAGTTGTAAAACATGAGCCTAGACCAGCCATTCATATGGAAAAATTATTGTTAATAGCTTGGGCGGGCCCATAAGTCAGGTGAGACAGAGTGTCAGGGAATTTCCAGGTCAGGGGAAGCAGTGTTAGCCAGGTTGATGTAGACTCAGATATGGAACCTACCTGCCAGTTCTGTGGCTCTGTGGGGGGAGGGTTCAGAAAAGGGACAATGGCCTCTGCCCACCTTTCTGTCTCAGAGAAAGCAGTCCCCAACTCTCACTTTGATGACAGACACTTCAATTCTTCCTTGTATGCCATTGGGACCTTTCAAGCTGATACCCCTGTGCTGGATATCAGAGGGAGTGAGTCTGAGTAAGTCCGTGTGTGGGTTCTCTAAGAGAAACTGCTCAGGACTCCCGCAGTTTCTTCCACCAACTCAATCCCTGCTCGTTTTTGCAGCAAGAAGTTATGGGGGCTTATTTACAGGCACTGGAACCCTGGGCTGGATGGTCTGGTGTGGAGCTGCAACCCCTCACTCCCGAGATAGCCCTCCTGATTTTTTATCCACCATACATGTGTGTGGGACCAGCCCATTCCACTTCGCCTCTTCTACCAGTCTGGATAGATATGGATACTTTAATTCTGTAGTTTCAGAGTTCCATTCAGCTCAATTTCTGACAGTTCTGAATGGTGGTTGATCTATAGTTTAGTTGTAATTTTGATGTGGTTGTGTGAGGAGACGAGCCATGTTTTACCTGTGTCACCATCTCAACTGGAAGTTCCCATTTAATTTTAAATCCACACTGAGTGTCAACTTGCTGAGGTCAAAACTGTGGGCTAGAAAACTGGGAAAGTCTGGAGACCTAGAATCCAGCCTGTGACTCTGCAGACATGGGTCATGGGAAGACTGCCAGGCTGGAAGCTTATTAGCAGGAGAGCCAAGTGACAGCAGTCCCAGAATAGATCTCTTTGGTGCTCTCATTTATAATGCCCTTGTATCTGAGCTAACACTGCTTAAAGATTCTGAGTCACATTTAGCCTTAAACCACCATTGTCAGTACAGCCACTCTCAACCACCCCTCAGGGAGCCAGCGTTAGCAATGCATTATCATACCAGTCCACAGATACAAAGCACAGAAACACAGCCTGCCAGGGGTCTCACCTCTCCAGGGCTTCACAGATCATAGGTAGAAGTCAGGCAAAGTCTTTTGAACAAAGGACTTGTGCTGGAGCCTCCTCAAGCACAATTCAGAAAGAGAACACAGAGAGAAGCTGCGTTACCTTGGCTGCACAGTATCCCCGCACTCCAGAGCACGACAAGGAAAGTGGGGTATGCATCGACACAGTTCTGGCTGTAGAATAAATAAATACAAAGAAGAGAAATCAGCAAACATGTTACCACAGTGTTCTTTGAAAACTACATGGAGCACAAACCCCATTCATAATTCCATGTACAACTACCCACGAAGAGAGAGCAGAGCCCTGCTGACCTTGCCATGTGCTCTGAATGCCCATGATTGTCATTTAACTAGTGGACAGCGCAGAAGTCCCATACAAATACCACCTGGGATGAAGTACTTAGCCCAGAGTGATAGCTACAGCAGCTATTATGCATGAATATGACCTCTATTCTATATATTATGAGAGGACAAAATTGCAGCCTCAGGACTGAGAATGTGACCCATTTCCCAGTTCAAGAAAACTAGAGTGAACATCTCTTTTTATGTAGTTGAATAACATTCTGTATCTGATGGGGTCTAATATTTGGTGCTCCCACAGTTTGAAAATCTATTAATACAAAGATCATCCCTGCATCTGCTTTTGTCGGTTGGTTGTCAGGTTGGTTGATTGGTTTTAAAGTACTGATTTTGTCTGGATGATGCAACATTCCTAAAAATTCTCCATTGTTCAAGGTATTTCCTCATTAGACAGACTGTCTGGTGATTTGACACTGTGTCAGCCATTCAATCATTCCTGCCTATTGTCTCAAGTCATGGTCCCCAATAAAACAACATCTGTGGAGTCAAATGAAACTCTCTCAGCTGTAAGAGAATGGGTTCCTCCTGCGGATTTCCAGAATATGCCCCAATCCTGTCCCTCACTCTGTCTCAAGCCAGCACTCTTTCCCCACCCAGGACCTCTGACACATCTCCATCCGAAGCTCCACGCACACATGCCCCTCCTTGATAGAGGGCTGCTGCCAGGATGAATTCAAGTAGCTGTGGTCAGTGACATAGTGCCTCTTGCCATGAAGCCAAATGGGCATTCATGTGGTCTTTAGAGTTACAAAGCCAGGGTCCAATGTGGGGATGCCACTTAGTGGTTGTGTGAAAGCAAATGCATTTCTTGGCCTCATGAAACCTCAATTTTCTCATCTGTTGGAGGTGAATGAAGACATAAGTAATTTCCTTTCTGAATTGTTGTGGGAATAACGAGATAAAGCAGTATCTTGCTCACAGGTGGCATTCAAGAAATGATGGTTATTCTTGCTCCAATGTCTTCCTTCTTAGAATCCCCAATGAAATTGTCTTTCCTACTCACAAGTAGTTATTACTCCAAATTTTATTTTGTGGAGATTTCAGTGCCTTTTTTTTCTGCAAGACAAAACTGACAAACCCATTTTTGTTCCCATTGCCTGAGGGACTCAGCAGATCTCACAACAGCTCACGGGGCTAGGTTCAATTCGCTGTGCCAAAGTTTTGATGGAGAAAAGAACTCATTGCCACTTTCCCTGTTCCCTTTTCACTGTTCTCCACCTTCAGAATTAAACATAGAAGCACTTAGTGTTTTTTCAGTTAGTGTGGGTTAATTTAATATAAATAAGTAATAGTAATTGTATCAATACTAATCAATAGACTCAGTGTAGCTCTATCACCTTCAAACAATTGGAAGCGAGTCTAGAGTGGATTCTGAGAGGTACAGGGAAGAATGAACATGAGGGTGGCATTTCCCAAAATGTATTTTGTAAAACACTAAACCCTTGATATGTTCTTCAAAAAAGGGAGGGTCTGTAGTTAAGTAAGACCTCCCCTTCTTAAAGGGGAATCATAGTGTCCCTTAGCATATTAAAGGTTCTCAAAAAGTCTTGCTGTACAGAATTTTTTCTTCTTGTAACATCTGTTAACAGCACATGAAATTTGTCATCTATGAAAGATGTGCTAGGAAATTAGACATCTTTCTGCAACCTGTGCTTACCTGCACCAATGAGGAAAAGTTTTAGGTCAGCTAACTAAAAATTTTCTCCAAAAAGCAAACTTCGACAGCTCTACCTGTGCTTATCACCTGCAAGCAGGGGTATGAATTGTTTTATAGCTATGAACAGAGAGTTAGGGTTGAGATTTTTTTTCTCTCTCAAATGCTGGCTTAGCTCTGCCCTCATGGGGTTGGGAGTGGGGCATGCCCTTAATGGATGGCAGGTCTGAGCTGATGGGCCATACCTAGCTGTGATGTCTGTTTCTCAGCTGCCCCACGATCTTGAACTATCTGTATCAGACAACAGTAATATTTTATATTGAATAATATACACGAGATTTTTCAATCACTATCATCATTTATCCTTCCTGCTACTTTTTCTTCATAACCACAGTCTCTAAACCTTTCTGATCCTGCACTCTGTCAATCAAAAGTTTTGATCATACAGCCTTATAACAGGTATATTTTACATAAATTATACATACATACTGTGTATGCTAAAAATGAGTAAATCTGAAGTTTCTGTGTTTTAGTTATTTATTTTTTACCTTGAATCTTTTATTCTATTTTATTTTATTTTTTAAATTGAATTTATTGGGGTGACACTGACTAATAAGATTATATGGTACATTTATTTTTTTTATTGTATTTTTTCCATTAAGTTTCTATTTTTTTAGATAACAAGATTAAAGACATGTCTCTTCTTGCACCTCAAGACTCACCTTGCACTTTTATTTGGTGATTTTGGAGGCTCCTGGAGAAGCTGTTGCTGGGTTGGCTTTCTGCTGAATTAACACATCACCCCTTCCCTGTAGCTTCCAGGGGGCCATGTTTTACTGCATTGATCCCCAGCACTTTCTACACCTACCACAGGCACAGGCACACACCAGCTGTTAGCCGGTCAGCAGGAAGTGTCTTTGTAACAAAACCATGGCAGTGTCTGGTCAACCTCTATCTTACACAAAATTCTTCTTTCCCACCTCCTACCCTCAGTTCTCTCTGCTACTCTTATTCTATTTTTCTTCTCTCATGTAGGTTAAGTGGGAAAGACATTTGGTGATGTTGGTTTCGGCTGCTGGGGGACTCAGGCAGAACCAATTGCACACCACACTTTTCTAGTTCCTTCTTATATCAGGAACCCCACACCATTGCAGAACCTCCAACCACCCTCCAACCACTACCAAATGGCACTTCTGCAATTCAGAGGTTGCAACTGGACCAGGTATGAACACAGAGGCATCTTAGAAGCAGAGGTAGTTCACTCCTGGAGGGAATGGCAGAGACAGACAGCTGATCTGCTCTGTTTCTTCCTCATTGCAGCAACAGGCAATTTAATTTCTCCCAAGGAACAGTGGACTTCCACTGCATGGCCCCAATGCCTTGACAGCCTTTGAAGTCACTTTAATCCAGAGAAGCCAATAGTATCCCTGAGTATGGAGACTTCCCCCCAGCTGCTCCACAGAGCCTCTGACTCTTCAGGCTGACTTCATCCTCATGTTTGCTTGTGCTGTTCTTGTCAACCTATAAATCCTTTTCTTAGGTGGCCATGACTCCTCCTTTGGAATGATCTCTAGGGACATCAGAGTCACCCCCAAGCCAAACCCGAAGGCCCTTCACCAGCTCACAGCCAAGCCCTTCCTTTCCTATAGACCTCTAGTCACAGGCCCAGAGGAACAGCAGATATGCATTCTGCACAGAGGGAAAATGAGGGTTTGAATAAAATCTGTTGTATCCCAAACAAACCTGTCTCCTCCACTTGACTGCTCGGGTGTTTTCAAATAGCTTTTATATTCAAAAGCAAAGAATGAGAGACAGGAGATCCATTGCATTGTTCCCCCATTCTTTCTGTTCTTAATCTTGTTGCTCAAAGACAGCAGCATTATGAAATGTACTGTGTTACTCCCAGACTTCCACTGAGGGGACTACAGGGTTGACCAGCGGCAGGCTACTGCCAGGGGGGTCCTGCCTGTTGCTTCTGCAGCCAGAAGGTGAGGAGCAGCTGCACTAACCCTACAGGAAACCTGTCCACTATGTGACTAAACGACTAGCCCCAGACTTCTGGAAGAAGGGGGAGCTGAGGAGATATCACCACTTCAATTCTTTTAACTCACTGAGATAGTGAGGGGTGTCTACAGAGCCATACAGGGGAAGTTCAACCTCTCCTAGGAACCCCAACTTTCCAGCATTCTGAAGGTTGACCCAGACAGACATGTGGCCTTGAGGGTGGTTGTCACTCTGGTATAGAGGCACCTGTCCCTGTGCCCTCACTCTGTTAGCCAGCAGTGTCAGGATTTGGACTCACTTGGCAGTATAGACCCGCTCAAAGGCAAGTGTCCCCGTCCTCTGGAAGCTCCGCCCAGTTTGGGTCCTGCTTTCGTGCTCCACCTTGTGGGCGAAGAACCCTGCCAGGGGAAAGATTTGCATTTGGGTTATAACCAGCATACTCATGAGTCTGCCATCTCATAGTAAATGTTAAGTTTTTCAACTTGACCTCCAAACAGTCCAAAATGTCCTCCATTAAACATCATGTAGCAAAAATTTATTCAACAGCTACCTTCCCCTAATCACTGTGTTTGGTGTCGGTGATGAGACTGAGAGCAAGACAGCCCCCTTTCAAGGACCTTACAGCTGAAGGAATTAGACAAAGAAGTCAAGTAGAAATTACTTTACAGTGATTTACACTAAGATGATATTGAGTGAGAACACAGTGCTATGGAGGGGCAAAGGAGGCAATTTAATTCAGTGTTTAGCTTACAGAAGGATTCTTAGAGGAAGTGGCACCTATAATAAAGTCTGAAGAATTAGGAATTAGCTAAGTGAATAGAGGAGCAGGGGACAATAGGGAAGATCACTCTACTCAAGTGGAATGGAATATGCAAAGATCCAGAGGCAAGAATTGTCCTTGCTTTAGTATGTCTAGCTAATGATGGGGAGTGGGGAGTAGAACCTGGCTGAATTACAAATGAAGCCAGAGAGACAGGTGGTGAATTGTTCTTTCAATGACATTAATCTATTATCACTTGCCATGAGCCAGACAGTTAGCTTGCATTGAGAACAAAACACACAAAGAATCTTAGCCTGGGGAGCTTATGTGCTGGCAAGGATAGAAGAGGAGGAGACAGCAAACAAAATACAACAATTAAAATTAGACAGTGTGTGGAGCTGTGGGCAAAGGAGAAGCAGAACATGGTACAGGGCTGCTGGAAGTGCCTGAAGGGTGGACAGAGTGAGTCTCAGGGAGGAAGCAGTAAGTCAGTCGAGGCTTGGAGATGATGGTTGAGAAGTGCTCACTGGATTTAACAGTGTGACCGAGACCTTGATGAGAGCTATGTTAATAAATTTGGAATTTATTTCCACATCAAGAGCAAAGAGGAGTTAGTGACAGGTGTAAACTTAGCCATGGCGTAATCAAAAAGCAACACTGTTTTTTTGTGTGAGGACCACAGAGAGAGGTGAGACCAGGACAGGGGAGAATATGGGAGGGAGCTGATGAGGGTGATGACTTTGGGATATAAGAGATGTCACGAAGGAGGCAGAATCCAGAGGTTTGTCTATAGATTGGATATTGAGGGGGGTGGATGAAGCCCGCCTTCTCTCTCTCTCTCTCTCTCTCTCTCTCTCTCTCTCTCTCTCCCCTCCCCCACCTCATTTTATTCCCTCACTCCATTTCAAGAGTGAAAAGGGGAGGAAAAATGAGGTGGTCAGGGATCCATCCACAAGGTTCCCTTCAGAAAGGAGTGGAAAAGGTACCTTATCAATTGTGTATTTGAATAAAAGGCTTTCATGATTTTCTGTTTGGCAAAAGTCCATTTCTTCCTCAAGAATGGGCCCATTTTGAGCCCATCTCTAGGACCAGCTTGTATAAAGGGGGATCTACCATACTGCAGGCACTCTGGTAGACATGTGACACAGGTTCCCTTATTAGGCCAGTGCTGTCCCCACTTTGTAGACAAAGAGACTATGGCTCAGGGAGGCTAAATAACTATGTCAGAGTCACTCCACTGGGGGGCAGTAAAGCTGGGGATCAGATCCAGCTGGGCCTACGAGGATGTTTTCCTCTCACTGTCATACTGACGCTCCCTGCATGATTCCCTCAGCTACACAGATTTAAGCACATGTCTGTCCATTCTAAATGTCTCTTGTTACACAGAATCCAGTAGAAAATTCTCATCATTGTCTTTCCAGAACCTAACGTGACATTCTTGCCTCTGAACATGTAAACTGGGACAGTATTAAGAAAATCAGAGGTTATTTTTGCAACCAGCATCACAACTTGACTGTACTTCCCTGAATCTGCCTTTCTTCCTCTCCCTGCTTGGTAAACAAACCCCTTCCTCTTTCGAAGGCTTTCCTTCTACCTGTAACCTGACCCTGTTCCTGCCACCTCTTTAGATCTTGATTTCACTGGTATTTTTCTTATTTTCTGAAACCTCAGGCTTTTTTTCTCTTTCACTTTACTCTGGAAAAACGCTCAAATCTTCCTACTCTTCAAACAAAACAAGCCTGTCTCTATCCAATATTACACTAGACCTACCTCTCCTTCCTTCTAAGCTAAACTTGAAAGAGTTGGCCTATACTTAACCACTCTAACTCCAACCCCTTGTTATCCTTAACTATGTTGCAGAAACTGTGCATGCAAAGGCCATTAACACGCTTATCTTGGGCAGTTGCTAACATTAGGCCAAACCAGATAGAGACAGGGAGACTTGGAGAGAGAAGTCTGAAAACTGTTCCTGAGAATTAGTCACATACTGGGCACTTCTAGCTGCCTAAACTATGTCATTTCTTGCAATACCTTCAACCATCACACATGGAAGTTATTAATAAGTTTGCTTCTCAGCAGAGGAAACTAAGGGTCAGAAAAGTTAAGTAACTTTTTCAGGGTTGCATTAAAAAATTGTGAGATTTTAGTTAACTGCAAAGTTAATATAAGCTAGTAGTGTGATACACATCTTCAAAAGAATATCTCGTACATAGATTACTTTAATAGAATTGGTGTTTAGATCTCAGGAGCAGGAGATACCTATCTGCATTTTAGAAGAAACATGGAAAGATAGAAAGAGTGAGCAATGACAAGGGATTCTGGAAACCAAGATCTATGAGAAATGACCTGTTGAAGAAGGAATGTAAACACAGAAGCAGCAGGCATTGTCTAGACTTTTCCAGAGAACAGAAACAAGACTGATGGATAGAAGTTATGGGGCAGATTTCACCTCAATATCAGAAAGAACTTCTTTCTGAGCAGTGAGTTCTTGAATACATGAATATGAAGCAATATGCATTGTGTAATCATCTACACTTTGGAGTAAGTTTGAATCTCAGCTTCACCACCACTGACTCTAAGACCTTCAACCAGTGGTCTGCCCTTTCTAAGATCTACCCACTTTGCTTATCTGTAAAATAGAAATAATAATACCATATAGTTCATAAGGTACAAGGATTATAGGAAATAATATTAATATCATTCCCAGCAAGAAAGACTGTGCTTGACACAAAGCAAACTCTCACTATAGCTGAAAATGGGCAGTACACACTCAGTGGGTCATGAGCTCTCCACTACAGCAGTATTCCGGTAGGAGCTGTTGAGGATGTGTAAAGATTTCTGCACTGAGGAACTTCAAGAGTCTCTGATCTTATTTCTAGAGCCTATCAAACCCCAGGTTGGGCTGTGAGGTCTTCCAATATGGAGACCCATGAGACTCACAGTGTATTGGTGTCGGAGTAGCAGGGAAGGCATAAAAAGGTAGGTAGTCCCTACCTGCTCTACAGCCTTCCTTATCACAACTCTCCCAAATCCTTATGACTATAGGGCCATCATGTCCCCCTTCTTAGCTTCAGAGTAAGAAGAGACTTGAGGAGGTTGCCGTTCTTAGAGGACAGATGATGGTGCTAACTCCTGCCACTTTCCATACCACCAGAAAGGTTATGGAACAGCTCCTCTGCTGGAGGACAGCTTTTCCCTGCTGTCGTCACTTAGGTTCACCTCTCCTCCCAATCAAATTACTTTGGCTTCCTGTGCAAATCATTTTCTCCAAGTCTGTGTCCTATCTTTGCTCCTTGTCAAAGCTGCTGGCACCTGGACAGGAGAAGTTGTAGGTCCTCTGGATGCTTTTCATAGAAAATGCATCTATCAATCCTCCCCGGGAAACCAGGCTCTGGTAGTGCTGGCCTAGCTTTCTTACAGTGATATATTTCAGACTTGTTCTGCATTTTCATGTCTGTGTCCTGCTGGATCAAGCTGGAAGAGCATCGGCCACATGTTCAAAGATCTTGATGACTAAAGAACGTTTGAAAGGCAGAGGAGGAAGTTCCACCAGATGGCCAGGTCCTGGCCACTCTGGAAAATGAGCTCACACGGTGTATCAAGGCACAGAGCCCTGGGGCCAAGTGTGGACGCACATGAACTGGTCTTTGGACAAAGACCAAGTGTGCAGTGCCTGGCAACAGGATCTAAATATTTCTTAAAACAAACAGGAAGGGTTTGGAATTATGTTTTGTGGGTGAGGGGGAGGAAAGCACAGCTTTTGCATATTTTCCAAACCCTGTAAGGTAGATCTGTGGCTGCTATATTGACGTTGATTAGAATTGCAAAGAGAGGCTCTGGACATTCATTGAGACTTTTGCTTGCCTCAAAACTCATGGAGAAAACAAGTAGAAGTTCTGTCTCCCAAGTCACTGGAATTTTTCTTGTTCTCCTACATGACATGTTTAACAGTTACAGAAAGGCCTCACACAGTGAGTTTTATACCACGTGGGAACCCAGATCTGGGCCTCACAGGGGAACACAGCTTGCCCCGAGCCACCCAGAATGTGGCAAGAGCTCTTTCTGTGGCTTCAGTTTGTCCATTCCCTAAGCACAGATGAGGCAGCACTGTACAAGGTCACTCTGCCCCCATGTTCTGCAGCTGCTCATAGCGGGCTGGGGAGGGACAGAGACTGTGATGAGGGGATGTGTGGGGTCTTCCCAGCATGAAAAAGTCTCCAGCCCAAAACAGTAGCTCTGTGCTTGTCCATACTTGTGTCTTTCCCACCAGGAAACCTCCATCCCACTCATCAGTTGGTGGAATTCTGTGAGTGAGGCCACAGTGTTCTATTTTTAATCTATCTTAAATGGCCTTTAGATTGTGGTTAAGACTTAGACATTTGACCATCCATAATCCCTCCTCCACCTTTGTACCAAAGAACTTTTTCTTAATCTCATCTGCCAAAAATAATTATAATCTCACCACCTAGCTCAAGTCTGCTCAGGGCTTATGACTCCATTACAGGAAAGCAAGCCCAGCACCCACTCGAGACCCCAGGGCCAGGACCTGGTGTGTTTCCATTAGGAGAGATTAAAAGACTATTCTCATAGCAGAAGACAGTGCAGCAACAACCTCACCCCACCCCTCCCCACCCCACCCACAGCTCTGAACTGAGAGGGAGAGCTCAGAGTGAAGGCCAACCGCCCAGGTGAGCTCAACCCTGTCCTCATAGGTAGTGAGAGGGTACTCGCTCCTTGACCACAACACTCATCAGCTATGTTGTTGGGTCTGTGGGGAAGAGCCAGAGGGAAGACCCTGTACAGAGATGAACCAACACTGCCCACCTACCACCCTTACTACTACCTCCCACAAAGGTACTTGCAGACTTCCAGCTGACCGTGCCTGCTCATATCCTCCCACTGCCCTTTCCCTGCCTGTGGGGCAGGAACCAGAGCTGCTCACTACTGTCTCCCCATGTAACTAGGACACTGTTAGGCACAGAGTTTGTCCATATGGGAGTGTGCAGGGATGAATGAATCCCGTGTTCATTGACAAACTGAGGGAGCCCAGGCACAGTGCCCACTTGGAACAGCAGTGGCCTGGGGAAATGGTGGCCTAAATAATTCCATTTTTCTCTCCCAAGCTGCGACTCTATTGTGTGTGGTTTTGTGTAAACATGTTTGGGTCAGAAAGTTGTGAAGTGCTGGCCCACATAGGAAACCTCCTCAGAGTTAGGCCTCTGGTGTGCAGAGGTGGGGGGTGGGGGGACAAGAGTCAATCTGTGCCAAGAATTCTAATCACAAGCCTCTGTTCACATTCAAATTGGGAGAAAATATCAGAATATCCCAAATTGATGAAATACTCAAATTTCCAAAGTATGATAGCGTGTGAACACTTATTAGCATTAAGCTATAGAGTTGCCATGAAGTGCTCTCCTTTTTTCTCTATCTTAACAAATTGCAAAATACAAAGCCACTGAAGATATTTATAAAAAGAGTCTGATGCAGTCCTAACTCAGAACCTTAAGGACAGTCCTACACAGCACTACCTTTCTCAGGTCTGGGTATCCTACTTGGTTTTTGTTAAACTGATAGCAGGGTTAATGGATGTACAGTCCCAAAGAAAAAATTTTTCTTTCTCCTCTCTTTATGTGAGTATATAATGCATGCAGAGAATGCTTTGAAAATTATACACTGCTAGAAAAAAAAGTATTACAAAGAACACATTTCTTCAAAAGAAAAAAAGCAACACAGGTAAAATAATGATAAGGTGCTTTCCCTTTCACAAACTCCCAAATTCACTTTTTTTCGCCTACACTTGACAGGCAACTTCAGATGCAATGAAATCAGCCCAGCTGAACAGAGTAAAGCCCAGTGTCTGATTGAGTATATGTCTCCCCTTCCCTTTACAAGCTTCTCACCTTCCTCTCTGGCCTCATTAACTAATAATAGTTAAAATGATGATGGCAGACCCTTTGGTGAGGGTCTTTATAAAGCCTCGAGGTGGCTGTTCTGGCACTGCAAACCTGTTTAGTCATCACCGTGAAAGTGAAAGACCACGACAAGGAAAACCCCAATTCATGCAGGAATACACATACTTCTACACATTCAAATAAAAAGAAACAAATACAGATAAAGCAAACGTACACACACACATGCACACACGCACACACGCACATACACACACACAGAACTGTGTAAGCCTGACTTTCAAACCACTAACAATTAAAATCTCCCCTTTTTTCCCCATCCCAAGTGAGAGGTTTTACCTACCATTCTGGACCACGCTGATGAGGGTGACGATGGCCAGCAGGACAATATTGCCCAGGGTTTCCTGGTCCATGTTTGCTTCAGGCTCGCCAGCAAGGACTGCTCAGTGGCACCCGCATCTGCGCTGTGCAGGAAGGGGAAGTGAGGGCCTGAACTCTCTTTCATCATTAGCATTTTTGAAGGTCCCAGAACAATAACACGATGCCTTCTTTTTCTTCTTCTTCAACTAGCCACCAAAGTGCTCTGGCTCAGTGTGACCTGCCAGAGGAAAGGGTTCAGGAGAGGAGCAGGAGGAAAGAACAATAAAACTTGTTTTTTATTTATAGAGCACCAAAAAGATCTGTGTCCTGAGTACAGTCTTTCTTCTCTAGAATTCCGGGGGGTGGGGGTAGGGTGGATACTTAACACATGGCAGGGTCCACAGTAGCAGCCTGGTAATAAGGCCTGGATAAATGAATGAATGTATGGATAGATGGATGAATGAATGAGGAGGAGAGACAGCTGAAAGCAACAGGAGAATTAAAACTCAACCAAAGAATTGAGACAAGGGGCAGAAATGGTGCTGCAAATGACACCTAAAGAAAACTTCCAAACAGGAAGTATTGAACACTGCAACTGGCTCCAATGAGGCAACTGTAGAGATGTCTTCCCTGAAGCCTTGTCAACATAATGATAAAAGTACGCAGAAGGTGTGAGAGTAGACCTGCTGGGTGGGTCGGGGGTCCCCTGACAGTTTACAGAGTAGCTTTCTCTGGTAAATGGCAATCCCTCAGAAGTTACAGAGAAAATGCAAGATTCCTGCAATCTTCATCCCAGACTCAACAACTATTTGGCAGTGATTAAGAGGAGCTTTTAGCAAAAATTCACTTGGAAAGAGAATGTTGGGCCAGTATACTTGGTGGCAGCAGGGACTGCCTGTTGGTGTGGAAGAGGCCAGCATGAGGAAGCTGCCTCACACCTTCCCTATGGAAAGCAGCAGAGGCCAGCTTGAGTACCCCAGCTCCACTTAGGGAGAACAAGCACCACAGAGGCAGCATGCCAAGTGAGGATGCCGGAGACCTGCTGCAGGGGCAGTCTAGTCTGGTTGTGATACTTGAATACCTGCTGAGTGTCTAGCAGTAGCAAGACTTTTGTGCTCTCCTTAAGGAGATATTATTTGTATGGAAGTTTGCTAAGCCTCAGGGATTCTTGGGTCCCAGTAGACAGGAGTCTGACCCCCCCAGAAAGAGTGAAAGAGTTAGCCTGCCAACAGTCATCAAAACTTAGTGACAATGCATTCAAAGTGAAGGCCAGTCCCTTTAAATGTGCTCTGACTCCAAATAATAAAACCATAGCTCCAACTAACTAGGGCAAAAAAGAAAACTTATCGGCTCAAAGAATCCAAGGACCTGAACAACCAAAAGTTGAAAAGAGTGCAGATGTGGTTGGGCCTTGAAGCCAGGGAATTCTCTCTGTCTCATGTGGTTCTCTCTCTCAAATTCTCTCTTTCTCCCTCAGCTTTCTTTAGTTTGCTAGCCCTTTTCTCTCCACACACCAGTTTTCTTCACATAGTGGGCAATATGTCCACCTCCAACTCTGGAGTATTATATCTTACAACTTCTGTTACCTATGAAGGACTCACTTCACTCATCTAAATTCTTAGGACTATCTCATTGGCCCTGGATAGTTAGATATCCATTTGTAGGACAGCCCAATGAAAGAAAAATGAAAGAACATGGTAGTTTCCATAGTTGTCATATGGTTAAAGAAGATTGTTCCTAAAGGAGGGTTGGGAGGAGTACTAGCTACATCTATTATAATGCTATGACTGTCCACTACTTAGAATCCCAGATTTAAATGCCCAGTTTTTAAAAATAGGTTTATTAATTGGGGAGAGAGAAGCATTAATATGAAAGAGAAACATCAATTGGTTGCCTCCCATATGTGCCCCAACCAGTATTGAACCCACAACCTGGATATGTGCCATGACAAGGTGTATAGGACAGTGCTCCGACCAACTGAGCCACACCGGGAAGGGCAAAATGCCCAGTTTTTAAGGAAGGTTCTCTGTCCCACAGTCTGGTGTCTGTCCTGCCTGGTGCTTATGTTTATGGTGTGTGCATGTGTGCCCCGACTGCAGGTACATGGAAAACACATGAACAGAATCTGATATGATCCACCCAGATGCCACTAGGAATATTACCAGCTCTGTGGAACTCAGGGAACCAGGAAGGGGCATTCTCCTCCTTCTTTCCCAAGCCCCCAGGAGCCCCACAAAGAGCAGGAAGAGGGGCCTAGCTATTTCCACTTTAGCACCTGGTAAAAGCATCTGGTAGGAGGCCAGTAGCTGTGGTGGGACACCCACAGCTGAGCTCCCATCATAGTGGACAGCACATGTAGTGGAGTGAGCCCACCGCCTCGGAAAGAGCATTTTAACAGTCAGCTGAGTTGGCCATTAAATTCCAGTGTGCACATTAAGATTCTGGCTGCAGCACAGAGGGACACTTACGCGAGGTGAAGCCTCTGGAAACGGCATTCATCTCAACAGAAAGCTGCTGAGACAGGAAAAAAAAGAAAAGGGCAAGGACAGGGCAGCAGGGGAGGGGAGCACCAACCTGTGCCAGATCCTAGATGCCTAACAGTAGAGCCTCCAGCCCTACGGCCACTGGCCTTCCCCAGGCAGGACCCAACCAGACCAAGCCTGGGACCAGAGGCTCTGAACCACTGAGTCCTGGGGACCTCACTTGTGTGTTTGCTCGTCACAACAACCCTCTGCGCACAAATTATTTCTTCCATTGCCAAATGATACAAATGAGGTTTAGATAGGTTAAGCCACATGCCTAAGGACACACATTTAGTAAACAGCAGAACTGAGACTCAAACCCAGACCTGTGTAGCTTCAAAGTCTGGGTTTTAGCCACCACTACCACCACTCCCTGAACACTGCTTCTGAAACAGTTTTCAGAACTGGGGGCTCCCTGGTTCTCCTGCACTTGTGCTGGGCAGTCTCCTCAGAAGCTTGTGAATTGAGCAATGGTTGCCCAGCGCCTAAGGAAATATGTTTTTATAAAAGAAAAGAAAG